>NC_068947.1:0-648000 GCF_026419915.1 Harpia harpyja
ATGAATCAAAAAGCAGAATTAGATCCCTTAAGAATTCCATCTCCAAAATATCTCTGGTTGCAAAATAAAATTATTTACTGTGAATAGCCAATGATTCAGAGTCCCCCTGAGCGTGTCTCCAGCTGACTCCCTTAACAGAGGTACAAGAGTCCCAAAGCGCAAAAGACACCAAAAAAACATGGAAATACAGGGGCGGGGGGACCAGGCAGCAGCCATGCCCCACAGGGACAGGCTGGGGGGGTGGGGCAACAACGCCCCCTGCAGTCATGCAGCAAAGGGTCGGCAGCAGCCACGCCCCCCGCAGTTTACGTGGGGACAGCAGCCGCAAATGACACCGAGAAAACATGGAACTTCAGGGATACACGGTGGGTGGGGGGAAGGGGGTGACGCCCCCACCAATCGGCATGGGAAAAAACTCGCACGGAAGGTGGGTTAGATGGATAGTTTGGGGTGGAAAGATACGTGCGCAAGAACACGCACAGGCTGGGGGGGGCATGCGTGAGGTTTACCTTCACCAGGGGCTCCACCCACGTAATCCACAGTAGGTAAACTCGTCTGGGATAATCTGCAACAGCAATTCCACTCTGGGTTCTTGACCCAACGCCAGATAATCCACGCTGCCTGCCCCATGGAGGGGGTGCTTCCCACAGGATGGGGCATCTGCTAAGCATCACCACACCCTTACGACAACACATCTGAAAAATTAAAATCACAAATTGTATTTCAGCATATTAAAAAAATAACACCAAATGAGTAGAAGAATTCCAGCAAAGGGAGAGGCTAGCAGGTGCCCTAATTAGGACTCGAGCTAAACAGGTCAGCTCACAATACGACACATCCTTTGGAAGGTAGACCGATGAAAACTGGTTTGCTGCTAGATAACTGTATAAGTGAGATTTGATAAATGATCGTATATTAACATTATGGTTGAAACAGTAGACAACGGGTAGCTGGGGACATAATTACAAAAGTGTAGTCAAGTGATTAACTAGTAATTATTCATAAGTTTTGCAGTTCTTTGCTCTTATGACTAGATGGTCCTGTACACTAGATGAGAACAATGCTGAAACTGACCACGTGTGACTGAAACTGCGTTAAGCTTCAAGATCAAAGAACAAGGACAAGAATAAAGACTTCAAGGACAGCCAACAGGAACTTCAAATGGGTCGGTGGTCGTAAAAGCAGCCCTTTGCCTCAAATGGATCCTTCATTGCGCACGATAGGATGTAGGCAGTACTAAGATAATCAGTTGCAATCATTTTTATGTATATGTATACTAATCTGATTAATATGCAATTAGTTATTCTATATAACCTGTTGGTGCTAAAGCTGTGGTATGCACACTAGGTGGAAATATCCCCCGTGCGTCCAGCGCTGCAATGAAGAATGCCTGCTTTCTAAAACTCCAAAACAAGTCTTAGAGAGTTTCTTCGACCGGCTTTTCAGTATCAGAGAGGTGCAATTGCAACAAAATGAGTCCAAAGGGGGCTTACAGAGCTAAAAGTGTGCTGCAGGGAAAATCTAAGACCTCGGGAGACATTGTGACAGTAGCAGAGGGCTTCTGAGAGGGACAGGCAAAAGAAGGCTCGAGGCCATGATGAAGAAGTCCAGAAGGGATTTGAACAGACTACAGATGTCCTCAGGGGACTAGGGACTGAACAGAGGTATGCTAGCTAGCATAGAGGACAACGTGAGCATTCTGGAGATGAAAGATGGCATCAGGAAAGGTTCTCAGGGAGGGAGAAGGGTGCAAAGTGCACAACAGAGCCAAAAGAGGGCTGTGGGGCACAAGGATGGCCTCAGGAGGCATGATTATGGGAGAAGAAGGGTGCTGAGAGTGAAAGACAGAAGGCAGCTCTGGGACACAATGCAAAACTCAAGAAGGTGTCCCAGCAACGTACAGATGTCCTCAGGGGATGAGCGACAGAATGGAGACATCCAAGATGGCAGTGAATAAGGTAAGAGCGCTCTGGGGCGCAATGAAAGCCTCGGGAAGAATTGTCTCTGAATACGAAAGAAACAAAGCCTGCTACAGAACTCAAGGATAGCTATGGAACAGAAGGATGCTCGCAGGAAGCATTGTGACAGAAATAGAGGGGTGCCGAGGTAGACAGAGACACAGAAGAAGGCTCGAGGGCACAAAGATACTCGGGAGGAGATCTGAACACGGTACAGGTATCATGAGGGAGACTGACCCACTGGAGGCAAGCGAGATGGAAGAGAGGACAAAAAGACTGCTCTGAGGAAGAGGCAACGTTCTGACAAACCAAGGGGGGTGCAGATTACACCCCAGAGATAAAAGCATGCCGAGGAGACCCTCTAAAGCCTGAGGATGAACCAAGAAAAGAGCCCCCCAAAAAATAAAAGTAGACATAGGAAGAAAATTTAAAAAAAATAAAAGGGTACAAGGCACAGGAGAAAAATTTAAAAATAGGGACAGAAAACTACATAAAAGTAGACATAGAAAAGAAATTCAAGAAGGAAGGCATTAAAGGAGGAAAAAAATTTAAAAATAGAGACAACAAACTAAGTAAATGGAGACATAAAGAAAATTCTAAAATTGACAACCTACCCAACTGTTGCGGTTTAACCCCAGCCAGCAACTAAGCAGCCGCTCGCTCGCTCCCACCACCACCCAGTGGGTTAGGGGAGAGAATCGAGGGGAAAAAAAAAAAAAAGTAAAACTTGTGGGTTGATACAAAGACAGTTTAATAGGACAGAAATGAAGATGATAATAAAATAATTGGAGATAATAATATACAAAACATAATACTTGGAGATAATATACAAAACAAGCGACGTGCAATGCAATTGCTCACCGCTCACCTACCGATGCCCAGTTAGTTCCCAAGCAGCGATCCGGGGCCCCTGCTCCCCACCCCCAGCCAAGTCCCCCCAGTTTATATACTGTGCATGACATCATAAGGTACGGAATATCCCTTTGGCCAGTTTAGGTCAGCTGTCCCGGCTGTGTCCCCTCCCAACTTCTTGTGCCCCTCCAGCCTTCTTGCTGGCTGGGCACGAGAAGCTGAAAAATACTTGACTTGTTTTAAATACCACTTAGCAACAACCGAAAACACCAGCGTGTTATTGTCGTGGTTTCAGCCCAGCCGGTAACAAAGGACCACGCAGCCGCTCGCTCACTCCTCCCGCCCCCTCCGGTGGGATAGGGAGGAGACGGAGGAGAGAAAAGAAAAAAAAACTGGAACCTCGAGGGTTGAGATAAGGGCAGTTTACTGGGACAACACAAAAAAAAAGGTTACAAAAACAACAACGGTACTAATGAAAGAATATACAAAAAGCGTGATGCACAGTGCAGCTGCTCACCACCCGGAACGCGACGCTCCGCCGCTTCCCCCACAGAAAGTCCAGAGCGCTCCCCCCGGCCCGCTCCCCATTTATATACCAAGCATGATGTCACATGGTATGGAATAGCTCCTTGGCTAGTTCAGGTCAGCTGCCCCGGCTATGCCCCCCCACCTCCCAGGTTCCTGTAAAAATTAACTCTATCCCAGCTGAACCCAGGACAGTTATCAACATTCTTCTCAAAATAAATCCAAACCATAACACTATACCAGCTACTAGAAAGAAAATTAACTCTGTCCCAGCCAAAATCAGGACACCAACAGACAAGAAAGAATTAAAAAGTAGGGACAGGAGGTAGATAAAAGCAGATGTAGAGAAAAAAAAAAATTAAAGCGCAACAAGATTAAGAAAATAAAGGAAAAAAAAAATGGGAACATCAAACTAAAACAAAATTTTAAAAGTGACAGCATTTTTAAATTACACAGCACAGACTAGAATAAAATATAAAGACAGTGAACTGGATAAAAGTAGATAAAAAAATAAAAGCAACAGGACACAGGAAATAAAAAAATAGGGTTAGACATCTTGATAAAAGTAGACAGAGAAAATTTTAAAAGTCATAACATAGAGAACAGATAGGAAAAAAGGAAACAAAAGAGACAGAAAAATACATAAAAGTGAACAAAGAAACAAAATTCAAAAGTGAAGGCATTAAGAGAGGAAAAAATTTTAAAATAGCAAAAACCCCTAAATAGACGGTGTGAGAGGCTGAAAGAGTTAATGTCTCAAACATCATGGTGGGGCAAGTTCTGCTTAACAACAAACTCTGCATAACAAGGAACCCTGCATAGCAAGGAACCACAGGTGAAAAGAAGCGGATCAGCACCCATCAGCAACAGGAGGGGAAGGGCATGCCAGAGGGTGCACAGCTCCCTGTTCTGATAATGCTGTTCTGATATGCTGAGCAGGACAGCTCACCATGCATGACAAAAGATCACATCTGCAGGGAAGGGGAAGTTACCCCCCAAACGACCCCCAAGTCCCAAAGGCTCACACACCACTCACTCATGACACCTAATTAACCTAACAAGTTTGAGTGCCTGCCCGAAGGAGGGGCAAGGACGATAAAAGGACACAAACTGAAGCCCCAGGTGTGCAAGTCCAGCAGGACTGGACCCCTCAGTTGACTGAACCAATGCTGCACCCAGGACTGGTGAAATCTTTCTCTTCTCTCTCTGTCTTGTTTCTCTCTTTCTTTTTCCTTTTCTATAATCCCTACATTTTATCCCTGTAAACATAAACCGTTGACCAAGTCTGGGACTAGGAGTGAATCCAGCTGCCCCCAGGCTCCTCTGTGAGAAGGAGTCTAGAAAGCAAAGGGGTCTGCTCTGAACCTCGTGACTCGACCGGAGGGCTCTCCTTCTTGTCTTCCCTGAAGTGATCCCAAAATAAGCAAGGCCTGTAGTATATGTTTGGTGATGTAGGGTTAGCACAGGTTACACAGTTTACTGATGTAGTTTCATGCCAATTTTTGTGGTGAGCGAATAAAGTTGAGTTTTGTGAGTTAAAGGATCCCTAGTGTCGTTTCACTTTAATCCTGACCTGGGAACCGGCAAACCTGAGTTGTCATCCTGAGAAAGTGAGATGTGACAGACGAAGGCATAGAAAGAAAATTTTAAAAGCAACTGAGTATGGGACATACTAGAATGGATTAAAAAATAAAGACAGCAAACTGGCTAAAAATAGACGAGGAAAGAAAATTTAAAAGAGATGGGGTACAGGACAAACAGGAAAATTTAAAAAAAGGGAGTGACATCTTGATAAAAGTAGACATAGAACGGAAATTTTAAAAGTGACAAGATACAGTAAACAGGAAAAAATTAAAAATAGGGACAGAAAACAAGATAAAAGTACACCTAGAAAAAAAGATTTGAAAAGTAAAAGAATTATGAGAGAAAAAATTGAAAAATAGGGACAGTGAACTACATAAAAGTAGACATAGAAAATTTTAAAAGCAATGCAGTTCATGACACAGGAAAGAATTAAAAAATAGAAACAGTTACTGGATAAAAGAAGACATAGAAAGACCATTTTAAAAGCACAGCATTAAGGAATTAAAGGGAAAAAAATAGGGACAGCAAACTAAAACAGACAGGAAATTTTAAAAGCAATGGAGTCTAAGACAAAGGAAAAAATTTAAAAATATTGATAGGCTGAAAAAGAGAGAGATACATAGAAAGTAAATTTTAAAAGTGATGCGGTATAGGACAGACAGGAAAGAATTAAAAACCAGTAATATGCAGCATCATAAAAGTAGACATAGAAGGAAAATTTAAAAAGTGATGGGGTACAGGACAGGAAAGAATTAAAAAATAGGGACAGAACTGGTTAACAGAGATAGAAAATTTTAAAAAGTGATGGGAATAAGGAAAAATGGAAAAGAATGAAAAATAGGGACAGCGAACTAAAGAAATAAAGATGTAGGACCAAAATCTAAAAAGCAACAGGCTACAGGACAGACAAGAAAGTATTAAACAATAGTGACAGCACACTAAATAGAGAAATAGAAAGGAAATGTAAAAGTGATGGAGTGCAAGACAGCGGAAAAATTAAAAAACAAAGTGAACTGGATAAAAGGTGACACAGAAAGAAAATTTTAACAGTGACAGCATTAAAGAAAGGCTAGGAAAAAAAATAAAAAATAAGGATAGGGTGAATAATAGAGAGACACAGAGAAAGAAAATGTAAGAAGTGACAGGGTACACGACAGCCAGGAAAGAATCAAAAAGCTGTGATACACTGCTTGATAAAAGTAGACATAGAAGGAAAATTTAAAAAATTATGGCATACAGGACAGGAAAGATATTTAAAAATAGGGAGAGAAAAATAGATAAATAGAGAGATGGAAAGAAAATTTTTAAAACAATGAGGTGCAAGACAGAGATGAAAAAACTAAAAATATATAGACAGTTGAACTGTATAAAACTAGCCATAGAAAGAAAATTTAAAAAGCAACTGCTTACAGGACATACAGGAAAGAATTAAAAAATAGGGACAGCAAACAAACAGACACAGAAAGAAAATGTTAAAAGTGAGATGGTACAGGACAGAGGATAAAATTAAAAAACAAAGACAGTGAATAGGTTAAAGTAGGCATAGAAAGCAAATTGGAAAAAAGTGACAGGTGTCATGGTTTAACCCCAGCTGGCAACTAAGCACCACCCAGCCGCTTGCTCGCTGCCCCCCTGCAGTGGGATGGGGGAGAAAAACCAGAAAAAAAGTAAAACTCACAGGTTGAGATAAAGCCAGTTTAATAGGTAAAGCAGAAGCCACGCGCACGAGCAAAGCAAGACAAGGAATTCATTCCTTGAAGCGTCCCGTCAGCAGGCGGGTGTTCAGCCATCTCCAGGAAAGCAGGGCTCCATCATGCGTAACGGTTACGTGGGAAGACAAATGCCATCGCTCTGAATGTCCCCCCTTCCTTCTCCTTCCCCCAGCTTTATATGCTGAGCATGACATCGTATGGTCTGGAACAGCCCTTGGGTCAGTTGGGGTCAGCTGTCCCAGCTGTGTCCCCTCCCAGCTCCTTGTTCAGCCCCAGCCTGCTCACTGGTGGGGCAGGGTGGGAAGCAGAACAGCCCTTGACTCTGAGCAAGCACTGCTCAGCAATAACAAAAACATCCCTGTGTTATCAACACTGTTTTCAGCACAACTCCAAAACGTAGCCCCATACTAGCTACTGGGAGGAAAATCAACTCTATCCCAGCCCAAACCAGCACAACAGGGTACATGACAGAGACAAAAGAATTAAAAAATAGGGACAGCTAACTAAACAAACAGACATAGGAAGAAAATTTAAAAGGTGATGGGCTACATGACAGACAGGAATAACTTAAAGACAGTGAATAGGTTAAAGTAGACATAGAAAGAAAAAGTAAAAAGCAACGGGGTACACAATAGTGAGGAAAGAATTAAAAAACAGTGATACACAGCTCGATAGAAGTAGACATAGAAGGAAAATTTAAGAAGTGATTGGGTACAGGACAGAAAAAATTTTAAAAATAGCCACAGTGAACTAAAACTGAGAAATATAAAGGAAATTTAAAAGTATCACAGGGGCACAGGACAGAGAGATAAAAAATAAAGACAGTAAACTGGATAAAAGTAGACATAGAAAGCAAATTTTCAAAGCAACAGGGTACACAACAGACAGGAAATAATGAAAAAATAGCAACAGGCAGCTTCATAAATGTAGATGTAGCATCGTGGTTTAACCCTGGCTGGCAACTAAGTACCATACAGCTGCTCACTTACTCCCTCCTACAGTGGGATAGGGGGAGAATCAGGAGGGTAAATGTGAGAAACTCATGGGTTGATATAAAAAGTTTAATAATTAAAAAGACTTTTTTTTAAAAGTTGTAACAGAAAAAAAAAACCCAGCAAATGAAAACATTTGCTTACCACCAACTGACCGATGCCCAGCCAGTCTCAAGCAACTGGGTACAGGACAAAGAGGGAAGAATTAAAATATAGGGTCAGGGAGACAGAGAGGGGAAAACATAGAAATTAAATTTTAAAAGTAATGGGGTACAAGGCGGTGCAGAAAAAATAAAAAACAGGGAGAAGCAGCTGGTTAGAGAGAGGCATATTAAACATTTAAAAGGCAACAGGGTACTGGGCAGAGTTGACAGAAGAATAACAAGTTTTGAGGAGCCATACACATAGGTGGGCAGGCAGAGAGGGAGACGGAGGAAGGGAGGCGGAGGTGGGCCAGGATGTAGAGGAGAGGATGTGCGACTCACCACAGCTCCTGGTGCCGGCAGGAGACCTTCACCGCCCCGACGTTTCTCTCTCTGCCTCTGCCCCTTCCTCCTCCCCAGTGCCGGCTGCCTGACCCTCACCCACTCGGCAGCACGCAGCGGACGCCTCAATGCTCCTCATCCACAAGGCTTCCTTGATACATGGCAGCTCACGCATGTAGCCAACAGAGGCCAGGAACAGCTCAGAGGGATCCTTCCTTGCCACGGGGACTGGCCATTCCTTGCTGCAGGCACCTACCAGCCAGACCCCCTTGCACTCCCTCCTCGGCCAGTTCCCCTGCCCAGGCAGCCCCCTTTACAGCTGGAGCCCCTTCACACAGCAGGGCCAGCCCCATCCTCAACCTCACTGGCCACACCTGGGGCCATCCCAGCCCCAGCTGGAGCCCATCAGGAACAGGGGCCATTGCCAAAGCCCCACAGCATATTATCCCTGCCCCTGCACCTACCCACATCCAGGGACACAGAGGAGGCAGGAAAAATTTATTCATTAATGCATATAAGAAATCCTGGCAATGAGTTGGCTACAAGGCTCAGTGCCCAAAGGCAGCAGGATGGGGTGATAAAAGGGAAGAGTAAAGCAGGAGGAAGGACAGAGGGACACAGAGGTGCAAGACAGGGAGCCAGAAAATGGGATGCTGGGAACAAGAGAGGGACAAGAAGCAGGAAAACAGTGTAGAGAGAGAAGCGCAGAGAGACTGAGCAAAACAACAGGGATGGAGATGGAGGAATAAATAATAGGAAGTGGGGGAGAGAAGGTGAAGGGACTGGCAGGACAACAAGATAAAGACAGGACAAGGGACAGGGAAACATTCTCAAGTGATATGGGAGAAGAAACAGCAAGAACTAGAAAACAGAAACAGGGAGCCAGGTAGAGAGAAAATTTTCAAAAAGCAACAGCATATGAGAAACATAGGCAAGAACTAACAAATAGGCACAGGGAGACAGAAAGAGGGAGAGGTAGAAAGAAAATCTAAGAAGTGACAGGGTACAGGACAGAGAGGGAAGAGTTAAGAACTAGAGACAGGGAGATGGATAGAAGGAAACAGAAAATTTTGAAAGCAACAGGGTACAAGAATCAAAAAGTAGGTACATGGAGCTGCATAGAGGGAGACATAAGAACGAAATTTGAAAAGCAACAGGGTGAGAAATTAAAATAAGGTCAGGGAGACAAAAAGAAGGAAAAGTAGCAAGAAAATTTAAAAAGCAACTGGGTTTAAGAAACATGCAAGAATTTAAATAAGGATGGAGAAGTAGAAAGTTTCA
The DNA here is from genome assembly GCF_026419915.1 of Harpia harpyja. Taxonomy (NCBI): domain Eukaryota; kingdom Metazoa; phylum Chordata; class Aves; order Accipitriformes; family Accipitridae; genus Harpia; species Harpia harpyja. Next base: position 9,390 of record NC_068947.1, read on the forward strand.
AAAGTGACGACATACAAGAAACATAGGCCAGATTTTAAAAATAGGGACAGGGAGCCTGAGAGAAGGAAACTGTGGTGGGTTGACCTTGGCTGGCTGATGAGCGTCCACCAAGCCACTCTACCATTCCCCCTCCTCAACAAGACCGGAGGGTAGAAAATACAACAAAAAAGCTTGTGGGTCAAGATAAGGACAGAGCAATCACTCACCAATTACTGTCACAGGCAAAACAGACTCGACTTGGGGAAATTAATTTATTGTCAGTCAAAATCAGAGTACAATACGAACAAATCTGAAAAACACCTTCCCCCCACCCCTCTCTTTTTTTCCTGGGCTCATCTTCACTCCTGACTTCTCTACCTCCTCCTACCGAGCAGCACAGGGGGAGAAGGAGGGGGGGGTTGCAGTCAGTTCATCACAAGTTGTCTCTGCTGCTCCTTCCTTCTTTGTGCTCTTCTTCTGTTCCAGTGTGGTGTCACTCCCATGGGGCCGCAGGTCCTGCCAGAAAACCTGCTCCAGTGTGGGCTCCTCTCCACAGCGTCACAGCCTCCTTCGGGTGAATCCGCCTGCTCTGGCGAGGGGTCCTCCATCGGCTGCAGGGTGCATATCTGCTCCGCCATGGACCTCCGTGGGCTGCAGGGGGACAGCCTGTGTCACCATGGTCTTCACTGCAGGCTGCAGGGGAATCTCTGCTTTAGGACCTGGATCACCACCTCCTTTTTCTTCTTCACTGACCTTGGTGTCTGCAGGACTGACAGCTTCTGCACAGCTTTTTTTTAGCCCTTCTTAAATATCACAGAGGTGCTACCAGCGTTGCTGGTTGGCTCAGCTTTGACCAGTAGCAGCTCCATCTTGGAGCTGGAACTGGCTGTGCCCAACATGGGGGCAAGTCCTGGTGTCTTCTCACAGAACCCACCCCTGCAGCCCCTATCCACTCCCCTGCCCCAGCTTGCCACACAAACTCACTACAACAGTGATCGGCTACAGGGCAGAGAGGCGGGATTGAAAAGTAAGGAAAGGGAGACAGAGAGAGACAGGGTGGGGAAATAGCAATGGGCTACAGGACAGAGAGGAGGAACTAATAAAAAAGGAGAGGGTACCAGACAGAGAGATGGATAAAAACAAATATTAGTGATGAGCCACAGGGCAAACGGAAGAATTAAAAAACGGGACAGTGAGGTAGATGAGAGAGACTGAGAAATATCAAAAACACTGATGATCTAAAGGGGAGAGAGAGGGGAAATAAAGAATAGGGACAGGGAACCAGACAGAGAGAGAATAATAAAGACAAAAATGGGCTATGGGACAGTGAGGGAAGAAGTTAAAACATAGGGACAGGGACCTGGAACAAGAGAATCTAAGAAAGTAAAAGTGTATCCAGAATACAGGGCAGAGAAAGGAATTTAAAAATAGAGACACAGCATCAGACAGGTGAGAGCGGTGGGAATTGTGAAGGGCTAAAGGGCAGACAGGGAGGAATTAACAAGATTGGGATAAGAAGACAGACGGATAGATGGAGAAAGACAAAGGAGTGATGGGCTGCAAGGCAGAGACAGAGAATAAAAAAAAGAGGGATGGGACAGGTCAGAAGTGCAGAGAGAAAAAGAAAACAGAGAGGCAGAACAACAGAGAAAGAGGGGGACTTAGAGAACAAGAAAGGGAGAGGTACAGAAAAAAAAAAAACACAAAAAAATTAAAGCAGTGAGAGAAAGAGAAGGTGGGGGCAGGGAGGGACTGAGATGCAGAAGAGGGGTGACACAGCCCCAGGGGTCCAGGACTCGCTGTACCTCCTGCTGTTGGAGCTGCTGGGAGAATTTGACAGTTCAGACATGTCTGTCTCTCTCTCCCTCTCCCTTCCTCCTCTGTAGCTGCACTCACTTGACTGTCATCCACCTAAGAGAATAGATTGGTGTCTTCCAGCTCTTACAATATGAGGCTTCCTAGAAACACAGCCTCACATGCACACACACTACATGGCTGTACTGTGGTTTTGGTTATGCATACAGACCCTGCCGTGCACACTGGTGATCGGACCTGCTGAGGACTACACTAGGAAGGATCCATCCTCACCTGGAGAGGCAGGCTATCTCCTGTCTGCAGCTGGTGGCTGGATCCTCTTTATTTTATTCTTCAGCAGCTTTACCATTCTGTGGCCTCTCCAGCTTCAGCGTCAGCTTCAGCAGCTCCTGTCCACAGCCAGTAAGCGCTCCACCTGTCCCTCTGCGCTCCCGCGCCGCGAGGAGAGGGAGGCCAGGCAGAGACAGCCCACGCAAGCCTGAGGCTGCTGCAGTCAACGGCATCCCCAGGGGACGAACAGACAACCGCACCCACAGCGTGGCCTCTGGGAGAAGGAAAGAGGCAGCAGTGACCATTATTACCGCAGCTCGACCCTGGCCGGAGCCCCTCCTTCCGCAGGGGCTTCCGCAGACGCCGCTCGTTCCCCGCGCCGCTGCTAACGGCACCCCTGTTAAGGGAGACTCCAGACCACCGCAGGGCCAGCTTGCTGCCCTCGCGACAGGGCTCGGGGGCTGCCTGCGGCTACAGCGCAGGCTTCAGGGGAGGGGCTGGAGCTGGGGGCAGCCGCACGGGCCGAGCGGGGCCGGGGGAGCTCTGGCGACTCGGGCGGGCGCCCGCTGGCCGCGCCTGGGGGGTGCCCGCCTCCGTCCCCTCTTCCCTTCTACCGGCTCTCTCTCGGGGAACTCCCCGGCGCTGCCCTGGCCCGGCTCGCCTCCGGCGGACCGGCAGCCTGCCGCGGCGGCCGCTTCGCAGCTTCCCGTCCCGCCAGCCCCGGGCGGCCAGCGGGCAGGAGGCACCCCTCGCCCTCGCCCTCGCCCCCGCCCGAGGGGATCGCTCGCCTCACCCGCGGTCCCGGCGCTCGCCCGCTGCCGCCAAGACCCGCGCGCCGCCACGCTGCTCCCGGGGACCGCGCATGCGCCGGAGGGGCCGGAGCCGGCGCGCCAACGCCGGGCTGCCCCACGCGCAGGACGGCGCATGCGCCCGGGAGGGCTGGTCGGGGAGCGGGCGCAGCGGGAAGCCCGCGGAAAACCACGCGAAACCGGCAACGCTCCTGAGTCTGACCTGGTCGCACTCCGGGGGCCGCGGCGGCGGCAGCAGCGAGGACTACGCCGCGCCCGAGAGCCACGCGGCTGCCCGGCCGCCGAGTCCGCGGAAACTACAGCTCCCGGCATGCCCCGAGGGGACGCCGCTTCTGTTTCCGCCCACCCCCACGCCGGCGCAGCCGCAGTCCCCGCCGAGCCCCCAGCGCCGCTCCGGGCAGCTCCGGCGCGCTCCCGCCGCCGGCTCCGGCACGGCGCGGCACCCCCCGCCCGGCTCCGGTCAGTCCCCGTCGCCGCCGCTCCGGCACGGCGCGGCACCCCCCGCCCGGCTCCGGGCAGCGCCCGGCTCCGGGCAGCGCCCGGCTCCGGGCAGCGCCCGGCTCCGGGCAGCGCCCGGCTCCGGGCAGCGCCCGGCTCCGGGCAGCGCCCGGCTCCGGGCAGCGCCCGGCTCCGGGCAGCGCCCGGCTCCGGGCAGCGCCCGGCTCCGGGCAGCGCCCGGCTCCGGGCAGCGCCCGGCTCCGGGCAGCGCCCGGCTCCGGGCAGCGCCCGGCTCCGGGCAGCGCCCGGCTCCGGGCAGCGCCCGGCTCCGGGCAGCGCCCGGCTCCGGGCAGCGCCCGGCTCCGGGCAGCGCCCGGCTCCGGGCAGCGCCCGGCTCCGGGCAGCGCCCGGCTCCGGGCAGCGCCCGGCTCCGGGCAGCGCCCGGCTCCGGGCAGCGCCCGGCTCCGGGCAGCGCCCGGCTCCGGGCAGCGCCCGGCTCCGGGCAGCGCCCGGCTCCGGGCAGCGCCCGGCTCCGGGCAGCGCCCGGCTCCGGGCAGCGCCCGCCGCCGCCGCTCCGGCACGGCGCGGCCCCGCCCCGCTGCCGCTCCGCGCGTCCGGCACGGACCCCGCCGTCCTCCTCGGGGCTTTCCCCGGGACCCGCCGGGCGATCGCGCAAGCCCCGCCACGGGGCCCGGGCCCCCCCAGGCCCACGTGCTCCCGGCCCCCCGCGAGCCCCCAGGGCCCCGGCCCCCCCCCCCGGCCTCGGCACAGGCGGCCCCCACCTCCCCCGGGCCACCCCCGCCTGGGACGGTCGCGGTCCGAGGGGCGCCCGGCCCCGCTCACCTTCTCCCGAGGGGCAGCCGCAGCCCGGCCACCGCTCTGCTCTGCTCCGCTCCTGCCTGGGCTCCCACCGGCCCCGCCGCGGCCCCTCCCCCGGCAGCCCCCCCTTCCCAGGGAGGGGCCGTCGCCATCAGCCTCACTGCCCGCACCTGGGGCTCCTCCAGCCCCGGCCCGCAGCTGCGGTACCGAAATCCCGAATAAAACTCCACAACACCCATGGGAAGTTCAGAAGCAGGCGCTTCGTTTATGGAATGAAAGATGTCAAAGTAAGATGACTCTTGACGAGCTGTTCACTGGGGTAAAAATACAGATTTTAATACCCGTCTTATTTTAGTTCTAAGACTTGGCAATTGCCAGGTATCATCTTTTCGATTTACCCAGGTCCACCGTCGAGGCCACAAGGGAGATTTCTTCCAGAGAGAGGATAGAGTTATTAAGTCTAAAGTCCATTATTTGCTTTTGTCCTTCAGGAAGAGGTGAGTGGAGCATCTATCATCACTATTCACCCACACAGTTAACCCTAAACTTTTCACCTGTCCTTTAATACAGTCACTTCCAAGCTAATTTTTTTCCATTATTAAGAGGGGACCCAGGATCATTTAAAATATTATTCTACTTTCTACAAATACATGCCCCATCTTAGAGCTTTAGCTACTAGAGAAAGTCTTTGGATTTTGGGGTCAGAGGAGTTGCAAGTCTAAACTTTCATACCCTTCTCTTTAGGATGTGCGATTTTTCTCTGTATGTCTAAACCAATCTAAATTTCCCTAGATGGTCCTGACTCTGGGTGGATCTAACAAGGATCCTGGAACTCCAGTAAATTCTAAACATCGTTTTATATTTTAAATATGGTCCCAAGTTCCTTTCTGCACTTGTCTCTACGGTTTTGGCAACTGACAGCCCCAAGGGGTCTTTGTACAAGTTTCTCCCGAAGGGCGATAAATTTATTCTTTTGTCCGTGAGGTGGATGGTTTGGTAATGTTATAATTCAAAATGCTATAATTCCTTCTTTCAAATTTAAAAAAATAATTGCCTTTTAAATCCATCCAATTTAATTTGCTAAAATGATTCTCATTGTTCTACGTCTTTTCTCAAGTTTTGGTTAAATTCAGTGTCAGTATTCTCCACGGAACTAGATTTTCATCTGACTTTGGAATCGGAAGGCAGGCTGTTATCGAGGTTAAATTTTGTGTCTTTACAAAACTTCGAATCAATTCCAAAACTAGAATTTTTTTTTTTAATCAAAATTACAGAAACGGTTAATATCAAGATTAATAGCTCAAACAATAATTGTTTCATTTTGTTTATCTTATGTTTAGAACCCCTCAAAAAAAATACTTAAACCCTATAACACACAAAAAGATTACTGCCCTTGACAATATTCCTAATAGCAACCCCAATATTATAAACTTTACACAATTGTTTTCCCAAATAGATAACGTGAAACTTACTTATAGGTTTTCAGTTTCAAAGGGCCAGTTTCTTTAGACTTCCAATTTCCTGTTGGTGCTTTCTTTAGTCTTGAATAATGAAGCCAAGGTTCTTCGCCCAGACCTTTACTGCTCTAAGTGTTGTTAAAATGACTCGATACGGTCCTTTCCACTTCTCAGTGATTTTATATATATTCAATCTCCTGGTCGGAAGGGATGCGCTGCTACGTCCAATTCTAAGGGTCCAGCTGCGGAGACATACTGACGAAGTTCTTGAAAAGAATTTCTCAAAGAATTCATAACACCTTTTAAAAACATATCTCCAAAGCCACTCCAGATACTCAGAACATAGGACTCTTGATACGGTCTTTCATATAACATTGCATAATGACTTAAATTTTCTTTCTCTTCTGGCTATACTCTGATTCTTAATAGAGCCATGGGTAAGGCTTTAACCCATGTGAGTGAGGTTTCCTGACAAATTTTACTCAACCGTTGCTTGAGGGTATAGTTCATTCTTTCTCCCCCCCCCCCCCCCCCCCCCCCCGCCCCCTTGCTTGTGGTCTATATGGGGTGTGATAGTCTCAATCTATAGATAATACTTTGCTCGACTTGTCTCATCATCTTTGCTATGAAATGAGGGCCATTGTCAGATGACATTCTTACAGGCACCCCATAGTTTGGTATTATCTCTCTGAGCAAGACTTTAACTACTTCTCTTGCTTTGTCGGTGTGACAAGGGAAAGCCTCGGGCCACCCAGTAAAGATATCCACTAAAACTAGGGTAGATCCTTCTTTTCAAGGCAATTCTATAAAATCAATTTGCTAGTATCCCCCTAAAAAATTTCCTTATTTAATAATTCCAAAGATAATCTTATTACTGATTTGGGGATCATTTTATATATAAATTTCACATCCGCTTATAATTGTTTAAACAATCTTTGTCATATTTTACTTTCTGTTCCCCGATATACTTTGTTATGTTCAGCTCGGGCAATTTCTCTTATTATTGTGGGCGGGACTATTATTTGACCTGTCGGTGTTACAGCCTGTCCTGTTTCATTTTGTTAGCCTGCAATCTAACAATTAATTCTTCCATCTTTTTCATTATAATTTGGAGTTTCTTTAGGCAATTTTATACTTTTCTCTGGAACTAGCGCTAGGATGCCTTTTTCTGCAGCCTCTTTAGCAGCTTTATCAGCCAGTCGGTTACCTGCGTTAGGAACAGTCTTACCTAACTGGTGCGCTTTACAGCGCGTTATCGTGACTGCTGTTGGTTTTTGAACGGTTTCTAACAATTTCGGTATTTGTTCTGCATGCTGAATGGTGGTTCCTTGTGCAGATAACAGTCCTCTCTCTCTCTCCATATTGCTCCATGCGCACGTACTACTCCAAAAGCGTACTTTGAGTCTGTCCAAATGTTGACTCGCTTTCCTTGACTTAGTTCCAGAGCTCGAATAAGAGCTATCAATTCAGCCTTTTGGGCAGATGTCATCGAAGGCAAAGTTCGCAACGCAATTACCTCCTCGGTTGTTATTGTCTATCTGGATAAACGTTTTCCTTCACAGATGAAACCGCTTCCGTCGGTATACAGTTCCCAGTCTGCTGCTTCTAGCGGCACATCTCAGAGATCCAGTCAGCTGGGGTAAACTCTTTCGATTGTCTGCAAGCAGTCACGTTCCAGTTCTCCTTTAACTTGATCAGTTGTTGAAAACGCAACAGGGTTAACGGTGGTAGTAGTTTTTAAGTAAACATCATCTTGTTCCAGCAACACCACTCGGTATTTCAGCATTCTGCTAGGGGATAACCAATGCCCCCCTTTCTGTTTTAGCGCAACAGTTATCGTATGGGAAACGTACAGCGATCCTTTGTCCTCAGGTGAACTTAGGAGCTTCCTGGATCAGTAGCGCAGTTGCAGCGACGGCTCTCAGACGACCAGAGCATCCCAGACTCACGTGATCTAATCGCTTCGAGAAGCAGGCCACAGCTCGCCCACTTGGCCCTAAATATTGGGCCGGGATGCCCAGGGCTATACCTCTTCTTTCGCGAGTGAAAAGTTCAAATGTCTTTGTGAGATCCGGCAGGCCTAGGGCTGGCACCCCTATTACAGCCTGTTTCAATTCCTTGAAAGTAGCTTTCTCGGCATCAGTCCAATCCATTGTTTGAGGTTTTGAGCTGCTCCTATAAAGGTCGGACCCGCAAGCCACAACTGATAATCGACAGGTGACACCACGCAACCGTTCCCGGAAATGCTCTTCATTAATTTGTTAGTCTTAGGTTCGGGGAAACGACAAATTGCCTCTTTGCTCTCAGTTCCTAATTGTCTCTGTCCTTTTAGGATTTTAAAACTCAAATAAGTTTCTTCTTTCTGGGTTATTTGGGTGTTTTCTTTTGACACTCGCTATCCACTGATTCCCAAAGAGTTCAAAAAGTTAATAGTTAACTTTGTGCATTGTTCTTCCATCTCAGCTACAATTAACAGATCATCCATACATTTCAACAAGATTTCTTGATTATTTTCTTTCTTCCAAAGCTCTAATTCTCGTGCCAATGGATTTCCAAAGATGGTAAGACTATTCTTAAAGCCTTGAGGCAAGACTGTCCGTGTATATTGTCTTTTTCTCCCAGTCTCAGGATTTTCCCATTCAAAAGCAAAAAGCTCTTGACTGTTGGGATCCAAGGGAATACAGAAAAAGGCATCTTTTCAGTCTAACACTGTGAACCATTCTCGTTTCTCTGTTAGGGTTGTTAACAAAGTATAAGGATTTGCTACTACCGGATGAATATCTTGTACTATTTGATTTATTGCTCTGAGGTGTTGAACTAATCTATAATCTTTTTCATTAGCCTTTTAACAGGCAAGGTCGGGGTGTTATATTTGGATTCACATTCTGTTAACAATTTATATCTTAAAAATTTTTGTATTATCAATACTAACCCTTTCCGGCTTTCCAGTTTTAGGGGCTATGGCTTAATTCTTAGCGGATTCGATCCTGGCTTTAAATCCAGTCTCACAGGTTCTGCTTTTTGGATTTACCGGGAACTTCCCAGTCCAGACGATTGGAATTACAGCATTATACTTTGACTGGTATGATCTTCTGCTTTCGGTAACCATCCTGTAACAACAAAGCCACTGCTTCGATACGTTTAGTTTCTGGAATTAAAATTTTAATCTCTCCATTTTTTAATTTAATTTCTGCCTCTAAGTTCTCCAGTAGATCTCCCCTTAACAGGAGTTTAGGAGAATTTGGCACATACAAAAACTGCTGAGTGACCCATTGCTTTCCTAATTTCATTGTTAAAGATTTAAAGAAGGGTCTAGTTTCTCGTTCACTTGTTGCGCCAACACCACCAATTTCTTCAAAACTTAACTCTCCCTCTAAGGTATTTAAAACTGAAAAGGTGACTCTAGCGTCAATTCATATTCAATTTTCTGTTCTCCCAGTTTAGCTGTAACCAGAGCTTCTGCTGGGAGAGTCCCCTCCGGTCCCCGTCAGCTGCGTTCACTTAAAAAGAACAACTCTACCTATGGCACTTCATTCCATTTACTCTCTCTCCTACAAAACAACAGTAATTGCAATATAGTATTATAACTCAAAGTTCTGTTTGTTTCCCATTTTTCCTGCAATTCACCCCAGTGTGCCAATAAACATCCCAACGGTGATGTTTTTGGTGTCTTTTCATCAGCAGTTCTATTTCCTGCACTCTTATTCTTAAACAATTTTGCTAATGCCATTATACTTATATACATTCAAATCCCAAATACCAAACAAATGCAAATGACAGTTGTCCCAAATAATACACAAAGTCCAACCCAGCAATAGCTTTCACTTACGACTTGGGGGCAGACGCCTAGGCTTCCACTGCAAACGGGTACCCTCCAAGCCCCAACCCTGCGAAGCTTTCGCCGCGCCTCACGGGCAGGCTTTCCAAACAAATTCCAAAGAAGCAGCGCCTTACCTTTTTTCCAGGGAACGGTGCGAGGAGCTTTGTGAGTTGAGGGCGATGGTTCTCCCCGAGAATACCTCGGCGCCGGCCGGAGTTTGATCGACACTCGATCTCGTCCAGTCTCACTCGCAAGGTCCCGTCTGGGTCGCCAAAACCGTTACCGAAATCCGGAATAGAACTCCTTAACACCAACGTGAAGTTAAGAAGCGGGCACTTCGTTTATCGCAGCGCTGGGGACACGGGGGATCGCTCCTCCAAAGGCGTGTCCCACTTAGTATCAAAATCCGTCAGTTTTTACAGACTTTTTCTGTCAGGTCATTGTTACGTAAGCTCTTTCCATAAAAAGGCATACTATGCTCGTTCTTAAATTTAACCTTTCTAAGGATTGGTCCTTTGATTATATAACCTTATCAATATTCTTATTTAAAAACAATCATTGGTCAGTTACACTTAGCTCTACTGCCTGGAATCTTCGATACTCAAATCAAGATGGGAAGGGTAAGGGGGTTTCCAAGCAGCAAACTGGCGTCCACGACGGTTTCCTTCGTTTCTTGAAACGGAACATAGAAAAACCTGTAACTTCCTGGTGAGGTTTCTAGGGTTAGCTATTTCCAACTTTAACAATATTAAGGCTCCGATAGTCACACGTAACGCAGTTCCTAAAGTTTCTATGGCTACGTTTCAAACGTAACAATCCTATACATTACGCTTCACAATTTTACTTCTTAATCAAACCTAACTCTTCTATGTGATTAAATTTTGATTTCTTTACCAGAATATTTGCAACAGCTGGAGCCCAGCAGGAACAGGGGGGGCATGGCCCGACGCCCCCCAGCACCTCACCTCCTCCTCCCCTGGGCTCCCTCACGGCCCCTCGCCCCGTGCAAAGGGAGCGCAAACGCAGCCCGGCCGGTGTCCGTTTGGTCAGTCGCGTGCCTAACGAGTCCTGCCAGCGAGTCCGCTCCGGGGCTCGGGGCCCCCCCCGACGCTCCCCCTGCCCCTGGGACACCTCTGATAGCATATTTCCATACATTCTGTATGGCACGTCTAAATAGTTTTGGATGGTTTTAATATTTTGTACCAGCCGTGGAAACTGGTTTGCTGCTAGGTGACTGTAAAAGTGAGATTTAGTAAATAATTATTAGAAATCTTACACTAACACGATGATTGAAACAATAGACAAAAGTATAGCCAAGCAATTAACTAGCAGAGGTAGGTACTCCTAAGTTTTGCAGTTCTTTGCTCTTATGACTAGATGAGAACAATGCTGAAACTGACCGCATGCGATTGAAACTGCGTTAAGCTTCAAGATCAAAGAACCAAGGACAAGAATAAAGACTTCAAGGACAGCCAGCAAGACCTTCAAATGGGCCGGTGGTCGCAAAAGCAGCCCTTCGTCTCAAATGGATCCTTCATTGCGCGTGATCGGATGTAGGCAGTGCTATGATAATCAGTTGCCATCATTTTTATGTATACGTATACTAATCTGATTCATATGCAATTAGTTAGTCTATATGACCTATTTGTGCTAAAGCTGTGGCACGCACGCTAGGTGGAACTATCCCCCGTGCATCCAGCGCTGCAATGAAGAATGCCTGCTTTCTAAAACTCCAAAACGAGCCTTCGAGAGTTTCTTGGACCGGCTTTTCAGTATCAGAGGTACAAGGGAGGAAAGGAAAAAAAAAAAAGCAGCGGTGTGGGAAAGAGAGGGGGCCAGGGGAGGGTCAGGGAGGGACCAGAACGCAGAAGAGGGGAGAGAGAGACAGGGCCCCGAGGGCCCGGGGCTCACCACAGCTCTCTTTCTTGGCGCTGCCAGCAGACTTTGCCAGTTCAGACGCTTCTTTCGGCTCCTCTCCCGCTCCCCTCCTCTTCCGTAACTCCGGCTGCACGGCCGTCCTCCCCCTAGGAGAACACGCGTCTCACAGGTCTTGCAAGACGAGGCTTCCTGGGCACGGAGCCTCGCTCGCCCGCACGCCAAGCGGCCGTACCGCACCGACGGTGCTGCACACGGACCCTGCAGTGCACCCTGGCGGTGTGACCTGCTGTGGACTACGAAGAGGGATCCTTCCACACGCGGAGAGGCAGGCTCTCTCTTGCCTGCAGCGGGAGGCAGCTGCTGGCCGGGCGGCCGGCCGGCCTTCCATTTCTTCTTCTCTACCTTTCTCTGGCCTCTCCAGCTTCAGCCGCAGCAGCTCCTGCCCACAGCCGGTAAGTGCCCCGCCTGTCCCTTTGTGCTCCCACGCCACGCCGCGCGGAAAGGGAGGCCAGGCAGAGGCAGCCCATGCAAGCTTTCCTTTCCAGCGGCGTTTCCTTACCGGGAGGAAGCAACGGGCGCGGCGGCACCTCCCGCCGGCACCGCATTGCCGGTACCGTCGGACGGCACGTGCGGGACGGGGGCAGCCCCGCGCACTCGCAGCCTCCGAGCTGCAGTACCGAACATTGGTCGCAGGGTGGCAGCGGCGAGCGCTTGGCACGAGGCGCCAGCGCGGCTCCCCAGCGGCAGTACCGAACATTGGTCACGAGGTGGCGGAAGAGAGCGGCGGCGAAAGGCGCCGCCAGCGCGCATGCGCGGATCCCGAGCTCCTGTGCCGCGTTCTGGTTGCCAGGCAACAGCAGGAGGGCGGCAAAACGCGCCACCGCGCATGCGCGGCTCCCGAACGCCAGGACCGCCTTCTGGTTGCTAGGCAACAGCAGGAGCGCCGTAAACCGCGCCACCGCGCATGCGCGTTTGCCGAGGCGTCGTGTCGCGCTACGGTTGCTAGGCAACAGCGGCGAGCGCCGTAAAAGGCGCACCGCGCATGCGCGGTTTCCGACCTGCCTTACAGCATCCTCGTTGCTAGGCAACAGCACGAGCGCCGTAAACCGCGCCACCGCGCATGCGCGGTTGCCGCGGCGTCGTGTCGCGCTACGGTTGCTAGGCAACAGCGGCGAGCGCCGTAAAAGGCGCACCGCGCATGCGCGCCTCCCCGCTGCCGTACAGCATCTCGGTTGCTAGGCAACAGCACGAGCGCCGTAAACCGCTCCACCGCGCATGCGCGGTTGCCGAGGCGTCGTGTCGCGCTACGGTTGCTAGGCAACAGCGGCGAGCGCCGTAAAAGGCGCACCGCGCATGCGCGCCTCCGACCTGCCTTACAGCATCCTCGTTGCTAGGCAACAGCACGAGCGCCGTAAACCGCTCCACCGCGCATGCGCGGTTGCCGCGGCGTCGTGTCGCGCTACGGTTGCTAGGCAACAGCGGCGAGCGCCGTAAAAGGCGCACCGCGCATGCGCGCCTCCCCGCTGCCGTACAGCATCTCGGTTGCTAGGCAACAGCACGAGCACCGTAAACCGCGCCACCGCGCATGCGCGGTTGCCGAGGCGTCGTGTCGCGCTACGGTTGCTAGGCAACAGCGGCGAGCGCCGTAAAAGGCGCAGCGCGCATGCGCGCCTCCGACCTGCCATACAGCATCTCGGTTGCTAGGCAACAGCAGGAGCGCCGTAAACCGCGCCATCGCGCATGCGCGGTTGCCGAGGCGTCCTGTCGCGGTACGGTTGCTAGGCAACAGCGGCGAGCGCCGTAAAAGGCGCACCGCGCATGCGCGCCTCCGAGCTGCCGTACAGCATCCTCGTTGCTAGGCAACAGCACGAGCGCCGTAAACCGCGCCACCGCGCATGCGCGGTTGCCGAGGCGTCGTGTCGCGCTACGGTTGCTAGGCAACAGCGGCGAGCGCCGTAAAAGGCGCACCGCGCATGCGCGCCTCCGACCTGCCGTAAAGCATCCTCGTTGCTAGGCAACAGCACGAGCGCCGTAAACCGCGCCATCGCGCATGCGCGGTTGCCGACGCGTCCTGTCGCGCTACGGTTGCTAGGCAACAGCGGCGAGCGCCGTAAAAGGCGCACCGCGCATGCGCGCCTCCGACCTGCCTTACAGCATCCTCGTTGCTAGGCAACAGCACGAGCGCCGTAAACCGCGCCACCGCGCATGCGCGGTTGCCGCGGCGTCGTGTCGCGCTACGGTTGCTAGGCAACAGCGGCGAGCGCCGTAAAAGGCGCACCGCGCATGCGCGCCTCCGACCTGCCTTACAGCATCCTCGTTGCTAGGCAACAGCACGAGCGCCGTAAACCGCTCCACCGCGCATGCGCGGTTGCCGCGGCGTCGTGTCGCGCTACGGTTGCTAGGCAACAGCGGCGAGCGCCGTAAAAGGCGCACCGCGCATGCGCGCCTCCCCGCTGCCGTACAGCATCTCGGTTGCTAGGCAACAGCACGAGCACCGTAAACCGCGCCACCGCGCATGCGCGGTTGCCGAGGCGTCGTGTCGCGCTACGGTTGCTAGGCAACAGCGGCGAGCGCCGTAAAAGGCGCAGCGCGCATGCGCGCCTCCGAGCTGCCATACAGCATCTCGGTTGCTAGGCAACAGCAGGAGCGCCGTAAACCGCGCCATCGCGCATGCGCGGTTGCCGAGGCGTCCTGTCGCGGTACGGTTGCTAGGCAACAGCGGCGAGCGCCGTAAAAGGCGCACCGCGCATGCGCGCCTCCGAGCTGCCGTACAGCATCCTCGTTGCTAGGCAACAGCACGAGCGCCGTAAACCGCGCCACCGCGCATGCGCGGTTGCCGCGGCGTCGTGTCGCGCTACGGTTGCTAGGCAACAGCGGCGAGCGCCGTAAAAGGCGCACCGCGCATGCGCGCCTCCGACCTGCCTTACAGCATCCTCGTTGCTAGGCAACAGCACGAGCGCCGTAAACCGCGCCATCGCTCATGCGCGGTTGCCGAGGCGTCGTGTCGCGCTACGGTTGCTAGGCAACAGCGGCGAGCGCCGTAAAAGGCGCACCGCGCATGCGCGCCTCCGAGCTGCCGTACAGCATCTCGGTTGCTAGGCAACAGCACGAGCGCCGTAAACCGCGCCACCGCGCATGCGCGTTTGCCGAGGCGTCGTGTCGCGCTACGGTTGCTAGGCAACAGCGGCGAGCGCCGTAAAAGGCGCACCGCGCATGCGCGGTTTCCGACCTGCCTTACAGCATCCTCGTTACTAGGCAGCAGCACGAGCGCCGTAAACCGCGCCATCGCGCATGCGCGTTTGCAGCGGCGTCGTGTCGCGCTACGGTTGCCAGGCAACAGCGGCGAGCACCGTAAAAGGAGCAGCGCGCATGCGCGCCTCCTCAGCTGCCGTACAGCCTCTCCTTTACCAGGCAACAGCGGGGTCCCAGCCACACGCACCACCGCGCATGCGCGCCTCCCCAACGCCAGTTCCCACCTGCGCTCGCCGGGCAGCAGCACCCCCGCAACGATCCTCTTCTGAGCATCAGCTGGATGAGACACCACTGACAGCTCAGCCCAGTAGAGACCAGCCACAGGTGGCAACTACTTACTGGGGGCACAGGGCTTACATTGCCCTGCCCTTTCCCCACTCGCAGCCCGGGCAGTCCTCTTCATTGCCTCCGTTCCAAAAAGCACCCGAGTGGCTGGAGCCTTTACAGCAGTCAAGCACAAACAACAGACAATGCAGGCGGTCGCTTCTGTCCCTGCCCCCCCACCCCATTCTCTAGAGAGGAGAAGCAGCACAGGGAACCTGCAAACAGCAGGGGGGGTTGCCCTGGACCAAGCCCCAGGGACTGCTGTATTCGTCTGCACGTGGCTTCAGGGTTGTGGGAGGGACAGCAGCCACTCAACAGATGCTGGCGAGAGATTTAAAAAAAAAAAAAAAAAATAACGCCTGGTTCAGGTGACAGCCTGAAGGCAGGCCACGAGAGACCCAAAGCTGCTTCGTGCCAGAGGGGCAGCTCTGTTCAGCAGGAAACGGCGCGTCCCAGCGGACCAGATGCGAGCGGCTGACCTGCAAGTGAGCGATACCCTGGCGATCCTGGGGCTCTGTTGGGGTGGGCGCACCTTTCCTCACCTCTGTGCTATCACAACTCTGCTCTCCTAATCCTGCACGCACGCAAGGCTTCTTGTGCGGGGCTTGTCTCTTATCGAAGAGATGCTGCACGGTGTTACTTACCGCCCTGCCCTCCGGCGTGCAAAGTAATTAGACGGGAAGCAGGGAAAGCAAAAGAGGCGTGTCGGGATATTAGATGTCCTCAGCAGATGACCGTAGAGCCCTCGAGGTTCCACCTTTGCTCCCTACAGGAGCGTGGCTCCGCACTCCTTGCCGCTCCCGCCAGCAAGCGTCACAATTGCCCTTTGCTGCCTGCAACGCGCAGTACCTGCACGGCCCGAGTACTGCTGCTTACGGAGCAAGAGGCGCTCGCTATAAAGCAGCAATGAAGAACAAGGACGGCCCGTCAAGACGGCAGGAGGAACACAGAGAGCCTCCAGCATTAGCCAGGCAGGGCTTCCAGCTCACCTCGTGTCGTGGTTTAATGCCAGCCGGCAACGAAGCCCCACGCGACCGCTCACTCGCTCCCCCGCCCCCAGTGGGACGGGGAGACAATCGGAAGGGCAGAAGTGGGAAAACTCGTGGCTTGAAACAAAAACAGTTGAATCATTAAAAAGAAACAACAACTTGTAAGGAAAAGAAGAAAAAAAATGACAGAGAATGGGGTGAAGCCTGACGGATGATGGGGGGGGGTGGGTGGAATACGGAGGAGGGAAAGGGGGGGGGGCAGGAGATAGGAGAGCAGGGGATGCGGGGGGAAACAACTCGCGTGGGTGAAGGGGGCGGGCCGGAGCAACAGGGGGGCATATGGGGGAGAAACACACACGGCGGGAGGGTAGGGGAGGTTACAAAGGTGCACGGGGGGACACGGGTGGGGATGACCTACCCCAGGGAGTCCACCCGGGATGATCCACAGCAGGTAACTCACCTGGGATAACCCGCAACAGAGAATCCACACCGGGAGGACCCCCAGCAATGCCCCTCAAACTGCCTGTGCTTCACCCCCAATCTTCCCCAAACTGGGGAGTTTTCTGCTTTCTCAAAATACTCAGTTTGGGGTGTGTTTCAGTGCTTTTCCACAACATAAAAAGGGGAGATCTTTTGGTTGTGGTTTTGTGCATGAAAATGGGGTGGGTTTTTTTGCTTTCCAGCTGCACAAATCCAGGCGGATTTGGCTTTCCCAGGAGTCCCAAATTCGTTCGGTTTTTTCCGTTGCAGACCCAGAATCAGGGGGTTTGGGGTTGTCCTGGTTTCGGCTGGAATAAAGTTTATTTTCTTCTGAGTAGCCGGTACAGGGCCATTTTGGATTTAGGATGAGAACAATGTTGACAACACACCGACGCTTTAGTTGTTGCTAAGCAGTGTTTATATTAAGTCAAGGACCTTCCAGCTTCTCATACCGCCCTGCCAGCGGAGGCTGGGGGTGCACAAGAAGAGTCGCTGAGCTAAAGGAGGATTCCAGGTAAACAGGTCAGCTCGAAATACACCACCTCCTTTAAAAGTTAAGAGCGATTTGAACGCTTAAAATCAGCATTTAGGCTAATCGATACCACTTTGAACACCTTCTTAGCATACAAGTAAACACTCTTGCCGGTGTTGGAAAACGTCTCCTCCCTTCCTTACAGCACTGCTGCAGGGAGATAACCCTGGGAGGCTGCGGGACGAGGTCGTACGCAATCAGAATCTACGCTTACGGATCCACCGCAACAGCTACAGCCCTTGCGCTGCTGCTGCTGCTTTGCATCTTGCTCGTTTGGTGAATAAAGCTGAAAGTGAAGTGGAAAACTTCAAAAAGCAAAATGAAAAATAAAGAATAAATCTCAATAATTCACTTTACACTAAAAGGGTGTGCCCATGTTTATATACATCCAATAAAAATACAGTATTGAAGCAGTAACTCACCAAAACCACCTCAGGACTCACTGTCACTAGTTACAAGGCTGCTGATGCTTCCTGGGAAAACCTGGAAAACACACGGAAGCGACGCCAGTTTGTCCTGTTTTGTCCGCGTCTCTTCTTTGACCTTGATTGCTTTTAGTACAGGTGCTAGTTATCTCAGTAAGGTTGTCGAGTACTCCTATAAGATATTTAAAAAAACTCATTGACTGCAGAAGCATAAAGCTTTTATCGTGAAAACAAAGCCCGTTTCTTCTGAACAGCTGAACTCTTACGAACAGTTTCTCCCCTCTTTTAGTACAAAATTATTTTCACGGTATCATTTACTAGTAAGCGCACGGAAACAGAAGATTACATGCTTTCAGGAAGAGGAAATAGACAGAGGGAAGTCAACTTGGCGTAGGCGTAACGTGCTCCAGAACAGACCTTAGTTTTAGTATTCGTATTAAAATATTTCACAGAAAAAATGTGGAAGGAGAGTTGGCACATTCTTAATGTTAACTTTAAAGTCCATACTACAAGTACCTTTGGAAAAATGCAGACACACATCGCAGGCGTACCTTGTACTTGCAGACCACTACGGAATCTTTCCATCTGTCTTGTACTTTCACGGCAGAAGAAAGGGCAACCACGGTGAAATGGTGGCAGCTGACATCCACCTGAGAGAGGGGGAAAAAAAAACCCAACAAACAAAAAAACAAAACAAAACAAAACTTTAGCATAAAACTGGGTAGGAATCCAAAGCTGCCTTTTTTTGTGAAGGTTTGTGAAGACAGTACGACTGAGCAGAGCAAAAAGTATTTTTGCATCATCTTCAGTACAGCTGTTGACACAGGCCACTAAAGCTTTTGCATTTTTCAGACAACTGTGCCTTTTTTTTTTTTTTTTTTGACTCATAGGTAACTTTAGTTTCACTAGAACTCACTTTCCTAGATACACGCAGGTGACAGACATAGAGACCTACATACATTTTCTCAAGCCTTAGTATAGCCAAGACTTCATCACCCTATATGTCCCAAGTCGAGTATTTTTGCTAAAGAGCACAGCAACACATCTGTCCTTGTGAACTGCCTCGTTGCAAAAAAGGAATGATTTTTTCCAACTTGCCCATAAAATCAGTATGAACAGAGAAAAGAGAAACACTCGACCCTAAAGAAGCTAACAGGCAGCTCTGAATTTACCAGACATGAATTTTCGTTCTTTCACCTGAAACACAAACATATCAAGGGACCAGTTCAGGAACAGGGCACGATCTGTTAACAGCAATTTTTCCATCAGCTCTTCTGCACTAGCAGCAAATTTGCCTTTTCTGTGGGTTTAACGTGGAGCATCTGTAGTGCCCTCGAACTCGCAAGTGTTTCTCTCCGCTCCCCCAGCCCGACACGTGCGATTACCTGAGCAGCAAGCGGAATTAACCACGCAGGATTTTCTTCGTGTGACGCAGAAGGTGACACTGGGAAAAGAGGAGACAAAGAAATGAACCTGCTTGTCACACCCAGCCAACGGTGAAAAGACAGGGGAGGATTCTGCCGGAAGGGCTCTGCACCCCAGGAGCTCCCACCAGCCGGTTTCTCTCCCCTTTGCCCAGTACCGAGGGGACGACGACACCTCGCCCGCGCCCCCCTCGCGGGGGGGGGCTGCCCCAGGAGAACCGGGGGACCCCCACCTCGCTTCCGCCCGCGGGAACGGACCGGGCGAGACCCTCCACGCAGAGAGAGGAGCGTGGCGTGGATCGCATCCCCGAGGGAAGAGGCCGGGCTCCCCGCTGGAAGAAGGACAACTCACCTCCCTGCTGCTCGGAGCCGCTCGCTGCGGACAGCCCTGCCTGCGCCCGGCCGCTCTTCGGCCGTGCTGGGAGCGCGGTCCGGCCGACGGACGCTCCAGCGAAAAGACGCTCCAGCTCATCGCGGCTCCTGCTCGTCACAGCCGCAGGTAATTTTGCCTCTGGCTAACGCACGCTCCAGACAGCGGACACCCCGCCTCGTTCCAGCTCCCGCTTGCTACAGTTCTGGCTCACTGAAGCCCCAGCTCCGCACTGAAGCTCCGGCTGATTTCAGCTGCTTCTCCTTACAAGCTCCAGCTATGTGCAACGGCCTGGGCTTTCCATAAGGTTGTATATCAACTGCTGTCAAAACCAGAGCATTAGGATTAAACATCAGAGTTACACGCCGTATAAATATGCGTTAGTTTGGGCGATTAATTACTGAACAACTATTCTGAGCAGCGCAGAAAGAAGAGCTGCACTCAAAGAGGGCATGTGGGGTCTGAAAAGTGCCTTTCCCCCCAACAGACCATCGCAGATGTTGAGTTCGGCTGGCTGCGTGCCGGCCTCCCGAACTTCGGCGTCCGACACAACCAGACACCCATCTCCGGGGAGGGTCCACGCACCCTGCCCACCCCCTGCTTCCCCCCGCAGCTCCCCACACCCTCCCACCCGCCTGCCAAACCAGCCAAGCCGGCTCCCGCTTTTGGCCCCCACGCCGGCTGACTCGGGGCCCATTTGGGAGCCAAAAAACCCGGCTGCCGAGCCTGTTCTCAAGGCCCAAAAACGCAGGGCCGGACCTCTGTTTCTGGGCCCAAAGCCACGCAGCAGCTCGGTCTGTTTCCGAGCCCCAAAATCAGCCAGGCGAGCCTGTTGTCAAGCCCCAGGAACAGAAAACTTGTTCTCCATTTCTGACCCTGCAGCGCCCACGGGCGACGCCGAGTGTAGCCACCCCACAGCCCTGCACCCCCGGGGCCCCACGCGCAGTTTTGGGGAGTGCTCGGGACCGGCGGAGGGCCCGGCCCCACGCCTCTGCGGGGCAGCCCCAGCACAGGCAGGGCGTCGCTTCACGATTGCCGTTTCAGGCTTTATTTCCCCGCCATGGCCGGCACGGCCAGGCCCCCACCCCAAACCCCCGAGCCGAAGCACCCCCGCGGGTAGCCGGGCCCAGCCACCCGGAAAACAAGAAAACCAAAGAGGGAACAAGACAGAGAACGTGGGGAAAGGCAAGGAGACGGACACAGAAACAGAGAGAGCGCGAGAGGGATAGGGAGCAGGACAGAGAGATGGAGCAAGAAAGGAAAAAGGGACGGGAGGCAGAACCAAGGGAAAGAGACACAAGGACGGGGAGCAGGACAAAGGGACGGAAGAGAAAAAAAAACAGCGACGGGCTGCAGGACAGAGATGAAGGGATTAAATAGACACAGGGAGCACGACAGAAGGACAGGGAGAGACAAAAGGGACAAAGAGCAGGCCAGCAGCGGAGGGGAGAAAACCAACTGCGATGGGCAGTGGGAGAGAGATACGGAAAAAGAAAAAAATACTGAGGAACAGAAAAAAGAAAGAAGAGACAGCTAGCTGGACAGGGGGACACAGTTAGAAAGGACGGGAGAGGGAACGGGGCAGAGAGAGACAGACAGAAAAGGTAGCGAAAGAAAGCAAGGCAGAGGGACAGCAAGGCGGGGCGGGGGGGAAGGGACAGGGGTCTGGACAGAGATGGAGAAATAAGCAGCAGGGACAGAGGAAAAGAGACAGAAAGAGGGACAGGGAACATGGCAGAGAAGGACAAATCAGGACAGCGGCAGGACGGAGATAAAAAACTGGGACGGTCCTCAGGACAGAGAGGAATACAAATACGAGCAGGGAGCGGGACAAAGGGATACAGCGAGAAACGACGGGACAGGAAGCAAGACAGAGCGACAGACAAGAACAATGACAACGAGAGAGAGAGAGAGAGAGAGAGAGAGAAAGACACAGACCGTGAGAAGCACAGGGGGTTGGGGAATTTAGAAAGAGAAGTATCAGGAGCCCTGCAGAGAGAGGGAGGGTGAATAAAAAAGGGGCAGGAAGCAGCACAAAGGGTCAGAGAGAGTAAGAGATGAACAGGAAGGAGGATGGGGACAGTGAGATCCAGAATGACAAAAATAAACAGCAACAGCGAGCAAGACAAAGGGATAGAGAGAGAAAGAGAAAGTAGAAAGAAGAGAGATAGGAAGGCAGGGACACAGAGCGGCACGTACAGACGCAGAGAGGAAAAGAACGCCAGGGAACAGGCCAGAGAAATTGGGAGGCGGGGAAAGAGGTGGATGCAGATCAGGACAAGGAGATGGAAAAGGAAAAAACAGCGACTGGCTGCAGGACAAAGATGGGGGGCGGCGGTGGGGGAAGAGGGAGAGGGAGCAGGACAAGAATGCAGAGAGAAAAAGGAAGGGGGGCAGTCGAACAAGAGAGAGAAAGGGGGAGAGGAAGAGGGAGCAGGACAAGAGAATAGACAGAAGAGGAGAGGTACAGGGAAGAAAAAAAAAAAAACAAAAAACACAAACACCACCCAAAAAACCCCAAACGTCACAGCAGCATGGGAAAGCGAAGGGGCCAGGAGAGGGGGAGGGGGGGACCGGGACGCACAAGAGGAGCGACAGGGCCTCGAGGGCCCAGGACGCACCACAGCTCTCGCTCTTGGAGCTGCCAGGAGACCTTGCCAGCTCAGACGCTTCTTTCTCCTTCTCTCCACCCTTCCCCTTCTGGAACTCCCGTCGCTTGGCTGTCCTCCACGTAACGGAACACGCGAGCGTCTCACAGCTCTTACGAGATGAGGCCTCCTAGACACGTAGCCTCGCTCGCTCGCTACGTGGCCGTACCCCGCTGCTGGTCGTGCATACAGACCCTGGCGGTCTGACCTGCTGCGGACTACGAGGAGGGATGCTCCCACACCCGGAGAGGCAGGCTCTCTCTTGCCTGCAGCGGGAGGCAGCTGCCAGCCAGACGGCCTTCCGCTTCTTCTTCTTTACCTTTCTGTGGCCTCTCCAGCTTCCGCAGCTCCCGCCCACAGCCAGTAAGCGCTCCGCCCGTCCCTCTGCGCTCCCGCGCCGCGAGGAGAGGGAGGCCAGGCAGAGACAGCCCACGCAAGCCTGAGGCTGCTGCAGTCAACGGCATCCCCAGGGGACGAACGGACAACCGCACCCACAGCGTGGCCTCTGGGAGAGGGAAAGAGGCAGCAGTGACCGTTATTACCGCAGCTCGACCCTGGCCGGAGCCCCTCCTTCCGCAGACGCCGCTCGTTCCCCGCGCCGCTGCTAACGGCACCCACGTTAAGGGAGACTCGAGACCACCGCAGGGCCAGCTTGCTGCCCTCGCGACAGGGCTCGGGGGCTGCCTGCGGCTACAGCGCAGGCTTCAGGGGAGGGGCTGGAGCTGGGGGCAGCCGCACGGCCCGAGCGGGGCCGGGGGAGCTCTGGCGACTCAGGCGGGCGCCCGCTGGCCGCGCCTGGGGGGTGCCCGCCTCCGTCCCCTCTTCCCTTCTACCGGCTCTCTCTCGGGGAACTCCCCGGCGCTGCCCTGGCCCGGCTCGCCTCCGGCGGACCGGCAGCCTGCCGCGGCGGCCGCTTCGCAGCTTCCCGTCCCGCCAGCCCCGGGCGGCCAGCGGGCAGGAGGCACCCCTCGCCCCCGCCCCCGCCGGAGGGGATCGCTCGCCTCACCCGCGGTCCCGGCGCTCACCCGCTGCCGCCGAGACCCGCGCGCCGCCACGCTGCTCCCGGGGACCGCGCATGCGCCGAAGGGGCCGGAGCCGGCGCGCGAACGCCGGGCTGCCCCACGCGCAGGACGGCGCATGCGCCCGGGAGGGCTGGTCGGGGAGCGGGCGCAGCGGGAAGCCCGCGGAAAACCACGCGAAACCGGTAACGCTCCTGAGTCTGACCTGGTCGCACTCCGGGGGCCGCGGCGGCAGCAGCAGCGAGGACTACGCCGCGCCCGAGAGCCACGCGGCTGCCCGGCCGCCGAGTCCGCGGAAACTACAGCTCCCGGCATGCCCCGAGGGGACGCCGCTTCTGTTTCCGCCCACCCCCACGCCGGCGCAGCCGCAGTCCCCGCCGAGCCCCCAGCGCCGCTCCGGGCAGCTCCGGCGCGCTCCCGCCGCCCGCCGCCGGCTCCGGTCAGTCCCCGCCGCCGGCTCCGGCACGGCGCGGCACCCCCCGCCCGGCTCCGGGCAGCGCCCGCCGCCGCCGCTCCGGCACGGCGCGGCCCCGCCCCGCTGCCGCTCCGCGCGTCCGGCACGGACCCCGCCGTCCTCCTCGGGGCTTTCCCCGGGACCCGCCGGGCGATTGCGCAAGCCCCGCCCCGGGGCCGGGGCCGGGGCCGGGGCCGGGGCCGGGGCCGGGGCCCGGGCCCGGGCCCGGGCCCGGGGCCGGGCCCCCCCCCCCCGGCCCACGTGCTCCGAGCCCCCCGCGGGCCCCCCGCGGGCCCCGGCCCCCCCCCCCGGCCTCGGCACAGGCGGCCCCCACCTCCCCCGGGCCACCCCCGCCTGGGACGTTCGCGGTCCGAGGGGCGCCCGGCCCCGCTCACCTTCTCCCGAGGGGCAGCCGCGGCCCGACCACCGCTCTGCTCTGCTCCGCTCCTGCCTGGGCTCCCACCGGCCCCGCCGCGGCCCCTCCCCCGGCAGCCCCCCCCTTTCCAGGGAGGGGCCGTCGCCATCAGCCTCACTGCCCGCACCTGGGGCTCCTCCAGCCCCGGCCCGCAGCTGGAGGCCAGCAGGAACAGGGGGGGCATGGCCCGACCCCCCCAGCGCCTCACCTCCTTCTCCCCCGGGCTCCCTCACGGCCCCTCGCCCCGTGCAAAGGGAGCGCAAACGCAGCCCGGAGGGCAACGGGGCCGGCCGGCCGGTGTTGATTCAGTCCTGCGAGCGAGTCTGCTCCGGGGCTCGGGCCCCCCCCGACGCTCCCCCTGCCCCTGGGACACCTCGGCAGCCGGTCCCAGAGCCACGCTTGTCGGTCCGTCGGGGAACAGACATTTGGCTCCTGCAGCAATGCACTGCTGGGGAGAAGTGGGGGCTGCCAAAAATGAGGAGCATGGCACAGGACACAGGAAGGTGGGAGGGGGTGAGGAAAGCGGCAGCTGGCTGGACAGCGGGGGTGCAGCGAGAAAGCACGAGGCAGGGAACGGGACAGCGACAGAAATACAGGGAGCCTGACAGGGATGGAGAAAGAAACAGGAGGGAGAGAGGCACAGAGGCAGCACAAAGGGGGTGGGGAAGCGGCACAGAGACCGACAAAGAAGGACGGGGAGCAGGATGGAGATGCAAGAAAAACCTGGGACGGGCAGCATGACAGAGAGGGAGGAAACAACATGGGCAGGGAGCCAGACTGAGAGAGATGGAGAAAGACAAAAAAGAGACAAAGAACAGGACAGAGGGGGAAGAATGAAACAACAGGGACAGGGAGCCGGGACAGCAAACGATGGAGGGAAGGGCCAGACCGGGGCAGGGGGAACAACACAAAACAAACCACATAGCTAGATGCTACAGGGCAGAGAGGGGAAAATTAAGAAATAGGGACACGGAGACAGAAAAAGAGAGGGCTGGAGAGCAAAAAGAATAGCATCATGGTTTAAGCCCAGCCAGCAACTAAGTACCATGCAGCCCCTCACTCACTCCCCCACACCCAGTGGGATGGGGGAGATGAATCAGGGGAAAAAAAAAAGTAAAACTCGTGGGTTGAAATAAGAACAATTTAACAGGACAGAAAGGAAAAAAATAATAATGATAATAATAACAATAATACAATGACAATAATAATAAAAGAATTGGAATGTACAAAACAAGTGATTCACAATGCAATTGCTCACCACTTGCTGACAGATGCCCAGTTAGTTCCCAAGCAGCGATCCCCCCTGCAGGCCAACTTCTCCCAGTTTATATACTAGGCATGATATCACATAGTATGGGATACCCCTTTGGCCAGTGTGGGTCAGCTGTCCTGGCTGTGTCCCCTCCCAACTTCTTGTGCCCCTCCAGCCTTCTTGCTGGCCGGGCATGAGAAGCTGAAAAATCCTTGACTTAGTCTAAACACTACTCAGCAACAACTGAAAACATCAGTGTGTTATCAACATTCTTCTCATACTGAATCCAAAACATAACACTATACCAGCTACTAGAAAGAAAATTAACTCTATCCCAGCTGAAACCAGGACAGTACCCACACCTTATTCTATACCATTTACGTCACGCTCAGGTCCCATACTTTCCAATGCATCCTAATCAATCACCATCACCTTTCCTGTCCTTTGATACACACACACACACACAGATGTCATTCCCTTAGTCTGTCTTAGGCCATCCCTATAAAATGTCTGTTGAGTTCCTTTAGTGCATGACTTTGGGCTCCATCTGTCATACCAGCCTTTCTGAGCAGGAGGGATGGTGCGAAGTCTGCTCAGTTGGCAGAGCAGGATCAGGCTTCAGTGTGGTGTGGCGAGCGGGTGACACTGGGTGCAGCAGGAGGATGGTGTGCAATGTTGGGTTGTTGCATGCTGAAGGCAGTTCTGGTCCCATCACTACTGCGCTTCACTCAGTTTTATCAAAGTTCATTCTTGCTTAATCCAAGTGATTCTTACTGTAATACCATTGATATAGCATATAACAATTATAGTAATGGTAACATACAGTGGCAGGGTTATATAGCAATTAACATCATACAATTCAAATCATTGGCTATTCTCACCTAAAATTAAATCCCCTTGAGGCACACATTGGACTTCCCCATCCTTTCGCATCACCCACCAAGTGCACCCAGGTCCTTGAGCAAAAGCAATCCCACAAATGGGTTTGCCTTTGCCTGAGGCAGGAGTAACCCAGACTGTCTTCCCTAACATGTTTTTTGTGTGCACTACAGGGACTTTATCCCCTTCTACAGTACCTAAAAGTTCTGATTGGGCAGGGCTACCCTGATCGGCAGATCCTCTGGTGTTGACTAACCAGGTGGCTTTTGCTAAATGTGTATCCCAATGTTTGGGGGTTCCACCCCCCATGGCTCTCAATGTAGTCTTTAACAGTCCATTGTACCGTTCGACTGTCCCAGAGGCTGGTGCTTGACAGGGGATGTGAAACACCCACTCAATGCCATGCTCTTTGGTCCAGGTGTCTATGAGGTTGTTTCAGAAATGAGTCCTGTTGTCTGACTCAATTCTTTCTGGGGGTGCTGTGTCACCACAAGACTTGCTTTTCAAGGCCCAGGATAGTGTTCCAGGTGGTCACATGGGCACGGGATGTCTTTCCAGCCACCCAGTGGTTGCTTCCACCATTGCTTTGGCAGGTTTGTGGGAGTGCAATATAGTCAATCTGCCAGGCGTCCTCATCTTTATATTTCAGCCAGCGCCCTCCATACTAGAGGGGCTTTAACCGCTTGGCTTGCTTAATTGCAGCACACATTTCACATTCATGGATAACTTGTGCAATAGTATCCATAGTCAAGTCCACCCCTTGATCACAAGCCCATCTATATGTTGCATCTCTTCCCTGATGGCCTGAGGTGTCATGGGCCCACTGAGCCATAAATAGCTCACCCTTATGTTGCCAGTCCAGGTCCACCTGAGACACTTCAATCTTGTTGTTCTTCCGTGGCCCGACTCTTGGGTACATGAGCATCTACGTGACGTACTTTTACAACCAGATTCTCTAGCTGGGACACAATATCTTGCCATAGTGCGGCAGCCCAGATGGGTTTGCCTCTGCCTTGCCAGTTGCTCCGCTTCTGTTGCTGTAACCACCCCCACAGGGCATTTGCCACCATCCATGAGTCAGTATAGAGACAGAGCACTGGCCACTTTTCTCTTTCAGCAATGCCTAACGCTAGCTGGATGGCTTTCGCCTCTGCAAACTGACTCACCTTCTCCTTCAGCAGTTTCTGCAACTTGTCCTCTAGGACCCAATACAGCAGCCTTCCGCCTCCGATGCTTTCCCACAATGTGATAGGACCTGTCAGTGAACAGAGCATATTGCCTCTCATTTTCTGACAGTTTATTATGCAGTGGAGCCTCTTCAGCGTGCGTCACCTCCTCCTCTGGTGATATTCCAAAATCTTTGCCTTCTGGCCAGTCCGTGATCGCTTCCAAAATTCCTGGGTGACTGGGATTTCCTGTGTGAGCTCGCTGTGTGATCAATGTGACCCACTTACTCCACGTGGCATCAGTTGCATGATGTGTAGAGGAGACCCTCCCTCTGAACATCCAGCCCAGCACCGGCAGTTGGGGTGCTAAGAGGAGCTGTGTTTCAGTACTAACCACTTCCGAAGCAGCCCGAACTCCTTCATATGCTGCCAATATCTCTTTTTCATGTGGAGTATAGCGGGCCTCGGATCCTCAATATCCCCGACTCCAAAACCCTAGGGATTGCCCTCAGGTCTCCTCTGGTACTTTCTGCCAGAGACTCCAGGCAGGGCCTTTCTCCAAAAACCCACAACACCTAAGAAAGCCTGTTTCTTTTTTATTAGGCAGTGAAGGCATAGCTGCTAATTTGTTGGTCACATCCATTGGGATCCGATGATGTCCATCTAGCCATTTTATGCCTAAAAAATGGATCTCCTGTGCAGATCCCTTGACCTTACTTTGTTTTATGGCAAAACCAGCTTTGAGAAGGATTTGGATTATTTTCTTCCCTTTCTCAAAAACTTCTTCTGCTGTGTTGCCCTATACGATGACAACATCAATGTACTGCAGGTGTTCTGCAGCTTTACCCTTTTCCAGTGCAGTCTGGATTAGTCCATGACAAATGGTGGGACTGTGTTTTCACCCCTGGGACAGTCGATTCCAGGTGTACTGGATGCCCCTCCAAGTAAAAGCAAACTGTGGCCAGCATTCTGCTGCCAGAGGGATTGAGAAAAACGCATTAGCAATATCAAGTGTGGTGTACCACTTGCCAGCCTTTGACTCCAATTTGTATTGAAGTTCTAGCATGTCCGGCACGGCAGCACTCAGTGGTGGCATGACTTCATTCAGCCCATGATAGTCTACTGTTAGCCTCCACTCTCCATTAGACTTTCACACTGGCCATACGGGACTATTAAAGGGTGAGCGAGTTTTGCTGATCACTCCTTGGCTCTCCAGTCAATGCATCAATTTACAGATGGGAATCAGGGAGTCTCAGTTGGTGTGGTATTGCTGCCGGTGCACCGTTGTGGTAGCAATTGGCACCTGTTGTTCTTCAACCCTCAGCAACTCCACAGTCGAAGCGTCCTGAGAGAGACCAGGCAGGATAGACAGCTGTTAAATTCCCTCCACCTCCAGGGCAGCTATACCAAAGGCCCACTGATACCCCTTTGGGTCCTTAAAATACCGTCTTCCGAGATAGTCTATGCCAAGGATGCATGGAGCCTCTGGACCAGTCACAATGGGGTGTTTTTGCCACTCATTCCCAGTTAGGCTTATTTCAGCCTCCAATACAGTTAACTGTTGGGATCCCCCTGTCACCCCAGAAATACAAATGGGTCCTACCCCTTTATAGCTTGATGGCATTAGGGTACACTGTGCACCGGTGTCTCCTAGAGCCTTATGCTCCTGTGGGTCTGATGTGCCAGGCCATTGGATCCACACAGTCCAGTAAACCCGTCTGTCCCTCTCCTCCACCTGGCTGGAGGCAGGGCCCCTCTAGTCCTGGTCATAGGATTCTCCATTCACTTTTTCTAAAAATGGATTAGAGTTCCTTCTCATAGGATCAGGAATAAGAGCAGCCCTTCCAATCTGTCTGGCACAGAGCTCACACTGCCCATCAGAGACTGGAGCAGCAATTTTCCTGGAAGAACCCTCATCTGTGATTGTTTTTCCTTGCAATTCACATACCTGTGCATCTAGGACTGAGGTAAATTTTCCAACCCACTTCATCATATCCTCTCCATGTTCACGCAGGTAAGACCACAGGGTACCCCATGGCGTGTACCTTCTATCTCCTCTCTCTTGAGCAGAGGGACACTTATTCCTAATAGCTGAGATATTGGTCAGTACAGGTGGGAGGCAGGACTTACCCTCAAATTGCTGAAATGCTCAGGACAGTTTCTCAGCTAGTATGTCTGGCAGTTTCTCCACAGCCAAGACAAGGGAGGAAGAGAGACTTTCCTTGTATTGCCCGAGTCGGCCAGCCAGTTCATCCACTGTTGGTCCCTCTTTGTCTTTCCAGTCCATTACTGCCAATGAGTTGGCATATGACGATGGTGCACGCCGTGTAAACTTCCACCACATGGGTCGTGTGCGGTGGTCTTCATCTGGATCTGTGGGTAACTGCACATTGTCTGGGTCATAACAAACCATCTCCTGCATGGCTAATTCCCTCAAGTACTGGATATCTCTTTCCATGGTAGTCCACTTGCTTAGATGACATACAACACCTTCCTTGAAGGTATACCTTTCCCTCATGCCTGACAGAAGCTGCCTCCAGAGGCTGAAGGATTGTGTCTTTTTTGCAATCGCTTTGTCAACACTCCCTTCCCTAGAAAGGGATCCCAGCTGCTTGGCTTCCCTACTGTCTAATTCCAAGGTACTGGCTCTGTTATCCCAGCATCAGAGCAGCCAGGTGATAATGTGCTTGCCTGGATGATGGCTGAAATCTTTTCACATATCCTGCAGCTCACTTGGGGATAGGGATTGGGTGATTCTCTGGTTCTGCCTCTTCCTCCTGTTCACGTGATGACCCTGGTTCATCTTCATCCCTCACTACAAAAACTGATTTTTTATATTTCTTCTTCTGTTTAGGTCCAATTGATACTGGTACTGGTTGAATCTCTGGTTCAGCTGCATCACCCGTCGCTGGGGCTTGAGTAGCTGCAGTGCCTGTTGTGGAGGTTGATCTCTGGGTGGTATTTTTAAGTAGTTGTTTAACCCTAAACGAGACCTGAACCACATTCAGGAACATGCTGGTTCCTAGAAATAGGACCATGCTGGTTTCAACATCCCAAGGACATTCAAAATTTGCAAAATTCTCAAACACTGTTGTAATTAGCCTGAAGGAGAAGGGGAAGATGTGGGAAGGTGTCTCCCCCATAGGTTGGCTCCCCGAGGAGAAAATGTAAAAGGTGTAATTATTAACGATGCCCACTAGATGCCTCCCGAAGTACGGGAGTGACAGCGATGCTGAGTCCAGATACCGGATTAGTCCCATGACTGATAATTTTGTCGTACCACAAACCATTGTTACATAGTACAGCAAAGCGAAAACTTTAATCCACCTCACCTTATGGGTGATAAGCAGCAGCACAGGGACTATATACGGCAAGTGAGGTGATACATAACACAACTCTAAGAATGAGCACCACAACTCTGAGAGCCAATAAATCGATATTGTGACCAGCGACTGTTAAACTAATATAATGAATGCTTGTAACAAATTCGGTTTAACACACTATGGTCAGATCTGTTGTTATCTATCTCAACCCTTTGGGCCCCACATTGGGCACCAAAAAAGGACTGTCGTGGTTTAACCCCAGCCAGCAACTAAGCACAATGCAGTTGCTCACTCACCCCCCCTCCCCCCAGTGGGATGGGGAAGAGAATCGAAAAAAAAAAGTAAAACTCATGGGTTGAGATAAGAACGATTTAATGACCAAAGTAAAATAAAATGTAATACTAACACCACCACCACCACCACCACCACCACCACTACTACTACTACTACTACTGAAAAGGAATATAACAAAACAAAAAAAAACCCTCCAAAACCCCAACCAAAAACAAACCAAGAAAAGACAAGTGATGCACAATGCAATGGCTCACCACCTGCTGACCAATGCCCGAGTAGCGATCCACCCCTCCCAGCACAACTCCCCCCAGTTTATATGCTGAGCATGATGTTCTCTGGTATGGAATATCCCTTTGGCTAGTTCGGGTCAGCTGTCCTGGCCACAGTCCCTCCCAGCTTCTTGTTTGTGCACCTGCTTGCTGGCAGAGCATGGGAAACTGAAAAACCCTTAACTTAGGATAAGCGCTACTTAGCAACAACTAAAACATCAGTGTGTTATCAACAGTATTCTCACACTAAATCCAAAACACACTGTACCAGCTACTCAGAAGCAAATTAACTCTATCCCAGCCGAAACCAGGACAGACCCTCAGAGCCCAGCTGCCTTTCCCGCATCCCTGGCCCTGGCACCAGGGCAGGGACACCCCGGCACCAGCCCCCTGCCCCGGGACCTTGGTGCTGGATGCACCCATCGATGTCCGTCCCAAGGGCAGGTGGGGGACGGGGCTCTGACCGGGAGACTCCCAGGAGGCCACCTCCAGCTCACCGCCTGCCTCTCCTCTGCAGACGTGGCACCACCGTGCACCCACAGCTCCGCCTGGCCCTGGACCAGCTGTGGGTGCTGAGTGGTGGGACAGAGGTGGCGGGGGAGGAAGAAGAAGAGGAGGATGGCAGTGGTGAGGGCAGCAGCTCCCTCATCCTCGCCTGGCCCACCGGCTCCTGCCTTGCCACTTTCGAGTGAGTCGTGGTGCCACATCCCACGGCAGGGCTGGGCAGTGCGGGGCGGTGCTGGCCCCCGTCCTCTCTGGGGTCTGGCAGCTGCGGTCAGGGCTGGCAAGGGTCAGGAGAGGTTCCCAGCCATGCCCACGCCATCCTGGGAATGGCCTCTGGCCCCCATGCAGAGCCTGGGCAGGGAGCGGGCAGCATGCTGGCAGGGAGGGAGGGACGGAGGCCGGGTTGGCCGGGTGGGGGCTGAGGGGTGGGCATACAGGCAGCTGGAACGAGAGGGATGGGGGGCATTTCTACGTCCTACATCCCCTGGTCACCTTTTGGTCACCAGAAGGGAAGGCCAAAAGGAAGAACAGAGGGAGACAGGGCTCTGGCAGCGCCTCCGTCCTGCCCCACAGGGCTTCGTCCTGCCCCTGCGTCCTTCCCCACGGGGCAGGGCTGCGCAGGCGCCCACCTCTGCCCACGGGCTGGGGGGCAGCGGGGCCTGACGCTGGTTCTCCTCTCTTTCTGCAGCTCCTGGGTGCTGAAGGAGCTGTGGGTGAGCACACTGCTGGGGTAAGCCAGGGTGATGCTCCAAGCACGGCTTTATGGGGGAACACAGCTCCCCAGATGGGGAGACGTGCCCCCGCGGCTGCGGGCAGCAGGTGGAGGATGAACGGGGATGGAAAGCCTCTTCTTCCTCTGTTTGCAGAAGGGAGAGGCAGGCAGGGAAGCAGAGCTGAGTGCCTGGCAGGCAGGAGCTCTGCAGGGAACTCTGCTCGCTGCTTGGCTCGAGGGCTGTACACAGGGGTGGGCTTGGGATCCCTTTTGCTGGAAAGAGAAGCAGTGGCTTGGGGCTCACTCTTTTTCTGACCCTTCCCTGTGCCCAGGCAAGCAGAAGGAGCAAAGAGAGCCCGAGTGACACGACTGCCCTCCACCAAACTCCTGGAGAAGGAGCTGAGCTGCTGCCATGCCATGAGTGTCACTCTCGTCTTGGCTCTGTCCCCTGAGCATTGGTCCTCCAGCCGAGCAGCAGAGGCATTGCTTCTCGCCTTCTTCCACTCCTCTCTTGCCCAATGGAGGACATTAAGTGCCAGGAGCCTGGAGACCTGATTGAGGGCCAGGCAAAGGTGAGAATGGCTGCCGTTTACCTGCCTCTCGCTGTGCCGGAGTGCCAGGGATCTCTGGCAAGTGGGATGACCTTCAGCGGGAGGGTCCCGTGGTGCCACCTGGGGAGCTGAGAGTGTTGGGGAACCACCAGGAATGCCGGCACATCCTTGCTGGCAGCACTGGGAGGAAACCTGCAGAGTGGGGCAGAGAGCCCAGCAGGGCAGACAGTCCCAGCTCTGCCACACTCAGGCTGCTGGCACCGGGTGGCAGCTTGCAGACGGCCTGTTCTGCTGCAGGGCTGCTCTCTAAGCAAAGCCTGGTTCTTGCAGGCTAATCCCAAGCAAGGGCCTCCGCCAGTCCCTTCTGGCAATGGAGGGGGACATTGCCTCTTGGCAGTTGAGTTTAGGAAAGAAAGGCAGGGAGGGACGCCTTTCCTCCTGCAGCCAGCACTTCTGCAGAAGATGGGATGCTGCTGTGGCTGCCCTTCACCCCAAGCAAGTCAGTTCCCATCACTCTGCAGCAGGAGAGAGCTGAGCCCTTGGGGTCCCTTCATTCCCACCTGCTGTCTCTCCCTTTCACACAGGGGCACAGGCCAAGCAGTCGAGGAGCTGCCTGCCTCTGCTCCATCCTCAGAGCTGGGCGGATGGGTCCTTGCTCCTTGGCTGGAGTCGGCAGGACCTCTGCTCACTTGTCCCCTGAGTGTCACCACTGTGCTGCAGGCAGGGCAGGCTCCGGGAGTGCTGACCTGGTGGTCTCCATTGATGGGCTCTTGCTCCGTTTTCCTTCGCAGCAGGAGGGAGCAGGAGGAGGAGGAGGAGGGGGCTGCCCTGGCCCTTTGCTCTGTGGCGGACCCTGGCCGCTGCCCAGGCGCCAGGGCAGGCAGGCTCCGGCTGCAGCCGGGTGCTCTTTGGCCAGCCCCTGGCAGCCCTCTGCGGGGAGGACGGCACGCTGCCCCAGCCCATCCAGGTAAGCCAGCCTGGAGAGGGGGTCCCCAGCCCTGCGCCTTCTCGGAGAGGCGCTGTCCCCAGGAGAGGAACCGAGGAGCTCTGGGGATAGGGGATTTGGCTCTTCGCCCCCAGCACACCCTTTTGGTGCCAGCCCCCTTGGGGAGGCAAGGAGCCAGGTCTGGGGCAGTGCTCTGGCCATTGCTGTTGCAAGGCAGCTCCCCAGCCAAGTGACTGTCCTCCTGCCTCTCCTGCAGGAGCTGCTGGCTGTCCTGCACCAGGAAGGGCCACTGACAGAGGGCATATTCCGGAGGGCTGCCAGTGGGACAGGGCTTTGGGAGCTGAGGGAGGCCCTGGACGGCGGTGTGGACATCAGCCTGGGAAGCCAGCCTGTGCTGCTGCTGGCCCTCATCTTGAAGATGAGCGCTTCTGACCTGCAGCTGGAAGAGCTCCTGGCTGGCCTGGAGCGGTCAAAGGCTCACCTGCAGCCCTTGGCACTGCAGGACTTCCTCCGAAGCATCCGCAGCAGGCTCCTCATCATCAACCTCTACAAGGACTGGATTCGAGCCACGGAGAAGCCAAACAAGCAGGCAAAGGTGGAAGAGCTGACAGCGTAAGTGTGCCAGCAGCCTGCCTTTTGAGCAGCGACTGGTAGAGGCCTGGGACTTGCCTGCAAAGGGACAGGCTCCTTAAAAAGCCGTGTTTTCTGGCAGCCTGCTCTTGCTGGGGTGGGGTTGGATTTTGGGGGAAAGGGCATGGACAGGGAGCCTTCCCTTGCCTGGGCTTGGGTGAAATCAGGAGCTGGGAAGCAACGCCGTGCTTCCTTCCTGAAGCGCAGGAGAGCTGACGGCAGGCTGGCAGCACCTGCAAAGCTGCGCAACACGGCCACTGGCTCCCACCTGCCTTGTGCAAGCTTCAGGGACGGCTGCGGCAACATCTGCTTTTTTAACGTTGTGTTCCTGTTCCCTCAGGGTGGCCAACAAGTTGCCTGCAGCAAAACTCCTCCTCCTCAAGGGGCTGCTGTCCCTCCTCCAGCATATCGGCCACAACGTGTGCACCAGCAGCATGAGCTGCAGCAATCCGGCCGTCTGTGTTGGGCCGAACCCGCTGGTGTGGTACACACTGATAGCTTCCATATGGAAAAGATAATTGAATAATTGAACAAAAGTAGAAATAGTTTTCTTGTTTCTGTTTCAAATGTATCAACTTTTGCTAACTTTTATAAAATAAAATTACAGTATTTTGCTGTCAGGAATAAAGTATTTTACAAATAAAACTAGCATATAGCTCCTTGATTACATACCCATGTCTTAGATATTTCTTGCACCATGGATCTGCAGTTCTGGTACATTTTAATCTGAAAAGATTCTTTTGATCTCGTTTAGTCTGAAAAGGTTTTTTTGATCTCCTTTCAAGAACCAGGGCTTTGAGGAGATCTTCTGATTGAGGTGAGTTGATTTCCAGATTTAGACAGCCTTAACTGATTCAGTAAACCAAAGCAAATTTGGGGGGGCTTTACTTGTCAGTTACAGCTTTCTGTGAGCTATCAGAAACAGAGATGTCCACAAAAGGGTAGGAGTTGAGTAAAATTTTTAAGAAACTCCTTTAAACTGGTGCATTTTTAGGAGACTAGGACTTCTTCATGCACTGGAATCAGTTTCTGTATTAGTCCTTATTCAAGGAATAAAACAGGGCTGGAAAGTAATCTGTTCATTTGAAACACTGAGAATTTGCCACCTGTCCTCCATCTTTGTAGTCCTAATAACCTGTCCCTAATGCAATACAAGTCCTTCCCCTGTACAGTAGAGCTAGGCCACTTTATTCATGCATGATTGATGTCTTTGGATTTGAGATGATATTTCATAGTTCGCCTGGTACTTCTGGCATCAGACTTGACAGCCCTCTAATCTAGTGCTGTTCATGTCCAGGAACTGGTGCACGTTTCCTGATAACATGTAAAATGTTATGCTTTCTTGATGCATCTTTTGTAGTCTTGTGAATGGTGGTGCATACAGTATTTTCATATGATATATTAACAATTACATGTATAACTATGATAGGCAAAAAGAAAATATCTTTTTTTTATATATTACACAAGTATTAAAATACTTTAGTATTAATTTTCATCTTAGGATTGACCCTAGACTTTGGCAGTGATATGGAAATAAACACCTTGGCAAAATTCCATCCCGACCTCCAGTTCTCACTTGCAACTCTTGTGGATTTCAGCAGCGGTTTTGTGTACGTCAGACCTGCAGTACTGGGTCTTGCCATATGAGTCGTCAGATCCTTGTTCCTATAAATAAATCTTACCGCAAGAGCAACACCTCAATGATTCTGTTTCCAACACAGCACTTCCATAGTAGTTGGAAAAAATTGCAAGGGAGTGCCTTTCCCTTCCTTCTACAAGATGAAGAGGGTGGGGGTTTTGCTGGGGTTTTTTGTTTGTTTGTTTGTTTGGGGGTCGTTGTTGTTTTTTAAAGTTTAGATTCTTGCAGTAGCTACTGGGTGACTGATAAGCTCTCTGTATCAGATCTTCCTCTGCTCTTGGGCAGTGTTGCTTCAAATTAGATACGCTGCTAGAAACTTTTCCAGCAGATTTCTTAGCTCTGGCTCCCACACTGCTGGGGAAGATAGGTTGATACGTGAGCGAGAGAAATAACAGAGCAAGCATTCACTGGTCTCCCTGAGCCTGGCAGTCCCTCGAAGGGTTGTCTGTAGGAGCTGGGAGATAAGCCTTCACGGAATACTTCTGTTCTTCCTTACCTGTCTGTCATAGCGTGGATGACTTTTATGCATTTGTGAGACGGATCCCTGCACGCCGTTGTCTAACACATGAGTATAGTAGTTCATTGCACTTGACGTCAGGGAGCAGCTCGAGCGACGCTCCCCCAGCGAGGGAGAGCGAGCCGGGGCTGAGGGCACCCACAGCACGGGCAGCACCGTGCCCTTTCCGACAGGCTGCTCCGGTCAGGGCCGCGGCGGTGACTGGCAGGGACCACTGACAGTCAGCTCCAGAGTCCGGTCGGCAGCAGCAGAGACAGCGTTGCAGCACGGGTGTGAGGTCCCTGCAGGAGACGGGGCCAAGCGGGACGGGGGACGTGGCTGTGACCGGGACGCCCCAGTCCCCCTGCCCAGTAAGGGAGGCTGCCGGGGACAGGGCTGGGCACCGCCAGCCCGCGCCGTAGCCCTGCAGGGGCGAGGACAGGGCTGCGCTTGCAGGGAGGTCCCGGGCCCACGCGCAGGGGTGGCCCAGCGGGACGGGGGCACGCTGCTCAGGGCAGCGGAGGCCTCTTGGTGCCCCTCGGGGCTCTGGTCAAATGTTTTGCAGGTTTCACGACATGTAGGTAAATAACCCATCTCACAGACATGTTCAGCTTCAATAGCCAGAACTCATCCCTTAGAACAATATCAAACATCATTATTTTCTATCTTCTTCAAGCGTTTGTTCAGATTGTTTGATGGAAGTGCTCACAGGATTTTAGAATGTGATGTAGAAAGGGCTAAATATTTGTGCAGTTATTTATTTCTGATTTTTTTAATAGATGTGGCAATGTGATAATTTTGTAGTTCTCTTGCACAATCACCAATTTCTTTTGTCCAGTATATGGTATGATACCTGTGGATGAAGTGAGATGGGAAATGTTGACTTTAAAAGCCATCCTAACTACGAGCTTATGTAACTATTTAACTTAAAAGTTCAGTGTAGATTCCCTCCCCCACACCCCTTAAGTGGTGAGGTGTCATTGATTATACTACTCCATGAAATTCACTTCTGCACTGGAAACAGGGCTTTTACTCCTGGGTAAAGTGAAGGGCTATTGCATCACCTACCGAGGGTTGGAAGTTTTTCTGAGAAACCAAAAACCTCCCTGACTGAAAGAAGTATTAAATATTCTGGCAGAATGATGCAGTTCTGAGACTTCGATTTGGTGCTCACACTGAACAATTGAAGTTTCACTTTTAGCTGAGCTTTATCCTTTTAAGCTGTCTTTCCATTTAAAAATTATCTAATTTGAGTTCGGATTTGTTTGTTCAGTGAGATGCTATTTTTGTTTTTGTTACTTTTAACTTCATCTGTAAATCTTTAACACATGGGACAACTGTTCACGTACAGTTTTGTGTGAGTAATAAAATGCGGGGGTGATGGAACACCGGGATCAGCGTCCTCTTCTCTCACAGCCTTAGCAGGTTCTTTGGCATTTAATCTGCTAGCGTGAACTTTCCAAGGGTGGCATCTGCTTTGTAAGCTCCATCGAGGAAGAGAACTCCAGGCAGGCAAGTGCATGAGGCTTGGGAAATTTCCAGAACTGTGCGAAGGGACCACAGGTTGTCCGGAAGGGCATCTTTCTGCTTGTAATGTCAGGTTTCAGAAGGCGGTATAACAATATTGTAGGCCAGAATACATTTAAAAATATCATGAGTGCCTAGTTTGAGATAGGAAATGTTGCAGTTACATGACAGAGAGTAACAAACCAGCCCAAACTGAGGGGATTTTCAGATGTGGGAGGTGGCTATATCCCAAAGTACTCAGACAGGTGAAACTTACTGAAACAAACTGGCATTCTAGCTTTGGGAAGACTTCAGAATGACGTGGCCGTGAAAGTGTACTGAGTGAGTGCCAAAAAGACTTGAGAAAAGGACCTAAGCAGATGTGAAATCTGCAAGATCTGTTTGGGAGCAGAGGTTGCTAACCAAAGATGAATAACCATACTGCTAATAGGATGCTGTGCATGTCTTTTCCATTGAATGCCTTAAATTGCTTAGTTTAGGTATTGTGTGGACTAATACGGAATAAGATGTCCAATATTTGCTGACTGGTGCCTTTCAGTATGCAGAAGGCAGTCCGTGCTTTTAGTTAGTTCAAGCTAAGGGAGTTAAAGCTCAGGTTGCCGCAAACTTGGCTTGTTTGATGTACAGTCGTCTTACGCCAGTTAATGCCTGCTAATGTCACACCTTTTGAACTGCATATAGACAAATCCCAAGTGTCTGTAGGAATCCAGAGTGTTATCTTATTCAAGGTGCTTACTAAGGTTTTGACTCTGAAGGCTGTTTGAGGGTTTGGTGAAAGGACCCAGAATAACATCATCTGGAGCAGACCCCTTGCAGGCAACCAAGCTCCCTATCTGCTTGGCTGGGTGAAACACCCACTTCTCTATACAACATTGTTTTACCTTGTTCGCTTCTTTTACCCAGTCCATGTTTTGCCTCACTTGTGTGAGCCATGAAAGCTGATGAGAAAGGCAGGCCTGTTTCATTGTCAGTTTGCTTTCTGACTTCTGCTTTACCACTGGAGAAAGTTTAGGGGTCTGCAAGCAATGGATCTAGTAAGCTAGATTTTGAGAGCAGTTTTTGTATCACATCCTACTTTGGTTCTTATTGTCCAGAGCATCAATCTTCACTCAGATTTTGCAACAAATATGCTGAAAGGGATTGGCTTAGTTTTCTTATCCACAAGATAATTCCTTTCCCTTACCGGTTGCACAGGCAGGAAATTTCAGAAGGAAAGGGAAAGCTATTTAAGTTGACACTGGGTGGGAAAAAAAAAATTGTATTTTGAGTTCTTGACTGTTACATACTACTATGCTTGTTTTAACAGCTATAGGAAAGGAACGAACAGAGCAGTTGCGTGCTTGGGACATGAAAATGATGTACGTAGGCACATTTTTTCCCCCGGTTGTCAGAGAAAGGTAAAAACATTGAGTAATTGATAGTAATGCAATACTGATATGATTGGTTTTGTTTAAATGTATTTACAGATAATTTATTGACTCCAAACTGAGAAAAGTGAGAAAAATACAGAGGTGTTTTTTAAGAAAGCTGTAGAAAAAAACCCCCAAAACTAAACAAGAAAAACAAACAAAAAACTCAGGCACCACAAAACAACAACAACAAAAAACCCAACAACATTCTGCCACTTCCTTTAAGAGATCAAAGATAACATTTCAGTGTCACTATTTTCTGTTCCCCTTTTGCCACTGCTCTGAAGGAAGAGTTAGTTTTCTACTTCATGGTCATGACCTTCTTGGAAATAAATTCAGTCATTTAAAGCAGCAACCTATTAAAACATATTTGTTTTCCACACATTGCAGAACTCTTCTTAAATTCCAGTAAGATAGTTTTCCATAAAACATTCTTTCCATCCTTCCATGTATTTGGATTATAAGTGAGGATTATTTTTCTGCTGTGTGATCTCATGGAGGTGCTAGTTGAGCACATTTTGTCCCCCCTTTTTTAAGGATGTGGTTCTATAGAGCTACACTTTCAGTGTTCAGTGGAAGCAGAGATAAACAAAAGCAAATACCTGTAAAAATCTTTACTTTCCTCCATGTAGCCAGTGAGATGTTTTTACATGGAGATCTTATTTTTGAAGGGAATTTCTTTTTCCCTCTTGTAACTGTAGCAACCGTAAAAGATACCTTTCCTATGACAAGACAACAAAGACAGCATATTCTTTATAAAAGATTAAAAAACCCCACACCCCAAGCATTGAAAACTCTTGTATTTTTGTGTCTTTTCTCAATTTCATTTTAAGTATGCACTTGTCCTAAGAAAGCCTTTTCTCAGAAACTGTGGGCAAAACCTAGTCTTGCTTAGTCTGGAAGCAAATGTAGTCAAGCTTTTGCTTGGCTTTGAATGTATTACGCTGATACTTGAGACTATTGCCCAATTCTGCAAACAGCATCTGAGTGTGTAACTTCCATCCTATTTATGACTCCTCAAGGTAGGAAAGATTAACCTATGGAAACATGGTTGAAGGATCAGAATGTAGGTTAGTGAATAAGAGCTTCATTCAAATAAAAAAAAAAAAGAACAGAAGTATAATAACTCATCAAATGATCACAAGGAACAAATGTAGGAAATGGGTGTTGTGGGCAGTTAGTCAAGCTTTGCAAATTTAGCTATTCCACTCTCCTCCCGGGGCTTACTGACCTCATCGCAATCATGTAAGTTACCCACTCCAGTTCATAGTTTGGCATGGGAGCTTGCACCACACAGGAACGTGAGCTTGCACGAGTACCCTGGACTCTGAACAGCAGTGGCTGAGGTGCTGCCCAAATGCTCTTCTGCTGAATTCTGTGAAGGCAGAAAGAAAGCCCAAGAGTGACAATGCCTTAGGCTACCACAAATCTCTGCTGAGGGAATGTGAGCCAAAGCCCCAGCTTCCCCTCTGTCACAGGGAACTAAGAATATGGTCATAATAGCAACCAGGGAATCCTAACTGCTTTGTAAAATGCAGAAACATAATCTTCAGTACTTTGGATTATGGAGATGTTTCCCGTGCCTGTCAATTTCCCCAAAGAAAGTCCATTCAGTTAAATGTCAGGAAAATGACAGTGATCATCAACAAAAGCCACTCATTCACAAAGCAGAGGGATGCTGAAACCATGACAAGTAAGCTTCCTGGGCCAGGGATCGCTTTATTTTTGTTTCTATACACAATGCTTTGTGCAAAAGGATTTCTGAGCAGAGCACCCATCAGCACTACAGTAATTAAGTAAATTCTGGCCTTTATTTGAAGGCCTGACTCTAACCCAAATGAAACTGAAAGTAATCTCTTCGCTGATATTACTGGAGGTAGGCAAGATTGTTTGAAGCGTAGCTATATAAAATTTTTAATTTTATATGGATTATGTGTGAATAAATATTTTTAACCTAGAACTATTTTGAAATAGCTTTTGTAATGAATGTTAGGTCTTCAGCCAGGGGAACAAATGTAAATGCCTCTCATCTCCAGCTGCAGATGAGTTGAAATGTGGAGTCCCTAACCCTACATGCACACTTTGAACACTTTTTTTTCTTTCTGCTGACAGCCTTTTAGCAGCATCCCCTCAGGAGGCTTATATTGTAAAGTGTAATCTATCTTCTGCTTTATCCTGGTGAGTTCCAGGATGTTTAAAGAAAAAGTGCTGAAAGAGCAGACTGCTGCTGTACACCTTGTCCTGAATCAATTTCTGAGTCCTATGTGCCTGTTTACTAGTGAAGCCCTGCTTATCCTCATTTTAGGATTAAGTATCCTGTGTGCTAGAATGTAGGTATTTCCTTTATTTTTCTAGTGCCTCCTCAGTCTGCCTCCCCCTTTTCTGCCTATACCCTGTAGCCATGAGCCACCCTTCTCTGTCCCTACTTTCTTGCAGAACAAACCCGTCCAAATGAGCTCCAACTTAAGAGGTTCCCCACTGGGACGTGCATCTGATTTCCTTCTTTCCCAGCTCCACAGCATACCTGGCTACATAAAAGCACTTGGTTTTTCGAACACCGAGCACTTTTTTGTCTTTATATGCTTTCTGCTAACTTGGAAAGGTCAGCTGGGAGAGCTGTTGTTTAAGTAAATACAGCTTGGGGAGTGGTGACTCAGTAATTTGTATTGTCTGGTATCTCCTGACTTGCATCAGAAATGGAAGAACAATAGCAGAGTCTGACTCCCTGGGGACTCTGTGGGTTTGTTTTTTGTTTTTTTTTCAATAAAACCAAGAACATTTGTTGGTGATTGGAATGTCTTAGGATATTACACTGAGATCATATATTTTAGCTGAGCTCTAGTAGGCCTTCTAACTGGAAGA
The DNA here is from genome assembly GCF_026419915.1 of Harpia harpyja. Classification (NCBI taxonomy): domain Eukaryota; kingdom Metazoa; phylum Chordata; class Aves; order Accipitriformes; family Accipitridae; genus Harpia; species Harpia harpyja. The sequence continues at coordinate 51,466 of NC_068947.1, forward strand.
ACTGCACAAAAAAAAAGAATTCTTCTGTGCAAAAAGAGGGACGTTTTTTATGTCTGCAAAAGGCATTGCATTTTGTATGTGATCTCACGTTCTGAAGTGCATTGTGAATGTAACTGAAAATATATTGTAAAGGACTGTGTAGAAAGATAAAACCTCAAATAAGCTATGTAAGAGAATTTTCTTTAAGGAGAAAATTTTATGAAAGGGAAAATAATACACCTCCAAGCCTCTATCTTGAAAGCAATCCAACTGTTAGACTACATTTCATTTTTTGGTATGTCCTAGCCATCCCTTTCACTAAAAAGAAACATTGATCCAAACGTTTTCTGCAGTTAAAAACATAGTGTTTCAGCCATCTGTATGTAATAGGTACCCTCCTCACTTCAGCCTTCTTGTAGCCTATCACCGGTCCGTATTCTGACGTGCTGTAGAAGGGAATTAATCTCCTTACACGTTTTTTTCTTTTTCCTTCCTGCATTCACCTGACATTTCCTGTGAGACTGTGAATCCTCCTATCTGTGCGCACCATAAAACAAATATTGGAATTGCAGGTCATTTTAAAGAAAGCCTTTCAAAGGAAAGTGCTTTAATTAACATTTACTTTTATTTGCAAAGGAACCTTGAGGATCCTTTATATCAGAATATAGGTCACGGCTCCCAAAGAATACCAATGATGTACTGTAAACTATGCTATCGATATATTAGTGTCAGACTCCCAGGCATATTAAATCTGCACGATTGCGAGGCACTAATTATTTCTATTAATTTCTATTACGGTAAAGTGTAATGACGGCAGCGGAGGTCTGAGCCTGCCATAGGAGGTGAGGGACGCGCAGAAGAGCCGGTTCTCGCCAGGCAGCGCTGGCAGCCCCAGTGGGTCGGGAGCGGGCACCAGGCAGCACTGCTGCCCCGGGAGCGGGGGGCAGCTGGGGCGCAGGCGCTCTGCCCTGCCCGCGGCCACGCTGGAGCCTGCCGCAAGGCTTGGCCTGGAAACCCGGGAGTCTTCGGCCAGCGTGCTGGTCGGGAAAAAGCGCTAGAGCGTCTCGACTGATTTCGTGGCGATGATAACTGGCAGGCCATTAGAAGCAGTAGGAGAGGGACAGGCAGGGCCGAAGGAAAATTTTAAGGGTGCCCAAGGTGCAGCTCTCCCTGCCGCTGTGCAGCCAGGGCGGCGAGTGCCTCGGCCAGGCTGTGCTGGGAGCGGGCTCACGTGCTGGGGCATTACTCGCGCACACCCGCTTGCTCCCGCACACAGAGCGTGGAGCACAGGGGAGCCCAGACGGGGAGCCCCGGGTTCCTCCCCCCTTGCCTGCATGTAGCAGAGGCACCACGGTGTTTTTTGTCCAGTGTTTGCATTGAAGACCTGAAGCTGTCGGAGTTTCTTTCCTCGGGTGTTGGGAGATAGAAAAGGGTGAAAGTAATGAAAATCTGCTAAAGACTCAAAGTAATAGAATTCCTCATATTCTCCCCATCTTCTCTAGCCCCCTGGAGCATATGAATTCATTGGCAAGATAAGCCAGATATTTTATCCACTTGGCTATGCGATCTTAGTTTGTATCCAGGGGACTTTACAGGTGTAAAATTAACCACAGGAGAGCTCTTCTATTGTTCACTGACTGCAGTGCAAACATATGGAGGACTACAAGTGAAAAATAATTAAAACAATATTTGAGTATACGCCTGTTCTCTCATTTTATATGTACAACACATGTAAATCCATCCTCTTTTTTTGTTTCATTATCTTGACACAGAAAAGTGAAACTTCCTTGTTTAAAACATAGTTTTCTCTATGAAATAGTACCTTTTGAAGATAATTTGCCTCTGCTGAGAGCACAGCAGTGTCCAGAAATGCATACAAAAAGGAAGGTTTTATTGCTTGGCATGAGCAACAGAATACCTTGGAATGATCCTGTGAAAATACTATGGCAGACTTCTCTAACTTGGCTGCCAGTGCCTTTCAATAGCATACCTCTTAAAAAAATAAATCTGGATCTAACTGATACTAAAAGGTCACGGTCCATCAGGTACACTAAAATGTTTTTAAACCTGTCCTAATACACACCCATCCAATAAACCAGGGAGGCTTCTTCTGAGGTTTTCTTCTATCTGGTACAGAAAATGTATTTTAAAGTTTGCCTAGACACATGCTTACTCAGCAGAATGGAGTGGTTCCAAATTAAGTGCTTTTTTAATTAAAAAAAAAAAAATCTACCTAATTAGATCTTTTTCCTCAAGAGACAGGAACAGCTGCAAAGGTGCCATTCTGATTTCTCTGATAAATAGCCTTCATTTTATTTACTTATTAAGACCATTTAGCACCCCGAAAGGTGCCAGTTTGAGAGCTGTAGAGCATCTAATTATTTTTTCCCCCTCTTTTTTTTTTTTTTTTGAAGTGGCCAAAACAACTGTGGCACAGGAGGCTGTTATTAGCTTCCCCACTGTGCCTGGTAGTCTCAAAAAAAAAGACTGAGGGATTCACACAAATTTCTCCCTCAAGTGGGAAGGGTGGCAGAGTGCTTGAAACTTGGGTGGGACCAAAGAGAGAAGGAAACAAGGAGCAATAGGGACAGCAATGTGCAGGGTGGAGAGTATGGATAGACCAACAGAGATGAAGTGAAGCATTACTGAGTGTCGTGGTTTAACCCCAGCCAGCAACTAAGCACCACGCAGCCGCTCACTCACTCCCCCCCACCCAGTGGGATGGGGGAGAAAAATCGGGAAAAAGAAGCAAAACCCGAGGGTTGAGATAAGAACGGTTTAATAGAACAGAAAGAAGAAACTAATAATGATAATGATAACACTAATAAAATGACAAGAGTAATAATAAAAGGATTGGAATGTACAAATGATGCACAGTGCAATTGCTCACCACCCGCCGACCGACACCCAGCTAGTCCCCCAAGGGGCGATTCCCCCGCCCCCACTTCCCAGTTCCTATACTGGATGGGACGTCCCATGGTATGGAATACCCTGTTGGCCAGTTTGGGTCAGCTGTCCTGGCTGTGTCCCCTCCCAACTTCTTGTGCCCCTCCAGCTTTCTTGCTGGCTGGGCATGAGAAGCTGAAAAATCCTTGACTTGGTATAAACATTACTTGGCAACAACTGGAAACATCAGTGTTATCAACATTCTTCACATACTGAACTCAAAACATAGCACTGTACCAGCTACTAGGAAGACAGTTAACTCTATTCCAGCTGAAACTAGGACACTGAGAAAAGCAAAGATGCCCCTCCAAAGAGGGAGAGGACTGCACAGCAGCTAGATGTGTAGAGTGAGATGACAGATCTCTTCCCACATCAGACGCTAATCTGTTGTCTCGGTTTTCCCCCAAATCTTTTTTCCTCCACCTAAATAAAAACAAATCATGCTTTCCTCTCTGACAGCACTGTGCATTTGATTGAGGATCTAGAAAATCATGTTGCTGTTAAAATAGATTAATATGCATATATATCATTGTATTTGTGTGCATAGTGACTGAGTATTTCTGCCCCAGTGTGCCATCATAAATTAAAGTGCAACTGCTCCAAAATATTAGTAATCCACTATTGGCGATTGCTTGGGGGGGCGGTGAGGGGGCGGTGGTTCATGGCAATTACATCTGCAAATATGGTATGTGTTATGTTCTAGTTGTTCATATTTTTTCTAAAGCAGCAAACAAAAAGAAGCTTACAATACAAACCACTGCCTGGTTACAAATATGAAATCCATTAGATCAATTGGTAGCAGAAGAAGGAACTTTTGGGTCCATATTTGGGGTCATTATCAAATCTACTTCTTATGTTTACTGCAGGCAGCGTAATGTAATGCCCCTCCTCCAGTGTGACTGCATGTGTGTATGTGCACAGGCACAGAAAACATGTCTATCAATTATTTGCATGTAGAAATACAACTGGTTAGCATTATTTCAATAGCGTCCAGGCACACACAAACAGGCATGTGTAAAATTTAATGTAGAAAAGCTCTTTTTAAATGCTGGATTTGGAGACTGACCTCTCAAAACTATTCCCTTGGCCTGACTCCCTACCATGAACATCAGCAGGAGCAGGTTTACAGCTCAGCTGTAGCCGAATGCAGGTTTGCAGCAGTTTACAGCTCTCTTTTAAGCCGGATTTAATTTGCACTGCCAGTCCTAGCAGGATGGTGCTGGGTTACACGAGCCGAAGCCCAGGAAGAGATCAGGCTGGTGCAGCTGCACGGAGCCTAAGCCAGTGCCAGCACACTGCCCTGCTGAAGACCGGGTAGGTTAAAGAAAGCGTAGGTCCACAGCACCATACAGCTGTATCCCTGAATATGTCACAGACAGCACAGACCTGGGGCTAAACTCTGTCCCCTGTGAGCTACATCAAGTGTGGTCATCTGGCTTTTGCTCAGGGAATGAAACCCCCACTCTTTTCAGGCTCCTTGGTGTGGATGGGGACAGGACTTCCCAGGTTTCTGTCGCAGGCCCCTGTGCCTGTGCCCCCTTCCTCTGCTTAGGGCGGTTTCTGGAGGGAATTGCTGTGAATTGCTTCATTTTCCTCTTCCATTGTCTGTGGTAGGGGGAGATGGCAAAATATCTTAGAGGCAGTAATGCTAGAGATGATCTCAGAGCGCAAGTGGAAAAAAGGCAGTGGCAGCAGGCAGTCAGAGGAGGAGGAGGAGGAGGGTTAGGCAGCCCTGTCCCAGCCCCAGAGCAGGAGCAGAGCATCAGGTTGTAAGGGCAGGCAAAAAAAGCAAGCCTTACACCATCCCTCCCTAGCTTTAAGGGGCCAATGCAGAGTTCAAGGCTTTTTCACAAGGAAGCAGCTGGGCAGCACCTGCAGGCAGTTTACTTAAATTGTTACTGGATTATTTTGGGAATCTGACTGGGTGCCAGGCTGCCTGCTTCTGAGGAAGTAAATACTTAAAGGCAAAACGTTCAAGTGTTTTGCCTGAGCTGTGTGTGCTGGCAAGAGGATAAAAAAATAAAACAAAGCAAAGTGTGCGGTCAACAACAACCTGGCTAGACTGGAATGTGGAGCTCATAAAAAGGAGAGATGCCGGAAGCCTGGACGGAGCACAGTGGAGTGGAGCAGCCTCTGCCCAGGCATCCTTGCCAGGCCTGCCCACCGCCCACATCGCTGCAGTCCCCTTACTCTCAGCTCAGGCATCCCCCCACCTGGCTCCTTTGAACAGCACTGCTGGGTGACACACAGGCACAAAAACATCAGGCGTGTGCTCTTTATGAAATCCAGCTAGTGATTTTAGTGGATGGAGAAAGTGGGGGTGATTGAGATCCCCCCCTCCCCAAATGGGGAATTACCTACCCCTTTTACAGCCTGGGTAGCACATTCTGATGGTACGAGAGCAGCCACCCTGGTCACTACCAAGTGATAGGGCGGTGCTAGGATGAATGATGGGGCCACAGGTGCCAGGTAACACCAGGCAAAATTAAAGCTTCTCGTGTCATCAGGACAAGACACTAGTGAACAGGACTGGTCAGACTTTAGCAGGCCATTTGGCAGTTCTTAAAAGACATCTTGGATGTGGAGCTCCCACCTTTCACATTGCCACAAGAAAAGAGGGGCATTTACCATCCTCGAGGGAAGTGGGTTTGAAGCATTGTAAGGACAAGAACCTGGATGCACGCAGCTGAGCCAGGGAAGGATGCACCAGTAAGGGACTGACAGGGATGCCCCTGTGCCAAGTCTGAAGGACAGAGGAACAGGTGGTTAAAATTATCCTTCCAGCTGCGAGTCTGCTTTGCCCAGGAGCCCATTTGCTGGCAAAGGAAAGTCCAGCCCTTCTGGCCATGATCTGGGAGGGAATGATACAGATGGTGAAGAGAAACCGTATGGAGTCAGATCAGGTGTTGCATCAGCCACTGAAGAGCTCAAGGTGTCTATAAACATGGGAGGAAAGAAGTTTGGAGGAACCACTGCCTGCCTCCCACTTCCACGGCCTTTGAGGGCAAAAAAAGCAGGTTTTATCTGGGCACACTTACACATGCCTTTGCTTTTTATGCTTTTCTTGGACCTTAAGAAACCCAAACAAGCAAAAGCTCCTCCTGGTGGTGTGGTCACATAAGGAATATCCCGTCCTGCATCTCTTGTGGCTGTGTGAATTCTGCTGTCACTTGTAGCTCTACAGGAGAACGAATTGTTCAAAGTAAGGGTGGGATGCCCCTGTGTTCATCATAGTGTTACACATGGAGCGTGAGCAAATTAGGTGCTACAAGGTATAGGGTGTATGTTCGTCGTGCCTGAAAAGAACAAACAACAGGAAGGTGTGTATTGCCTTTGTGTATTCCTTTTAAAGTGTGCTGGGGGGCGGGGATTGGCGGCGCTTTTGTTAAGTGAATTTGTGCTTTGAAGAGAAACTTTAAGGCCTCCCTGACCTGAGAAATACTGCTAAGTACAAGCCTGTGTTGGACTGGAGTGGGTCTCTGTACTTCATGCTAAGCCAATGCCTTACAGATCCAGTGACTGCTATCATCAGCCATAAAAGCAGTCCTGCAGAACACAGATACTTGCTCTTCTAGGATTTCAATCCCTTGCCTTAGGGACCCAAAGCCCAATGGCAGCAGATAGGGCTTTCTGCCTGAAGACCTTTATTGTGATAACCCACTAAGTCGCATCTGCTGGTGGCAGGGGGCATGCTCAGCTCAGCTGGGTAGCTCTTGGGGGCCCAGGGAAGCCATGGAGCTTGCCCGTGGCCACATGGCAAGTCAGCAGGGGAGGGATGTGACCACAGCCACGCAGGGAGAGATGAAGTCCCAGTGCAGTCCTGGCACCTCTGGTACCAACACCGCTATGCAGCGCAGCAGCCGTTTCAGTGACCTTCCCCTTCTCACACCATACTTATAGGTGTAGCCATCCAGGGCTGTGATGGAGGTGGGTTCGCTTCGTTGAACAGAAAGCACTGTTAAAATCGCAGCCTGGCTGCTTCAAAATCCTGCCTCTAGCAAGTTTTGCTCTCTGTTTGCTCCTCCTGGGAGCTGCGCTGCTTGTGCCTGACTCAGGCAGACAGATTCTACATCCCCTGAAAACAGATTTAGAGCCAGGAGCTGCTGTGTGGTCCCTCCCCGTTCCCACTTGATAGCTCATGGCAAGCTCTCCCAGAGCCCCATGATCATGCCAGCCCCCACAGCCCTGCAGTGCCTTTCTGCTTGATAATGTACATGCCGTGTGTCCATGGAGGGATACCAGTAAGCTCTGACCTATTTCTGTATCACCCTCAGATCTCTGGGTAGGAAGGGTTTCCTCTTTCTCTCCTGCTGACCCTCCAGTTGCTGGTTTTTCATGGCACTGCTGGTGCTTGCTTATTTGAAATGGAAGAGGAAGGTTCCTCTTTCCCATTTGTTTGTTGGTTTCTAAGCCTTTTGTATTTTATTTTAGCCCAGGGGGACAAGACCACTACAGCATTCTCTCATCTGTTATGCCTCTCTTCAGCAATATCATTTGGACAGAAAATATCTCCTTTTAAAATGAAAGGTGAAGCTTGGAAATAACGCAGGCTGTTAAATACAGTGTTGTGAGCTTGAGAGCCTTACCATGCGTTCCTCAAGACCGGATGCCTGCTGTAACACTTCCTGAAACACGGTTTTCCCTCCAGGCCCACAGGCAGAGTTAAGGCCCTTCTTCCCTATTGCAAGTGGCATCGTCTGAGAATGTCACAGCCTGAGGAGCACAAGCCCCAGAGCATGGAAACGTTTTGTTGTTGCCCTCACAGATAGAGACAGAGCAATTAATCAGAATATGTTTCATCATCTTTCTTTTTCTGTTACCAAGCCCTGTTAATGTAATTGCCAAAGAACAACTGCTAGCTTTTCAGTGAGCTCCTGAGCTATTATTCATTCAGTCTTCAGAGGATGTAAATGGCTTTTTCTCATGGCAGCACAGGGAGGACTACACATGCGTTGGTCTCAGGGAAAAGATGGTGATGCCAGCAGTTGGGGTAGGAAGCATGACAGTAAAAGGTGTGTTGGAGACACCTCTTTCACTCTGCACTGCCAGCAAACATGGTTTAGACAAGGACAGAAGTTTCTGACCAGCACAGCTTGCACAGACATGGCTAGAGATTCAAGACATCTGGTCCCTTCTAGGCATATCCATCAGATCTGATCCCAGGCCTTTGAACAAATGGGAGAATTTTCTCTGGCCCTGGCTTGGCCTTTCGGGGGGCAAAATGCCGGGGGAGCAGGCTCCCCTCCTGCTCAGTTCCTGTGAAAGCCTGCGCTGCTGAAAGCATGAGCATTACTTGTTTGGGTGCCTCTCTGGGAGCTGAACTCCTTGAGTAAAGTCTCATCCTGACCCTAGGTGCTATGCACTTGAAAATGTGGCCCCTTGGTGCTGCCTGAGTAAATCACCTGTGATGTGCTTGAATCAGATGCAGAGTATGCAGTCATCCTTCTTGATCAAAGGAGAGTTTCCCTTAAGCTTGCTCTTGAAATCTGCAGTTATGAGCCTGCTTCAGCTACCCATGCACTCTGCAACGGTCAGCAAAATGTATTCAGATTTAATGTCAACAGCTCTTGGCGTAACACTCCTTTGGAGCAAAGCTGAGCAATGGGAATAAGAGGCAAAATCTGCTCAGTCATGATGACTCGTGTCTTGTCCTTTAGCAGTTCACCAGAGCACAAAATATCCATCTCTTCAATGAGGGAAGAGGGTAATGAAGCAGCTGCAAGAGCAGGAAACCAAGCTGGAATGGGGGCTTCAGATCAGATGTTAGTGCACTTCACAGATAAATCAATGCACCAGTAAGTCGTTCCCACCATCACACTCGCCCTCCTCAAATGTCCCTTGACTTAAAACTTGAAGCCATATCTCTCTCCTCCAAAATTAGCACATTGTTACCTGGGCAAGAGTTTAGCTCCTGATTTCACAATTTGCTTTCCTATTTCAAATTTGTGTTTCTTGGTTGCACCAGCCCAAATAGTTGGGTTGCTACTGCTGCTGCAACTTTAATAAAATGCTCCTCAATACACACAAAAATCCTGTGTTTTTGAAGCTACGAAAAAAACCACTGACAGATGGTGGCTTTTCTGAGAAAAAAGAGGATAGTAGAAAGCATCTACAATGATAATGTCCTTCTGAGACGTGACTGTGTGCAGAAAGGTATACAGAAGACCTGTTGTGTCTCCTATGGGTTGACACTTGGACCCTCTGTCAGTGATATCAGCTTCCTCCTCCAAGGCACCATAGTTAGTGACTGCAACATGCTAATTTAGTTGCTCTGTTTAGTTGGTCTGTGTGAACTCAGTTTTTCCATCAAACTGGCAATAAGTTGGCACGCCTTGCCTTTTTCCTCCATCTTAAGACAAGACAATGAAGCCACAGCGCATACAATAGTGGTTTTTTCTTGTGGGGAGATATTGTTTCCTGAGGAACTAGTGCTTTGTTTTGGAGTAGCTTTATTAAAGGAGAGGAGATCATGGGGATTAACCCCACCTCTTGCCATTTCTTGGGGCAGCAGACCCTGCATCCCTCAATGGGGGAGTGGAGGTGGAATCCCTTTTCACCTAAGAGGTGCATAAGAACAGAACTCCCACCCCCTCCCCGAAATACTGTATCAGACCAAAGGTTTATCTAGTTCAAGACCTAATCTTCCACAGTGGCCAGAAGCAGACACCTAGGAAGAGTATGCAAAAAAAGGCTAGCACAGCGCGTCACCCTTGTCCTGGCACACCTTTTCAATCTCCACCAGCCAGCTATTGCAAGACTTCCCACGCTGGAGGTTGTGTTTGCAATTCAGTTTAGTAGGCTACTGATAGACTTTCCCCTGGGGAACTTTTCTAATCCCTTATTCAGTTGCTCTGAGCCATTTATGGCAATGAGTTGCACAGCTTTAATTATGCACAGTATGAAACCAGCTTCTTCTCTGTGTCGGTTTTCAAATCTGCTGCCTTTTTATTTCATGGGGTGCCTCCTAACTCTTGTGGTAAAAGGGCAACATTTGCTCCCTGCCCACCTTCCCCATGCCATCTGTGGTTATATAGCCCTCAGGCATAAATTGCTTCCATCATCTCTGTTACTGCTGTAGCGGAACAGAAGAGTCTTCGTCTTTTTAGTCCTTCTTCGTGTGTAAGAGGTCCTGTGCTTCTGATCACCCACTTCATCCTTCTCTCTACTTTCTCTAATTCCTCTATATCCCTTTTGGAAAAGACTGACCAGAACTGCATATGGTAACCATGATGCGTGTGCTCTATTGATTTCTGCGCCAGCATTGCTTGCTCACTTTTTTCCTCCTGAACATGTACGGCACAATAGCAATGCTAATTATTCTGCCCTGCCTTAGCAAAGTGTATTTTTCAGGCTGCTGAAAGCTAATCTTTTGATGTAAGTGGGTAGTCTGTCCTCCAGTGCCCGTTCACTGACTGAGGTCATTCATGGAATTTGGTCCTGGAAGAAGAAGTTGGAAGTTTGTGATGTTGGTACGCACTCCCCGGACACTTAATTCATTCTGATAAGTCACTGAGGAGGTGATCAGATGGCAGTGATTCCGTGTGCCACAATGCAGGTTAGCCTCAAAAGCATCATCAAAAATCAGTGGAACAGTTTGCTCTCCAGCCATAGCCAGAGGATCTTCAGGATTTACACGATGTTTTCAAAAGCTAAAAACCTCTGACCTTTCTCAGGAAAGTGCTTGAAATTTCCTGAAGAAATTTAAAATCTTTCTGTAATAAATTTAGCCTAGATCCAGCTCAGTAAAACATTAAGCATTAAACATCTGCTGAACATGAAGAACTACTAAGAATGCTAAAAATGTGTAATCCCATTCCTATTTAGGTCTTTATTCATTGTGGCAATTAAATATGTGCATTAGTGCTCTGCTGCATTAGGATCTAAGTACCTGCATACAATTAAACTCCGTGCTGAACTGAGTCCCAAAGCCAACATTGCTGTACAAGATTTTAACTTATATTTCTGTCTACTGTGCACCTCAGTTTAGTGCAGAGAATATTTATTACTTTTACAGATATTTTTGCATGAAGAGGGATTTACTCTAAAATATGTCCCACATGCTATTTTAATGATTCCAGCTTGCAGAATTATTTTGTGATAGGAATAATTAATAAGGTTTTGTGTATAAATATATTTTAAAAAATAAGGTTAATCTCTTGATTAATCACTTCAAGACCATTCTAGGCAGCAGCATGTTTGTAGGTTTGGCTATGTATACATCAAAACATTCTGGGGTTATATGTACAGTAAACTCATCAGAGCTTCATATAGTTTTACATAGAGAGATATATAGTTAATATGGGATTTATTAGAAAGAATACCTGAAAAACAGGATAGGAGCAATTTTAAATCTCATCTAATTCAATCCATTGCACTTTGAGCTACAAGCTTGTATGACCGTTAAGATCTACAACAGCACAAAGGCTTCAAGAGACAACACAAACGCTGCTGCTCACACTGCTGCCCCCAGCTATCCCTGGTTTCTTTTGAGTTTGCATTGTGAGCTTATTTACCCAGGAATGCTTCTTTCAGCAATGGCATCTGCAGCATATTGAATATTGGAGCATACTGACATCCATTCTGCTTTCATCCAGTTGAACTGCTGGAATGACTGAGATGCAAAGAAGTCCCAGGACTTGCCCACGGCCACACAATGAGTCAGTGGCCCAGCTGTTTTAAAATAGAGAATAATTTTCCTGTCTCTTTGCTTTAACAACTTTACTGTAAGGCATCCTTTATACACATTAGATTATTTCTCTTTTTCAGAAAGGATGGGTCTTCATGGATACCACTTATCCTTCCACTCACATGCTTGATCATCACCTTTCCTGATGGAAAAAATCTTCCCTAGGAATTACTAGTGAAATTTTCTCTCCTTGTTCTATGAAGTCAGAGGACAAAATAAGCTAAATAAATGAATTTTCTTTGGCACAAACAAAAATACCCAAATTGCTGTCAGCATTGTGTATTATACAGCCCCATTTTCTCTCTCACTTTGCAGACCTGGTGTTCCTCTCTTCAGAAGCTTTTTTCCTCCAAGACCTGCCAGTTTTTCAGATCAAGCTACATGGTAGTTTCACTGAACGATTGCATGACATCTGCTCATGCCTTCTAACTACCCAGACGTTTACTTCTAAAACTTTTTGCCTCTGATTTTGCTCGATTTCTTGTATGATTTTTAGTTTATTATTATTGTTATGTCTAAGTGGAACCCAGAATGTTGTTCCATTCATGGGTCTTGTGTCTTTGTCTGTTAAATTCAAAATTTTTTAATGAGGCTGGAATTCCACAGAGGTGATAGACTCATACCAATAGATGGCAGTGTCTGTGTCCTTGGAAATACAGCAGCAGCTGTACAAAACACCATGTGCTAGCATGCCAAAGTGCTCAGATTTAACTTGATAACCTGATAATACCTCAAGAGACCTGAGGGTACCCACAAACACAGTAGCTGCAAATATGCTTTTTCCCCTCAAAGTTCACTGGCTTCTTAGGACACAGGGTTATTTTTTCACCTTTCCAGAGAAGATTTTGACAAAATTCATCAAACACCATCAGGAGTTGAGTTCAGCTGCAGTATATGTATGTATAGTATATGTATGTGAAGTTGTGGTCTGACCCATCTTGGGTTGCTCCTTTGCAGGACCAGCCCTGCTCACCATTGTCTTCACTCAGTGGTAAGGTCATCTTTGCTCTGTCCTCGGTTCTGTCCTCACAGACTTACTCCCAGACACAGTAAGAAACTGGTGAAATTTAAATTGGAATTTTCACTTGAAAGAATCCCGTGGAGAGATACTAAGTTATTCTGAGCTGCTTGGTCATTGCTATTTTGGGTTACAGTGTGTGAACCCTCTACTTGTTAATACTAGTAGTGTTGCTTGCCACACAAGTTGGCAAAAATGGGCTCACACAATGCACTTCTTCTCACATCACGTCCCACGTTTCTAGTCTCTCACTGGCTTCCATTGGAATATATAAAAAAATCCCATTAAAATTTTTTTTTACTCCTTTTTACTCCCACTTTGTTCACCAGATGTGCAAACTCATCCTGGGCTTTGGTTGCCAGCTGGGCTTCCTTTTTTTGTTTATTGACTTACCCTCAGTAATGTGGGTTCCCTCAGGGCCAGATCCTGGGTTCACCTAGAGCCCTACAGCCTGTGGTCCTCAGCAGGTGTTTGCACTCACGTGGTGGGTGGATGTGGAGCTGGGAATATATCCCTGCCCGCAGGGGGTCAGTTAGCATGTCCGTGGTGATGCACAAAGTGGACTAGAGCCGGTCACCCTCCCAGGCTGTTGGGAGTACTTGGCATAGCTAGCAAAAATTAGCACAACTGAGATCATATACATTTTCATTAATCATTGTGAGCCTTAAATAAAAGCAGCACTGCTGGCAGCTCTGATTAAGAGCTTTCCATTGATCATAAAAGCCTAACGCTAAAATGAATTGTTTAATGTTGAAGGATTGAGATAACAGCCAAATAATTTGATATATCGTGAAACCAAGACATAAGAAGAAAGAAAGAATTTCAAAATAAGAATGCTACAGTCTCTGTGGCAGGCCTTGAGCTAATTTCAGGCAGACCAGGAAAACACCCCAGCCTCCTTGGCCAAGTCTGCACCACAGTACAGGGTGGTCACAGCCCCTTGATGCCTGATGGGTGCCTTGGCCAGCACTAACATGGAGGAAGGAGGCCTGAGATGCCTTAGCTTTGCACAGCAAGTCCATTCTTCTCTTGTGTGTGTGTGCTTTCACGTGCCCTTGCTCTAATGGATACACATTTTTATACAAAGCAAGAAAATGAATACAAATATTATATATTGTGAGTGGAATTCACCTCACCTGGCCAATTCAGCCATCTGAAAGCTGGGCACTTGGGCTGGTTATTTATATTTAATAGCCTCTATTGTTACTGGAAGGAGAGAAAGCAGCTCCTTGGTGAATACCTATTTGAGGGAATCTGAGTCACCTTCTGGAGGTGTCTGTTTCTGTTCACTGTCTAGGAAGGGAACCAAGACTCTTGGGTTAGATTAGATACCTACTTTTTAGATTAAGCTAGACATTGCTACTTCTATGTATGTGCAGGGTGATAGAAAGTGTGAACAAATAACACAGTATCTCATGTTTAGACCCTGTTGAGACCCCAGAACTCACTCACAAGAAGTAATCTGCCATTTTGGTGTGTACTGAAGGTTCCCACCGAGCGTACCACCCCAGGCACAAAATGCACTTGCAAATCGCCTACCTTACTCTTGATAATGAGTAAAAAACAGAGCCACATTTTCTTTCAGGACGGTGGACTCCTTGGAAGAGTTTTGGCTATTCATCATCAGCCTTGTAGTCTCTGGGAATAAGGGAACACGGAGGTGGTGGGCGAGTCATTTGGAAGAAATGAGACATAATCCAAACATCTCTATGCCTACTTAGCTACCAAAATGGCTGCTCTGGCTCTGTTAGCAGTTAAGCATCTGTCAAGTTGCTCTGCTGTAGCCAAAGCTTACTCAGTGGCCAGCCAACTGCAGGCTGGGCAGTGGAGCTCTACCAGGGCTTAAGGCAGACCTTGGCTATGAACTCTGTGAGTTGTGCAGAAAGAGTTGGGAGAAGCCCAAAGACTAGCTGGCTCCTTCACTTGTCCGTCAGAGGACAATGCTTGCCTCTGGGTGGGAAGAAGTTTGCAAAGGAAGTGTGGTGTCTAAATGTGTGTGCCAAGGGTGGGGACGTACGTGCTGAGCATGAGACATGTTCAGGAAGTGTGTGTCCACCTCATCAGGGCTTACGGTACAGGAAACTCTCACTTGGGGTATGTGTGTGAGTGGCATACCCTCCTAACCTTCATTACCTTATAGTTAAAGTTCTTTCAGTGTGCCTTTTTCATAAATGTGTGTGTATGTCTGTCTGCTTAAGAGCATATGTCTTAAAAAACGAGTGCATACGCTACTTTAGTCTGCCACCCAAATCCTCCTCCCAGTCTCCCACCTGGTTTATTCAGGACTCGTACTGCTTTGGTTCCCACTTTAATGGTTGCACTCCTTTTGCTTTCTCCATATGCATGAGCATGTATAGGTGCCAGATAGCATCAAAGATCCCCACAATAATTTCCTCCTGGAGATCTGCCAGTGAAAATTAGGGCAGACAACAGCTCTGTCCATACACTGTTGCAGTGGAATTAACCTGTTTCTTTGTTTTTAAGGGGGGGCTGTGGTGTAAATCAGCCTGGCTCCCAGCCTCCTCCGCAGGAGGAAGAACGTTCCTGGGTTTCACTATTCCCTTGCTGGTTGTTGAGCATCAGAGCTGAAGCTTTCTCTTCGAGCCACAATTTTCAAGTACTGACCCTTTAAACTTCCTGGTGTCGAATCACTTTTATGTCTTTGTGCTCCTTATTGCCCAGTAGATACTGACTCTTACAGCACCACAATGGTTATGGCTTTGCTTTTGGTTATGGCTCTTTAAACATTTAAGCAGGGCTTAGTCTCGGGCAAATAAGCGTAGGGGAAATTCCTGTTTAGTGTTTGTGCCCTTGGTTTGGTGGCTGTGCCTCCTCAGGGCAGCTCGCCATGGATGAATTTGCATTTGGCAATAAATAAGTGAATATTAAAATGCAAGGGAGAGTTCTTTCCCCTCTGCTGTTGTTTCTTTGCCTGTTTTGACATTTATTCTGAATTCTAACATGATATGCAGGTGTGAATAGGAACATTTCAAGCACTATCCGCTTGCTGTGATCCCTATAAACAGTGGATGCCACCAATGGAGTCCCTAACACGTTTTTGGAAGAGGAATATAGATGGCATATGGCACAGAAGAATAATTTCATACTAATAAACAAAAGCTGGTTATTAGTGAGACACTGCTTCGTAGCTAATGGCGTTATGGATGATGATGGTGGTGAAGGAGAACCTGTTCTGAGTGCTGGGAAATAGCCGATTATTCCCTCAACAGAAACAATACCATTCCTAAAACTCCATTGATCCTTTGATAGACTTTGGGGAAAGCTGTCACAGTGCTCAAAGGCAAGCTGCAGCACAGCTTTGGGACTGGGCTGTGCTGCAGCTGGTGGGAGAGCTTGCTGGCAGCTCTACTACAAAGTTAGGCCAACCTGAGCAGCAGTACAGAAAACCCTGCAGGTGGCATGGCCATGCAGCCATTGCCACTGTGCTGCCATCCCCGCACATTCGAGAGCAGCAAATGTTTGGGTTTCTGTGCACAGCAGGGGTTGTTTTGTTTTAAAATAAAGCCAGCAGCAGGTTCCTATGGCAGCCCCAGCTCCCTGTCTTGCCAGTTGCCATGCAAGGGGGGCCTGCAAGGCTGGCCTCCCCATACCCCCCAGCCACTGACATTTCCTCACACCCTGCTAATGGCAGCGCCTCCGCCAGATTACCGAGGGCCACGTGAAATTGTTATTAATAACGACAGGAGCCGCAGCGGTGCCAGCATCCCCTGCCCCACGCATGCAGGCCTTGTGCCCGCGCTGGCCTGTGGGCCCCGGTGCAGTGGCAGCTGCCCTTGGTGGCCACAGGAGCTGTCCTGACGCCCGCCCTGAAGGGTTTCCCCAAGGCTTGTCTCCCCACATCCCTAAATAGATATGGTTCCCCCGCACACTGAAATATAGCCGCCTCTGGAGCAGCTGTCCCACAGCTGCTGTCACCCAGAAATTTCTACAAAAAACCGTTTCCAGAGGCACTTGCCTGGGGTATGGAGCCATAGCAGGGTGCCCATGCACCCAGCCTGTGCCACCTTCCTTGCTTCAAGCCACACTCAGCTGGAAAGCTGAAATGTCGCTGATCAGGGCTCAGAGGACAGGGGTGGTGGAGAATTTTGTTCCCTCTCTCCAGAAAGCGCGGGCCAGCCGGTGAACGTGAGCCAACACAGCTCAGCAAAACCCACCCCCTGGCCACCCGCCATCTTCCCCTGATGAATGAGCTGCAACACACTCAAAAGGTGAGAAGGCCCAGCCATACCCATATCTTGCGAACCTCAGCAAAATGGGTGGTAAAAACCTGTGAAGTAAGCTTTTTTTTTTCCATTCTGTTTTTATTTTTTGTTCTTGCTTTTGGGCTCCCTGTGCAGCATGACCGAGCGGGCCGGGGCTGTGAGGATGGGGCTGTGGCAGGGCCGGGCAGAGTCCTGAGCCTTACAGGGTGGGAAGGAGGGTGGACATCAGGCTGAAGTGTTCAAACGAACGCTGTGCTTTTCCTAGAGTGACGTCAGGCCACCTTTTCTGCTCGAATCGTAGTAAAAATAAATACAACTAGAATGTGTGGGCATGGTTTGGAAAAGGATTAAGGGGACATTTTAACATTGGTCTCACTGAAATGGAAATGATTTCTGATAGCCAGCTGGAAGCTGACAGAGGCACTAGGTTGAAGTTGAGAGTTCGTGCAGCTGGAGTTTCGTAATACAAAATTGCTAGTCCTTCATTTATTACTTGAGTCAGATCCTAAAATCTTATTTATATGATTAGTCCCTCTGGGCCATACCCTTATTTCTCTTACACCAGACTGACTCAGAGGAGGGGACATCTGTGAGGCAAAGCCTCCTCATTAAAAGGTCCCTCTAGAATGGAAAAATAAAAGCCAGCTATGGTAATGTCCTCTAGCCTGCAGCTAGGAGGCACAGACCAACACAGAAATAAGCTACACACCAGGCAGCTCTCTTCAGCAGAACTAGCACAGCCCTCCAGAGCCCTCCACTAGCTCCTTCTTCAGATGAGGGTTCAGTTCAAGTACCTGGTACTAATCATCCAGGTCATTAATTTTTTGGGTCCAATTTACCTCAAAACCTGCTCCCCCCTCCACAATGAGCAACACAGCAGCCATTACTAGGGAAGCATTCAGTACGGAGATGCCTGGCTCAATAGGCTGTCTCAATAGCCTGGCTCCTTCATGTGAACCCACAGCCAGGTGCCCAGCACATCATGGGGTTCCTGCTAGTTTGCTGCCTGACACTCATTTGGAGTGAGCCAGCCCCAAACTTTCTGGGACAAAACTTGGGTAACACACTGGGTAGTGCCATACAGGCTGTGTAGACCAGACCATAACGGGTCTGACCCTGCTGCACAGTCCTCCAGTGCTATGCCAGCAGGCCTGGCACCCTACACCTTCCCTCAGGCCACATCCACATCTCCACTCTTCACATCCCTTTGGAGCCAGGCTGCAAAGCAACTGTTCTGGAGGGCTGCAACACAACTCTCTCATTGATTTATGCACTTCAGACTGCCCCCCACCTCCCCAGCAATGCCAGTTACAATGATGAACAGGCCGGTGTGTCACATAGTGTGGATTCGGCCATTTTGCTGCAGAGAGCGCCAGCCTGGAGCAGTGTGCACAGAATATGCTGCACCATGCTTGGCCTGGATGCCAGGGACCGCTGGCAGGGCAGATGCCCTTAGCAGTGCAGTATCACTCTCATTATGGATTTGGAGAGGATACACCAGGTGGGACTCTGGGCGTGGGAGGCCCCTCCAAGAGCAGAATGATGGGCAGAGGGTGGGGAGGCACACCTACTCCAAGTGTTAGCCTGGTACGGAGATGTCTGAGGTCACGGAGCTCTGAGCTAGTCCATCTATATGGTGAAGCACAGGTTTGCCAGCTCAGACTCTCACGCTGCCCAGGCACCTGAGCCCACTAGCCAGGATTTATTAACACGGGGGGCAGTGGGAAAACAATTCCTCCAAGCTTGATTCTGGATCTGGGGGAGTCCAGCACGAGTGCCCCTGTATGTGCCCCACCTGCATATCTAATCCTGTGCCTATCTATCTCCCACACAGACAGTTTGGGGCTCCTTGCACCTGGTGGAGTAGACTCTGCCATATTTTCACTCCCAAACCTGCCTCTTTATCTGCAGCCTCCTGCAATAACAGTTGTGGAATGAAAAGGCAGGGGACAAAAGGCAGGAGGAGGAAGATGAAGAGGAAGGAAGTGGCCAAGGTCTCTGGCACACAACATGAACTCAAATGAAGGCAGCCTGCCTTCTGGACTGTGTTCATGCTGTATAAATATCCCCAACAAATCAGAGAGATGGGGAAAAGACTCTGGAGCAAGAGCCTGCAGAATCAAGGCTGCAGGGGCATGTACAGTGCACTTATTCAGGGATGTGAGAGGCTCCAGGATCCAGGGCAGAAATTCCCCAGCAGAAACATTATGCTGGGGGGAATCCACCAATTACTCCTGTTAGCACCTGCAAGCATGCTTTTTAACAAAGCAGCATTCTTTCACTCTGTGGAAAGGCATAGCACATCCTGCCGGGCTAATTAAATAGTAACCCTCCTCCCTTACAAATAAGGGCGCTGCAGTGGGTGTGCATGAGCTCAGCCCCTGAACACAAAGGGCGACCGTTCCCAGGTTGGATTCCAACAGGGAAATAAAAACTTCCAGCAACAGGGATCTGCTCTGCGCCCGATGCCACAGCTTAGCTCGGTCTGCACAGCAAGCCCTCCTCTGCTTCCCACCCAGCCGGAGCAGCTGCGCGGCGTGCTGCCCCCACCGAGCCTGCATCCGCCTGCCCAGACTTCATGGAGCAGGCGAGCTCCGCTGGCTTCTTGGCTCAGCTTCCCAAGCCCTGCCTAATTGACAGCCAAGGTGCATGTAACACCATGTGCCACGGAGCGGTTATGTTTGTCAACCTGGAGGGCTTTGTGCAAGTCCTATAAAACACAGGCAAAGTATATCCAGCGCAGCGTGGTTCGGTGTGCAGCACAGTGATGTCGTCTGCACCTGGACACCTCTGGGACCCGTTACCGTTGCCGAGGGTGGGATAAAAAGAACTTTGTTTCTTGACTGCATTTTTGAAAACTGAGAAGACTGCTCAGGGATTTCTGAAGCTTGAGTTGATTAACAGTTAATGATGTGTGTCCTGAAGAAAAAGTAAGATTAAATATTGTGCTCCTATTGAGCAGGGCATTTTAAGCTTGAGATTTACAGCTATTTTGTTGGTATTTCATGAAGTGTTTAGGTCTGCCCAACTCTTGGTTACACAGCCGCTCAGTATTTTGAACACTCATTTTATGCAGATAGAACTTAAACAACCGATGATGTATTAAAGTGTATAAGTGTATGTGTTGTAACTGCATGTTAACTCTCAGGGAACGCTATTGGAAAACAGACAGCCAGTGGGATGGGAATCACTTCTTTGGCAGCCTGCAGATCTGTGCTCAAGATCTGCCGGCTCATCCCAGGGCCATCCCAGTCCCAGCGCCAACTGCCTTGCAGCTCGGGCACTGTGCCTTCCAGCCTGGGAAATGTGCTGTGGCAAAGCTTGTCCTCTTTGCTTGTCACCTCAGCCCTCACCATTGTGTCTTGACTAGTCTCAGCTGGAGTTGCCTTATACTCACTTTTGAAGCACTGCACAGCCCTGCCCTTTCCCACATGTTGTATTTCTGAGTTATGTTGCCCACCTGTGGCCCCAACCCTGCAAGCACATCCCAACTCAGCTGCCTGCGTGTCACCCCCATGCTGTTTCTGTCCACGGCCCTTAGGATGTGGTGCAGCTTTCCTGCAGTAAGTACCATGCTCTCACTACTTACCTGTTTTGATGCCTGCCTTCCTGAAGACCTGCTTCTGTCATGTTTCCTCCAAGGAATGCCATCCATACATATATCAATTTAAAAGAAAGGTGAAGAAGAAGGAGGTGGCATTTTCCTAATCTCTTAGGAGAGAAACAAGTCATGCCTTCTCTCCCTTTCCGGGGGTTTGTCTCCATAACACGATAAAGGTGTGCTTAGAAAGATGTACAAGAGCAGCAAAGATGCAGTGGAACAGGCTTCAGGCCTCACTGACAAGTCTTGGGAGGGCAATTGGGTTGCTGAGCCGTTCTGATTCCTGTACACCATCCTTCACTCCTCTTGTTACCCAGTCTAAATAGATTCAATGAGGCATAGATATGCCCAGCCATGCTACATTCATAACTTCATTTTGCCATGGAGACATACTGCAAGATGAACAGCTAACACATCAGGCTTAGCAAATGGTGACAATACAGTGTATAAAATGAGGACACTAATTTTTTTTCCCCTCACTTGGGGAAATTTCCCTCACACAGTACCATTTGTGCAAAAGAGTAACTATTGCCAACATATGAAATGTAGCCAAACAGGCTAAGCTGGACAAAAGCTTCAGGCCCTACGTGGCTATTAAGAGTTTCCAATTAATTGAACACTTGACTGATAAATGCACGCAGCCACATTTGGATAGGTATCCTGTTAAAAGCAACCCTTCTACCCTAGGGAAACCCTAGGGAAATAATTTATAGTGCAAGCCAGTGGTGTACTTTACAATGTATGCAATGTATATCTCAGGCTAAAAAAAGGCTAAAGCTAGAACTGGCTGAAAGAAATGAAGCAACACATCTCAAAAGTTCTGAATCTGCACATACAAAGTCGCTAGTCTTTAATACATATGAACTGATAAAACTTGGACTTCCAGTTTGCTACACACACAGACACAAAAAGCAGAGTAGCTAACGTTGGTCAGTAGATGCTCTGTGTTATTACTGTCATTGCCCGTATGGGGGTCATACAGATTTTGTTACCAATATAGCTGTGAAAATCTTCTAACTTTCTTTCTCTGGCTCTCACTTTCCAAATGTGAACCTGAATTTCTATCTTGCAAAAGGTACTATAGCTCCCATTATAAATTGGCTCTGCTCCCCAGCCTGACTGAGCCCACTCTGTGTGGCCAGGGGGATTAGCAGAAGTCAGCTTAAGTGCTTTTTTTTTAGAGGAAACAGGATGCATTGTACGTACGCGAGCCTTCCGAGGCAGCTTAGCAGAAGCACAGCAGTGCTGCCGACAGGGATAATAGCACTGCTAATAGGTGTGGCACATCTTCCAAATGCATTCAAAATACTGATGGCTGCATCTCTTTTTTTTTCAAGTGACAAACACCAGTGAAAACCTATAAAATAATAGTTTATTTTCACTAACATCCTCTTGAAGGAAATGTGACTTAGTCTACAGTTATCTGCTAATTTGGGAGAGAAAGTTTGTTTTAATGCATTGTAAAACAATCATTTGAATTGCGTTTTAGCATTGGTTTTCTTTAAAAGTCAAAAGGCCATGTTCCTACTTACTGTAGGACTATATCTGGTGTATATCCAGATTCACAAATAGCTAAAGAGTAAAAATTCTTTCTTTGGCAGCTGGAACAAAGTGTCTTAAGCAAAATCATGTGTTTGAATCTACATCCAGACATGGGTCTTACTAGTACAGGTCTGGAAATTTCTCCTACAGTCAGACATACATTGCAAGCCCTGTATATTAAACAGAGCACTGGGCTTAATTTGGATTGCTTTGTCCATACAGAAAAAATTACAGACATTCACAAACATGACCCTTGGATCATTCAAACAATACAGTTTGAAACTAGAAGAATAAATTCACATGGCTATTTTGATTTAGCTTTTTAGAAGCCCCCGTCTTTAGGTAGACCTTTCTACCTCTAGAGCTGGGGATGGGACAGTTCTTCAAACACCAAACTATTGTATATGTCAGAGCTTGGAAAGTATTTTGAAAGCAAAAGAAAGTGGAATCACTTCAAATGCTACCACAAACTCCCTTCCTTTTGGATTAAAAAATTATTCATGATTTACTACTGATTTCCTGTGACCACTGTTTATTGGCTGAGAGTTTTACCCAATATTTTGATGGAATATCAAAATTCTGGGTTCTTCTATTTAATGACTCTTTGTGTTGCACAAATTTCATGGGTCATATGGCAAAATATTTTTTTTTGCGATTGGATGAATAAAACATCTTATATAAGAAAAAAACAAACACCACTAGTGAATGAGGTGCTTCTGGCACAAACACTTGGAGGACTACTCATTCATTCTTAAAATTCATGCCACTTTCCCACACAAGGGTTGTCACATACTTGGCAGTGGTCCAAATAGCATAAAACATAATCTAGGAATAAAAGCAACTGAATACAGGTCTTCTAGCTCCAAAACATCTACAGATCAGATTCTGAAAAAATATATTTTCAGCCATTTCTATTAACAGTGTTTGCTGTAAAACAAAACCTACTTACACAGATGGCTGTGTGTTAGTCCTTCTGGGATTTCTTTTTTTTTTTTTTTTTTTAAAACCTTAACTCCTGCATTTTATCTTCTTTTGTGGGTTTGAGTTAGACCATCAGTGTTATTTTCAGAGAGCTGTTTGTGTTCTAATTAAGCAATAAGGAGCAGAGCCTGTCCTGGGGATTAGGAGTGACTTGGAGTGTTGACGCAAAGCTGAGAGCCATTAGCGACACCTGGCCATTAATTCCCCAGGAGATTCTACTGCCAAACTCATCAGGGCTGTTTCTAACAATTCTTGCTGCTTTTTTAATAGGGAAAAATATATTTTTTACTTTTGGAAAGTACTGGAGGGCAGGCAAGATTACTACAGTTTACCATCGAAGAGGTGACAAGAATAAAGGGAATATGGGTGACTACAATGGTGTCTGTAGGAAAATATTTTCTTATTTGTCAGCCCCCACACACATTCCCACAGCAAGTAGATATTCAAAATACAAATCTGAGAGGAGAGGTGGGAGATATTTTCAGAGCTACCAACTTCCAATAAACCAAATTTCATTAGACGAACCAAGCCAACTTCCAAACGGCACAACACTTGCTGTTTATCAGTTTTTAAAGCACTCCCATTACTGTTGCTTGATAACCATATAGAAAAATGATAGGAAAAACTTATCCAGTTAACATATTTATGCTTTACTTGGCAGAGAGGGAATGGTGGGTATAACCATCTAAGCACTTTTGCATTCCTGCTGGAAATACATTAACCGTTCCCATCCGCTCCACCCCCCCCCCATACTATTACAGCACCTTCATCTGAGACAGCCTTGCATCGCTTCTGGGAGAACACTTTCACTAAATTCCTACAGGATATTAATGGACATTCATGTATAGTATTGCCATATGAATGTTTCAATGACCTAGATAAATGTACATAATTTCCTTTGTGTGTAATGGGCATGAGTGTTTAATTATGACAAGCTGTGACTTTTGTAGTTTATCTCAGCCCCCCAGGGAGCCCTTGAAAATGAAATTTCCTACTCCCTGGTATGCAGCAAGTACAATTTTACAATAACCCTATACTAGGATATCACAATCCATGTTGCTTCCTCCTTTTTCCTCCACTTAGTGTATACAGAGGAGTACAAACACTGAAACTGGAGTTTGTGTGAGATGGTGGCTTTGTACAGAAAGCAGAAGGTTACAAACAAAAAGAAAGATTTAATGGGAAATGGGCTGCAAGACAGCAATCAGGATGATTTTTTTTACAAGTCACTTAAATTACTGACCACACATTAATTCTGAGGTTAGCTCCGTTGGTTAAACTAATCGCTATTAATCAATGAAGCTGTTAATCAAATTGCTGAAAGCACAGGACCAAGTAAATTGGACAGTCAGGTAATATCTTGGGCTGACCAAAGACGCAGAAAAGTTTGTGTCCCCCTCAGAAAAATGAGCAATGAGCTAACTAGTTTGTGTGCTGTCTGAAAACGATGTCTGTTTGCAACAGCATTAAACCCTACTATGCCTTAGTTTTTGGGTGGTCTTTTTACCCATCTCCTGCCTTTCTGCCAAATGCATGCTTTTGTCCCACTTTCACCCTCTCTCTCACATACATACATGCAGGCGAGGATGGAAAAGCCTCGCAATAGAGAGGTTTCAAGTGGAGGATTGATGGCTGGCGATTGTGAAGCCAAATCACTCGCTATACTTGCTTTGCACTACACGATTTCCTGCTGTTGTTTCTAGTTACAGTAGATAATAAAAACTGTTACAAAACCCTCTTAACAAGAAAACAAAACACAGATGGCATGTTGAATGTAAAGCATCTGGGGATGGCAATCGACTCTGGCCTCAAAAGCTATTTTGTTCCATCCTGGTTTTCTTGAAAAAGTGGGAAAGGGACGGCAGGAAATGCTGCACGAGTTGCTGGAGCGAACTTTGCCAGCTACCAAGAAACTAACCCTATGCTGGGAAGTAACTGGGTCTGGAGAGGGATTGTGGCTTTCAGGAACGCTTGGGGCTAATGCGTAGTGTTATTACCCTCTTATCTCTTGAGGTCTTGGCTGGGAGAGCCATCTCTGAGATGTTCATTCCTCAGATTGATAGCCAACTGTGTGAGGACCTGCATGGCTAATTCTAAAAGAAAGAAAACGTGGTTATTATTTGTGCTATAAATTCTGAAAATGGAATAATAGTCAAGGTTTAAAGAGCAGATGATGCCTTAGAGAAAACTTTTAAAAACATCCCATTGAGAAATATTTATGTCTTTCTCCTCCTTTGTTCTCCTAATTTTAAGTCTTTCTCCTCCTTTGTTCTTTGGTAATACAGATAGCGAACCAAATCTGGAAATCAATTACACAGCGTATGTTTGGCATAACTTCACTGACCCCTTTTGTGTTCATTAGCCTGTCTTTACAGGCCAGCGCCACAGAGATCAGCCGGGTTCAGTTTCAATGCAAAGGTCCCCGCAATGAATGCATTCATCTATTCCCAGGGGCCAGCCTTGGAGAGTGCTACCTGCTGGGGGAATATTACCCATTTGTTTGTAAGAACATGAAAACAGATAATGACAGATAACAAAATGGCTATGCCATCGTCCTTGTTGGCAAGCGAAAAGCAATGGAGCGTAACTCGGGGAAGATTTACGCCAAGATGCTTTGGTCTTATTCCCTGGTGTAAGCTGATGCAGGCCGCACGGGCTGCTGCAATTTATGCTGACTGCTGAGGCCTCCTTTTCCAGCAGACATGAATCTCACTGAGCAGGAGAGTGGCTTCCACATTTGCTGTGTTGGGTGTCTTCAGGCCTCCAGGGTCTGGATGGAAATGATTTACTGGCGATAGGTGTCAGTGTCTGCATTTGGCCACTTATTTAGGTGGCTCCTTCTGGCTCTTTTCTTCCGTGGGGGCTGCCAGTATGGCCTCGGGTGGTCCAGAGCCTGCTCAGCAAAAGCAATATGATGCAGAGTAGACTGAAATCCGGGGGACAAACAAGTGGCTTGACATTGCATATTTCTTTGTTCCTACTGACAGAGGCTATTCCTTTCTCACCAGACACATCCCGAATGCACTGCCACATCTACAAGTGGCTTGCCATGTGACAGGGGATACTTGATAACAAACAGATTGAATGCAAGTCACTAGGGTGGGTTTGAAGTGGCTTTGAAGCTGGCATGGATTTTGCTTGACTAGTTTGGGCATGGAAAATTCATGGCAGGCATATGGCAATGCGCTGGGCATAGCAGAAGAGTGAGTGGGTCTCATATTTTGCTGAGGACAGCTGACGCTTGACTGGCTTTCTGTGTCTGGAACAGCATCAGCCTAGAGTTCACAGTTATTTTGAGGATGGGGGTGTTAGCTTAATCAGCTACCTTACTGTGATGTTACTCACTACTTCCCAGTGGCTCCAAAATATCAGAGTTCAACGCAGGTGCTCTGGCCGTGGGGCACGTTTTAGGCCCTGTCGTTTGAGCATCATGTGTAGTTTTTGAGAAGCAGAAGGGATCTGAGTATGGAAGATGCTTGTCGCTGTTCTGTTGCACTTGTCTGAAGGTGCCACTTACCAAAATTTTCAATGATAATGGCATTTCTGACAGTCACAGTAGCCTCTCATTCACCAAGAGACCAAGCAAGGGTGTCATCTGCCAGAGAGAGCCTCTGAGGGTCTGTGTGGAAGGTCGTTACAGCAGAGGCTGAGCAGTGCAATGAAATCCAGCAAGAGTCTGTGACTTCTCTTAACCAGGTCCTGTGTAACCCTGTTTCACTGAAGCAGCTAACCCAGATGGCCAAGTGGATCGTGGTTCAGAAAATTTGCTCCTGTCAGTTTGTAGCAGGGCTCGCACCCACTGGCAGCTCTTTGAACCCTACAGAAACTGGTAGTCAGCAGGGAAATGGCCTCAGGACATTCAGTGAGGGCTGTGACACCTGCGTACAACATGGTTTGTTAGTACTTCCCAGCCGCCCTGCTGAGATAGGGGTCTGTTGAGAGGTGCTGCTTGCCCGTGTGAGTTGTTTGAGGGTGTTGTGCTTTCCTGCTGACCAGTCCCTGGCGTTAAGCTGTGGGAGCAGCTGTCTGGGAGTCCTACAGCGATGCTGCAGAGGGGCATAGATACAAGCTAGGGGCAGCAGATAGCAGCATGAACAAAGTTCGGTCCATTTGTCCGCTGTGGACTGTGCATTTCCCCACGGAATGGCATGTGCCACTCAGGGAGCACTACAAGAGCACTGATACCCTGCACGTGGAAGGGTGGTTGCAGACTCCCAGGAACACCAAGTTACGGACAAGTCTCAGGCCAGGCCCTCTCTGATGCCCCAGCACTTCCCTTGGGGTGCGTGTTGTCATGTTTCATGTTTCTTGGCAGATAAAACATTTGTGAGCCTGGAGTCACAGAAGGAAGCCCAGGTGAGCAACATGAGCGCACAGGGGCTTTAATGGCATATGCGGCCAAGCAGAAAGGTTAGTGAAGGCCTCGTCTGCTCTAGAGATTGGGTTTGGAGGTGGGGTGACCACAGCTCAGTTGGTGATGAGCTAGGAAAGAGGAGAGGGAGGTTTTCGTCTTTCTTCAGCAAGGCAAACCTGGGTAAGAAATGGTCGCCAGGGAGTCCAGAGCCTGTCCATGCAGTCGTCAGGTGCATGCTTGCACAGGACTTTCTTACAAGCGGTGGAGGCCCCTCAGCACTGCTGCAATGCACAGAGCAGTCTTCCCTGGGACACGTGGCAAGTCCACTCTTCTTGTGTCTTTGGTATAAAGTTTCTCTGTGTGCTTTCACATCAGCGATGTGAGGTTGCACAGGCAGTGAGGTGTACCATGTCAGACCTGCTGCGTACTGATAGAAGGCCTTTACAACGTTGGGCTGCAATGACCTGGCCCTCTGGGCACAGCCCTCTTACACTCTGCAACACCAGTGCAGCAGGGCTTCCGCACCAGAGGACAAGGCCAGAAAGTCTTTGTGCAGGTTAGCAATGAAGATGGGAGGTGCACTTGGCCTCAGGCACAGGTGCAGATGCTTGCGGACACGTCACCTCACTCATGTGGAGGACGAGGGTTTGAACCTGAGTCTCTGATACGCTGTTGCCTCATCCTTACCTTCAGATTCCTTTTCTTTACCTCTTCTGTCTGTCATTCTGGATCTTTTCTCGCTGCCACTGCTGCCTCGATTCTGAAAAACATTTCAGACACAGCTTCATTGAAGCCATATGTGCAGTTTGCAGTGCCCCGGTTAGTCTGATGGAAAAGGTGGAGGATGTTGGAGAATTCAGAAACATTACGAGGGAGCATGGACCTGTGGCATTTATTCTTCATGAGGTCAGCCAGTGGCTTAAAGCCTCACCCGTCCCTCAGGAGGCAGGTACTACTTTCTCCTCCTCCTCGGCTGCTTCTCCAGGCTGCCAAGCACCTGGCCTGTTCCTGGGAATTACCCGGTGCCATTAGATGCATCGCCAGCTCTGCTCTCCGATATACTGATCTCAGAGGGCCCAGATCATAAAATTATAGTACTTACATGAAAAATACAAAGGTTGGCATGATGACAAAGCACTACATTTAGTACTGTAGACTAGACACATATATGCATGTATATATATGTAAACAAAAACAGACCTAGTGTTTTGTGGCATGTATTTTCAGCAGTCTGCCCACAAAATCAGAGACAGCAGATGGTTGGTCTCTCAGCAGGATAAAAATTAGGATTATTTGGGTACCTTAGCTGTTCCTTGACGCATATTCAGTTCAGTTTAATGCTAATTTTGATAGCTTTTTAAACCTGGGGTATTTTATGTTCTTTGATGTGAATGCAGGGTTCATTCTTGACTTTGCTTTTAAAAGCTTCGTGTGTGTGTGTGTGTTTGACGAGGATAGCAGCATAGTTTAAGGAAGAAAATGATAGCGTGTGAACATGCATTACCCTCCCGGCAGGGAAATTACTTACCCTGAGGGTCATATCGGCCTTAGGCATTTAGAGAGTGAGATACCTGGAAATTTTGCATTGGAGGGCTACAGTGACCAGGAGGAATAACTGGTAGGGGCTGGATGCCTAGACGTGGGCCAGGAAGCAGACAGTTGAGGACTAGCACTAGGCAGACCTGTCTGCTGCAGAGGCGGGTGAAGCATATCCAGTGACACCCCTCCTGCCCCATCTTCAGAAGGCTGTGATTGCATCTGTAAGGAGTTATCAGTCCAAACACTCTGAATATTTTGCTGGGGACTACATTTTACTTAATTCGGTGGAAAATAAAAATTACATGGACATGGAGGGTTTATAACAATGCAAAGATGGGGGGACGTGCTTCTGAAAAAATAAAAGCCAGCAGTCCTGTTCCTACATCCAGTACTCAGGGTGTAAAATATTGGCATGCATTGCAATGGCTGAAGCTAGACATGTCAGCGTGACTTTGAAGGTCTGTTTGATTCCCTTATAAAGTATTTAAGCCAATTCTGGCTTGAAGCTAATTGCTTTTCCCTTAATTGCTGCTCAGATAATAGGAAGCCAAAAACCAAGCAAAGAACAGCACAACAGGTTCTGTGGTAGAGGTGCACCATATTTTCCCCCAGAGATGACTGGACTAGGGGTCTGATGTGCTTCGCTGACATGCGAATAGTGGCATTTGTATAGCAAAGCTGCAGGACCTATTTGGCAGCAAAACTGTGGACTTCTTCACAGGATCATGGGATAGCTGAGGTTCAACAGCACCTCTGGAGCTTGTCTAGCCCAACCCTCTTGCTCAAATGGCTTTTTAGGTACCAAGTGTGTATTTCTCACCTTGCAGGGCTTTAAGCTTTAGCAATACATGAGCTAAGAGGGAGAAAAGAAAGACACCCCCCACCAATTTGCAAAACACATTAATTTTTCTCTTTCTACCAGAAGGATGAGAAGCAGACAGAGCCCATTTTGTAATCTGAAAAACTTATTATGTCCTAAAGATTCCTCTGAGGGTGAAATTCTAGCTGTTCCTTAAAATATTGTAAACCGTACATATTCCTAGTGAACTATATGCAGCGAATGGTATTCAGTGAATGAAAGAGCAGAGCAGCACTGCACTGAAGACAGGGGGCAGAACTGTCTCTCTGGTCCAGTGTCTTTTATACAGATACTGCCTCTTTTTTTCAATTCTTTCCTGGATAATAATATCCTATGTAACTGGCTCCTTAAGGTGCTGCTACAGCTATTCTCAAGTAATAACCATGCATTGTACGTTGTCTGTCTGGGAGCTGGCTTTAGGGAAAGACCACCCAGACCATTGGTGGTGTGGCTCTGCAAGGAGGCCGCATTAACATTTCTGGGGGGCTCAGAGTGCTTGAATGCCTGACTGCTGTGATCTTCAACTAAACATGCTGGCACTGCATTAAGAGGGCTCTGGATTTTTTACATTTCATCTACCTTATCTGTTTGAATGCAAAATATACCTTTCATCACATCCTCTTGTACTCAGACTGTCGTGATCCATTTTCCACTGTGTGCGTCCAGATGGCTTTCACAGGTTAGATTTCTCCCACTGATTGTTTTTCAATACAAAGATGTCACTGTTTACTTTAGGCACTAGGAGTGCTTAACCGGGATATTATTTTCTGCTGAAAGTTTTACTTTCCTAATCATGGCTGAGTGACTTTCACAGACACATCCTCAGCCACTGAATCATGGCTCGGCAGCTTGGCAATTGCCTCCATGCCTCCGAAATATGCAGCCTGCTGTGGCTGCTCATGGAGACTTCATGGTCCTCTTGGATGCCCGCAGACCCCAGTCCTCCCCCCATCTGAAGCATTGTGGCAGGTGAGGGACGACCTCTCTTGGCATGCAGCTTGAGCTCCTCGCTGCACGTTCTCAATATCACAGGGTCCACCGACTGCTACCTGGTCGTGTCTCTGCATCAAAACCTGTGGGGTTTAGTGATGTGCTGCTTGTGGTGTGGGAAGCTTGGCAGCTCTGCGTCCCTGTAAGAAGGCCCATCAGCTGAAACCCAGTGGGAACTGTGTCCAAGGACAGGGTATTTGTTCTAGTTGTGTCCTCCTGTTCCATTAAGTAGTTACAGAAATGTATGATGCATTCAGCTTTTTTCATATTAGACTCCATAATTGTATTAATAAAAGGTATTTACCCTTCATTATTTTCATTCTCCAGAGGATTACTGAAGACAGGATATAGTTAATCCAGATGCTCATATGAATCCAGGGAAGTTGTGTGCAACAACCACTGTCTTTACTAAAAGTAATTGCACACATTCACCATAGTCCAACCTCTGTGGCATTTTAAGAGTAGCATGTCTAATTCATGAAAGGGAAGAATTGGTTATTATCTGTATTATCTGTAGCACTCCAGCTTAATTAAGAGTGTTAAGGAAAGATAAAAGGTAGGAGAGAAATGCAGGAAGATGAAATGATTTGCCCAAGGTCACAGAATGGAGATTAGCACCTGGGTCTTTACCACCCCAGTCTACTACCCAGCCCATTAGATCAGATGGCCTCCCAAATCACCCTTCCTGAAGATCAAATACCTTGAATGCCCATGTAAACCTCTCCGGGAGAAAAACAAAAATGTCTCAGCATAGTCTGATAAAATTATAGCAATGTGCAAGATATCACTGGAATTCATTAAAAAGAACACCTATTGAGAAGCAATGTTAAAAAGGAAACATACATGCTTTAAAGCAGTGAAGGCAATGAAATCTTCCAACTTGCTTCAATTTGGAACTCATATTTTTGTAAAACTAATCAATTAGATCATGCTCCTAATTTAGAGTACTGATGCTTTCAGCTACATTTCTGAGCTAGGAACAGGCTTTCTAGGATTCACAGCTTCTGAAATAAAAATAATTGGTTTCTGAGGAATGTAAAGTGCTAAGGAAGTAACCACTTACCAACCTATTCATCAGGGAGCAGTTTAAGGAGCAGCTTTACATCTCCGGGCATCTGCAAGATAAAAAAAGATACAGTTCATTAGCAGACAACAATGTTAACACTCAGGTTACAGCTGAAAGGAAAAAGCAAACTTCTTGGGTGTTTCAGTAAGGACGGCAGTATGAGCATCATCCCTTCTGAGCAGCTCTTGTTCAAACAAGTCCCTTGGCTGTGTCCTCTGCCCAAGCCACCCTCCCAGTCCTCCTTGCCCACTGAAGCAGCCAGTGCCTCTGCCTATTCTCCCCCACCCCTACCACCATAGGGGATGCCGAGGGGCTTTGGAAAGATAAGACCCCGGGTTGTGGCCAGCCCCTGTGTCCCTCTGAAACATTGCGAAGGTAGCAATTGAGGGATGGAGCACTGGTCCTGATGGCAATCTCAACATGGGCAGTAATCTCTAAAAGCTATAAGAAACCAAGCCTCTATCCCCCAATTGAAAAGGCAACAGCTAACATAGTGTTTACATTAAAAGATCAGTGCCATTCTCAAGCACTCCAAGGAAATCCAGATGGTAGTTTTCCAACATAGGTGTTTCTGTTAGAAAATGTTGGTTTACTGAAACAAAAGATCTAAAGGTGAAATATGCCACTTCTGAGATGGAATTTCTGTCCAAACCGTGGAGGTGCTCCAAAATAGCCAAAAGCCCTGCTCAGGGCAATGGCCTGCGAGACTGAGGTCATTTCTAGCTGGTACGATGGAGTGAGCTACAGACTGTACCAAAGCCAGCCTAAAGGGGCTAATCCAGAGTACCTGTAGAGACAGTAGGTGTGATTTGGTTTGAAATTGTCACATAGAACTATGTGAACTGGATATTGAATCTCACATTTCAATCAGTGATGGTCCAGGGCTTGGTACAGTTTCCTAACCATGGGTGTCTAAAGCCATTTGAGACATCATAGATTGTCTGAGACATCCACGTGAGACTGGCAGTAGTGGCAACATATCTGTGGGTGACCTGTGCCTTTCTGGACCAGCTGGGGTCCTGCTGTCCCTATGGCATCTCAGCTGCTAATGAACACTAATGTTTAGATAAGAGTGGAGCCTTTTGCTGCCTTTTAGAGACTTTGATGAGGATGTCTGAAGTTAGATCATCTTGCTCTGAAATGCCACCGTGGGCACACCTTCCTTTCAAACACAAGCCTGTTTGATGTGCCTATCTTGGCAAGCCCCACCACCCAGCAGGGCCAGCAGTTTGGGTGCAGCTTTCTATTGACACAGCTGTAAAACCTGCCCATTCTGGGAGCGAAGTAGATCCTGTTGGGCTGGGGCTCTCTGCCCTGCTTTTCACAGCACAGCATAGATGCGTCCTTTGTTTTAAGCCTCTTGTTTCAATCAAGTGAAGTGAGGCCCTGAACTTCGGGCTCCCTCTCCCAGGCACTACCTGCACTCTCACATCTTTTCTTCTGCAGGCTCTCTAGAGAGGGAAGTCACCTCTAGCACTCAGGAGGTATGATCCTAAACCCCGCTGGCCACTTCTGCACTGAACAGCTGTCCAGTGGCTCCAGCCCAAGGTGTTGTGTGCCATCTCAGTGGGATGGGTCAGTCTGTCTCGAGCCTCTGGAGTCAGTGGAAAGGATCCATTAAAATTTATCAGGCTATGGAATTCCATCAGGTTTTTAACTGGAAATGTGAAAGAAAACACAAGGGGTAGGATTCACATCAGCTGATTTTAGTGGGTGTCTAGTGTAAGTGACTGTCAAGGCACTTTATACCAATACCATATGGGAAGATAAGTGCCTTCAGGGGTTAAATCATAATGTTTCTCTTTCCCTTACATTATTTTTTATGCTGAAATGGCTATCTATTTCAGGGGAGGGGAAGCAGGCAGGTGATGGGAAAGTTCATCTGAAACAGACATCTCACATCTAATGGGCTGGGTAGGCTAATTCCCTGCCCTGCTATAGCAGCAAGCCCGTGGCTTTTCCATCTGATGCCTCACCACCACAGTGCAAGCGAAGGCTGCCCTTGAGCCTGCTGAATCCAGACTGCTTGGCAACACTGAACAGCCCACACTTCACGATCCTTATTTTGTATGATCAGGATTCAATTCTCACTTGACTTTAATAGGAGACAGATTTGAGTCCTACAAGACTGCCATACAAAACTGTGCTTCAGAACTTGCCTCTGTTTTCGAGTACTTGGTGAATGTCTTCTTCCTAAGAGAGTGGATTTTAAAATCCAAAACAAAGAAAGATTAATTTGAAATTTAATGGGTCAAGCTGAACACTACAGGGATTACACTGACCTTGAGAAGGTGATAAAGGAATTACACTTTTCCGTACACACTTGCACTAAAGACTTGTTTTGTCACTTCTGCGCTTCCCAAAAGATGTAAACCCGCTTCCTGATGTTCACTGTAGCTCCCATCTCAGATCCACATACACCCAACTTTTGATACTCTCATAAGGTCCAAGGTTTCTAACTCAGCAGAAACTGGCCTAGATAACCCAGCAGGCTCTCCTCTCTTCAGCAAAAATCCACCTGAGTCAAAACATTGTAAACCATTAGAAATGACAGTAGGTACACAATGCACACATATTGATCTTGCCTAGGACACTGCTTTTCCCCAGATGTGCTTGTGTGAGTCTTTGCCAAAGCGTCATTGTATTCCCATGTTTCTGGATTAAGTTTTTTCATACTTTTCTATTTCCAGCATTAATTTCTTCAAGGCATTTGAAGTGGGTCTGACAAGACTGTCAGACGAGTATTTGTTTTGCAGAGTCCTGTAGTATTATAAAGTACCTCAGGCATCTAACCAGTAGGCACCTAATGGCATCCTTCAGCCACAAACCAGGTACCAGACTCTTTCTGCAAGGGGAATGGTGAACAAAGGATCCTAAAGTGGGCAGCCAGACATGCACTGAACACAAAGAAAAAAACCATGTTTCTTCCAGCCAGCACACAGGGAAGATGGCTGAGCTCACTGTGCCTTGCTCAGTCCTGACCTTTCTGTTAGCGTGGAGTTAGGTATGTATGCTGGACCTGCCTCTGAAGGAAAACAGCAGTCTCCCCTCCAAAATGGCCAAGAGTCTCAGTGTGGGAGCATCTAGCTTGGGTGTAGGAAAACAGCATTAAGATCCCCAATCTTGCTGATCAAGAACAAGGACTTAACAAACACAGCTCTTCATCACTGTTCATGAGTGCCCTTAAAGACAACACACAGATAGTTTTCCTCTGGAGCACTTCATGATGCTAGAATAGAGGAAAACTAGGGGATGAATGGCAAGCCATCATACCTCTCTTCAAAATGAAACATGTGAAACCCACCCGGTGGCTTTCTTTGGCAGGGTGACTGGCAAAGCAGATGCACAATAGCTGTAGTAGGTGTGGATTTTACAGTTTTTTCCTGTATTTCTGCATGCTACACTCATAAGAAGACTAGGGAGACAAGAGCTAAATGGTGGCCTTGAAAAGGGGATACATGTCTGGCTGGCAAACTTACTTTAAATCAATAGATAGCACTGAACCAAGACAATGAAAAATATCACACCTGCAGGAGAAACCTGCACTTTCCATATCAAATGAAAACAACTTCAATTATTGATAAGTGATCTGTGCATTAGCAAGCGATGCTGTTGTGAGAAAAAAAACAACACAACTCTTTAGCTGTGACAATCCTTGTCATGTGTCCTGTTAATACATAACAGAGGAGGCCATTATAACTTTCTACCTGGCTGTGGCAAGGCCTCAGCTGGTTACTGTTTCCAGGCCCGGGAGCTTCAGATAAAGAAAGATAGAGATACATTACAGAGAACACAAAGGACAAAAAAGAAAGTTGTGAGACATCTGGGAAATTCAGCAAGGGTGGGTGGGTGGGTGGGTGGATGGATGGAAGGAAGGGAGTGAGGGAGGGATGGAGGACTGGGGGGAGGGACTGAGTTGTTTGTTTCCTGAAAGCGAATACTGAAAGGAAGACAGGGATCTCAAGAGTGTCTTAAAATGTGTATAAACTTGCTACAAGTAGGATGTTGCTCATTTCTTCATCATGACTGAAGGCAAGACAAGAAATTATCAGCTTGAATTGCAACATGAGAGATTTAGGTTAAATGTAATGATTGTTAAGAATTGGCATGGGCTACTGAGACTGACTGTGGAGTGTTTTAGGGCTACACAAGACACACATCTCTCAGTAATGGATGTTCACTCCTGCCTGAGGACAGGAGGATGGATTAAAATTAGCTGACGTCCTGGGATTTAAGCTAAGCCTACATTCGTATGATTCTACAAAATCAAAACCAGGCAGTTTGCAAAAGAGAGGTCATCTCAAACCAGTATCTCTGAGGACTCCTGCTATTCCGCTGTTGATATTGGTTGGTAATATTTTAGGCCAATTAGTTGCATCTGCAATTATTTACACAAGTTAAGCAGACATACAAAGCGGCACATGACGGGGATTTTTTCAGTGTAGTCTTTGTTTTAAGCCAATCAATTAATTTGGCATCTAATCTCTGTTCCACTTCTTCCCTGGGGTTAGTTTAAATATTTGAACATGTTAATAAAGAATTTGAAATAAAAGCTAGAACACACATTTTGTTATAAATCTCTTTGTTTTGTAGAAACGTACTTTGACATTTTGTCAGTTATTAAACAGCTTTTCCCAGGTACTTTATCTACTGCAGTATTAAAGGTGAGATCTTGCTGAAATAAGAAAAATTTACACAGAAGTATGGAAACCCACTTCTGCATTTCAGGATAAATCTCCTGCCTCAGAATGGAACTCAGGATTTTATTTTAGAAAGATATGTTGGTTTTTTCTTGAACAGTAAAACTTGTTTCTTTTGTAGCCCTGTGGGTCTTCAGGGGATTTTTCCGGAAGGGCTTATAGAGGATATTATTTTTTAACAATTTATTTTTGTTTAGTCTTTGAAGGAGTGGGTTTCTCAGGTTCAAGAACTCCGCAGCTCAGATAATGAAAAGTAATTAGATCATAACCCGTGATTTGATAACCATAATCTGATAATCTCTAGGAAATGCAAAAATGCATTCAATATGTGTTCTCACATGGCTGTTGCTGGAGTGTTACAGATCCAGATGCAGCATTCTTCCTAATATATATATATAGAAAAATCCACAATCGCTACAAGGTGCAATGAGATATTATTGACATTAAATTCACTGGAAAAATACATTATGATAGAATGATTGAATACTTTCTGCTGGAATTGAAGGCACTGCTTGCAAACCCAGCAATATTTTCAGTAATTGCTGTTCCATCGTGTCTCATTGGTGCCTCTATCCTGTAGGCACCAAGTGTGTAAGTGTCAGATCATTGTGACTACCTCCTTGGACCTCAAGCCATCAAGCACACATGAGCATTTGAAGTTCAGATATTCTTTGCCCACCCTTTCCTGCTGGTAGGGCCTTTCACTTACAGTCCTCTGAGGTCCTTCTGTTTCTAGCTTTGACAGCGCTGAGGGACAGAAGGCCGTTTAAGCCAAAGGCAGTGAACTGTGGCTGTGCACGCCTTGGAGTCTGCACGGGCATGAGGTTTCTGCACTCTCATTGCAGATGGGAGGCATCCAAGGTGGGAGGGAGTTTGGTAAGCATGGCTGTCCCGTGCCCCCTGAGATGCCTGAGGTCCAGCCCTGGCCCCCAGCTGTCACTCCAGAAAGGCCATGTCTCATATGTCAGCCCCATCTGAACACTCTGGACACCTCAGGGAGTCCAAAATGGCACAAGGTATCCAAGTTTAGATGCTAGTGTATTATCTGGAGAGGAATTCAGCTGAGCTGCTCATTGGTGTCTACTTTGGGATGAAGCACATTGCTCCCCACCCTCCATTGTCCGGGTCTCCACAGACGAAAATGGAAATTTAGGCACCCAGCTCTGATGTCAAGACCTACCATCAGAGACCTTAACCTGGACCTGAATGCCAGCTGTGCCTCCAAAATTTCCCTGTTCCTGTGTGAGAGCTCAAAGATAATTGCTATCACTTCTGAGATTACCCCAGCAACTCCCTTCTGTACCTTGAGCAGCACTCGTCAGACCCTGCTGCTCTGCTGACTGGAGGATATCTAAGTGATCTAAATGTTCTTCAGCACTGTTTTTTTTCAATAAAGGCAGAAATTGCTTCACTGATTGTCTGCCAAAGAAGCAGGAGCTTGGTTATGACTGGCACACAAATAACAAAAGGAAGCCTTTTGAAATGAAAATTAAAGCCAAGACAGTTACATATCCACAGCTTTTTTTCCCAATTATTCTAGCTAAGTTTCCAGGATGTCTTTCCACACTCCTCCAGCCATTTGTTTTTGCTTCCTAAAAAGCTCTGTGTTGTTTCTCTTCATTATTTAGCAGTTGCTGTTTTCCAGAACAGAACGGCTGCGCTTCAGGTTTTGGCAGGAACAGCCCCTTTTTCTATGCTTCGTGCTGTTTGTGAAATGCTTTGGGAAACTTTCCACTGAAAAGCATTGTGAAAATGCAAGCTTATTATTCTTGTGGTGGGGAATAACAGGTTCGGCTGTCGACTCACTCTGTGAGCAGGTGCCAAAATCCTGCCAGGAAACACTGACGGATTTTGCTGATTCACTGCGGCAGATGGGATGTGTTAGTTGGGCTCTGTGTACCAGGGGGGTGCAGGGGGCTGCCTCGGCTCTGCTCAGGGGTCTTGGCCTGGAAGCGGGAAAGTGAGCAAGTCTAAGATTTATACTACAGTAGTGCATAAAGCGCAGGTTTTAAAAGCCCAGCCCCCAGGAAAGTGGATGGGTTTTGGCCTTCCTCTTTGCCTTGGAGCTCGGTTTCAAAGCAAGCTGAGAGAGCCATCTGCTTGCTGACTGCTACGGAACCGAGCAGTGCTTGTCTCTCCTCCACCTCCCTGTAATTGTTTGTAGCATGCTGAGCTTATCCCACCTCTCTGCAGGAGTGCAAGGACCTGGGGCCAAAGTTTAAGAGATTTGCAGGTGCTGTGCTTTGCAAGGCCTGAGCAGCTTGCTGCCTGGCATCCTCGGCACGGGGCGGTGGCAGTGGGCTGCTTGTCTGGAGTGGGTAAAGAATGCTGCATGGGGAGTGTCCTGGTTTCGGCTGGGATAGAGTTAATTGTCTTCTTAGTAGCTGGTACAGTGCTATATTTTGGGTTCAGTATGAGAAGAATGTTGATAACACACTGATGTTTTCAGTTGTTGCCAAGTAATGTTTGTACCAAGTCAAGGATTTTTCAGCTTCTCATGCCCAGCCAGCAAGAAGGCTGGAGGGGCACAAGAAGTTGGGAGGGGACACAGCCAGGACAGCTGACCCAAACTGGCCAAAGGGGTATTCCATACCATGTGATGTCATGCCCAGTATATAAACTGGGGGGAGTTGGCCTAGGGGGGGGATCGCTGCTCGGGAACTAACTGGACATCGGTCAGTGAGTGGTGAGCAATTGCATTGTGCATCACTTGTATATTCCAATCCTTTTATTATTATTATTGTCATTTTATTATTGTTATTACTATCATTATTAGTTTCTTCCTTTCTGTTCTGTTAAACTGTTCTTATCTCAACCCACGAGTTTTACTTTTTTTTTTTCCGATTCTCTCCCCCATCCCACTGGGTGGGGGGGAGTGAGTGAGCGGCTGCGTGGTGCTTAG
Source organism: Harpia harpyja (assembly GCF_026419915.1). NCBI lineage: Eukaryota > Metazoa > Chordata > Aves > Accipitriformes > Accipitridae > Harpia > Harpia harpyja. The sequence continues at coordinate 90,852 of NC_068947.1, forward strand.
TTGCTGGCTGGGGTTAAACCATGACAGGAGGCAGGCTGTGATGTCTGGGATCATGAATGCGGTAGGGCCTTAAGGGCTAATGTGACCTCTGCAAGGCAAATGTGAAGAAGCAAGGGTGACTTCAGTGCATAGCGAGTGGCACATCCAAACTGAGCTGTTGGCAGTACCAGGCTTTGCCATCTCTGTAAAAGCAGGATCCCTGCAAAATACTGGTGGAGCTGGGTGTTTGCTGATGCACCTTCCTGGTCACCCTTCCACCCAGTTCTGCCGTACTGCATGGGATGTGGTCAGCAAGCTCTGGAGGTGTAAGCCATGGGCTAAAGCAATGGTGAACTGTTCTACCCAGCTCTGTTAGGCAGCCCATGCTGGTAATTCCCAGGGACTGGGTGTGAGGAAGGGGGTGCCTCATAAATGCATGCAGGGATGTCATATCCCTTATTCCTGGATATGTGGAGAAAACAAGGTTTGATGTAGGAAGTCAGCTTCCATGGTATCCTGGGCCACATGTAGCACTGCAGGCTCTGCTGGGGTGTTGTACAGGGCTGAATGTCTGCACTAGGGCTTCTGTTGCTTAAATAACTCCTGTAACGGATGGAAATGGTGCAAATTTTGTAGGGAGAGGCTGGTCAGCCTTGCCAGTGAAGCTGGGGCTTTCTCTAGGTGATGGGCACAGAGGTCTGCAGGCGCGCGAGGTGCCCTTGCTGCTGCTGTGTGCCACTGGCTCCTGCACCCGGGGCTGGAGAGCCGGCTGCCACAGCTAGTGCCCGACGCCGCAGGGCGCACCGGCACACACACGCTGCCTGGTGCGACTGACCCCAGAAAGCGCCCGCGCGCTCAGGGGAGACGTTTCACCTCGTCCCCCCAAAGCGACCCCCCTCTTTGCCTGAGGCTAGTCACTTCTCTCATGCAACATGTCCCCGGCCAGCCCCACTCCTGCCCCTCTGGCGGGCTGAACCAGAGGACACCGGGACCCACGGCCGGGGGCAGCTGAACTAGGGGTGCCCAGAGAGCAGGAGGGGGGGTTGGGCTGGGGGGGCGGCAGGGACCGTTCAGCCCTACAGCTGTTTCTTTCCTGCCTGGGTGGTCCTGACTACTTCTGCCTCTCCTTCTTTTCTTGCTTTCCTAAGAGATCCTGATCCCTCCTCATCGCCTGTGAACAGACCTCCAGCCCCAGCTGTGGAGAGCGTAGCCCCGGCATGGCTCTCAGGGGAGCTGCTGTGCTCCCCAGGTGCTGTGCAGGTCCCCATGTTTGACTGGGCCCCTGGAAGGCTTTGGGCTGGGAAAATGCCCTGGAAAGTGGCAGGCGCCTCTGCTGTGGATGTGTAGTTCAGATCTGACAGCGATGCCCAGCAAAAGCACCTGGGACCCTGTGGAAATGCCTCTGGGGGGCACCTAGGAGGCTCAGCTGGCAATTGCATAGCAGATCTGGAAATGTCACTGTGTCCCCAGAGTGCTGTGAAACACTGTCAGCACCTTTCCTGAGGTGCAAGGGAAGATGAGACACTGCGATGTTTCCTCCTCCTGTGTTGTTGAACTGCTAGTGAAGCTGGTGGTTTGCCCCCAGGTCATGTCGCTCCTTCTGTTGGCCTCCCAGCCAGAGGTCCAGGGGAGCTGGACAGCCTGCGTACCCCCTGCTGCCACCTGAACTGCCCCAGGAGGGCTGTGCTCTGCCCCGGCATCAGCGGCAGCCAGCCCTCGCTTGCCAGTGCCCTTCTTTGCGCAGGGAGTGAGTTGTAAGGGCTGCTCCACTGCAGAGCGGATAAGCCTCGGGGGAGTTTGAGCTGCCCAAAACAGGGCTGGAAAGGCTTCTTGGAGACTTGCTGCTTAACAGGTCAGCAGAGAGCAAGGAAAGCAGGAGGTAGAGGGTAGCATGCAGTACCGATGAGTGGCATGCTGCCACTGGGAATCGCATCCTAACTAATTAGTCAGCATTGTTGAAAGTATTTTGAAAATGAATATAAAAGGGTGGGGGAAAAAAGAAAGATGCAGAAAGCAGTTTAAAGGATCTCCCTTAGTGTGATATTTCTGGACTTAAGGCACTCTTCCCAAGGGAGGCTGTTACGATACTAAAAAAACCCTTTGATTTTGCAGTAAGATTGTTACCTCCATCTCTCAATTCATTCTGAAGACAGAACCTGCATTACCAACATTAATGTAACCAGACAGAAATAAACCTAGCAAAGGTAATAAGTATTCATTGGCAAGTAAGAGAATATCTTACAAAAATGGTTTTTCCTTACATTAGTTAGGTTTGCTGTTTTTCAAAGGAAAATTGTAATACAGAAACACCCTGTAATCCCCCCAGGTGTCTTGTACATCTCAACTGTGCCCTCGCTATTCAAGTGTCCTTTGCCTGGCAGTTCGTTGTCCCCTGACTGTCCCGTCACACAAATGGAGGAGGCAGCAACATTTCCACATCCTTGACTATTCCACTTTTAGAAGCCATTTCCTCGTTTTTCTTCATGAGGAAGCACTTTTCTTGCTCTGCACTTCCATTAAGAAAATGTACAAGCCTAATAGTTACTAAAAAGAAAGTGACTAAAGCTATCCTAATGTTTTTATGGACTCATTAAAGGTCTTATTAATTTTTCTGCGTATTGGAAAAAATCTAATTTTTTACTTGTGACATAACCAGGAGCAGTACCCAGGTTTTCAGGGGTGAAGCGTTCACATGTTAACCTTTCCTTCTGCTTTGAGCAATCATTCTTGTGAACTTGCTGAACTACAAATCAAACCAGGGCTTTTAAAGGAGGCCCTTCTCCTCCCGATATCTGTTGTACCCTCCCTTCGCTCTTTGAAGTGTTTCTCTGTCTAGCTGAGCTGGGCCCAAGGTGACTTGTGGAGAAGCACCAGGCTAACAGCACTTTAGTCCCTCCGTCCCTGGGCTCCCCATATTCTGGGGCTCCCCCATGCCACCACGGGGCTTTCCATTCAGGCCGTGATTCCGCTCACAGGGGGTGTTTGGGGCTCATTTCCAGCTGCTGCTCCTCATTTGCTTTCTGTGCTTTGCCTCCTGCTTGCTCTGGCAAGGTGGCGGAGCTAGAAAGGGGCTCCAGGCTCTGTTTGGGCCCCGGGGTAGCCCCAAAGACCCCACATACCAGCTCAGCACCATGGTGGGAGAGCCACGGGTGAGGATGCTGTCAGCCCCGCTGCTGGATGGGGCCGGGGGACGGTCCCCACAGCTGGCCTCACATCCCAGCACTAGGGAGGGAGGGGAGTACCCACATGTTCCCTACCCAAGGGTGATACGTGATAAGTAAATTTTTAATTGATTCCGTTACAACAGCTAGCGGCTAAAGTAAAGCAATAAAACTACAAAAGCATAAAAGAAAGGATACAACAAGTGATTTACAGCGCACTGTATCTGCTCGCCACTTACCGGAGCGCCAGTGCGAGCGGGCAATATTTAGTGACACGGCGATGGCGGTGTGAATGTTAAGCATGGTGTTTCACAAAGTGCCCCAACCCTCCCGACAGCCAGGCATGAGTTATTTCAGAAATGCGTGGCATGTCTGTGTGATGCTGATGCATCTCTTAACAATGATACTTCATAAATCCCTGGTTTATAAATTCACTGCCAGTGGAGGAAAAAAGTGTCAGTCTATAATCTGTTGTCATGGAAATAGTTGGGAAGTTCAATGTGCAAAGGTATGTAACTGGGATGGGAAAATACAAGCGTGCTCCTTTTGATTTTGTCTGTTCAAATTTTCTAATCTGGAAATAAAGGTAGAGGCTACACCGAAGCCTAAGGGAAATGCATTTACTTTCTGGACAGAAGCATTTCACTAGCCAAGAAAACCATATCCAACCTAATCCCTGGCATCCCCATGAATCCGCTGTAGTGCAGCACTGCATTTTCTCTTGGATGTCATCTCTCACCTGCTGATCATTAAAGTCTTGTGCTTTCTGTCCTGGGAATAAAATATCTTTTATAAAAGATCCCACACAAGATGAAAAGTGAGACAAGGACAAGCAGAGATGAAACAGAGAATAAATGTTAGAGGAGGTGAGTGCAGGGAAGCATATTCCATTTAGGCTATTATGGAGGTTTTTAATTTCCTGAAAACATTTTATTTAGGCCTGGCAGGGACAGGAGTGGAAGGCAATCACATTATCAAGCCTCTTATCAGTGTTGATTTCGCTCGGTCTTACCTGAATGGATTTTTTTTTCAATAATTCAGTAACTAAATTAAAAAAAGAAAAAAAAAATCACACTTTGGTTCAGGATGATAAATGATGTGTTGTTTCAGTATTTCTCAATTCAGGTGAATTTTAGAATAAAAACATCCTCTCAAAATAATGTGCTGAAACAATTTATTCTGAAACTGTCAAAACAACATATCGAGGAAATATCAAGAAACTTCTCACTCCTCCATTTTTCTCCATTTATCCATTTAATCTAACTCCAGTCGGTGCATAGTTCTCACTGGAAACTGAATTTTTCATTTGTTCTGCTTACTATTCATCAAAACAAATCCTGTCTACTTCTATTGTAGTTATTTAATACTCACTGTGCTGCCGTTCTGCTGCTGCAGGGATAAATCTTTCATCCCCTTTTACGGCGGCTCCTTAGGGGCTAGTGAGATGCAAAAAATTTTTTTTTGAGGAGCACTATGAATTTCTTGAGGGGTGCCAAGATGTGGAGGCTGAGGTCACTTAGGTGATGTTCACCTGGGAGCACTGGTCAATAGCAGTGACCTTGGCATGGCATCACTGGGGGCACCGGCAGCATTGGCTGCCTGCCTCTCCTGGCACCCTGTAACAGCGGGGCTGGGGGGGCAGGATTTATGGCACTGGGGAGGGGTTTCCAGCATGGGACACATGGAGGTGATGTCCCAGGCACTCTTCTGGCCGAGGCGTTGTCCCTTGGCCCGCTGGTGACAGCAGAGAGCCAGGAGGAACAGCCCAAGGGCACCTCAAGTCACAGCCATGGGAGCAAGGGTACAGGTGATTCTGGGCTGAGTGTCAGTAAATCTGATGCATGGATATGACCAGGGTCGATTTTCAGAGATGCTCATGGCCAGTATCCTGTTTGCTGTGGCACAGGCTGTACAGCATGGCACTGAAAGGTTTCCCCTCAAAAGTGTGGCTTTCAGTGGCTGTCAGGAGCATTGAAACATGGGAAAACCAGAGGCAGTCAGAGATTTTGTGATGAAGAGCTCATCCTTAGAGGGTTTTTCACTGTCAGAGTAAGAGTCCGTAGGACTGTTTCAGTGACCGTATGTAAAAACCAGAACAATTACTGATCATGTTTTATTCCTGCTGGAAGATGCTGTTTTGTTTTTCTTTCCAAGGAAATGACTGGATTTGGACCATTTTATTTGGGAAAGGTTTCAGGGGCCCTGTACAATCCAACAGAGGGGCTGTGAAAGATCCTGGACCCCATTTTCAGATAAGGGGCTGAGGATGCTGGGCCAAGGATCACAAAGTTTCTGCTGCCCCAGTGTGCCTGGTGCTGGGATGGGGACCTGTAAGCAGCTGGATACCCCTGTTGCTGAAATGAAGGGGAATTTTTTGTTAGGTTCTTTCAGTTGCAGAATATTTTAAGAAATATGGTCTGTGCTGGAACACTGACATTTCCTGTAAAGGAGAAATCGCTGTTTTGGTAAGCATTACAGTTGGTCACTTAAAAATCTGGATCCCTGGGAAAAGCAGCTGGAGACCAAAACCACAGCTTCAGGAGGCTTTGTCTGTTGGTTGCTCTCTTCACTGGTGGGCTTTGGGCACAAGTCTGGGGGAGGAAAATTAGGTTTGGGCTCTTTTTTGCAAGGGAGGGAAAAGCTCCTGCTGTTTTCAAGTTAAACCTCAAGCCTGGACTTCTGGAAAGAGGAGCTCTCAGTTAGCCACACCAGCCAGGCTGGGTTTCATCCTCACTGGGGGGATACACACGCAGTGGGTACCACCAGTCCCAAACACAGCACCGAAGCTAAGTGGCCCTGCTAGATCAGATCTAGGGAAGGAGGCAGCGAGACCCACATGCCTTCGGGTCCCCTGACCACCCATCTCCCTGGGGAGGTTTGGCACTGACGCAGACACAGGAGTATGGCTTCCCCTCAGTTTCTGTTAAACACTTCAGCTTTTCCACAGAAAGGTTTTACATTGTACTGAAATCCATCTGGGTTTCTTTGCAGTCAGTACTTTTGTATGAGGCTTAAGTAATCAGTATATAGTTTTCACCAACACTTCTTTTTCACACCCTTTTTTCCCCCTTGCCCAGTCATTGCTGTGCCATCACCAACTGACAGCCTAACTGATTGCACTCCTTCCCACCGTGATTTATGTCTAGGAGCAAACAAGGAAAGAGAACTGCTCTTGAAAAGCTGTCCTTGAAGTCCCAGTCTACAATAGCTTTCCCTTTTTTTTTTTTTTTTAAGCAGGGATCAGAAAAACATAAATTGCACTATATCTTCAAAGTGTTTGGGGGGTTGTTTGCCACATGACTCATACTGACTTTAATGGAAGTCACATGCTAAACTCCCATGCAACACTGGAAAGTTTTAAAGTGCCACCGCTTTGTGCAAGAACCCCAAATGAAAAGCTACTTTTGTTTTCCTGCTCCATAGCGCTGGCATTGTCCAAATCCCGGCCCTCCAGCGGGAATGCAGTGGGACAGGGTGGGAAAAACCCAGCTGGGGAGCCAGCGCTGCTACCAGGACCCCCTGCCTCCTGCCTGCCAGCTCTTTACCGCTGCTAGCGCGGCAGGCAGGTGAAATCAGTGCTGCATCAATGCCTAAGAAGATCTGCCAGAGCCCCCCGAAAAACAGGGCAGGCTGAAGATAGGTCTGGCGCCGAGATATTTACATTTCCTCTCCTATTACTAGTGCCTGCTAGCTACCTTCCCTATGTTTTGCAGGGTTACATGTGTTTTCAACAGCATCTGTCTCTCCCCTGATAGTTCCCACTAAAGCTTCTCGTTATGGGACCTTGAAGTCATTGCCATTATCTTGGCATCTTAAAATATAGATACCATTGGAAAAGAACAGAGTGAATACAAAGAAAACTTTCTTGCAAAAAAAAAAAAAAAAAAAAGGCTCGTCCAGCAAGATGCAGGCAGGGTTTTTCTGTTTTGAACAAGAAAAGAGCAAAATCTCCTGCCCTTCCCCACTTTCCACCCCTGAAACAGGTCATGTATTAGCCTGCTGTCAGGTCAAATGGCTAAGCATGATTTAGAGGGATAAAAACCATGTTAAAGCAAACTAAGAGCAGATTGTTCCAAGTGCGCACATGGCTAATCCTTGCCTAGGACTAAGGCAGCCTGGGTACTGCCGATATGAGAATCTCTCCAGGTTTCTTTGAAGTATGGGCAAGTATATTAAAGCGGGAGGAAAGCACCGACTCCTTCAGGTGGTGATTTGTGTTTATTGGCTGTGATTTTTATGAGTTGGGGAACGAGGTAGAAACGCCGGCATATGGTAATTGAAATGTACGGGGTTGGTGTAAGAGACTGTTTCACGATCAAGGGAAGGTGACAAAGCCGTTTCAGAGGAGTGTTTTTCAGCCTTCGCTAATGTTGCTGCATAAAGGGTCCTGGTGCTAATGCTACCTTTAATGGTGTAAGTGCGAAGCCGTGAATCATCCGCCTGACGATTATAAATAGCAATACATCCTCGGCCACTCAGAGCCGGGACCCTGCAGCATTTTAAAACACTTGCTTTAAAAAGCCTTTCAGTACTGTGGGCAGGATGAGGGATCTGTAGGGCCGCCACTGCCTGCTACAGCTCCCCCAGATTGCTCTGTTACCTTGGGGTGTTGCCTCATCCCAATTAGGGAGGGAAGCAGAGGCTCTGCCAAATAACAGCTGGCCGATAGCTGTTTCTCCTGTCTGCCGTTGTCAAGCCATGTTTGCTAGTGAGTTATGCATGCCCTGAGCTGGGAAAGAAAAAACACGTGGGATGTAAATCCAGTGGTCAGGGACTCTGGTGAGGCTCCTCAGTGGTTTCAGCAAGCCATTTATGCAAGCAGGAGCTGCCAGAGTGGGTCCCAGCAATACACCCTCAGCATGAAGGTGACAGCAGTACTGCAGTGGCTTTCCACGCATATGGCTATTTTTTCTGCCTGGAAACATTGCATAGATAGGATTGAGGACTTGGGATATTCTTCCAGCAGCCCAACTGGCATTATGTCTCTGCCGGATATCCAGAAATGCTGGACAAAGGGCCACTGCCTGCAAATAAATCATCTCTGTGGTGCACGTGCAGTGAGCCCAGCGTGGCCGGGATGTTTATCACACAGGCACTCTCCTACCCTACAGATGGCCTGTACAGATGCAGTAAATCAGCCCCATCCTGACGTGCCCGATGCAGCACATCTGGGCAGCGCATGCTGGGAAACCCAGCCCAGAAGCGCTCCCTCCCCAGGGGCCGCACACACGCAGCCCCCCACACGCTGCTGGCCTTGCCAGCCCAGTGTTTGGAGTCTCACCCTACAGGGAAGCTGAGAGGAGACTGGAAATCTCTTCCTCAGTGTTATTTTCCAGCAAATGTTTCTTCACCCACCTCCCCTCTCTTAACAAAATGGAAAAGCGAGCGAGGCGCTGTCGAAGGCTGGGAGCATCCCTGTGCTCAGCCCGGCCCCCACGCTGCGTCTCCCCAGCAAGCGCTGCAGGACCACCCGTCCCCTCCCCTGCTTTCCCCTTCCTCACCCCCTTAAAGTTCAGAGACAATGTCTTAAAAATAGTGTTTAATTTCTGTGCTGGAAAGGGGACCCCTTCACAACCCTGTGTGGGAGGAGGGCTGGCACGAAAGCTGTCCCATCTCGAGGTGTGTATCTCAAATTCAAGGGGGGGGGGGGTTGCACTGCATCCACCCTCTTATGCACTTGTGCACTATGGCAAATGCTGGGGCATGAGCGATGCGGCGGGTGGCAAAGGCTGGAAGTGAGATGGGTGCATTTTTCCCCCGGGAGAGCTCCTCTGCACAGGGATCCGAGGCAGCGCCCTGAAGCTAGGCAGGGCAGCTGCCAGCTTTCACCTCCGTATGATGGCACAAATTACAGTAATGCCCTGAATTTTTTTCAGTGTATACCCGAGGGCCAGCGAGCCCTTTGCTGCACCAGAAGCCCACACAGAGCGTAAGGATGTCTCTTCAGTCCTGTGGCCAAACCTTGTGAAGGTACAGCTCAGTAGGGGCAGCGTTTGTTTGTATGCTTGTTTTTTTAATTTCTTCCTTCACATACTTTGCTGGAAAATAGCCTGCCTGACCTTGACAGCTGGCTGAAAAATTTGGTTGCATGGTTTCTTGGCACAACATGCAGATTTTGTCTAAAGCAGACTGTTTCGTAGGAAACATTGACTATTACCACCAAGTTTTTTGACAGGGAAATGAGACATTGTGCTTTGAAAAACTGTGACCATTTGTAGTCAATTGTCAGTCCTTTTGTCGCGCCTCCCCCTACAAGGTGATTATTTTTAATACTAAAATATGCAAAATATGTAGATAGTCAAAACAAAATCATCACTGGTCTCCAAGGAAAACGGTTTGAATGTTTCAAAAAATTTTGTAGGCTCTTTAAAATATTCATCTGTTTATTAGTTTTTAAAATCAAAATGTTATGTCAAAATTGTGCTCAAATAAAAAATGTCAGCATAACAGCACAGTGAGGTCAAACAAAATCAGATGGTGGGGGGCTTCTCTTTGCCTATTTATGTTCTTCACTGTAGTTTTATAGCACTTGATTTCAGGGCATCCAGCATATCACTGTGTATGTGTGAGAAGAGTATGGGCATAGCTCTGTGTGTACATTATCTCATCAGATATATAGCCAAATTTAGGAAATGAGAGTTTATGAAAGGGACCTCAGCTCAGACAAGGGAAACACAGGCACACTCATTCATTTTGTTGAATAATGGGAAGAAATAAATGTATTGAGTAAGACAGTGAAAGTCAGTAACAGTCCCATCAGCAAGTAGGTTATGATTAATGGAGGACCTGCTTCCTGGCCAACATACTAAGGTCTTCTCCTTCTCAGAGGGGCCTAACCAATGAGTTAGGAAGTTCTTCATTTTCTGGATTAATGATTATTTATGTCACCAATGAAAAACAACTCTAGCAGAAAAGGCTGAGCTCATCCTGGAGCACCCCAGGGCCCAGTGGCTGGATCATGGTCCTAAGAGCTGGGTTGAATCCTCTCAGGCAGAAGGTGGATGTGAGGCTGAGTTTCTAATATATATTGGCCGCTCCTGGAGCTGGATTGGGCACAAAGAAATTTTGCAGACAGGTTTGTGAATCCAGCCTTCATTCCCTCAGCTTTTATGATATGACCAAAAATCAGCATGTTATATGTTAGGTTGTTTGACTGAAATTGGAAATTACCTTTTCTTGTTTTTACCTTGGTGAGGGAAAACAAGTAAAAAATATTTTAGGTTGATCTGACCCTATATTTAGATTCTTCTTCAGGTCATCTGATGAACCAAAAGGCAGTTACTCATATAGCACTACCTTAAGCCCAAAGTGGCTGGTAACATCCTTCCCTTTAAAGATGCTAACTGGTTTCTTCTCCCACTGAAAGTCTGTTGTGCTGTCCAGATACAAACTGGGAATCTATCACAGCCAAGCCTACATTTTGATGACCAGTTATTTCATTAACACTGAATAACTGGGGAAAAAAAGTCATTACTCTTCTTTGGTCATACCTAGTATCCTCCAAGGAGGTATTTACATGTGAGAGAAGTTGTTCATTGGCTTAGCTAGGATGTTTATTACTGTCCCCTGTATAATAAAGCCATCAGTCAGGGTGGAAAGGGGCGATGGAGAAGGGAGAGCCAAATCACTGCGACAGAATTTATGTGTAGATAGTTGTATATATGTTTTCTTTTATTTTTAAATGTTGATTGGAGTATGAGGTCCAATAAGATATACAGCCCCTTAGCCATACACATGTGCTGCTATAATGCAGCCATTCATTCAAAAAGGCTGGCAATGGTTAGGGTGGCAGATTTATTGTGTGTACTGCAGGTTAAGGATCATAGGTCATTTTGCAAATATCCTTTTCAGGTGTCTGTAAATTCCTGTAAAAACACACACAAAGCGCAAGAACACTCAGAAGAGTTATTTTTTTATTACCTTTCTGACTCAGAGCCCAAATGAAAACAAGATAAACGTGTCCTTACTGGGAACACTGGGAGCGAGCTAACTTCTCAAGGTGGGAGTCCTCTGCTAGCCTAGATGGCTGCGACACCTGAAGTTCTCTCTTCCCTGCACATAGGCGTCTAGTTCATTTCACAGAATGCCATAGCAGACCATAAACTTTCTCACTGTTGAGCAAAGTCTGCTTTTAACTCCCGCTCAGAATATGTACCTTCACCAAGGGGTAGCATAACCAGCCCAACCACCTTTTAAAAGGCCGCCCTGACCCCGCTTCCCACACATAGAGTGCTTAATGGGAGGCTTAACCGTAGCCAGCCTGAATTTTAAATGATTTATTATCGCTTGTGCAGATGATCAAACAGTAGCTAAAGTGGGGTCACGCGTGCAGGGCTGGCCGTGAGCATTGTCCCGATGAGGGCTGCCAGCCCCCATGCAGGAGGGTCCCCCACTTCCCCGGGGTCCCTGCTCAGAGGGCTTCCCTGCTGCTGTACGAAGCTGCCTTGCTGCCTTGCCAGCCCTGGCAATGATGGGTGCTCATCGTGATGCCTGCTACCCTCCGATTTCACCAACTCAGGACCAAAGATGCTGCTGCAATAAGTCATATGCTACCCCTTCCCAGAGGAGGCAAAAGCTCAGAGCCATGCTAACAAATTTTATGGGCTCCCCAGATGTTCCTGAAGAAGGATTAAATCACGCTAGCCCCTCAGCTCACCATCCAGGTAAAATGCCCCCGAGGGCCTCTCTCTCCATACCTGACGGTCCTGACTTACTGCAGGTGTGCTAGAAGAGAGCACCGCACTGGCAGTGCGAGAGGGTGAGACACACGCAGGGTGGGAAACACGCTGGCAAGAGGCCGTGTGGAGGCGTCCGGAGGGGCTGCAGTGGTGCATCCCTGCCTGCTCGCCCTTGTCGCCACAACGGACCAGCAGCTACAGCTGCTGTGTTGGTGGGACCCCCAAACCCCTGCTGCAGCTGGGCAATTCCCACTGCGATTCACGTTGCAATTCCCAGGGCGGTTCTCACTGCAATTCCCAGTGCTGTTTCCACTGCAACTCCCATTGTGGTTCCCTTTGCAATTCCCAGTGCGATTTCTGCTGCAATTCCCATTGCAATTCACTTTGCAATTCCCAGTGCACTTCCCACTGTGGTTCCCTTTGCATCTCCCACTGCAAGCCCCAGCAGGACCTCAGGGCTGGCCCTGCTGCCCCTTCACTAGGCATGGGGTTTATCTCAGCCTCGGCAGGGCCCGTGGCAGCGGCTAGTCCTGAGAGATGAAAGGGACTCGATGACTTTTTTTTTTTTTTTCAATCTACGATTTGGCAGACAAGCTAGCCAGGGGCATTAGTGGCATAAAATGAATAATAGTTTCTGACAGAAGGAGGTCACACAGCCCATTTCAGCCTGTCCACCTACGTGTAGGAAAGAAGCATGACGAGGCAGGAACACTAAGTTCTTGTCCGAGTTTTCCGACCGTTCACTGTGCTACTGTAGATGCTTTGGCAGCCTTTTGAGCTTCATTGCATGTTAATTAGTGTAGCTGGTAAGATTTTTTTTTTAACCAAAACAAGGAAAATTTTGCTGACAAGGTGCCTCAGCTCCCTTCCAATATAGGTTTTGGCTGTAATTGTGGAAAGTCTCGTTTTTCTGTGAAAACAATGTCATCTTAACAGTTTAGTTTACCTCAGTGGTATGGCTCTACATTCACCAGAAGCAACGGCTTTGGTCAGTGAATTGCTTTAACCATCAGTTTGATGAAATAATTCACACACTGCAAAAAAGTCAGGTCTTTTGAGCACTTCAGCATGACGTGATGCATTCTGAAAATGACTGGGTTTTTGTTTCTTAGCCACTCCTTGTATTTTTTCCTGGATATTCATGTCTTAACTAGAGCTCATCAAACTCCATGAAGAAACCGTGTCTGGTCTGAGAAGGTATTTGTTTCATCCTGATGAAGATGATGCCAATGTGCTGTCAGGTGGTATTTGCACCCATGGCCTGCAGACCTCTCTGCCCTGACACTGGTGATTTGGAAAATAACGTTTTGATTAGCAGAATCAATATTTTGGCCAGGTCCCCAAACACAGCCCTCCTGCCTTGACCCAGGGCCCCAGCAGAGGCAGGGCAGCCACAGCTGGCTCTGCCCCTCGGGAGGTCTGGCTGGTCCGGGGTGACTGAGGTGGCTCTTGACTTGCAGCTGCAGCACAGCATTTCTGCCCCTCCACGCTGTGCTGCACCTGGGGAAAAGACACCTTTTCATGAGGGTCCATGCATGGCTTTCATCACTGCATTTATTGTTTGCATCCATCCGTGCCACGCTCCCTTTTGTGAGGCTGTTTTGCTTTTGCTTCAGTGTTACTCGGCTGTGTTAAATAACTGTACACCCTCCTGTTACATTACATTGGCTTTTCACTCTAATGGGATTTTATCACAATTGGTAACACCACACAATATCGTATATTCTGTATGTGACTTTCTTAAATGCTTCCTTTCTAAGGTGAAGATCTGCAGATGTGACTCAGGGCTCATTATTCAGAGCATATATCAAGAGAGATGGAGATTTTGGGGGGGGGTATTTGTTTTTAACTTCCACCTAGTGTTTTTTAAATAAGTTAAAAAAGACCCCTGGTTTGAAGATGGTGTTGCAGGCATTTTTTATACTACTTCATCTACTTTTAAAGAGTTAAAATCCAATAGAAAATCCCTCCCTCACCTCTCAGGTCCTGTTGTCTGGGATGCAGGAAAGGCTGTGCACATCTTTTACCATTTCTCAGCCCTCTTCCCTGAGCACCCTGCGCTTGGGTACCCGAGGGCAGGGATGTGGGTGAGGGGCAGTTTCATAACAGGCACATAAGCATGGGCCCCCTTCTCTGTTGCCCTAAAACACTGTCTTTTTGCAGTGCTGCGAAGTAAGTTTGAAGCTTTTTTGGTAGTATTGGGTCTTGGTATTAGTGGCAGCACAATATTCAGAAGAGTGGAAAAACATGTCAGTGGAGAGACCCACTTCAATCCTCATCATGTAATACTTTATATTTCAGACTAGTCCTAAATGTATTGGTAATACTAATATAGAGTTATTGCACTCCATTCAGAATGAATCTTTATTTTTAAAGGAAAATCCGTGCTGAAGCCAAGTTTCGAGATGTCAAATTTTGTAGCTGTTCCCACTTCTACCACAGTTGGAGGAACATATTACAAGGAAGTTTTTGAAATGACCTGCAGTGAGTTTAGGTTCCTGGAGTCTTGCTGCAATTCAGAATCTCCAGACTCTTTTAGAAATCACCCTTTATTTGCTGCCCCACTTTCTTCATTCTAGCAAAAATGTGTTTCATTAATTTCTTTGCAACTACTCCTTATTTAATTTGGCAAAGAGGAAAGCGCGAGTTGGTTCCCCTCGTTTGAAAGTGATGCAGCAGTTTCTCAGTGTTCGTGTTGAGCCGTGTCCTTGAATTCACTTTGTCTGATCAGGAGCCATTTTTCAGCCCAACTGTACTTCTGGCGCAGCCAAGTCAGGCTGGGAATGAGCAAAGCCAATGGAAGATCATGTCTCTATCGAGCAAAATGCCTGGTTCCCTAGCTACAAACAAGGACGTGCCAGAAACCCCAGCTTAAGTGAGAATTTTGTGCTAAGCACTGAGGTCACTGTGACCTTCAAAAAGATTACTTCATGCATTTTTATTTCAGTAGGTGTCAACAACCATGCTGAGATAGCTTGGTTTGTGCTGCAGCCCGAAAAGGTTAGGGGAAATTAGACACTTGGCATTGGCTAGGATTTTAAATGGAAAAGTCCTGCTCTCTTTTTGTTTGCTCAGCCTAATACAAACCTGCTTTTGCTTTTATCTTATCATGACATTCAAATTCAGAAGCAGAGCACAGGGGCTCAGTAGGGTAGCACTGACTGAGAGACCTCCATCTGCAACCTTTTGAGACTGCCCTTTCACTGCTACCCCTTGGATTTGTCTAATACAAACTAACCCCACCAAGGCACGTGCGGCAGCCCGACCAGACCACGGCTTTGCCCCCGCGCTGGGCACCCCAGCCCAGCCCAGCCAGCCAAGAACCCCCTCCCCACCATGCCTGCTGGCCACGGGAACCGGCATGCGGGCTCCCTCGCACTGATCTGCGTCCTCCACAGGGGCAGGGTGGACATGAGAATAAAATCCTTGATAAGAAGAATAAGATTTCATCAAAAGGGGCAGCTGGCAGAAGGCTCAGCCTCCCATATCAGTCTGCACCACTGATCACATCACCGGGCTGCACTACAAATATCTGCCTCTACCTGGCCTGCAGGTGCAATAACCCAAACAGGTATGAGTGCACTGTAATGGTAACAGGAAACAAGCAAGCAGCATTTCTATCAAGCACAATAGCAAAAAATGAACATTAATTAAGAGCATTAACTCTTTCCAGGCTGTTTGACTTTCCCTTACTGTCCTGCTTTGCAAAACTACCTGTCCTCAGTGCATAAGCATTACTCCACAGCAGTAAAATGGCATAACAGTATGAAAACACAATCAAAATGTTTTAATGTGAAATGTTATACATACTATGAAAGGAATTTCTAGATATAACACCCAGAATGCTTCAAACAGAATCACAAAAGTCATAGTTTCTCTTGTGTTTGCCCTGTTGCATACTCATATAGCAGGGTTTTTTTGGCATGGACATTTGTGGAAACTGAATTTCAAAAATGTGCCTGAGGAGTAGTGAAAAATGAATCTTACATTTGCAGGAATGATAATTCCTACTGAAATCTCAATGTGGCAGGAATCAGGGGATCAGAAATGGTGTCCTACGATCTCTGCGTAATGATGACCAGCTTGCAGCTTTCAAATATTGAACACCTGCAGAACGGTGTTTGGAATCAATCAAGCCTCTGAATTTAAGATTTGCAATGTCATTCAGATAATCAAGTATATCTGAAGGATCTGCAGCCCACTCTTTCACTATCCACAGGTAGTAACAGGAGACTCAATCCATCAGACAAATTATTCATTGCCAGCTACCCGCTCTTCTCAACTCCGAAGGGTCTGTTTCAGCTGGAAGTGTCTCTCTCTGACTGCATCCTCTCCCGATGTGCAGCTGGATTTACCCTCCATTGAATAATTTTCTTCAGCACTAAACACACCATCATTCCACTGTATCTCTTGACTGACTTGTGGTACTAGAATTTAAATTAGGGGTATCATGCACAGACACTCCCAAAGCAAGCTTGTATCCTCAGGTTTTAAGAAAAGAATGACAGCCTAAACTCAAATAATATAATGTGCAGCAGAGAGATGGATCTGGACATCGAAGTTGTAATGCGGCATTTTCCAGCTCTGCTGTTGCTACCACAAATTTGACTTGCAGTTAGCAAAAATTGGTTGCTCTGTGAAATAGCTCCCTCCTATCAGCCCATTTTTTCATAGATTATTGAGCTTTAGTAAGGTGCAATTTGACTCCTTTAGAGGCAAGATTGTCTGGGCAGTCAGTTGTGGGGGAGTTCAAAGGCTCTGTGTTTCTGGCCAGGGCTGGCAGAAAAACATAAAGAATTTGATATTTCCACTCGTCTGGTAAGAAATCAGAAGAACTTTGGTCTACATAAATCTATCTATCAGTAATATTATTTGAGACAAAATACACATAATCTTTTTCTCTCCTTTCTGTCTCCTTGTCAGCCTTAAATGAGCAAAATAAAGCTGCTGCTTTACAAACCCGCAAGCAGAGTATTGCCTGCAAGTGCAGTATCGGGCATGGTGACTCTGGGGTCAAGGTGGATTTTAGGGCAGGTTTAGGACATGCGCTGTGCCCTGAGGACATCCCAATACATTTCTCTTGAGTTTTTCTTGCTTATCTCTTATCGCAGCATCTGTCTGCTGTATTTCGGATGTGAAGACTGCCTGTAACTCAGCTGCGTTAACGTTATCCCCTATGGTACAGGTAGCTCAGATGATGTTTTAGTGGTGGACTTGGCAGTGTTAGGTTTACTGCTGGACTCGATCTTAAAGATCTTTTCCAACCTAAATGATTCTATGATTCTATGTTCTGCATGCACACCAGGGCTATTCAGAGAGAAGGAAAAAGACTCGTTTGTATTGCTTTTCTATCCCTCTCAGCCCAGCTCTACAGCAGTTGGTGCACAAGACTGACGTATACTTGAAAAAATTGTACTCCTATTCAAATATCCCCTGCTTTCCTTTCCATCTAAAATAAAATTAGGCTCCTTTTCCTAAAATTAATCCCAGTGACTCTTCCTCTTCACATGGGCTTCCTGGTTCCTCATACCTTTCTCGCAGTCTCCCAATTCATCTGTCCCATAGCTCTTTCGCCCCTTGGGCTGGGCTTACTTCTCACTCAAGACACATGCCTGGGCAACAGTTGAGGCTCTGACCCACTGTGTATTACTATTATTATTACTATGTAATAATACAATGTCATAATACATTGTAATAATACGATGAGCTAAGGCCCCCTCTGCCTCTTGATGATGGTTCCAGAGCATATTGCCCTCTGCTGTCTTCCTTTATTTAGTCTTAACTCAGAAAGCTTCTGGGTTTGTTGCTCCTCACAATTTCTTAAGCTTTTGCCCCGGCTTTGTCATTGCAACATCTGCCAGTGTCAGCCCCGAGGCTGGCTCCTGTGCTGTCCCCATGCCCAAAGAGAGGAGGACAAAGAGAGGAGCCATGCAGAGCGGGGCTCATAGCTCACAGCCGAAAACGTCCAGGCTGCCCCATGCGTGGTATGGCATCACAGGAAAGCAAACTCTCTCTTGCATGGCCAGAAGGTTGCTACACAGCTTGTGCTCGTCTAGTCTTACCTCTTCCCAAAATGTCCCATTTTGAAACACCTGGCCCGTCACCGCGCACTAGCCAAGGAAAGCAGAGGAAACATAGGAGCTCTCCCTCATGGTCTCTCTGTAGCCATCAATGGCTGCTGTGTTCATAGGGTCAGTCACACCTGGAGGTGTTGGAGGAAAACCAGCCCACCTGAGGGGTCATTGTGCCCCCTTAATGCTCCCAGCACGCTGCTCAGCCGGAGAGGGAGGATGCCATGCCTCTGTGCTCTCCAGCTGTATATTTTATGATCCCCAGTTCCTGACTCCATTAATTTTCCACCCATGGCCTGCCCACCTGAAGCACTCCTGATGTGCTCGTAGGCTAATAGCAAGTCTTCTTCAGGCACACAGATCAAGAAACAATCTTCCAACCAGCCGACACAGGCAGCGAGGGGGCAGGGGTGGAAGACTCGCTGCTGTGTTGGGGAGTGAGAACACCCCACGGGAGGTTGGGCGAAGGAGATACGGTCGGGCTGTTGCACATGCTGCTGTTCTCCCTCAGCACCTCTGTCTGTCAGGAATGTACCTGCGGTGGGAAGACGGTTTTTCAGAGCTCCAAACCCCCCTCCTAGGCCATTAAGATCTGCAGGGCTTTCTTTGGTCCCCTTAGGCTTTAAGGACTCGCTGGAAGGAAGCTCACTCTCCATAGTTCCTCTGGCGGCTCAGCAGCCCCAGGCCTGCAACGGGGGACAAAGCCGTGACCCCCTCCGCTAGGATGTCTGCCAGTGTCACGATCCAGATCTGTCTAACCTCTCAGAAGAGATGGCCTAGGACAAGCTGCCTCACACTCCCACCATCCCCTCCTGGACAGCCATGGAGGTCATCCTGTGCCTTACCCGGGTGCTAACATTCCCTCCTGATATCACCTCTACTTGCTTCAGATTTGCTTCCAGAGCAGGATATTGTGCCAGTTCCCCTCTCAGGAGGAGTCCCTGGAGGCACTGGTCCACCTCCCCCCAGCCATCTCCATCCTCACTTGCCTGCAGTCCAGGTACCAGACAGAGGGAACGTGTGAGTTACACGGGGAGAAGCAGCACAGAAATTACAGTTTAAAACTCCAGGAACAGTGAAATGAACACACACACACACACACACACACACACACAAAACCTGCCAACAAAGCAGGGGCTGGTCCTTGCCACCTCCATCAGCCCAAACGTTCCCCTTTGAAATTACACCCTTGCTCCCTTCACCCATTCACCCCACAGCAGTCTGATTTCTGTGACACTAGCACTGTATTGCTTTACATTTAGGACATTGAGGTCACAGAAAGTGCTTTGTACCATGAAGAAGTTATCTCCACTTGACTGAAAGCTTTCTGCAACTGCGTATTGCATCCAGCGTTTGCAGCCGCTGATCCATTATTTGTAAAGAGGACAAATCCCATCCTTTGCTTTTCGGCTGGCTGAAGATTTAACCTCCCTTCACTGAATGAAAACATGATGGTATGAAAGATTACTAGCCATTTTCTTATTTTTTTAAATTATTATTATTACTATCCTTATCATCGTTATCTGTCTGCTCTAGCTATGACATGTAAAGCTTGCACAGCTAACGCCACTCGGCTTGATCAAATTATTTTTGCAGTGATGTTGTAAGACGGGGAAGCGTCTAGTCCCTCTATCCTATTTCATTAAAAGGCAGAGCATTTTATGATTTCTCCGCTCCAGCCACAATGATATGATGCCAGGCACTGTAGCTTATTCCCCTCTCTTTCCTTTGCCTGCAGAAGCAAACCATCTAAGATCTGCAGAAGTCACAGGTAGGACATTAATCAAAACCACAGCAGGGATCCAAAAGTAGTTCCTGGAGCAGGAAACAGTTCGAAGAGTGTACAACATCATTATTTTACCTACGCGCTTAGTAAACCCACCTACAGATGAGAACTTAGGAAAGAGGAAAAGAGCATTATGTAATCAAACCCTAATGTTAATAGCATTTTTCCATAAAAACATATGCTAGCTTGGGTTCAGTTGCTATCCCTTTCTCCAGAAAGGCTAGGTGCTAAATACAGAAAAATATTCAGTTTACATTATAAGTTAATGCATACATGTGTGTACACACGTGCATTTAAATGTGCTGTGTGTATGCATGTACACAAAGTAGTGATCTTTTACAAACGTATCTTTCCTAAGACTACTAAATAGCTTGGTATGAGCTGAAATATTTTCTTTAAATGATCATAAAAGGTGTTCCTAAAATGTCACCACTTATTTTATTTTCCCAGCTTGCCCCACAGTTCACTTTAGACTGAAACTAATTTAAATTACTTTGTAGCTCCCAGCAATAAAAGGAATTTAGTAATTTGCAGTTCATTTGCCCTTGCTATTCTTGGAAACGGTATTTGAGGTTGTCCAATCCTTTGCATTAGGAAATGTGTGGAGTGCGAGTAGCAGTCATGTCATGCCTGGCAGATTTTGCCAAAGAAACTATTGGGTTTTGCAGCTTTGAAATTCTGGGGATAATTGACGTGTGCTCCATTCCCACAGAATAGCTGCGATCCTCGTCACTGCCTGGCTATGGATGAGTTTAGTGAACATTGTATTTCCCGAGTGGTGGTTAAGCTAACTTAATTAGGGAAGTGCCTTTATCCCAGCCCAGACAAAGGCTGCCCTTGATGGAGCACCGTTGAGAAAACAGTTCTGAGGCGACGGGCCTCTGAACTAGAGGTACAGAGGTGTCTCCTCCCTGGCCTCGAGATTCTAGCGGGGATGAAATCTTGGGGGGAAAAAAGGAAAAAAAAAAAAAAAAAAGAATGAACTTTCTAACCTTCTCAGATGCTAACGAAACATGACCCCCGTGTAAGCAGCAAGCAGCATCTACTTCACCTGGGGGCAGCCTGAGCAGGGAGCATGGGGGACCCCTTGGAGACCCTGCACTCCCAGCCTGCAGCCTGGCAGGAGGGAGGCAAGGAGCGGGGCAAGCCCCACCAGCACCCACCAGATGTGCCCACCGTCCCCCATTGCACTGGGGAGTTTTAGGCTGCTGGGAGCCCTTCACACGCCTACACCCCAGGGCGTCCCCAGATGAGCGTCTGCAGATCACCACCCGAGCAGCTTTAGGTTGCCTCTGGGGCAGAAGAGCTGTTGTCGGGGGCACTGTCAGCTCTGCTCTGCTCCGTGCAGGAACCCCATGCCTCCCCCGCCGCATAAATCATTATTATTATTGGGCTTCCCAAGAATAATGAGAGGGGAGAGTGCTTTCACTTAGAAATCCAACTTCAGTGCTAATAAAAGGGAGGAGATAAAACAGTGTCATAGAAATGAGATCTTAACACTAATGGCTGCAAACAAACAACTGATGTTGTACATAAAACAGCATTAGAGAGAAAGCATTGCTCTAGATATATTAGCTGCTTCTGCGTGTGCCGTAGGGTTCTTCCTGTTGTCTCTCTTCATTATTCAGTGTAAAAACATGGGAGGAAAATGTGGGTGGGTGAGACACCACTATGATATTGGGGTTTGGTTTTAAAGTGAAGGTCTCTTTCCCAGCCTGGAAAGAGCTTTGTACTCTCAGGATTCCCCAATTTTATCAGGAGATAAAAGCCTAGTTCTCACAGCCTCCATAAAACAAACATGTTTTTTCTCCTTTTGCCTTAAACATACTTTGGTATGTTAGTTGCTCTCAAGCCTTAACTCTCAGCAAAGGACTGAGCACGCCAGACGCCCTTGCCTGTGCCAAGTGCAGGATCAGGGGGTCAAGGCTGGTGGCAGCGGCAGTGCAGGGCACTTCAGGCGCCTCGTCCACCCCATTGCTCAGACTGACAAACACCCCAGAGCTCTGACCGCTTTCTCATTATGAAGAGAAACCAGCTCCTCCATGGGAATTTTGGTCTGGGCTTTCAGTTCGATCCCTAATCTGACAGCTCTCCATGTCCTACAGCAGTGATAACCTGTGCATTACGGTTTCTGAGGGTGAGGCTTAGTCTTGTAGATTGAAAGTTCCCCTATTGTGATAACTGCGCATGCAGAGAAAGGTTGGGAGTGGGAGGGAGGGAGCAAAAAAAATCTGAATTACCTTCACCACCGCTGGCTTGAAGATGTTTTTCTGGAGAAAGAGAAGGTCTACGGTAACATAGTGCATTGCAAGTTTTGCTTTTAGCTGAATTTTGAAGCAAGTAAAACCACTATTCTTCCTGAATTTTTCTCCCTTGTTCCAGTTTCCCTCTTGAGAGCTCTCCCAGGGCTGGGAGTCTCCATGCTGCCCACCGGCAGCAGTTCCTGAGTGTCCAGCATGTCCCTCAAGTTACTGGAAACCATAGGCTTGTACCTTCCCATTGTGTAATGGTAATTTGGGACCAAGACTTCAAGCAAACAAGAAATGGCATTAAAATGTGAATTGTTTTAATTTAATTTTCCCCTAGACAGCCCAGCAGCAACATACGGCTATCAGTGAGATCCTGCTGCTACACAGTTTGGCAACTGGGCTGACTGAGACACAAGAAGGTCAGGCACCTTGCAAAGCTCACAGTGTGTCAGCATCTCAGATTGGGGGAGAAAAGCCAAAATTTGGGCCCAGTTTCCTCCCTGTATTGCTCTTGGCTCCCAGGGCTTAGCCCTTGGGATGGATCCCAGCTACAGAAACTACAAATGAGATCTTGCCACAGATAGAAGATGGCTTCAGACACCAAAGCTAGTGCATTTTATCAGCACTGCCATTTCCATAACAAGCAATAAATGTACCAGCTCACGACAAGCCTGTGATAAGGATTTTGTGGGATGTTTTCCAGTCGTGTGGGGTGTAAGGCTTGAAGGAACTGTTAAATCATCCAGTCCAGCTTCCTGGAGGCTGTCAGCTACTGCAGCCCCAAAATTTATATCAGACCTGAAGATCCTGGTAAGGCCACAGAGCTCAGACCTGAGGAACAAAACTGGCGTCGCTGGCAGAGCGCACCTCGTGCCCACTTGCCTCAAGTGCCCTGGGGGTGCGGGGCTGCCCGGGCGCTACACACCCCCAGTGATGCTCCCAGCTGAACCAGCCTCAGGCTGCGGGATACAGCTGAGGGCTTGGGTTTAATTCCGTCTACTCCTCTAGAGTTTGTTTTGTTCTTTCTGTGTCCTCAAGAAAATTCCTCCCCAGGTCATTGTGTTCTCCCAGCTTGTGTTTACAGGTCTGGACACAGCTGTGGTTACCTAAGCAAAGTTGATGCTCAGTCAGAAACCCAAGAGGAAAAACCATATTCGTGATGTGCTCTGAATGTCAAGGGAATTGCATCCCAGCCGAGAGGAAACATTTCTTTTATTATCTGACTCCAGCGCTTTCACACAAATGGAGCCAGTTAAACAAGTACCGTGTGGGGTCGTCTGCTTAGATTACATGCTCAGCTTATTGTAGTAATGTGCCTTGGCAGATAAATATCTGATCATCTTTACCTGGACGGTTTCTAGTTGCATGGCAAAGTACCTTACCAAGTGTGTTTTACATGATCCTGACACATCCTTCGCCAGTACATTTACTTTGTGTTAACGTTCCTCTTTGCTGCCCTGAGCACATCTAGTTCACTGATTCCCCCCAGGAGTAAAACACTGTGTACCTGTTGAACAAGGGAAGCCTAGAAAATCAGTGGGTAACAGAGATTTGAGGGTGATGCTGCACAGAGGAGGTAGGATGTGCAAGGGGCCAGGGGCTCATGGTGCCGAGCCACCTGAGTTGCCTTCCTCCCTCTGACCCCCCATGTGCGACCGCCTGGAAAAATCACTTAAAAGATGATTTTCTCTCTTAGGTGGATGGGGAGAGATGCAAGTGCTTTGGCCTCAAGACAGGTGCTGGCTGGTGCCTTCTCTTTATTTATGGTGAATTGCATGACATCTCACCCTGCACACCACCTTCAGTTGAGGTCCGGCCAACAGGCACATGTGCTCTCATGCCTCCCTGCATTACGTCTTAAAAAAATAAACACCGCACAGCAAACTGTATACCTTGTTCTTTGACACTGAAGTGGGAGCCGTGGCAGGAAAGAGTGTCTATTGCATTAATTCACTGCCAGTGTAATGAAGGTGCCAAGGAGAGTAGGCTAAAATGGGATTCAGTTTCTGACTTAGATGTCCAGAAGTTGCTCATGGTGTGGGTGGCTACGGGTGACCCTGGAGTTTAAGCTCCCATGGCAGTCAGCACACATCTAGTGAATACCACCATGGAGCCCAGTGGTGTGTTCAGCTGATAAAAAGTGGGTGTTTCTGCACAAGCCTCTGGGGTCAGTGATGGTCTGTTGCCTGTCTGCAGGCACCCGGAGCAGTTGGAGATGCAGTAGGACGTCCCACCAAGTCCCTGTGGGCACCGCTCCCCATTGACCCTGTGGCATAGCTGCCAGCCCAGCAGAGCCCACCGAGCACCCCCAATGGCACCAGTGGGGCAGCCGCTCCTCTGCACACCCTGCCTCCCGTCTCTGGTGCCTGACCACAGCCGTGCAAATGTTGCCTCAGCTACCACACTTTGATTTTAAGGAGCGAGATTTCATAAGACTATCAAGCTTCTGCTCAGAGACTGCCACTTGACCTTTATAAACAGTATTCCTGTGTTGGCATGTTAAAGGCTACAAGAAAAAATATTCATAAAGTGTCTTTCCTAGCAAATGGTTCCCTTACTCAGCAGTCTGCCTTATAACTCAGAGCTTCAACATTGCAAAGCTGAGGCTTACACTCGCACACCGTGACTTCTCCTACATTGCTGATTGCTACGTGATTTTTTTTTTTTTTGTGACTTGTTAATAAAGTGCTACCACAGAAAAAGCAAATCTATTTGCTGTCTGGGTAATTTCTGAGCTTACCTCAGCTTGGGCAGTAAGGACTGGTAAGAGCTGCTTGCTTTTCCTACTCCAATTAACTTTCAGATTTTAATGAGCTAGTGCTTGAGCTCAGTCAGTGCAAGGTTATGAGGATTAAAAGACTTACGAGACATTTGTGGTCTCAATTGTTGGTGCTGTTATTTTAAAGCTTTCTTTAATATCACCTCTGATAAATGCTTGGGCTCTTTTTTAGGCTGAGAAAAGCTGGGGAAACTGTGCTGCTTTCAGATCGGAAGGCTGTCAGCTAGGCCTCCAGTGATATCCCCTTCCACTCTCTCTTTTTTGTGGTTTCCCCCCGCACGGTGCTGAAATACAGCATTTTGCTACCTATTAAAGTGTCACTCTCAGCGATATTGTGAAGCTATTAAATTCTGCCAGATCATCCTTTGTGAACAAGAGGATGTTGACAGAGCCGCAGCCCCATCCTTCAGCTATTATCTGGTATTCAGTGTCCTCCAATTAGTATGCACAATAAATCTAGTCCAAGACCCCCCACTGCTTTATGTCATTTCTGTATTAACCTCACTGCTTCCCAACCTGTTCCTATTATTAAGCCATTTAAAGACTTCCCTTCATTCACTTACCGGAGCTATGTCTCATTTTCCTTCTTTCATCTATTTGCATACATTTCCAAAGGTTCACTTGACATGACTTCCGTTGTTGTTGGTTATTTTTTTTTTAATTAAAGATTATTTCCAATATATTTTTTTTACTTCATCCTCCTTAACGTGTGTTATCCTCCTTATCTCTATGAAATTATAATGACTGGGTTCGAGAACAGATTGATTGTCATTTCGTGTGTTCAAAAAGCCAACCATTTAAGGCTGCCTTGGTAATTCCAAGGCTAAAATTAAGTTTTGAGACACTTTTTCTCAAAGAAAAATGTGAAATCGTTAAGGCATTGCATTATATGATCCCCTCTGCAGTTCTCACTCTGTGAGGTCTGGTGATAGAGTCAGGAGTGTGCTCCCTTTGCTGTACAGCCTCAAAGGCAGATGGTTCTTAGCTGGGTGGGAAAGTTGGAGGTGGGGGGTACAGATCCAAAGATGGAGCATAAGATTTCAGGTCGAGGAAGGCTTGAAAATTACTTGTTTAACTATACCTGTAACTGCGATAGTTTAGAAAAACACTAATGGAGGTGCCAGAGGATAACCATTGGGTTTCTGTAGATAGGTTGGATTTTATTTTTGCTGGTATTTTGCATCCCTGCATTGTTTTAAGTGAAAGCTGAGGGAATTGGGTTTGTTCATCCTGGAGAAGAAACAGATTCTGGAGGACCCAACAGCTCCCCAGTGCCTACAGGAAGGTCATCGGGATGGAGCTGGGCTCTCTGTGGTGGTGCATGAGGAGGGCAAGAGTTGAAACAGGAGGGTCAGGCTGGGTGTAAGGAGAAGCCTTTCACCCATGAGAACAGCCAGGCAGTGGAGCAGGTTGCCCTGCGAGTGAGGTTGTACTGGCTCTGTCCTTGAAGGTTCTGAAGACCAAGCCCTGAGCAGCCTGGTGTGACCCCAGAGCTGGTCTGGCTTTGGAGTAGAGATCTCCTGAGGTCCCTGCCAGCCTGAATAATTATCCCATGGCCCTGTGAGAAATGAAACGCTCAGTTTAACTGGGATCCAGACACCAGGCAGGCCACCTGCTGCAGTTTCAAGGTGGTAAGGGCAGCAACAGGCCGGGTGCCCCTCATCTCTCAGCATCGGTTCAGTCCCTGCCTCTGCGTACCCCATGCTGGGGATGGGGAGGCAGCGGTGTGTTACCGTGCACTGAAAGATGCTTGGAGGCAGGGTAGCACGCCTGCTTGGCTGGGGTGAGGAGCTGCCGTGGTGCAGGGGTTGGCTGAGCCCCACTGGCTTCTTTGCTGTCTTTGCCGCCAAAAAAGACCTTCCTCAAAGAGGGCTGTGGGGGTAAAACAGGAGATAGTGCTCTCCTGTCTCTCTTCTCTGTAAAGGAGCAGAGGGGAAGGGAAAGGTGTTTCACCCCATAGTGGTAGCTTGTGGGTAAGAGGGAACGTCATCTTGTGCCCTCCTTTCTCAGCCACCTTCTACAGGGCTATGCACCCTTTTGATATATTATACATTTTAAAAGCTGTGAATAACCACAAAAAGGGAGAAAATAATTGGAAAATAAACTCTGAAGCAAGTTCCCCCCACATTCTGAGTACATTAATGCAAAAATGTTCAAAAATACTAAACTAAGGGAAAGCCCAAGGAAAAGTATATAAAGGATAAATTATGTATCTGTTTCCTTTTTTATCATTTCTGGCAGAAGAATGAGGAACCAGGAATATTTAGAAAATTCTCCACCTATTTCTTTGCAGGGCAGGCTGGGTACTACACCATTGCCGTATATCCAGTGTGTCAAGCCCCCACATTTCACTGTCTGGAGCTCAAGAAATACCTTTTGTTCCCCTTATCAGTAAGAAAGCTGATTTTAGTACCAAATAAACTATTCCCAGAGTAGGGAGCACAATGCAACAACAGAAGAAAGCCTTTTATGTGGAGTTCTGCATCTTAATCTAAACTCTCACATCAGAGGTGATGTTGAACTCCTGTATCGGAAGTATTGAAGGTGGAGAGCAGCGAGCCTGGCTTTCTTTGTGCTCCCAGTTTTCAAGCGAGGTACTGGTTTGGTTTAGATTTGAGACATCTGGGGAAAGGGTTTCCCAAGGCTTGAATGGGAAATGAGCATCTTTCCTCCACCTTAGTGATGCCCAAGGCCCCCGAAGGCATCCCAGGGCAGCAGGGCTGGGAGATGTTCCTGCCACCGCTCCCCTTCACCGCCATGACCAAAGCACCTCGATGGGGGCTCTGGTTTTCACAGGCTCAGTTGGAAACAGCCACAGAGATACTGAAATGCAACGTTTCTCTTCAGCCCCCTCCTTGTGCATGGCTCCACACTCACAGCCTGGAGGGCCCACAGCCGCAGCCCCAAAATTGCCATGATAGCATCCTCTTTGTTAGACCAGCCAACCCTCCAATCCACAAGAAGGGAAGTCAAGTGAACCTTGGTTTTTGGGTCACTTTTCTGGCCTGGTGATTGGAAAGGTGACACAGAAGCTCCTACATCCGCGGCTACATTGCCAGTTGGAACAAAAGCGACCTTGGCTTGTGGGACCCAAGGAGGTGCTCAGCATTAACCAGCTGCTGGTGGAAATCATCTTCTTCTCCTGGCTCCTTCCCACTCTGCTTGCCTGCAGCCCCAACTGTGGTACTCTCTGCAGCTATTAAAGGGCAATTCAGATGAGCACAAGTGGGCAATATCTGACATGACAGAGGAGAAAAAAGGAGGAAAATTGGCAATTGTAAGGGATTTAAATAACTCTCCATTTGGAAGCCTTTCTGCTTCCAAGTGGCTCTGACCACCCCTGGCTGACAGGGCAGCTTGTGCTGCAGCTGCATCCCTGCGGAGCAGATCTCGCTCCTCTGGGAAAGGCTGGCTGCCTTTTCCCGATCGGCCCTTCCAGGCATTTTTGTGCTGCACACAGAGGAGGGGAAGAACAACCATCTTCCCTTCCCTGGCAGCTCATGTTCCTTTTTTATTCTAGATGATTAAAATAAAATAGCATTTCCACCAGCTGTAGTAATCTGCTTGAGAAACAGATGTTTCTTAAAGGAGATGGAAGCAGCTTAAACATCTATGATGGGCTGATTCCTGATTCTCTGACTGAGAACCGAAATTATCTTCATGTAACTTTGAAGAGGACATGGTATTTGTCTCCCTGGGCAGGCAGCACTCTGCAATAAGCCCCTGAGCAGGGCTGAGTCTCTGAAAGAATTTATATCCCCTGAGGGATGATGCCACTGGTTTATCTACTTTTTTTAAGAAGTCATTTCACAGAATTAATTGATTATGGAAATTGTTTAAAGTATTGACGTTACTGGTTTGGTGACCAACGGGAGCTTACTGCGAATATTACAAGTCAACTCTCGTGTCCTGCTTTTGTCCATTTTGCCACTGGCTTCTAAGAGCATCTGGCCAACGTTGGGATGTAACTGCAAATAAAAGTGATATGTTGCAATCTCATTACAATAAAAATGCATGTCAAGCTAACACTTTAAAAAAAAATCCTATCTGTGTATGGAAGCTATAGCTATCTCAGAAAAATGTCTTTGGGATTTATATGTTATGAATTTATTGTCCTTTTGCAGAAGTTGTGTGTGTTGCCTCCATCAAACACCAAGCTTGTTCTCAGCATTGCTTTCTGGCAGCATAAATCCCCGTCTGTGCGGGCTGAATCCTACTTGATCCGCCTCCATCAGACACATGAAGTGGAGGGATCTCTGGTTATGAAGCAGAACTTAAATAAAATGAAAGAGCATTTGTTGTTTTGTAACCAACTTAAATATGCATGGGCATAACATGGGGAAAAAAGGATCCTGTGAAAGAGGGTGTATAGCAGCCAGGTACAGCGAGATACTATCTCCTCTTCCCATCTGGATTTATCGCAGTACTGTCTGCATTATCCTAGTGAAGGTGATGGAGTTGCCCACCCCATGCCTCATCAGTGGGCTCTAGCTTTCAGCAGTTTGGGACCTGCACAACTGTTATTCATCCTTTTAAAGTAATTAGGAGAGTCCTCTCCCCCCAGGAAGCTCCAGCTGGGTGGCTGGCTGCGCTGCAGACCATGTCATTGCTATTCCACCTTATCTGAAAGCGTCTCAGGTGTGCACTGTGTGATTAATAGCACCTAGGGATGCCTGACAATTTTATAATTTGAAATGGAAAAAAAATCCACCGTTACTGCCACTTCTCCTTTTATCTTGTTGGTGGCACTGCTGCTTTTTGACTGGCTAGCTGCTCCAGCTCCGGGCTCACTCGATGGTAAGGGAGATGGGACCCATCTCTCTCCACAGCACGCTCGCCGCATCCTCCTGGGAGCACCCTGCCGTGCTGCTCACCCACGCTCGGCCTCCGCCGCAGGAAGCCATTGGGTTGCACGGGTGCGAGCAGCACCTGCGCTGAGGGACGGTTGGGCAGGGAGCAAACACAGGCAGGAGGGCAGGCAGCACCACGGGCTCACGGGACCTGCTCTCCGGGTCACCTTCCCCACACCAAGCGATAGCAGTGCCCTTGGCTTGCCTACCAGGACGAGGGGACCGCATCCCCGGGGCTCCTTCAGCCACCCCTAGTGCCTGCCTCCAGCCTCCAGAAGAGGTGCCGGAATGTCATTTTATTTCACATTGGTTTACACAGGGTTGGGTGGTTTGGCTGCGGTTTTTTTCCTTCTTTTTTCTCTCTGAGAGCCCATCCTGTAGATGTAGCTTCCAGCTGGACGTGGCAATGGGTTGCAGGAATCTCTCTAGACAGAGGGGGCTGCAACTCAGCATCGCCTCAGAAACCAGCCTGCTGCCAGCCCATCAGACTCTCTCCTCCGCCCTCTGTCCTGGCATCCCAAAGACAAAACAGCCAGCCTCAAGGTCTCCGTACTAATCTCTGGTGCCTTGGCCCAGTGTACCCAAAACCTGACGGTGGCTGTGTGGGAATTGCGCTCGGCGATGTCGGTCCCCTGATTTCCCCCAGCAGAGGAGCCACTGCGGTGTGGTGCAGACACCAGGGCTCGGCCACCCGCCTGTGCACCCCCTTTGCCACACTGGCCGTGCAGCTGGGAGGCACTCCTGTCACCCGTCATTTCAATCCACCCATAAGGCACCAAGATAAGGACAGTTGTCAAACAAGATGCACTCCACAGAGCTGAGCGAGCTGTCTCTTCTAAACTAATCTGGGCAAGAGAGAGACTTTCCTCTGTCCCTTTGTGTCTGAGGCTGCAGTACCAAATCCCACAGGGGACTAAGAAATCTTTTTTTCTTCGTGCGCACAGTGTATTTCTTTGGCCTGAACTTTCCTCATTTGAACACAGCCCGGCATGTACATTAAAAGGAAAAAAAAAAAAAGCAAAGCCCAATGCAAAATACTCTCCTGCACATGTAGTTTTTCCCCGGAGAGCAGATGAGAGAAAGAGCAAACCACATGTGACAGGTATTAGTCACATTGCCGAATGCATTGCTGGCAGGAGGCATGGTGAAAAGGCAGTCGGAGAACCCCTACAATATTGCTGCCTTAATAGTTTCAGGTTCCAGGCAAAGATGCCATTCCATACTCTTGGTATATACACAACTTCCAATTGTTTTTACTTCTGCTGTAAGTGACAAGGGAAATTGATTTTACAGATTATTAAGATACTATTTATTTGCAGAAAACCTATTTCTAAATAGCAGTTAGTAATTTTATTGAGCAATCTATGGCCATTTATATTTTGGTTGTTTATGTTGTGTGCCATATAGGGCTAGCAATTTCCTAATTTGCATGATATTCTGTGCAAGGGTGTATTTTGGTTTCTGCTGCTGTGTCAGGCTAATGCCACTGTTGCTATGGTAATGGCGATGTTTGAGGCTGCTCTGTCACCTTTGTCCTGCTATTTTTTTTAACACAAATTCATGCTGCAGAGGCCTGAAAAGCAGGCAGAGGTTTTGCTACAGGAGCTCAGCCCCATCTCTTATTTATTTATAATAGATTATAAAGCAGTGTGGCAATTTCATAGATGAATAAAGTTTAAAGCCAGCAGAGCTCATCAGATCTGCTGAAGCCAAGCTCCCATATAAATGTCACCAAGTTATCCTTGTATGGCAGTTGGGACATCCTGGTTGGGAAATACTGCAAGGCATCCCGTCTTAGAAGATACCCGTAACTATCAGTTCATCGTCATCCTGTGCAGTTTCATCCAAGGTTTTAGAAATTCTCCATGGTTTAGAAAGAGAAAAAGTCTACCAGATTTTTACCAGCTCCACCATGACCTCCAGTGCTTTTTCAAGGTCACCGTGTTTCCTGCCATGTTCCCTTGTCCCCAGGTATCGCCCTCAGGATCGTGCTTTTCCTTCCCATTTCCCAGCAGTAAAGCACATTTTGCTTGTTTGGGTGCAGCTGGCAGCGTGATTCAGCCAGCCTTTCAGCTTTATTTACTCTTCCGCCTTTCTTTGGGTATTATATCAGCAGTGATTTCATATTTATTTCCACATCACTAACGAAGACGCTGGGGAGCGGCTGTGCGTGGATCTCTAAGAAGCTCCAACAGCAGCTCCCGTACCTGAGGATACCTCTTATTTTTTCCACATTGTCACTCTACGCCAGCATTTTCCCAGTATGGCAAAGTATATCAAACATGATGCAAGGCACAGGCTCCTCAGCCATCTCTTTTAGGATTGCTGAGTTTAAGCTATTTTAAAATGTGAATCTCCAGTGGAGTTATTACACGCTGTCCTTGACTGCCAGTGGATGGACAACACTCCATCATTCCCAGCTTGGACTTACATGTGAAGCAAATCAGGCCTGAATTCTTGTTTGATTTCTTGAGAAAAAATAGGTAGAAGTGGTTAAGGTGAGCTGGACTGCTCAGCTGCCCCGAGTGCCTGGCACACAAATCTCCCTCCTCCGCAGCCGGGGCAGCACGTGTGGCTGGGGCGGCAATCCAGAGCTTGGCCTTCAGTGAAGGAATATGGCAGATCCGCCCCAGGCCTTCCAAACCCATGTGAGCCTGTGCTCTGGAAAACAACAAAGCAGTCCCGTTTCGAAGGAAGTACAGACCGTGGCTCCCCTTGCAGGCAGAAGGAGGGGGGATTTTGGCAGGCGGTTTTGGGCTGGGTGGCCATGCCACCCTGCCGCACCGCTCCGGGGTGGCTGCGGGCTGCAATTAGCCTCCAGCGGCAGGAGGGTGAATAGCTCTACAGGAGCAACCAGCATCGCCCATACTCTCCCTGAGCTGGGGCTGGAAGTCATGAAACCCTAATTCACTTTAAGCTTTGTTTTGTGCCAGGAATTGCCGATGTTTTCTTCTGAAACGTGCAGGCTCCCCAATGATGGGACCTTCCTGTCAGCATCGTTTCTTGCTCCGGCTCTCCGTGTCGTGCCATTGGAGCGGATAACAGCGAGGGCATGGTGCTAGCACAAGGTGCCCTTGGGGCTGCCTCCCGCAGATGGGGATGTGCCTGCCTCTAATAGACTTCCTTCCCCCTGTGACCTCCTGGCTTTGCAAATAGAAGGAGGGGGGATGACTTTTTGGCAGAGGGTCAGGATCTGGGGTATCCTACCCATACTACCTACAGCGGTACCCAGCTGATTGTGAAAGAGCGTTTATCATTCCTGAGCCGTTCGTTTGAGGCAAATTGAACAACATGGCAATTACCCTCAAGGTGTCCAGGGACCATCCGCTGTCTCTCATGTGTACATGATATGATGAAACTGGTTTGGAAAGCAAAAAAAAAAGAGTATTTATGTCCCTCGCTACCTCTACGCCTCCTTGCTATCTCCAGGCAGCGCGGCGACGGAGATCTTTGATGTTTGCCATGCATGCAACAGCAGCATTGGCGGTGCTTGCTTTTATGGCACCAATACAATATTAACTGCAGTAATTTAAGATAGACTGTAAAGAAACCTTGTGCAACTGTTTAAGTCTGGAGATACGGTTACCGTTGCTGTCTGACACTTTGTCCTAATGGGATCAAGGCCATGGTTCGCAATCCTCCCTGCCTCTTCCTCAAATGTAGTTGGCAGTTTCTAAGCAGTGTTTGTTCCTCAAGGACCCATAAAATCACCTTTTAAGAAGGGGAAAGACACAAATCATCAGGAAGTTCTGGTTTCCAGTAGTTTCTGTATTTTTTAAAGCCTTCCAAAAATCTTAAGAATCAAAGGAAAACTAGGGTTTCAGCAGAAGTGGCCCCTGCTTTTTCAAGAATGTAGAAACCAGACAATGCTGAAAAATAAAAACCATCACTCTAAACCATTACTGATATCACTGCACAAATGCCAAATATATCAACTATGTTTTGTCTTCTCTGTCATTTCTGGATAAATGCCAGGATCATGAATATCAGAGCTATTAATGCCGCTACAGCTTTGTTAGACGCGGGCCTGCCTGCATCTGAAAATGAACATCACCTTTACGGGGGGAAAAAAATCTCTTAAAATCTGCTAGTGAGGTTTTTCCCTGCCTTGGTTACAGCTCCACCCTAGCACAGGAGAGTTAGTGGAGAACTTGATTTCTGTAGACGCTTTGCTGAGTGTACAGAGCACCATCAGCGAGCAGAGCCTTGCAGCCCTGCTGGCTGACCCGGGGCTGGTGGGGTGCATGGACACCACGTGGGGTGGGACAGGAGAAGGTGGTGGGGACGGCCACACTGGGGAATATTTCCATCGCTCCTGTTGCAGCTGGTCACCCACCCCTGGCAACGTCCTTCCCCGCTGCCTTTCCCCAGTGGGGATGCTGTGGCTGGAGGAGCCAGCCATGCTGCCTGCAAACCACACAGCCATGAGCCAGCATCCTTTTCTTCAGGCTGCCATTGTGCTTCTTTTTCACATCCAGGAAGGAGTAAGTCATGTTTATTATTTATTTCAGTTATTCCTCCATTACAAGTCAAACATAAAAGGTCAGCAATGTTATTTCACCCTATTTGTTTCCTTAACGTTGAAGTCATCCTCACCGTGGCTTCCCTGGCCTGCAATGACTGGCAGCATGCAGAACAGCTAACTGACAGGTAGCCAAGATCTTTCTCCTGGAGGTTAGATGTGATGTTGTCTGCTTCCTTCTGCTTTTTGTTTGTGGTATTTACTTTTTCTTTTTTTTTTTTTTTTCTTTTCAGAAGGGTGGGGGGTGGTTTTGTTCCTTTCTCTTCTTCTCCTCCAAAGATGGGCTGAAACTTGACCTCCTGATTGTTCATCCCAGACGCTCTCAGGAAAGCTCTGAGTGGCAAATGAGGTTCCAAATGCAGGAAGAGATTACTGTATTTTTCTTTTCCTTTTTAAAACCTTGAATAGATGAAAATAGATGGTAATCAACAAACCTGTGGCTAGAGGAAAAAATCCCTTTAACTCACATTTTACTTCAATTACATTGAGGACAAAGAAACACATTGCACCATGTGCATGAATAGATGCTTTATTATTCAAAACAAGCTTCAAAGAGCATTACGTCCCCTATAGAAAATATGCAATCAGAGTTTAATTCAATGGTAGGATGCAAATTTAAATTCCCATAAGGGGAAGACTGTTAATACCATTTAAATTGGTTGTAAATTACAGATAATACGCTTGAGACCCGAATACAGATTAGCAGAGTGTTGCTTTATGAATCCAGCCCTACTTTGAACTTATGGCGTATTTATTTATGGACAATAAGACAATGCAGGCTTGTTTACACCTATATTTTATTATCATCTGACACAGTACATATGCAGAACCCCCCCCAGTTTGTTTTTAAAATACAGCTGTTAGCTCCAGTTTGATGGGGACTGGTTGTATGGAGATGGTCTTTGGTTGCAACCATATGTTCTCCTCTCTGTCCGCTCCAGTGTTAGGTGTTTCTGCAGCTTTTGAATCACACAGAAATTAGCCCAGAGGAATCACCATTTCTCTATTTTATTAGCAGCAGAGGGAAAATCCTGGCTCCTTAGTGTAACGCATCAGTTTGTGTGTGCTTGGAACACCAGCCCCTTGCAGGGCTCGAGGGCTGCCACTGTCTTTGCTGGGGTCAGTACCTTCGTTGTTTTGGTATACCGAGTCCAGTGTGTCCCTCCCTCCCCATGGTCACGGCTGCTGAGCAAGGAGCCCGGGCCCTCTGCAAGAGTTTTCAGGGGATTTTTTGCTTCCAGAGAAAACAAAGTTCTGTGGCTTCATCCTTTGTGCACCAAAATAATCATTAAAAACAACCAATGCACTTTAAGACCAGGGTGTTTAAAATGAGCGACGTGTCTCACATGGCACCATGTCTGTTTGCTGTTACTTTCTGCAGCATATTTCTTGCCCATTCTTCTATTGCATTTGTATAAGACAATAACTTGTAGAACCAGGAATTTTTATTT
Organism: Harpia harpyja; assembly: GCF_026419915.1. Lineage (NCBI taxonomy): Eukaryota > Metazoa > Chordata > Aves > Accipitriformes > Accipitridae > Harpia > Harpia harpyja. Next base: position 126,378 of record NC_068947.1, read on the forward strand.
GGTAAAAAGTGACTAACTAGGCATTCAAGAAGCAGCTCTGCAAACCACTGATGGTATGAATGAGCCCTTCTGGTATGGATCCCATTAAGGTCACACTAGCAATGTTTTGCTGGGCTGTGTCATGAGAAATTTTGGAGCACGTTTCTTCAGGTCCAGAGCATGTTGTATGTCCCCAGCTGTACTGGTATTACACCAGCACATTACAAACCGAGTAAAAATATTTTGTGTAGCAAAAGCACCACACTTTGTGGTGAATTTCTTTCAAGGCAGTACAGCTTACCTACCCAGGGTCGTGGAAATGTGGCCATTGCTCTCAAACACTATTTTACAGAGTGGCTTTTACTTTGAATGTGTATATGTGGGAGGGTGGAGGGGCAGAACACACCTCTCTGGTCGTTTCTGAACCTTCTGGCTCCATCACGGAAAATGACCATTTCAGAGTTACCTGGAGTTTACACAACCGCTTGCACATTCATCCTACACTGGCTACAGAGAGAAAACCATTTACCCACCTTACTTTCCTCCCGCTGTTTTCAGGCCCATCCAATTATCTAATACAGATGAAGCACCGGAGCTCCTTGTGCTTTTCTGTCATCTTAAGGAGCTCACTGCCATCAGAAAGATCTTCTTAAACAGAATGTAAAGGTGCTTATCCAGCCTGATCTTAAACTTCTCGTGTGTATGCTAACCAGCTCGTGCTGCTGCAGCCTGTGCTGGGAAAGCACGTGGCTCGTTCCTGGATCTTTCCAACTCCTCCTGACCCCTGCTGACGTCTGGACACCAGAAGTGGATGCAGTGTTATGGTAATGCTCTCACAGAAAGATAATTTCATTGTATGCAGGGATGATACTATTTCTCTATTTCTACGTGTTCAGATGCTCCCGAAGCCTGCTTGTTCCTCTGGCTAAATTGTTATACTGGGAGTACCATATTCAGTAATTTATCTCAAATGACTTCCAGGCCTGTTTTAGGGTCACCGATTTCCAGAATACAACCCCCCATCTTACACACCTGATCTCCATTTATTTCTAAATTCATAACTGGACCTACGCCTACATGAAAATGCATGTGGTTTACATCAGCCATCGTCACCAGAGGTGCAGGTCTTTCTCTCCAGGTTATAAAACCTGTATTAAATAGCATTAGATCAAGAATAGGCTCCCATCGGACTCCACTACAACCACTCTGTACGGGATTATCATTCCCTACTTCCAATTTTTTTCAGTCTCTCAGTTCACTAGTTTATCATTCTTTGAATGGGACCTGCATTGGTTTTGTTTAGTGCTTTTTCCCAAAACACAAAAATGTAGGTACCTTATGGCAATACCGTCTTTTATAACCTACAGACTTGTGATTTTATTAAAAACATGCTATCACATATAGTTGACAAAACCTGTTTTCCATAAAGTGATGGTGATTGGCATTACTTATGCTCTCATCTTTCCATTTTTTACGGATTGATCAGCCTTTCCCCTGACTATGCCTGGGATCAATGCCAAGGTAACTGGTTCAGTGTCTCCTGCATCATTCCTTTGGCTTTCTAAAATATTGGCCCAACACTTGCTTTTAGGGCCCTCCTGGTCTTCTTCTTGTTTGCTTTTTATTCCCTTCTCCCGCTCCCGTCTTCTTTGGGGGATTTTCCCGGGGCTTAAAGATTTAGTTCAGAGGACTTCTCTGCTGGTTCTAATGTTGTTCTTGGGTGCAAGCTACTTAGGCCTATAGATTTTAAATAGTTACAGATTATGAATAACAACAGGCTAGGATATAAGACCCATATCTGTTATGTAAAGGGAAGGTAAGATCTCTCTCATGAAGTTCAGTCATGGATCTATGTTTCATTCTGGTCTTTTCCAACACTTTTTTGGTGTGAATGAGCCCCAAACTTTTCCATCCAGCGGACCAGTTCAGCCTTTGCTTCATACTTTTCCTGGTGGTTTGCACCAGTTCAACGTGGGCATACACACATTACCAAATCAGCCTGACATTTATCACTGCACTTTCAGTGCTGCCATCTCAAACCTGACTGTGCTCTGATTGAAGTAATTTGGTTTTGAAATGGGCATCATTAGCATTACAAGCGGGGTCTGGATTTTAGGATGCAAGTTCTGAAGTTCCCTGCTATTGCTAAGTGCCAAATTTTCTAGGCTCCTCTGCAGCATGAATAAGGTAAACTGTTTCATTAATGAGAAATGGTTATGTATATTTTCATTTCCACCTCTACACCATGGTCAAAAGTGAACGTCACTGCAAGGAGGAAGACAGCGGAGTCTTGTCCAACATATGTTTGACCTTAGCACACAATGGGCTTAATCCTGCACTGTGAGTCTCATTGAATTTCATTGCAGGAGATATACCCAGCACTTTATAGCCTCAAAGTCCCAGAATCACCTTCCCCCAAATTTCAAAACTTAAATACCATAATTACTTAACTGTCTTATTTAATTAAAGCCACAGGGAGGCAAGGCTGACAGACAGGCATGCCGCTACTGTGTCATGGTAGGATTGCTCCCAGACGTGACAGAAATGGGTCTCCCTCTGTCCCTCACCCTGCATCGCTACCCCTCTCACCTCCTTTCATCATGCTCTTCTCAGCATAATTAAAGGAATTTCCTCCTTGGCCTTGTTGGCTGCAGGTACCAATTTGCAACCTCTGCTTGACCGATGATTAACACGTCTTCAGAGCAAAACTGGGGGTATGCCTCCAGCCTCCCGTGGGTCCTGCCATCCCCGTCCTTCTCAGGTCATGCAGAAGGTGTGCGCAGCCTGTCCCCATCTCCTCGCTCATTTACGTACATCAATTGCTCCGGAGCAGAGTGGAGCATACCGTGGTAAGGGCAGGTGCCAACGCATGTCCCACGGGTGCAACAGACCGGAGTGATGTGGGTCAGAGAGGGGTTGAAGAAGAGCTTAAAGCCTCCCTGGATGCATTGCCTGGTAGCCTGTTTCACTGTGCACCGGGCTTTCTAGTGTTTATGACTGAACAGAAAGCCAAGTTTGCTCTTTGAGTTTCTGTATGAAATAGTGTGATAACACATCAAGCGGCTAATGTCAAGAGACTTTGGGCTATATTCATAAATGCTTCAGTGAATTGGTAAAGACACAATAAATTATTGCTTCAGAAGTTTCTTCATTCACCTGCTCCAGGCAAATGGGAAAATGACAATCAGTATTTCTTTTTGAAATGCCAGAAATCCTAAACATATGAAATTTCCTGACAGTCCCTACATTTGCACTAGGATTTTATGAGGTTGCATCAGTTGACCTTCCCCCTTTCAGAGTTCAAGCAAGCTGAAAAAAAGGAATTGTAATAAATACAGCCACAGATGGATTTAAGCACAATACCACAAACCAAAGGACATTCAGTAATCCAGAAAATGGGGCATATTCTAAAGGCAGTTCATTCTGAATTTTCAGTGAAGGAATTGATAATGTTTCCCATTGAAATGGAAATGAGTGGGACAAATTTTTGCTCCATAAAAGCCTCTGATTCTAAGCCAGCATCTTAAGAAAGCTTTACAGATGAGAGAATGGGAAGCTGTTGTTTGTTTGTTTGTTTTCTATTAAGAATAGGGATTTAAGGAAGAAGGAGGGAAGAAGGTGGTGGTACTGCCCCAATGACCGCTTGCGAGCCGGCCATCACTCCTTCTCGATGCTGCAGCCAGGTGTGGCCCAGAGCAGACTGTGTGGCCATTCAGCATATGAAAGCACAGACATTTGTCTTCAATGTCCTTTAGCTTTTGAAGCTTCTTCCTTCCATCCTTGGGCTGCCTTTTTCTCCTGGCATGTCTGTTTCCCCCTCAGCCACTTCCACATGTCTCCCCATGCATAGGAAAATCCTTCAAATTTCACAAAGCACCCATCTTTCCCTTTTCTTTAAGCTTCTCTTGAAAACTTTCCTCAGCCACCATACCTACAAATCTCTCCCATCTGGGGCTGGTTAGGCAAATACGAGCTGTGACTTCTGGTTTTCTGCAAACCCTCTTCCTTTTATTGCTCCCCCACTTTCCCAACCCAGCTCTTAGCCGATTTTTCCCACCCCCTGCACCCTGCTAATGTGCAGATCTGGTGGCGAGGGGGCTCTCCTTTTCACAACCCAGCTGCAAGATGCCCAGCACAGAGCTTTAGCTATCAGGTCCTCTGGCCGGAGGCACCAAGAGGGAGCCGGCTGGGAATTTGCACAGCATATTCCTCTGTTGCTCCAGTTATGGAACCAGAGAGAGTGACCTTGCTGTCCGCACGCTGCCAGTGCCAGCACACTGTGCACCTTCACCTGCTGCAGGCAAGCTCTCAGCAATCAAACAGTTAAATATTCAGCTTTTTGCAAAGTTCAGTGGCTTTTACAAACACTGCTTTGTGCTTTGGTTGTTATTTGCACAACACTAGGTGCTTCATGGAAAAGCCAAAATTTGAGCACTGAAGCAAGCCCAAGCCACAGAGCCTCCCATTTCAGATGTCATTCTGAGGTAGGCACAATTCTGGCTGCCTACCCCTATTTCAATGAAAATCTACTGGTTGAAACACTTTTAGGTGTCTCTGACAGAAATACCGTGTGCCAGCAAATAAATTCTAGTTTATAAAACTGGTTTGTTGGTACGAGGAACGGGGAAGCCATTTTCCCACTGTGTCTCATCCCTGTCCCTAAATATGCAGCACACACCACATATGTGGAGGTGAGACCTCTGTGATAAATTGCAGAGCAATGTGCTAAATGAATTTGTATTGCAGTCCCAACAGCTTCCCCTGCCCTCTGACTTTTAGCCCATCTCTCAGGATTTACTCTAACATTACCCTGAACAGCCACCATTTAAAAACAGAAAACTAACACAGAAAGCCCACCATGACCAAAAAAATCCAACCCAGCCACCTGCTAGAGGTTTTTTTCCTTCTTCCACACAAGAATTTCCAGAGAAAGCAACCTGGCTAGGGGATGAGATGAGCAAGCGGTAGACCTGGACCGGTTAGCAGTTTCTTTATACATAACATTGCTGTGACCCTAAGGCTTTTATCCTGCAGCCATACAGAGAAATGCAAACGGGGAGCGAAGTCCGACTGTTTGGACGTGGCAGCCTCTCGCCACAAGCGTGGCACAAGATGGGAAAGCGGAGAATCAGACTGTGCAATGTTCAAATTTAATCTTTCAGGGAGAGAAATGAAAGGGCCGTAGCACTGGGAAAGAGAGCTTTCCTGTTTCCTAGTGACACTCTATTTAGATCTGGAAGAGCTCCCAGAAAGGACTTTAAGTATGAGAGACCTTTGTTTTTGAAAACACAATTTTGGCTCATTTCAGAGGGGTTTTATGGTTTTCTGAGGGCACGGATAACTGGATTCGTGACAAGTCCTTTTGTATCCTTTACCAGCAAAAGTATACTTTTGAAGCTGTCACAGTATTTTTAAATTTCAAAACCCACATTGCTCATTATTCCCTAATATGTTTGATCTATGCGGCATCACCATCATCTGGTGTATACACGTTTTATTTACATTAATGTAGCACAACTCATGTAATTTACTTGGATGAGGTCAAATTGATTCAATTTTGTACTTTTGATTGTCTTGCTAAGAGCTAGTTCTCTTTTACCTCCTGCATCAGAGCCCACTGCTCTCAGGATCAGAAAGTCTCAGAGGCCATGATGTCCCATTTAGCAATGACCATGAAGAATCAGCTAGCAGTGAATTTGTAGCAACATATTTAAATATCACAGCATTTAGGTGTGTACCACTATTAATCCCAAGAACCAGCAGTGAGCTATGGTGCGAATCATGTGTTGCACGAACCTGTTGCAGCTTACATCACCCCTTACAAGTGACCATGCACATAAGCTGTTGTCAATTATTTCTATCCACGCTGCACGTAAACATAGTCCAAAAGGGCGTTTGACCACCACAGCCAAGGGAGAGGTTGCTGAGCTGCTCAGAGTCTGCTGAGCAGGAGGCCTGTGGCAGCATGACGATGGCCGTGACCTGAAGTCACGGAGGTTGGGCTGGCACTGGGACGGGTATTTGGAGTTGTCCTCCCTGGTACGGACCAAAGAGGACTGGAGCCATGTGATTTCCTTAGCGCTTGGGACTTCTGTGTCCTTGGAGAAGGAGTGAGATTTACATCAAACATCTTTAACAAAAGAAAATTATGATAAGCCATTCTCCAGGCAAGAGCTGTAAATACCACTGTGTGTATTGGCTTTTAAAATAGAGATGTTAGCCAGAATACCTCAGACTGTGTAATTTAGAGTCTTTTATCATTTCATCTTCCAGTTATGGTACCACAAGAAGTGATGTCTGGAAGATAAATTTCACATGCAGAAGAAAATCCCTCACTTAAAATATATTTAATACTTGAATGGTGTAATAGAAAGGCCACTTTTATTATTTTTCAAAAAATGGACTTAAAAACTCAGTACTTCCTGCAAAATGGCTGAGTTTTTTAAAACTACCTAAGCTTTTACGAGTTTCAGATCTTTCCCTTCTTCAACATCACAGGGAGCAAAGTTATTGTAGTCTGAGAATCCCAGTATATTTTTCATGACACATTGGTGTGCAGCAATGGGCTAAGCAGCAGGTTATTAAACATAGGCTACAGTAATGCCTATTTCCCAGCAGAATGGAGGATGCAGACCTCACAAGTTTCTGAGGTTAAATTATAACAATGACTTTGACTGGTCTTCAAGCTCTTGTACTGAAGCAGATGTTCATACTTTACCTCCATGTGTGATATACCTATTGAACAAAATTAAATGGCAGAGCAGATGCAGTCGATATGTGATGTATGTGATTTGGTGACCTTATGGAAGGAAGGGGGAAATCAGACTTCACAACTGTTTGTGGTCTGTTCGTTGCTTGTGGAAGGTTAAGACCAACAGGTGAAAAAGATGGGGAGGTTATATTGAGAACAGGGTAGGCTGAATGAAAGAAACATGTAGTCCCTGCCACGCAATCTATAGGTAACCTGTAATTATCAAAACAGAACGCTGCTTTTCACATGGTGTATAGGCAACAGACCACCACAGAAACCAAGCACGGCAGCTCTGCACTTGTATTTCACCTAAAGAAAACACAGAATTGAGCCAGCCTTAGCAGAAAAGTGCATGGCAAATTAACCTTCTCTTAGAGACAAGAAAAATCATCCCAGGAACTGACCATCTCAGCCATTTCTGTGTGTCCATGGAGATGTGCGGAGGCACAGTGGGTGAAGATAAGGCCAGCCAGCAGGACCCAGGAGGTACCCTGGGCATCCTGCGTTTGGGAAGACTCGCGAGGGAGATTGCTGAGGCACCAAAAAATCCTTTACCTTATGAAATACACTTCATGATGTGTGAGTGCACAAATCATCCAGGGAGAAACTTGTCTGTCCGATCTGCCATGTAAATCACGGTGAAGTGGCAGGAGTGCAGTGTTTGCTTGGCTGCAGAGCATGAAGGGGACTCAGTCCTCCACGCCTCCCGACGTGGTGGGCCAGACCCCATTTCCTTCCCACCATCCCATCTGGTCAGGTGCCAGTGCTGCAGGCAGCGCTTGCCTTTGCTACCAGAAGCCAGCCTCCCTGCTTGCAGTAGGACTACGTATGTCCTGACCGGTGCTGTGCTGGCATCTGCCCTCGCTCTTGACCCACCCTGGCCAGCCCTACATGCCCCAGCAGACTGACCCGTGCATCAGCTTATTGGTGTCAGGTCCCGGAACCACAGAGGAGAAGTTTGAAAATCCACGTGAAGATGCCCCTTGTCCATACAGTGCAAGTGGCCTGGGCGCTTCACTCCCTAGTCCCTGTATCCCACCTGGAGGTGCCTTGAAGAGTGCATCTGTGTGTGGGGGGGGGGAGCTCCACGCTGACTGAAGAGAACAGATTTTTGTGCTGCATGCTCCTGTCTGAGACATGTGGATTTCATAGGAGAAATCATGCAGAAGTTAGCCCAGATAAAAAAAAATTCCCTGTAGGTAGGTGTAACTATACAGCATCACCTGGACGATGTCTCACCTACACATGGGACAGCAACATTGCTATTTCCCCAGCTCCACTGGAAACACCTTTCTTCCCTCCTCTTGGAACAGCATTAGCACTTCATACCAGCAACAGATGGCCATCCTGTGCCTCATGAACCCTCCCAGGCTTTTCTGCCCTGTGTGTAATTTCTGACATGAGAGCCTCCAGCTTCTGTCAGCAGTGCTTGTTCAGCACCTGAGAGCAAGACCTGGCATTCAGTACTATTGAATTTCATATGCTTTTTATTAGTCTGGCTTTCAAGGTCACCCAGTTTTCCTGCATGGTCGAGCGCTGCACCCTGACCAGGGTGCTCATTCCTGCCAATGGGAATACATTTTTTAGAGACTATGATGAGTGCTTGATTAACAGCATGTGTCAGGAAACGACACCAGTTCCCAATGTGTCTCCCCAACCCCACAGCATCACTTCTAGCCTACAGAGCAATCAACTCAGATTGCGCTTCTGGAGCATGAGTTTCCCAAAAGGAAGTTTTCTGCCCAAAAAGGGCTCTCGTGCAGCAGCATCAATGTGGAGCTGGTGAGCAGGCAGCGGAGACAACCGATGAAGACCTCATCCTGTGTCCAGTTGAGGTGAAATGGACGTTGTAGGCTTCAGGAGGGTTTGTCTTTCACCAAGTATTTTCCAAAATAATGTTGATGGACGACTGACAGAGCATCTGCCGCCTCCATCTGTACCCACGTGTGCTGTGCGCCGAGGTTGGGGTCCCTGCCTGTGGCGCCATTTTGGGGTCCATGTGTGGGAATGCTGGTGTTTTGGTCAGCCATACTAAGCACAGGTGTAAAAATCCTGATTTAAGACTAATTATGGCAAAGTAATTATTTCTGAGCCACCATGGCAGGCAGTCCCAATTAGCTCTAAATAGGATATAAGTAGTGGGGGGAGAAAACCTTCTGTCAGGGGAATCTAGGCTAGAAGGGGCCGAGAAGACCCCAGACGCAAGCAAAATAAATAGGAATCTTTTCAAGTGGAGGATTAGGTTGTGTTACTGCTTCTCAGTTTCCAATAACCACGAGTCCTAGAAGGCACGCAGGCAGAAGGTTGGGCTTTCTCTGCTCTGCCGCAGATGGGGAATGGCCTCACAGTAGCCTCTGCCAAATAAAAAATTAATAAATTACCTTTATCAGGATAATTTTCCGAAAGGCAGCTCTACCGTTGTTGCCAGCACCCATATCCTGGTAGCTGCATCCACAGCTTTTTGTGTTCAGCACGTTTCATATGCTCAACAGAAACCCATCAGACAGCATTTCCTTCGGCCAGCCAAAGGAAATCCTGCTTGATTCCTTCCCAGTTTACTCCGGGTGCAGCCTTATGGCAGGCGTTTTGTACCTTTGGGTTTCCTCCCAATCAATAGCTGCTGGGCAGCTGCATTTTCCAGAGCTAAGTGTAAAGATGTGCAAGAGGTTTTCAGACTCAAACATTAATAATGTTTTACAGTGTTATCTCAAAAAAATATTTACAGCTTTCCTTAAACATTACAACTAACTTTCTGATTTTAATATACATTTGTCCCGTGGGTTTTTCACCCATTAAGATAGATTAAGTGACTATTCTAATATTCAATAGCAGATTTTGCCCTGTGGTTTAGTGGCTGGCTGTGGTTGACTGATACCCAGCCCTCTGAATCCCTGCTGAGTATCTAAGCTCTATGAGCTGCAGTGAATGCATTTAATCTACATAAAAAGAACACAAATTGCATGTTAGCCTTTTTGAGCCCAGTAATCAGTTTTACAATTTACTTGGTATGCTTCTCCGCAGTCCTAGTGGCTCCAAGGAGGTTCCAAGGATTCTTCCTTTTTTTTTTCCCTACCCGTCTCACGTAGAAGAAAAGTGTTTGCATTTTGATTGTGCTCATTCCCTGACCCCTGTAATTTAACCATTGTTCATATTTAGTGCCGACTGGAGTCCTGCGGGGCAGCTGATAACAATAATTTGTAATAAAGCATACGCAGGCTCCATTTTTTTTATCCTTGTTTTCCCTAATAATGTGAAATTAAATTTGTTAATTAAAACAGATGAAATCAAATAGGATTCTGGGGCTGCAAAAATACATGGATTATCCCAGCCTCACATTTAGGATGATTATAATATTTGGCATATATATAGCACTTCAAAGTGGCATCGCAGTTAATCCTTACCCTACCGCCCCTCTGAAGTGTTGTTATTCCTCAATTTGCAGATGAGGATGCCCAAGCAGAGAGGTTAACTCCAGAATTAGCCAAAGCCTGTGCAGGCACAAGTGGCTTGCCGCAGCCCCGCCCCAAAGTGTGATTTTGGATGATCGGGAGATTACCAGGGAAGCCTGTAGGTCCCCTGAGCTTTTGCAGGGCAGGGGATTTAGAGGCGACGTTCCGAAACAGGGATCGAAGGCTGCGGGTTCAGTCGGCGCGCTCCGAGCCAGAGGCACTGCGCGCATCCTGCTGGTCCTGTCACAGTGGCATCATGTGTAGACCACGAGGTGCAAACCGAGTTGCTCATCTGCCAGCTGTTGCCCAGCGTGGCATGCAGATGAGAAGCTTGTCCCAAAATTATTATAATCCCAAACACATACGTGCTCTTCGGGACTCGGAAAAAAGCAAAACTAAACTTAACGACTAGGGGAAAAAACATACAAAATACCCTTTAGACTGAACTGTTCTCTAGCAAAATGCAGTTTCAGCTAAATGTTTTGTGGGGTAATGTTGATACCAGTGTTGGCACATGCGAAAATATTGTAACCTTCCATCTCCACTCAATTGCAGCTCAGGTCATTTTGATGTTTTTTGTGTTGCCGTTTTGATACACAAATATGCTTTGGTGTGCAAGCGAAAACAAAACCGAAATTAAACACACCAGAACGTGATGTCTTGGCAGCTCTGCAACTTATTTTGGAGGAGAGCTGGATTTTCTGGGGCACTGCAGGACGCAGCGCTCCCTGCTAGGGCTCAGTGCTGCTCCCTCCCTCTGCGCTGCAAATTCCTCAATGGCAAAATCCCGGTCCCTGAGCAGCTCTGGTGGAGATAACGTGTGAGATGATGGGAGCGTGCACAGGCTGGGCTTGAGGTTGGTTGTGGCTAGTTTTCTCATTATGACTCACAGGCTATAAAAGTCCTCTGCTGCGCTGTGGGAGCAGAGCCGCAGCCGTCGGCGTCTTCTGCAGGGAGCAGGCTGGGGCGGGAGCATCAGACCCCGCGCTGGGGTGGGCAACTGATTCTGCCTAAAAGGCTTGGGTTTGCCCTGTTGTGGGGGAATAAAGGGTAGCCCTGAAACTCCGGTGAGTCTGCCGAGAAGACCAGGGGCAGGCGGCCGGCACTGCCGCACCGCCGAAGGGCTGGGAAGGAGGCACAGTGCCGTCTCAAACGGAGATGTGAGTTGATGGCAGGTGGCAGGACTCGCCCAGAGGGATCGGCCTGGGTATTCCTCATGCGCTGCAGGCTACCCAACGGGGAGGAGAGACACGGGGTATCCTTGCTGAAGGGACGATCATAAATCAGACCGTGACACGAGCTAATGAGGAACATGACGAGGGGTTAGAAGCTGAGGGTGGCTGATAGCAGGCAAAGCTGATGCGGCTGGGAACGTCTCATATGGCCAGGAAAGTGGCTTGTAGCCTCCGTCAGCCGTAACAGACAAGATTAAAAGGATCATCTCCATATTCTCCCCCAAAATATGTACCTTCAGCAGGCAGTAAATTCTGGCAGCTCGAAAGGGTGAACTTTGCAGAAAGCCGCGAGGACATCGGAAAGAGATTACATCTTTTTCCTTAGCGGAAATCTTCAGGACATCTGGAGGACAGCTATAAAATTTTTCTATTTTATGTTTTAATTACATTTTGAGACTGTTAGGCTAAGCATCCTGTGCTTTAAAAAGAGAAAATTTCATGCTCAAAGTATACAGAACATTAAAAGATCTACCGAGAACTGTAGCTGTGTTTTGGTTAGTTGTCACTTGTAACTCAGTATATTATAAATAATGGAAGAGGGAACATTAAAACATGAGCTCCAACAATTTTCACCAAGAGTCCAACAAAGAAACAGACTATAGGTGTTGACAAGAATTGTTTGGTGGAGAATGATATTGCATATTGCAGAGCCTGTGAACATCAGCTTTACATAAACTTCTTCCATATGAGATGTTAATCAGGACGGAGAACTGAGGGATCTGAAAACAATCAACATTTCCCCTTCCAGACCCTTAATGCTCAGCATGGGGAGTTCGTGGTACCCCTGCACGGTGGGAATGCAGGAGGATCTAGGGTAGCCGTGGGCTGATGGGAGGTGGGCACGTCTTCTGAGGCGCGTTGGGCAGACCCCGAGCCGAGAGCCCCGTGCCGCCCCGGCGGAGCCAGCCCGGGGAAGGGGCTCCCCGGGGCAGGGGTGTGGGACCCAGTAAAATGGACTTCTGAACTAGGGTGAACCAGACCTCAGTGAGCCTGGGACAGATGTTTCAGTGGTAAAAATGAACAAAAGAAGGAGTAGAAAGTGCCTGGGAGGTTTAAAAGAATAGATGGAAGGGGGAAGCCAGCAGCAAAGGAGGCAGAGCTGCGGATGTACACACGCAGCTTAGGTAAATAGATGGATTACTGTAGTTCCTACAAATTAACTTTGGTGATGAACGAAAGCATTCACAAAGGTAATGTAATAGGTATTTGCAAAATATGAGGGTATCTTCAAATGTACTGATATGAATATATTTCGTATGTATATGACTATATATGAAAATATATAAGCATGGTTTGCATATCTTTTGAACCAGAATTTGGAAGGAAGGGGTAATTTTCAGAAAAGTAAACAACTGTATTTCACAGTTTCTAAGGAAGATTTCAATTTTGCTTTTTCAAATGACATTTTCATTTTCAAAAATGCAAAATGTGTTTCAAAAAAAGAGGGGCTGGTTGCCCTATTTACCTTTGTATAAAGATCTAGTGGTGGAATACAGTTTGATTGCAAAATATATGCTGTTCCCAAGGGAACTGCTGCTTGAAAGCGCTCACTAGCCGTGATTAGACTGATCAGATGATCATTTGCTCTCAGCTTAAGCTAGTATAAAGCCAGAGAAAGTCAATTGGCTTGAAGGACCTGTGTTATGGTCACCCAGGAAGCTTCTCTTCCTTGGGTAAAAAGGACAAAAACAGTTATTATGACCAGAGTATTGCTCTTAGCTCAGAGCAGTACCCCGGCTGAATTCAAGGGCTGGATCCACAAGTGTGGGAGATACTGCCTTGTGATGTACTCGCGCCATACCCATTTAAACCAGCAGTGATTTCATCAGTTCCTTTTAGGGGCAAAACTCACCTTAAACTGTGGGGCACAGCAAGTTCCTAATGATAATGACTCTTTTTTTTTTTTTTTTTTTGGTGCTAAACTGATCAAGTCGGCACTGCCCTAGGAAGGCTCAGGGGGCCATGCCCAGATGCCCTGTGCCCACCGTCAGTCTGGCAAGTCCATCATCTCCAGCCCCTACCAGGGAAGGCCCCCGGGCTGTGCGTGTCCCTGCTGCTCCCAGCACCTGGCACAGGGATGCTCCAGGGGCTGGCGGGACCTCTCTCCCTCGTTTTCCCCCAGCCCTCCCCACCAGAGCTGGATCCCCGCTCTGCTTACAGCTGTGTTACAGTGGGTCAGAGCTTCAGCACGCACAACTTCGGAATGCACCATTAAGAGCAATACTCAACTTATCTATACATTTTTCATGTTCTCTTCTTTTTTTTGTCCCTTTAAATGCTCTTGGGGGATATTTGTGGAGTATTTTAATTATTTTTTTTTGCTGCAAAATGAATCCGAAAGATTAATGCAAAGTCAAGCAATCTTCTTTTACTTAAACAAAGTCACTCTCACATATACTTTCACTCCCCACCTCTTGGGGAGTGAATATTTATACACTGAATTCTGCAATAATAATTTAACTCCAGTGTGCCCACTGCCTGACAGACATGCCAGTGCTGCACTTACTCTTCCAAGTAACACGGTGTATTTGGGACTCGAAGAGAGTGAAGCTAGGACAATCGCCAAACTGGAGCATTTAATCCCACAAGTAACTACACAGAGCCAGGCGGGAGTGCCTTCGGAGAGTTGCAAGTGTCTGTGCTGTGCAGGACGAGGCTCAGGATCAGAAAAAGAAGACAAAATCTCTTGGTAGCATGCCCAGCTTCCCTCTCCCACTCGCAGGGCTGTCACCATGTAACCCCAACCCGGGGTCTTTTTCATCTTGCATGGCCACAGAGATGAGCCTTGGCCTCTGGCCTTGGCAATTGTGCTACATACCAGATACTTTCTGCCCCCAAAAGTCTAAGTTTTCCTTTCCTTGACCTTTGGCCAACACTTGCTGTTCTACTATAAATAATTCCCCACCTTTGTTTAAACTGTTAAACTGAAGGTATTTATTGCTTGTCATCATATTCCCCAGGATTTTCCTCTCTCTGCTAAAGATACTGGTGATCTGTAGTCACTCTTCATAAATCTTACCCTCCCGTCTGTCTGTCCTTCCATCCGTCCCTCCTGACCTGACCCCACAGACAAGTAACGCATTTTCAGCCAACCTACAGGGAAGACAAACTTGTCTCTGGGGTAATGGAGAAGGAAGGACACAGCGGCAGCGCAGAGAGCAGGCTTGTCATGCACAGCTTACAGAGCCTACCAGATCGCCACCGTTTTCACTTGACGAGTAGCAACTGATCCCATGTAACCCTCCTCCCAAACCAGGCTATTATACCCAAGCTGCAGGACAGTCAAATTTCATTATCCCTTCTGCAAAACATATGGAGGAAACAAAATATTGGAGGATACTCCAGTGACAGCTAATGACATTACTGAAATGACTATAAATATCATCTTTAATCTAATAAAAAACAGTATATCAAAGGCATTAAAGCTGCAGATGCTTACTGTGCCAGGGGGGGAATCAAATGAAGCCTTACAGATGTGTCATACTGTGAAGTTATATTTGCATAATAGAAAATGAATGCTGGTTGTATCTCAGTTTTCTGCTGCTTTTTAAACCAGGGGGATCTGGACGCTACATTTAGTGAAGATCTTTTTAGGTAGCCCAAGATTCGGGCAGACAAACAAAAATACAAATTAGCTGCAGGCCTGACAAAGAATTCCCAATGAATGGTCACTTTATCCCTTGCTAATTAGTACCTGGGCTACTTTGTCATGTATTTAATTAGCATAATTTCTCTTGAAAGCACATTTTGCTGAACTGATGCTGATTGTGGGGTGAGAACCAACAAAGTAACATCAATCGGTTAATTAACTTGGTAACACATTTCCTTCCTTCTTAATTTCTGCTTTTGATTTCCATTTAGCTGCTTTTAGGATCTGAATTTTCAGGAGGTTTGTTTCTGGGCAACCGGAGGTAGTGATGGGTGAGAGGGGCCCTACCAACATGACCTTTGTGATATTATTTCGCTATTGTAGGAAGAGGATGCTTTTGTGCCCTCATGGGGTCTCTAGCACCACAGTGAACACTTCTGGGAAATAAAGTAACAGGTGTACTTTTATTAAACACAGGCACAATCCTGCTTACTGCTGGATTTCAGGGTTTTGCCTCTGGTGCACGAGAGCAGGAGATGCCCCTGGACTTAGGCACAGTGCTGCTTCCTGAGCCGGAATATTTCCAAATTGGCAGAACTACCACAACTTTGGGCTTCTACAAGCATGAACCAAGACACCTGACCAACCTGGGTGATGCAATGCTTCCCTCACAGTGTGGTCTCCTATGTCAACCAAGAGCACTACGTTGCTGGGACTACTGAAATCTCATTAAAACAGACAGAGTCTAATAACATTTTCATTTGACCTCATTCCAGCAGAAGGTACAGAGCTAAGAAAAGAATCTGGTGGGGGGTTTTTTTTGTTTTGCTTTAGGTTGTTGTCTGTTCTCCTATTTGGTCACCCTGCTCAGCAATGCCCCCCTCCAATGACTACTTAAACCTCAACCGTGTCCTTGCCTGAGCTGTCCTGGTCTCCTAGCAGCCCTACTTCCAGCCGCCCTGGCTTTGGTCATGCTCCAACTTCCCTCTTTGGTGGGATGAGAACAGCACTTGTTTCTGGTAAAGCAATCCAGTTCTGTGTTATACATGGGTGATGCTGGTGTAAAGGATCAGCCACGTGTTTCCCAGCCACCTCGTGCAGTTGGGCTACATGGAAGGAGGTACGGGTCCAGCAGCAATGTGTTTTGTCTCCCCTCACTCAGCTCTTTGGAAGGAGATTTTGAGGTTGTCCTAAATGGACCGTGGTAGGAATATGCGTTATCAAGGCAGAAAAGGGTGATATGGTCCCGGTAACTAAGCATGAGCGTTGTGGAGGTCCATGGTCACCCCTGTGCTCATAAACTCCAGTAGAAGCATTGCACTGAGCAGGACAGCAGAGCTCTGTCTTCATGGGGTGCCTGAGGATGGATTTCACTAGACTGCACACTAGATTTTACCTGGCACGGGTCCCACATGTGGCCTCTACTGGAAAAAACGGATTTTTGCCCTAAAAGATTATGTGCCTGGATTTATTTAGGCTGCAATTTGCATGAAGATATTCATTTTAAAATTAGTCCCCCAAAAGCACCAGGGAAAGAAGGAGGTTGACTGGAAAAAGGATTTCTGTTCAGCCTTAATTTAAAGTGGAAAATAATGTTTGTACTGCTGCATGCCAAATATATTAGAAGGATTTGAGATTATAATATAGAGTAGGTTAATGGCAGTTTCATAATCTAATCTGCTGTTGAATTCTGACTTTAGCAACCACCTTTCTTTCTTGGGCTTAGAAGGTCTTTGTGTTTCTGTAAACTCCAGCAGATTGAGAGAGTTCAGAGTTGAAAGCTCAGTGATTTAAATTCGCCATGCTGCTAAGTGCTAAGGCTTAGGAGCAGTGAATAACTGCAGCGCGGAGTCTGTTATACACCAGGACTTCTCCAGCTCCCTGAGCCAGCGACCAAATCCGTCCCAGGGATTTGCACCCCGGCCCCCACGGGCTGCTGCCCATGGGTGCCATACGTTCCTGCCTCTTTTGCAATGGCACTCACCAAGAGTGCCTGCACGCCCGTGCTCGGATAACTCCCCGGAGGCAGGACACGCCAGCGATTTTAACTCTAAACATAGCTCATTTTCTCCACCTTCAGCGGACGAGGATGTCAAAAGGCAAGCCCTAGAAATGCAGGCCACATTGCATGGTGTTCCTGGGCATCCCCTTCTCTGGGGGGACATGGGCTGTAGGCAGCCAAATTCCTCCCAGTGCCTGGTTTCTCAGAGAGGATGGCAAGCAGAGAAGGAGATCTGCCGGTGTGGACCCCACGGGGACCCTCGGGACGTGAATCTGACCCAGCAGCACGGCCCGCGGGCTGCTTTAAAGGGATGCTGTGCGCATTGTGCTCCATCAGGAGCAGATCCGAGGTACAGAAGCACCGCATCGCGCTGGGTTTTTCCAGCTGCGTGAGAGGACATGAGCTGACTGTGCCTATTAAATGATGCTTTTAACTCAGCTCGACTGAAAATGTTGACATACACAACGTGGATTTAGTACTTTGATACTTACAGGGAAAGACTGAGGAAGGAGGAGGGGGATATCTGACTGTTTAGAAGGGCAATATTTAAGGAAGATGCAGAAGAAGAAGCAGTCGGCAACTGGTACGCCTAACCTACAAATGTCAGCTTTACAGAGTGAGTCAGTCTAAAAATAACCTCCAATTGTCTCCCAGCTACTCCAGCAGCACAGCAAAAGCACAAGTGGTTGAGAAAAATCACCAGAGGGGAGAAGGATTCTCTGTCTGGCTTTTTTTAAAAAAGCCTATGCTTTTAGAAATTTCTGATTAAAAAATGAGGCAAATACCAGGCTCTTAGAAGTCTAGATGCAAGTTAACCTTGTTTAAATGTATTCACTCTTACGTATTTTGCCTCTATTTATTTTACCTCTGAAAAGCAGCATAGGCTGAATTCCAGATATTCCCCGGAACGCTGTAAACGTAAAACATGGGTATCCTTGCAAAATTGCATGAGAACATATCTCCCATCCAGACTAGACTCCCTTTCTAGACTCAATATTTTAAATAAGAGTATTGAATATCACTCCCTATAATTTGCATGCTTTCTTTTTTAAGAGTCTCCCTGTTCGTTTACGCCCTATGAACTATTCCTTTCTCTTTCAGTGATCATTGAAATGCAGTCTGTCTATGGCAGCATTAAATTAATCCATGATTCATTTTCAATGCATAATCCAGAAACCTATAGATGCTTTCTTCCCTCTCCCGCTGTCTGAAGCCATTGCTCTACAACAGGTGCATACTGGCTTCAGATGTAGTAAGAGCCAGAATAATGCCAGCACCATCCCATCCCAATGCACTACCCTTTGCTATAGCAAACCAACCAACCAACCCAAAGGAAAGACCTGAGACACATGACATTGTAAACAAACAGGCAAAAATGCTTTTGAAAGACATGAAAACTAAATACCTCTCCAATGATGTATAGGACTGCTGCTTACCTGCAAATGTTCCTGAGATGGAACATACTGCTGGAGATTAGAGAAGCTATTTCTCCTATTAATGCTACATAATTCTCTGATTTAATGTCTCCCTCCCAGCTGGGAATGAAGATGCCATGTGGTGTCTCCACTCTGGAATGGGAGATTTTCCAAAAGCTGAGGTTTTAAACAGTTAAGCCTGGGAAGTACCATTTTTGGACTTAAAACATTCCTCATCTACTGTGTTATATTCCCCTTTTCTACTCCGTGAGTGGAAAAAAACCCCAGCGGTGTTCCTGATGTAGACTTCCAATGTCTTGTGGACCCCAGTGGTATATGCATTGCCATAGCAAGAGCAGACCGAAAAGGGTCAAGCTTGCTACTGTTGATGCTGCTGCTCAGGAAAGATCAGCCACGAGGATGTGGAGGAGCACGCGATGAGGGAGGCGAGGTACCAGGAGGGGGGATGCTGCACTGAAAATACGTTGTGCCCAGGGTGGGATGATGGCAGGGGCTGGTATCCCTCTAGGATGAGTTCCTCAGCTGGGGTGGAGTCATGAGTGCTGCTCCATGATGGGTTTGTGCCAGTGGTAAGACCGGTCCCTCTCCTCCTAACACCACGTGGGCAGCTCAGGTGAGGAAGACATGAATGATAGTGTCACACGAGTGACTCTTCCTCATGGGGAAGCAGTGTTAGGCATCTTCATACCTTTACCCTTACCCGGGGGGTACCAGACTTTAATGCCCCGCGGTAGCATGCTGAATACATCAGAGCATGGGAATGCAAGGACAATGCAGAACTGCTGGCAGTAGATCACACATATGGGCACATGGGAAATAAGTGGCACAAAGTACTATTAAGCTGTTAATTGATTATTTGAATTTTCCCCAGATTCACTGGAATCAGCCACAGAGATGGACTCATACCATAGAAATACAGCTAGACTTGGGCAGACTACCAGGTTTCGTCTTCAATTGTTCCACATTTCAGTGTTGCGGGAGCTCCATATGTGGCTCAAATATGCCAGATGGCCTAAAACACACACTGTCCTCAATACTCTGACACCTCTCCCACCCTGCAAAGCCACCAAACACCAGGCACGTAGTAATCACAGAACTGAATCCCCTTGGATATGAGCTAGTGACAGCAAAATCGAGTACTCGGTTCAAGAGATCCATTCCCCAGTTTGTGTGGCAAATTGATTTGTTTTACTCACTGATGCCCACTTCCCTAGTTCATTTAAATAACGCCTCTCTGGGAGGGCTGATGGCAGGAGGCTTTGGTGACCGAGAGCCAGAGCTGTTTATATTTACATCATTGGTCTGAATCCAACAGAGACTGATAGTGAAAGAAAATATTAGCCATCTGCCCAATGCTGGACAGCCTTGCTAGCAATAACACCAAGAACGGATTAGGTACAGAGGTGGTCTGAATATCCCTTGCTAAAGTTGGCCTTCCAGCTTGGAGAGGGGCTTTCTTGATGAAGCAGAGCCGTTAGTCCTCTTGCCACCCTCACCACCTGCTGTCAGACCATCAGGCAACTCCAGCAGTCACCACCAGAGACTCAGCTTTTATGAACACTGACTTGTTACAAATATTGAAGGGAAAATATTGAAGAGGGGAAAAAAATGGCTCTGTATAAGCCATTGCTCTTTCTGGTGATGCATCACACTGGTTATGAACTAACAGATGCCACACAATGTCTAGTATTTATGGCAGCGCTTACAAAGACGCAGTTGGAAGGTAGACCTTGCCCATTACTATGTTATTGCTGTGTTCTTCCTTGCCAAAACAGAGTCCTGTACTTTAATATTTCCTACTTGCAATTGCATTTTACCACATAGTAAAATGCCTCAGCTGTAAAGATAATACTTTATAGCCTTAGACCTGAGGTGTAGGTAGTTCCCGTACTCGAACGGTTGGTACCACCACTGGGTGCACGGAGTGGAAGGCAGCTGCCTATGGCTTTGCCTCCCCTTTGCTGCTGCAGCTACAGCAGAGGGACTGCCTTACCATGTGGGTCACTTCTCTGCCCAACAGACTGCCTTGGAAACTGCCGTCAGTAATGAGAGACTAGTGGGTCCACATTTCACTAGTTAAAACCTCTCTTCTTGGTTTGACTAAGTAGGTAAAATATCTTAAACCTGATACAGAGGGTGGGTACACCCGAGAATAGGTGGTGGTCTGGAAGTTGTTGGGCTTGTAGCAGAATCCAGCAGCAGGGATGGGTAAGGAGAAGATGCTCTTCCCACACCCAGATGGGCAACATGGCCCATCTCCCCTGGCGTGGCCAGATACCACGCTGCTCACCTGGGAAGCAAGGGGAAGGGCAGTGTGCCAGGCTATGGCCTGGGGGTTTGGTCCCCTTTGTCCTCTGCTGCCCAGGCAGAGACCCCCAGCCCACGTTTGTACGTGTGTGTGTTGGGAGGGCACGCGTGTGTGCTGGGGTCGCAGGCCCAGCCCTTTGCAATCCACCGAGCAAAATGGGCAGGAGGAGCTGCAAAACTGATTGCTCCCGGTGGCAACAGGATTCCCCCCAAAGTGGAGTGCAGTGGGCAGCACCGTGCTTACAAGCAAAGTGTTTCAACTGTGAGCGGTTGTTGGGTGGCAACATGTTTGTCTCTGCTCAACTGGGCCAGTGCCTTTCAGTAAATAATATCCCTTGTTTCTCACATAGCGTTCCTGCGTGTATTGGGTTTGCGTGGCAAGGTTTTGGTAGTGGTGGGGGGCTACAGGGGTGGCTTCTGTAAGAAGCTGATAGAAGCTTCCCCCATGTCCGACAGAGCCAATGCTAGTCAGCTCCAAGACGGACCCGCCGCTGGCCAAGGCTGAGCCCGTCAGCGACGGTGGTAGTGCCTCTGGGAGAACATATTTAAGAAGGGGGGAAAAGTTGCTGCACAACAGCAACTGCAGCCAGAGTAAGGAGTGAGACCATGTGAGAGAAACAACTCTGCAGACCCCCAGGTCAGTGAAGAAGGAGGGGAGGAGATGCTCCAGGCACCGGAGTGGAGATTCCCCTGCAGCCCGTGGGGAAGACCACGGTGAGGCAGGCTGTCCCCCTGCAGCCCAGGGAGGTCCACGGTGGAGCAGATCTCCACCTGCAGCCTGTGGAGGACCCTACGCTGGAGCAAGTGAATGCCTGAAGGAGGCTGTGACCCCGTGGGAAGCCCGTGCTGGAGCAGGTTCCTGGCAGGACCTGCGGCCCCGTGGAGAGAGGAGCCCACGCTGGAGCAGGTTTGCTGGCAGGACTTGTGACCCCACGGGGGACCCACGCTGGAGCGGTCTGTGCCTGAAGGACTGCAGCCCGTGGAAGGGACCCACATTGGAGCAGTTCGTGAAGAACCATAGCCTGTGGAAGGGACCCCACGCTGGAGCAGGGGAAGAGTGTGAGGAGTCCTGCCCCTGAGGAGAAAGGAGTGGCAGAGACAACATGTGATGCACTGACCATAACCCCCATTCCCCATCCTCCTGCACTGCTGGCGGGGGTTAGGTAGAGAATTCGGGAGTGAAGCTGTGCCTGGGAAGAAGGGAGGGGTGGGGGGAAGGTGTTTTAAGATTTGGTTTTATTTCTCATTGCCCTACTCTGGTTTGATTGGCTATAAATTATGTTAATTTTCCCCAACTCGAGTCTGTTTTGCCTGTGACAGTAATTGGTGAGTGATCTCTCCCTGTCCTTATCTCGACCCACGAGCCTTTCGTTATATTGTCTCTCCCCTGTCCAGCTGAGGGAGGGAGTGATAGAATGGCTTTGGTGGGCACCTGGTGTCCGACCAGGGTCAACCCAACACACTGTGGCAAAATGTTTGCACCACCTTGCTTTTATTGAGTGTCTTGGCCAGAAAGATCCCTACCACAAATGATGGACTGACTTACATTGTACCAGCTACGCTTTATCATGTAAGGCAGTAATAAATGCATGGAGAAGTACCACGCCTCAGGACAATTTGGGCACTGTGCAAAGGTCACTCTCTTCAGACCCTAATTGCTCAGCAGAAGTGACATTTAAAATCCATATCATTAAAATCATAACAAATTTATTTACCTCCTCCCTTATTGGGATAATTTTTGCATACATTACACGTTTGATATATTGCATGCTATGGAGGTCAGAGTGTGTTTGCATCATAAAATAATGTCTCGTGGAATCATGATGACACAGGATGCCAGGCTCCGAATATTACTCATGCACCGGCTGCTCTTGTAGGAGCTGTCACAAAATCCCAACAGCCAGAGAAGGCCAGCACTCTCTGAGCTTTGTAGGAAGACAGTATGGCAGCTATTTTAAGACAAGCAGGTAATATTGCAAACGTAGTGGGCAAATAATAGGGTGAACTCTTCTGGACAGTGAAAAGAAAGTTGCAGCAAGAAGGACATATAGAAACATGTACATGTGCACCTCTGACTCAGCTCTGAACCATTTCTTCAGTGCTAGCATTGACATACATATATACGTGTGTATGTCTATATTATGTTTCTTTCTGTTACACTTATATATGTATATATCTCTATACCTTTCTTTCTGTCTCAGAAGACAGCATTCAAGCCAGCATTTTTTTAAGAACTGGATACACTGCTCATCTAACATGTCTAGTAGGTGTTTTCTCTCTCATTTGCCATTAGACTTCAAACACTGCATTTTAGCTTCATCAGCCTGAAAACCACATTCATCGTGCCGTTATCATAGCACCTCTATGTTCCTCTTTGCCATAATATGATTAGTTGAAGGCAGACAAGTTAAAAGCAAGTTCAAATAAGACAGAATTATTTCAGGTAGCCTCAGTATTCTCTATTTCACTTATGTGCATTCATTTCTTTTGTTCATGGTGTTATTTACTTACCTTTTAATGTACTTTGGGACACTTGGAGTTGTGTACCATATGAGAGAAAAAAGGTTTTGTGACTATAATCATGACAGCCTGCCATCAGTGCCAGAGGCTGAAGGAGATCTAGCTTGCCTTCTAACTGAAGATGAAATAAATCTAACTCGGTATTTCTCCATGTGTGTAGCTCCCTTCTTCTACGCAGAGACTGTGGAGGACCGAGGAGTCATACGCTCTCCTAAAGCATGCAGAAAATATTTATTTGCTGCTTTACAAGGCCTGAACCAAAGCCTACTGGACTCCTTCCAGTCCATTGAATTTTGGTGTCTTTTTTTTTTTAATTAAAGCTGGGAGAATGTTTTTGGCAAATAACGAATTTGTCAAAAAATGTAGTTTTGAAGAAGCAACTTGCAGAATCGAGTCCAACTTGGTAAACAGATTTAGCTGGGAAAGAAATAGAAAACATTTGTGAGAACATAACTGAGACTTTCCATGTTTTTCTTTGGAAATTATATATTTGTTCCACGTGTGACATTATTTAAAAGCTACTAAAAGGGATCTAGGCTGGTTAGACCCTGTAGAAAAATCTCTTCTTTTTCTTTGATTTTCCAGACTGGCCACTAAACAGATGTGTCCTATGTGAGTTTCTTACTCTCTTCCATCCCATCTTCTCTGTTCATATCACTTTTGCTTGCTTCTTGCTGCCTGTCTTCATAATTTCCAGTGCTCCTCCCCGGCATGGATTCAGCTGAACAGATTCTAAGTTACTGATCCCCAAATTTATTGCAAGCAAAAGATGCCACCATTGGCTGGCAGCAACCTCTTACATTATATCTTATGCAAAATATAGCAACCACTAGTGGCTCACTGTGCTTTCCCATATTGATCTCGAAACACACTCTAAAGTAGGCTAGAGGTAAAATCTGTAATCTGTGTGAAATTTGCCAATGGGCCAAGGTACTATTTCCTCTTCACTAAGCATAGGGAACAGTGAAGAGCCAAAATGGACGAGTCTCTCACCCATAACAGAGCCTTCAAAGTGTAACTCTTCAACCCTTCAATGCTGCTGCTGGCTAAAGCTACAGGATAGTACCCCATGCCTCTGTCAGGCAGAATTCCCTCTGACCAAAGCAAGTCAGGTCAGCAAGGGTTGCATTTTTCATTGCTGTGTTGGCCCATTGCTGATCCTGGCAGACGTGTGAAGACTATTCCAGCCTGACACCAGGATCAGACCCCAAGTTCTTGATTTTCCCGGACAGCCCCTTTCCGAGGTCCCCAGTCCAGCACCCAGGTGAGCCGAGCAGGGGGCTGGATGTGTGTGTGTGTGGAGGGGGTGGCTTTTGCAGGTGGGAAGGCTGGCATGCAGATCAGCATCCTTCTCCCAATCCAGCCGTCACGCTCCTGGCAAGATCACTTAGTGATGCCAGCTCGCCGCTCTGGTGCTGCGTGGAAGACGGGAGCGCAAGAGCGGGTCCCCGTGGGGTGGTTAGGCTTGCGCCACAAACCAGGAGCAAGCTCTGGAGCTGGCTGCCCTGCTGGTTTTGATTGACTGCAGCTGCTTGTTTGCTCTCAGCTAGGTTGCTTCTGGAAAGCCTGTCCGTTTGACCTGTCTGCCTCCTTCCTGACGCTGAGCTGCTTCTCAGCTGCCTCATTTCCTCCCTGGGAGCATAACAGAGGCAGCCTGAAATCTCTCTGCCCGTTGGGCTTCCAAGTGACTTTCCATCTATTTAATGTATCATTAAAACTTAATGCAAGGACTTCCTTTCAGAAAAAAAAAAAAAAAAAAAAGGAACAGAGCATTCTTTTCCTTTTATGATGCTGCCTGATTTTTAGCAACTACGCCCAGATATTTGTTTGACAGCTACAAATCAGGAACTCAATCAAATGCCCGTACCAACCACGTACAGGAGTTTCCCCTGGGACACCGCTATCTCTTTCTTTCCTTTCTTTTTCTTCTGCACAGCAGGAGTGAATGGCATAATAGTGGATATTGGAAATAAACTCTCGAGCAGTGGAAGGGCCATCATTAGTGCTGACAAAAGCAGCTTTTGAGGCTGAGCCAAGATCAAATAAATGAGAACTGGTAGGAGAAGCTGTCGTGTTTATGAACAGCTTATGAATGTGAGGTTCAAGTTATCACTTTTTTGGAATCAATTAACTTTTGATACTCTGTATAGATGGGTCAAAGCTGAGGGTTTCCCCCTGATTTAAGCAGAGATACCCTTGCCCTGAATTGTTAATTATTTCTCCTTGGGTGGAGCAAGAGGCTTCCTCTAATTTACTTCGAAGCTGTTTAACTCTAGCCATCACTGTCCTTTCCCTCCCCTCTTTCACAGCTCTCCCACACCCAGACTTCTCTGCTGAAAGCACATGACAGGCCAGCCTCACCCCAGAAGGACAAGGACACACTTATTTTCCTGTGAAAACACAAGAGGAAAGAGCTGGACTGCTCTTTTCAAAAGGGGATTTGTCATGATATCCCTGCCTCCACAGCCAAAATGTGCACTGACCACAAGGACGCTACTTTCACCTTCATCCATGGAAGAGTTTAATTAATCTTTCCATATTGGCAGGTGAACAACATTTCCTGAAGAGAAAAATAAATGTTAATTTCCAGAGGTAATTAACAGTCACTGAATGAGACTAAAGGGCTTTCATCAAAATTACCAATCAGCTCAAATTTGAAGAGATTCTCTCCTCCTCTTTGCTTCTTCATCTCATTCAGCCAGTCCTGCTGAATTAGTGCCTAATAGAGTCTCAGACATATTCATATCCTGTCAAATACCCATCCTCCCAAGGAACTGTCCCTTTCAAATGGTAATACAGAGGGCGTATGATGTGCATTCGTTGCTATTTTGGATTTAACAGCTGGCTGCATCGCACCAAGGGTAGCTGTGGAAACTTAAATAAGGGATGTGTGTGCGTGTGTACACGTGTGTGGGTGTGTAAACACCTACTCTTTTGCAAATGATACCCTTTATCTTAAATAATGCTCTCTTTATAACTCTTTGCTAGCTAGTTCTCTTTTTAGACCACCACGGCTGCCGAAGGAGAGAGCGGTACAGCTTCACAGCAACCAAGAGCGTGGTCTCACCCCAGGACTCAGCTGGGCAACTCCTTTCTCAAACAAGTTCCCGCTCGGCAGATGACCAGGGATGGCCCATCATCAGTACTGGGGTGCTGGTGGCCCTTGTCAAGACCTAAGGGATTAAGAAAGGCTCTCCTCAGGCTATGCTCACCTTGGCCAAGTATTACGCGGCTTCAGATGTTCTCAACGCAGCTCAACACACACGCAGTCGGGGTGCCTGGGCGAAGGGACGGGTGGACGGTCTCAGGGCTGGCCTCCACAGAGCAGAATGAGGACAGAAAGTAGGAGTCTTTCCAGATCAGTGTAATAGAAAAGGTTCCCTCCTCCTGCTTTGTTAAATATTTTGGGCCTGAGCCAAAGACCCGTGGTGTTCGCAGGGACATTTCCACCGTCTCCAGCTGGATCTGGCCCTGTAATATGGAAATCTTGGGGGACCCCATGATGACAACCAACAAGGAGGATTTCTAGTGAAACCTTTCTGTGTGCTGTACCAGGGCACTTCTGGAGACAGCACTAGATAGGCACAGAGCATGACCTCCGTTAACAATATACACTACATGAAAGCTAATAATTCTGGCTAAAGCATATTCAAAATAGGATGCTTGAAGCAAAACTAATGCATTATTCACTGCTTGTTGGGAATACAAGAACATAGAGATAGACATCTGAGCCTTGGGCCTTTTCTGAGATGTACTGTACACGGGCAGGCTCAGTGGGCTGATGGAAGTACAGTGACTCTCACTGCCATAGATTTTTCATTACTAATAGTATTTAAAATCTTGCCCTGTGATCAAATAAAACCACAAATGTGTGTGTATTCAACTTTGCTTTCTAGTCGTATACAGTGATGGGAGATGTTTCTAATGCTGTATTCATTTCCTTGGTGTAAAATATGCCCTTCTTCCACCTTTTCATTAAATCAGACAAGTATTTGGCAAAAGTCACAGGGTGAAATAGTGCGAAAATTGCCAATTTCTCAGTAGGTAGCTGAAAACAATTCTGAACAGAGCACCAACATGCTCAACTCCAACACAGCGTGCACGCCCTGCTAAGGTAATGCTTCTCAAAAATAAAGACTGCAAAAGAAGGAGAAAAATATGTTATTTTATATACTCATGATATAGAAATAAAAATCCTTGTAAAGCGCTTCAACAGCCATTGTGAGAGCAGCATTGTAGAAAAATCGGTTTGACATTCACCAAATTGCATGTAGACAGCCTGCAATAGAGAGACCTGCCTCTGAAATAATCACTCTCTGGTCCTTTTGTGGTCAACAGAGAAACATAGACACTTGGGGGAGTGATTTATCTCTTCCTAAAGTAGATGTCTAAGAAAGGTCAAATGAATTGCTTCCTAAAAGTGCCTATTTCTCTCCATTGACCATAAAGGTTGAAGAGTGACTAGCTCAGATGTAAATTAATACACTGTAGACATGCAAGCCTGTAGGCTGGTGGGGAGGTGGGGGATGCTGAAGTGCACTCCTATACCCCTGTCTGCCACAGTGGAAAGGTCTGTAGAATAAAGACAGATAACTCCTCCTCCTCTTCTCCAAAGACAGATTTCCAGGTTTTCATCAGGTGAGATATTTTTGGTTCAAGGTGTTTTGCTGTGCATCAGCTCAAATGGTATTGTATGCCCAGACCTGCCCCACAATATCATGTCAGACAGAAAAAATTCTTTTGCAGGTGCTGCTACAAAGAAGAATCTTACGCAGTTTTGGATCCCAGCACTTCCAGCAAGCAAGCCTGATTTACAGCACTGGTGAAGCCTTCTTGGAGCTGGAAGCAGCTTGACTGGATCCCAGTCACCGTTTTACAAGGTATGTCTTGTGAAAATGGTTTTGAGGCCAACTTCTGATCCTAGCTGATCTTTAAGTGCGACTGCAAATTGGCTCCAGTGGCACATCTTTTTCATGGCAAATTCTCTTTAAGGTCTCCTGGGGGGCTGACATGGGACCCACCTTCTGCTGGAAAACAGATTGACCTGTAAAAAGCAACATAATTTTATGCGTTACTGTTATCCAAAATTCTCACTTGTCATTAGCTTTCCTATGGCTTATCTTTTTAAAGAGCCACATAGTAATGTACCTGGCTTACCGGTGATAGCTTTGCCTTTCTCAATAACTGCTTTCAGGATAGTTGAATTACAATATGATTTCTAATGAATGCTCATACATTTAATTGAAAAGAGAAACAATTGTGAGAATGGCGTTACCTGAAGTCACTGTGCTTGATTTCAACATCCTTGAGTTTATATTTTTCATGTTTGATCCCAGAAACATTGCCTAAAAAGCCAGCACTTGAAGTTCAGACGACCTCAGAAAAAGGCAATTTTTAAATGTGAAAGAAAAGCCAAAGTACATTCATATCTGTTAGCATGTGCTCTTATTATAAAGTAATTTAAAAAACACAACTAGATCAGGCTGACAATAACCGCATCAAAAATCAGTAGGTACTTTGGTCACATTACAAGCAACAAAGCTGAGCTTGGTGATTTATGATAATATCACTAAAACCTCTTGATATATTTAGCAAGTGGTAATGGTAAAGGTTATAATTCCTCTGAGGGACAATAGTGATGAAATAAACCACAAGGGTCAAGTGGATTATGACCTCGTGAAAACTCAAATAATGGAGATGGAGCTTTATAAACTTCCTTATAATAGATAATGCCTTAAACAATTTTAAAGCTGCTTAGTACTTAATTCAGCCTTGCCACGGGCTTCCTACTGCCTACGTATTATTAGAGGAAAAACTGAAAACAACTTCTGTCACTACAAATCTTGTATCTGCTCAGAACCCCCATTTTAGGTGCAATGAGCACTCTTGCTGTGCTCCGAAAGTTCACAACAGGTAGTGTGTGTGCACCCATCTGTCAGTTCTCCCCACCCAGCATTTGTAGTGTGAGTGCTTATATAGAATTTGTGATTCCAATTTAAAGCTTGCAGTGCATCCTGGATTGCCATGTTAATAATCACACCTGGCAGCATTAATTTTGCTGCTGTATAGTATTGTCATGGGATCAAAGTGTTTCTACAAGACCAAGAAATAGGGCAAGATGAACAATACCACCGACTGTTTTACATGCCTCACTAAAGGAAAGAGTAACAGCCCATTGGTATGCTTACCAGCACAGGCATAAAGTTCATGCAAATCCTCTATATATAGTTACCTTAGCCACCGGACTTTAGAACAAAGCTTACATGGGAGGTCAGAAGTGCCACATGCCTGAATTTGTGGTGAGATTCAGGTGGAGGGGGAGCAACCTGACAGGCAAATGGTGACTATCCTGACCTTCCTGAATACGTTTCCCTGAGTAAACACTGTGAAAACACTATATGGGATCAGTCCCATAAAGAATTATGTCCATGAGTCACTTGACTAAGGTCACTCACGTACAGAGTTCGGGCTCCTTCATCTTCATTCTTGCTGTAGTTTGCCTCCTGCATGTCAACCCACCTCACCACAGCAAGTTTTTCTCCTGGCATTGTACTAAGATAAAAACTATTGAACTGGTAAATTCTGGAGAAGCTGCATGGATAAAGCAGCGACACTCGGGCATACCTGCACAGCTTTATAAACTACTGCACAGAAAAAATTCCTCTGTCAGAAACACAGAGAAGTGTTTGAGGCCATGCTATCTCAACTTCAAAGACGTGGAGGAAGAAGGGAGACAAGAAGATGGCACAAGGCTTACCCACTTGTGTAACAGCACTGACGATGGCAGGCCTGGGAAAGCATCAGTCTGAGATGTGAACAGGGTGATCTGCTGCCATTGACAGAGGGATTTTTGATTGATTTTAAATTAAGGTCACTGTCTCCAGGCCACAGCTAGATTTGATTATTTCTGTCACGTTTTAGAAGGGTGAGAGAAACTTATTTGCAATCAGTGACCCTCTCTCTTCAGTGACCCTCTCTCTTCAGTGACCCTATGTATAGTGATGGTTTTTCCAGTGGGCTTTGACACTTCCAACTTCCACGACATGCTGTGCATTGGTACAGCATTGCCACTCTCCCACTGAAACGAGCAGACATCTTCTTCAAGAACTGAATTTTGAATTACAGGTTTACACTATTAAGAGCTTATGACACCAGCACCAACATCATCCTCTCCACTCCTTCCCAAGAGTGTAAAACAACCGGCTCATGATTTCATACCTATACATACTCCATTCCATACGTGATGTCACATAGTCCACACATGCCTCAATGAATATGTTTGACAACGACCTTTCCAGCTCTCGATGGAAAGGTGGTAATGTAATCCAAGCACTCGTGTGACAGCTGACAGTCCTGAAACACTAACCCACTCCATTCTTCCAAACCAGAACCTTTTTCCACTCTTAAATACAGCTGTTTAAAACCAGTTTTGCTATTGCGCATTTGAGTGACCACCTCCTCCTCATGTTCCTGACCGCTGTCCCAAGCAGCCCGCTTGGTTGACAGCATTTCCAGCTGCCTCTCTGCTTGCTTACAAGACTCCCCCACCTTACTGTCCTGATACCTTCCAGAAAGCCACTCATCCATTTTAGTACTCAATTCTATGCAATACAGGTGCTAGGAAAGCTGTGGGCAGCACAAAATTAACCCAGATGTGACATTAAATCTGAGAAGTGTATTCACTGCTGGCAGGTAAATGATGGCTATCAATGGACACCTAGGGGAGAGTGCAAGAACAGAGCAAGCCCAGCCATGAACCATTTGTGGTGGAGGGACCTTTCTGAGCTGGCTGTGATTTGGCTGCCCTCTGTGGATTTCTCATCTGCCAGTTAATCCATTCTCCCCTCGAAATGACATCAACTGCCCGCTGTCAGATGGCGAGGGGCTCCACAGTTGTGTTTGCATGAAGAATCACCTCCGTACGGTCAGGTGAAGTGGCCACCTGCTACCTCCATTTAATGGCCTCTGCTTCGTGTGCTGGAAGTCAGGGTCAGCAGTCCCTGCTCACTCTCTCCATGCTGCTTGAGAGTTGAGGAGCCTGTGTCACATCTCCCCTCAGACGCCTCTTGCCAGGCTTGCATGTACCTAACTGGAAAGCCATTTCAAACCATGGATCGTCACTGCTAGCCTCCTCTGAAGCTATTCCAGCTCTACCGTGCCCTTTTTGAGCAGTATTCAGGGCACAGGTGCACCACGGATTTACAGACCAGTGTAAAATCCGTTTTCGTCTCCATTTCTGTCCTAACAAGTCCTGACATTTGACTCACTCTTTTGGCCACACAGAGCACAGAGCTGACATTTTCCCAGCTGTTCTTGTCCCTGGGCTCTCAACCTGGGGGAAGTGATGGCCAAAATCTTTCTGTGCTGATGGGCAAGAAAGAAATGACCAACTGCAACTGCACAGTTGTGCTGTTCGGGAAAAAAAAAAAAAACAAACCTTGGAATAACAGTAGTGGATGTTAAATCCCAAGATGCTACGAAATTCACTCTCAGGCAGCTTGACCTAAATTCCTATGGGCGATGAGGAAGCCACATATTTGGAGCATTTGAAAGAAAACTAGACAAATGCCCATAAATTATCCTATGGGGGACATTCCTACTCTCTTTCGGAAGATGGATTAGGCAGATGACCTACTAAGTATTTTTTTTTTTCTTCTTTCACTAATTCCTACAATGTCATGAGTGCGCGTGCTTTACCCTTTCTTAAATCATAATCTGTTTGATCCAGCACCAGTCAAAGGTTTTGAAACGCCCATTAAACCGCAAGAGGAAATCTCGAGCGGTTTGCTAATATCAACAGAAATCCAGATGGAATTACAATCATCTTTTATGTACATTCGAGGGCATATTATGTAATACTAGCCACGGATTTAGTTTAATGCACGGCACCTTCCAATAAGCTGCTGGCGACACTAATAGCGATTTGAAACCTATGAAAAACTCTTTTGCCCTCAACAAAACCATTTTAAAGCCCAGAGTCCGCAGTCAAGGGGCTTGGGATGTTCAGAGTCTTATGGGAAAATGGGGACAGGGGAGATCAAGGGTGGAAAAGACAGGCCAAAAAAAAATTTTTTTTCGAAAGAGGAGAAAGGGGGGGGAATAAAAATAGGAAACTAGAAACGCGGTCAGTCTGAGATAGCGGCAGAGGAGACAAGGTCAAAACTTCAGGCAAGCGGGGAGCAAAAAATCCATGAGATTTATTAAGCAGCATGACGCTGACTGCTGCAGCATCCTCCCGGCCGTCGGGCTTGTTCCCGCAAAGGCTGGGGCGGCCACGCGGGACCCTCGGTAGGCCCTACCCCACGCAACCCTCGCGTGTCCCCGTCGCCCCCCCCCCCCCCGCGCCGAAAGCTCCGGGGGGGCGCGGGGGGGGGGGGGGGGGTTACGGGGACGCGCCGGCGGGAGGGCGGAGCGAGCGGTAGTAGGCGTGGCGCAGGGTGGGGCAGCCCCGCCCCGCCCGCCGCTCGCCCCGCCCCCGCCCCGCCCGGCGCGGGGGGGAGCGGGACGCGGTACCGGGCAGGGCAGGGCGGCGCGTCCCCGGCGGCGGCCGGCGTTGACAGAGGCGGGCGGCGGCTGCGGCCCCCATGGAGCCTAGCTAGGGGCTGCCGCACCCTCCACCGGAGGTAGGTGCCGCGGAGCGGCTGCGCACCGATAACCGCGGGCGGGCGGGCGGAGCGGTGACAGGTTGGCCGGGGCGGCGGCGTTTTGCGGGAATTCCCCCCCTGCCCTTGCCGGCCGCGGCCGGGCTCTGCGGTACCGGGGGGAGGGCGGCGGCGGTTCCGCGGTCCCCGCTTCGGCCCGTGACTATTGTTTCTGGTGGCGCCGAGCGGGCGCAGCGAGACCCCGGCGGCGGCTTTGTGCGGGTTGTCCCGGCAGTGGGGCTGCGGCGGTGGCGGGGAGGGGGGGGGGGGACGCGGAGGACCGAGGCGGGGAGAGGGACGGGGCGAGACGGTGACCGCAGGGGCAGAGCCAACCCCCCCCCCCCGCCGCCCCTTCCTCCTCCTTCTCCTCCTCCTGCCCGCGCAACTTCTCCAAAATCACGCCCGTGGGTGCGCGGGGAGGAGCGGCGCGTGCCGCGGCGAGGCATCGCCGCCCCCCCCCCCCCCGGCTTGTGGCTCCTGCCCCACGGGAAAGAAAACGCGGCGGGTCCCGGCGGCTTGAAGCACCCGGGTCTGCGCCCTGGAAGAAGGAGAGTAAAGACATAGGGTGGGTTCCAAGAGGGGCGGTAGTGGGGGGATTTGGGGTCCCCCTCGTAGCCGGTCCCAAGCGAGGAGGAGGAGGAGGAGGAGGGTTTATCCTTCCGAAGTCGGGGCAGAAATTCCTCCCGCTGCCGCCCGGCTTCCCGGCGAAGGCTGCCAGCGGGGTGAACTGTCACCTGCGTCCCCCTTAATGGCTTTTTCTGGAGGAGGTGGCCGCGGGGCGTGGGTCCTCTGCGCCGGCGTGGCTGCGCTGCGGGTGTGCGAGCGGTGGGTGCCTCGGTGAAGTGTCGTGCTCCAGAAGTTCTGCATCCCTCGGGGGAGATGGAGATGCTGCAGGGTGCAAGCGCCCTGTGCCAGAGTTGCAGGGCAGCCCATCACCTTCTCTCGTTTTTTCCCTCTTTTTTACGAGGTTGGTTTGGCTTTGATTTAGTCACTGCTGTTGATGTCGGTTTTCTCGCGTGCCGTTCTTCATCAGAAGTGCTTTTTAAAATAACGCTTAAAATGCAGGCTTCAGAATGTACGTATAGTCTAATGGGGATGTATTGTTAAAGAGGAAAGGGTATCTGGTTGCCCATTAATTCTTCAGGTATTTTCCATTTAAACTTGATGAGGAAATGTTTTTTCCAAGTAACCTTTCATGTCATCTATCACTAGCAAACTGGCTTAGCGTTTAAAGTAAAGATTTCCTCACAAATATGCTACTGATTGGCGTGTTTCAGGCATAACACTAGTACAGGATGGAAAATCAGCACGCTTCCATTTTTTTAATCTGTAAATTTGGAAAAGCCTTTCCTTCCTTTTCATGACTCTGAGTGGCCCTGGTCAATCAGATGTAACTACAGTAACTAGTCCAGGAGGCCGCTGATAGCCTGCACGTTTTCTTGCGTGGCTCTGCTGGAGAAGCCTGTTCAGTTAATGCACCCTCACTATTTTGTTCTTGGCATCTCTGATGAATTTTGTAGCATTTCTGTGATAAGCTCCAGTGGGACTCTCGTGGAGACACTGAAATCTCTTTTACCTTGAGAGATGATGGATGCCAAATTTGAAGAGGGGATAACTGCTCGAATTAACTGGAGAGTGATGCTGAGTTTCCGTGTATACATTAAATTCTGGAGGCGCTGCAGTAACCAGAGCTATCCGAGTCAGACTGGGAATCACCCCAGTGATGGGTTTTGCAGGGTCCTGACAGCTTCCTACCAAAAATGCAAGTGATAAGCTTTTGCAATGTGCGTGGATTGCATTGCAAGTGCAGGCTGGAGGATGGAGCTAGTCATGTAGCGGGCATGACGTGTGTGATGAGCAGGTCACGCTGAACACGCTACAACTTTGGGAAGCTGGCATTTGCTGTGCAGAGCCTGCAGCGGTGTGAATTGCAGGGAAAAAATGCATTTGCATGTAACAAAGGCGGCTGGCTCATCTCCTGCGTGAGGAACTCTTTTTTTTTAGAAAATCTGGCTCCCGTTTCTGCCTCTGCTGCAAATTGCCGGTGTAGCTTTGGGCAAATCATTTAATGTTTCCGTGCCTCCCCTCTCCTCATCTTGGCCCATGACCCACGAAGGGCTTGCCTATACCAGGCTGTCAGTTCAGACCCTAACTCAAACCCTTTACCTTCCCCGCTTGCCTCGCGCATAGCAGCCTGAAGCCTGCGATAGGTGGTACCTAGCTGCTCCGAGGAGATACAGTTTGACATTCAAATGCTGCTGCTGGAGCCAATAATACAGACGTAGCAGCCTCACAGCTATTCATTAATCTCTAATCCTGTCCCTCTTCTAATCCAGTCATTCTCTGCTGCTAATCAAATCGCCCGGCATTGCTCGAGCGGTGTTTGGCTGTGTGCTTGCCCTCGTGTTGGCTAGACTATGTCAAGGCAGGGAAGCGGTGGCAGTGAAGATGGGCTGAGTATCACCAGCTCTTCAGGACAGAGACCGTCTGTCACTTGAGGTTTGTAAAATCCATGGCATGAGAGAGGCCCGGTGTGATTTAGTAATACAGATCATAGCTAGAGGGTAAATTGCAAAAACATCACAGAAAAATGGCCAGAAAATGGCACCTCGGGCGTTCCTGCGCAGCCAGCTGTGTGCACATTGGGAGGGAACGGAGGTGGAAGGGTGCAGCTCCCTCGGCCTAACAACGGCATTCTTATTTTAGCATGGAAGACAGCCAAAGATAAGGAGTGGTTGTCATCCGGCTGGTTGGAGGATTAAAAAAAAAAAAGAGAGAAAGAGAAGCTGTGTGGAAATAGAAATATTTTGATGTAGGTACTAAAGGAAAAAAAGCAGATAACCTTGGAAGTGGTGGACTAGCCACATAAAGCTGGCAGTACAAGATTTCTCCCATAAAATCCAGAATGATCCTAATTAAGCCCAGACCCTGTGAAATGACACATGGCTTTATTTATTTCAGATGTTTCTAGGTCCTAAAGATGGGGCCAAATGTGAAGAGTTTGATGTGGCAGATAGTTTAACCCCAATTACTTCTACATAAATCACGTGATTGTTACAGGAGCTGAGTACATCTGATGGGTGCCCCAGAGCAACTGATAAAAATATATATATATATATTTAAAAAAAAATCCCCTGAAAAATCTCTGGCGGTGCGGGCGAGGGTTCGGGGGAGAAGGGTGGCCATCCTCTCCGCAGGCAGGAGGATGGGGATGCAGGAGCTGTTGCGGCGCAGTGTGCCCGCTGGTCTGCATGCACAGGCAGCTGAAATGGTGGCTTTGTAGAGCAGGCAGGCAGAGAAAGGGAAGCAAAATGGGAGCTCACAAATATTCTCATTATGAAACTGGGATGGATGAATGATTTATGGGGGTACTTGCTTTTTTTAAAATTTTATTTTATTTTGAGCGGACAGAGTTGGTTGGCGATGTGTGGTGCTAGCCATGAATGGCTTTGTTTTGAGATGAGGCTGCACTGGGTCATGCCTCCAGAAATGACATCTACAGAATAACAATACAGTAAAACACTTTTCAGCACTGCTTGGGTTTCATAGACTGTCTTCAGGAGGAAAAAGTTTTCCTTATTTTTTGTTCAAAGCCCTAGGCCTAAATTCTCCCAGTGGACTCTAGATTTCAAAAAGGAGGTGGCTGTACGAGCAGTCCTAGGCTGCGGGGGATCATTATGAACCTGTCTTGGTTCTCCTTGGGTATTTCCATTCCTGGGTTTGCAATATTGCCTATCCCTCCTGGAGCACTGAGCAACTCCGTAAATAGGCCACTCTGTGGAGGAGCTGCTCTGCCGGGCGATTAAATGTTGCTTGTTAGTTCTGGCTTTCCCTTTTTTTTTTTTTTTTTTCTTTTTTCCCCCACAAACAGGTCTATCCATGCTGTACTTTAATGTGCAGAGCAGTGCTGTAACATGGGTAGGGTGAATTTACGGGGTCATGTCTGTGGGATTTTGCCTGTCTGTGGGATTTTGCCAGTCCCGTTGCTGGCAGGGTGTCCTGGGGAACCCCTGCGGCAGCTGCCGCTCCACACTCAAGTGCTGGCTTTGGGTGTGAGTGACTGGACCCCTCTGAGCTGGACCAGTTTCCAGTACCCTTTTATTTTTGCTAGTTAATAGAATCATAGAATAGTTTGGGTTGGAAGGGACCTTTAAAGGTCATCTGGTTGAACCCCCCTGCCATGAGCAGGGACATCTTCAGCTAGATCAGGTTGCTTAGAGCCCCATCCAACCTGACCTTGAATGTTTCCAGGGACGGGGCATCAAGCAACTCTCTGGGCAACCTGTGCCAGTGTTTCACCACCCTCATCGTAAAAAATTTCCTCCTTGTATCTAGTCTGAATCTACCCTCTTTTAGTTTAAAACCATTACCCCTTGTCCTATTGCAACAGGCCTTACTAAAAAGTCCGTCCCCATCTTTCTTATAAGCCCCCTTGAAGTACTGGAAGGCTGCTATAAGGTCTCCCTGGAACCTTCTCTTCTCCAGGCTGAACAACCCCAACTCTCTCAGCCTTTCCTCATAGGAGAGGTGTTCCAGCCCTCCGATCATCTTTGTGTCCCTCCTCTGGACCCGCTCCAACAGGTCCATGTCCTTCTTATGTTGGGGGCCCCAGAGCTGGATGCAGTACTGCAGGTGGGTCTCACCCGATCGGAGCAGAGGGGCGGAATCCCCACCCTCGACCTGCTGGCCACGCTGCTTTTGATGCAGCCCAGGGCACGGTTGGCTTTCTGGGCTGGGAGCGGCCATTGCCAGCTCATGTCCAGCTTTTCATCCACCAGGACCTACCAGTCCTTCTCCGCAGGGCTGCTCTCAATCCCTTCATCCCCCAGCCTGTACTGGTACTGGGGCTTGCCCTGGCCCATGTGCAGGACACTGAGCTTGGCCTTGTTGAACCTCATGAGGTTCACATGGGCCCACTTCTCGAGCTTGTCCAGGAGGCACCAGCTTGGTGTCTGCAAACTTGCTGAGGGTGCACTTGATCGCACTGTCTGCGTCACTGATGAAGATATTAGATGGTACTTGTCCCAGTAGGGACCTCTGAGGGACATCACTTGTCACTGATCTCCATCTGGGCATGTAGTTGTTTGGAAATGCTTCTTTGAGACATCGGATATAGGGCTAAATGTTCTCAAGAATTAACCAAAGAGCCTGGGGCAGGTCTCTTGACCCCTTCACCCTCTTCAGAAAAACGTGTACTTCAGCTTAGTGGCTTCCAGGTCCCTGTATTGCTTGCACTACCCTGGAAGTGGCGAAGAGCAGTCACTATAGCAGAAGGAAGGTGGTTGCTGTTGGCTTGAAGGGCGAGCTGGGTTTGCATTTGGGTTCCCCCCCCCCCCCCCCCCCCCCGCCTCCCCCATGGCAGGCACAGAATTCTCAGAACAAGCCCCAGGACCGACCACGTCCATAAATGTCTTATTATCTTGTTATCTTTGAACCAGTGATTGGGGGTGAGCTCTGACAGGCGAGAGAGGCGAAGGAAGCTTGCTGCGTCACCTCACTGAGCTTCAGTGGGGCTGCTGAGGGTAGGTGCCCCCCTGAACACCCGAGGCCGTAGCTCCAAATTCAGTTGGTCAGGCTAGTTTTGAAGAGCAGTCTCTCCTCCAGTGCCTCTATGTGCTTCAACCTGTTAATTATTTCTCTGCTTTTCTTGTGGCGTGGAAACAAAGAGGTGGGAGAAGTGCAGTGGCTACCAGGAGGCCCAAGAGGACAACAGCTCTCGCCTGCCCAGGCAGACAGTGTGCTCCTTGTGGCAAAGCTAGGTTATTTGGAGGAGTGCAGGTCTTGCATTCCAGCAAAAAATAATTCATTAAGGGCCAGAGAATAATCACTTTACTCCGAAAAGCCTCTCCAGCTGCATTGCACCAACTGTTCTTTTTCAGCCTCTGAATCCTTAATGACAGTAGCAGCTAATTTCTCTTTCTGTGTTTTTCTAGCTGCAATGTCCTATTTTCTCTGAGTTTATTGAGAAAATAATAGAAGTCATTACATAGCTACTTGTCACCTTTCAGAGAAGAAAACTTCTCCCTGGTTGAATGGCCAAGTTAGTTACTTGGTGACTGACTCAGACAATAGCGACTTTTTGTAGCTCATCAGTTAGTCATCTGTGCTTCCTGAATAAACTAATTAGCTGGAGGAGTGTTACTTAACTTATAGTCCATGAATATCAGAAGATGGTGAATAAACCAGTTGCGAGCAGTATGACAATGACACATGCGTTCAGTTGCATGTAAGCAAAAAACCTGAAACATAGGGTCAGGAGTGGCAAAGTGAGAAATGTGTATTCATTGTGTTTGTTTGTTTTTTTTAAATTTGATTGTCTTTGAAAGCTTATGTGACAATACTGCACAAAATGGTCCTTGGTTTAAAAATAACAATTAAGTGGTCCATATATATATATATATATATATAAAAATATATATAAAAATAATTAGGTTAAAGAAAAGATACTGAGGAGCATTGAACTAGATGATGCAGAAGGGCAATGAGAGTGGAAGATGTGGAAAACTAAGTGAAATGTGAAGTATTTTTGTGTGTGTATGATATGCATCTTTCTGGTTGTTGGTTTTGGATCGCTTGCTGTAGAGCTGGATCCACACAAGGCCACTGCAAAGCAAACAGGAAGGGCAACACGTTGTTTTTTAATCAGGATTTTCCTCACTGAGCAGTCAGGCATCACTGTCTGAATAACAGATGCCCTCATCTCCAGCCTTGGTGATGGGGCTGGAGATCAGGAGGCAGCTCTCGGCCAGGATGTCTGCCCCACAGAAAGGTGGGGAAGGAGGACTGTTCGCGTGGCTGAGCCTTGCTCTCCAGGTTGTGGGATGCTGAGGGGATGCCAGAAAGAAGTAGGAACGTATGTACAGATACATGTTATGGCACTTTTTTTCCTCCCAAAGTGGTGTGTACTTTCCAGGGAAGAAAATGAGAAAGATCATTCCTTGTTTGGAAGAATCTTGTCTGTGTTACTGTCTTGGGCAGCTGTCATTGGTGTCCTCAGAGACAGTTGTTGCAGGTGCCAAGCCCGTTGGACCCGCTATCTGAGATGCCTGGCCTTGGGGGAGAGTTTTCCACAAGCCCCGTGGGAGAGCGGGTGGATCAGAGGGCTTCACCCAGAAGATCAGTGGAAGCATGGGTCTGCAGCCCTGGAGGGTCTTCTGGTGTGACAGCAAAGGGTCCCTTTGGCACAGGATACTTTATACTAGAGAGAGCATGTAGTGTGTAGATATAAATAAATACATATATACACAGGCAGACGCATGCACGTGTACTTGCACAAGTGTATCCTAGAAGAAGGAATGCACGGAAGAGCCTTGCTGTTATGCTGTAACCAAAGTAATGTTGGTAGGTGGAAGAAAGCAGTTGCAAGGAGTTATATTTCCCCACTCACTGACAGAATGCATGTGCCTTTGCTTTGGGTTTGCCATTTAGGTCCTTAAGTGATTTTTTTTGAATGGTTGGGTAGCAGCTGTGTTTAGCCATGAAACCATCACTTGTCTTTTAGGATACATTTTGGCTGTCACCATAGCTTTCTGTCTTCTAAAGGGGGTTATTAAATTGATGGGGGTAGCCCCGGATGCCATCAGATGCTACAGAAGAGAAAGTGAAAGCAGCGTATGGCTGTGTGCCATTGATCCCCATGTTCATAGCGTGTAACCGCAGAGCTGTGCAATGACGATCACGGAGGGACCTGGTACAGCCTGCCACCTGAAACGGTTAAGTCAACAAACGAGATGGATGCCCTTGATCATGAACAGGCTCCAGATATCTTAGATTTGCTTTGGTTACTGGAGAGGTGGGTCAACACTCTTGCTTTCTATTTGCTTTCTGGTGGAACTGAAGAGCTCTTTGCTTTGAAGCATAAAGGCCCAAATATTTTGGGACCTGGTGCTTCTTAAACTGCTTTTCTTGAGAAGAAGTGCTGCTGCATTTCCAAGGGGCTGAGGTTCTCAAGCAAGCAGCCTTTTATTTTTAAAAAGGAAGGAGGTGTTTTTATTAAGAGTTTCCTGTTTTGAACTCTTTGGTTAAAGGGTATGAAGTGGTCAGAGGTGGGAGAGTTATCATTTAGGTCAGGGTTGTCTCTTTGTATTTTCATATTTGTACACATAGTGCACATATATGAATTCTTTTCATATTTATATTATATATTTTTATTTGTGCAATTTTTTCCTGTTCTATTTAAGGCTGCTGCTTTAAGGAAGTCTAAATAAGGTTTCCTGTCAGGAATGGTTTAGATATAGCTGGTCCTGCCTGGGGCAGAGGGATGGGTTAGGCAACTTCTCAAGGTCCTTTTCAGGACCTTTTCTGTGGTTCTAGGCCGTTACCCAGCAAAACAAATTCGTAGTAGGTTGTGCTGGTTATGCTGATAGGGTTTTGCTATAGCATTTAATGTGGATATTTGTTTGAAAAGGAAGTAATAGCTAATTGTAGCATAGTAACTGCTGCCGCATAAGACAAATGTTTCTTAAAATTAAAGAGGAAAACAACTGATGTTACATTTTTAGACTAGCATCGTGATATGGCTGTGATTAATTTTTCCAGGAGCTTTGTGTTTTTTATATCTGCTTAAGTGTATTAACATTTTAAAAGGTCAAAGGTAAGCTTTAAAATGGATGCCAAATTAAGATGGATGGGAGGAAAATGACATTTACTTCTTGTTACTGCACATTGTTTGAATTTGACCAGAGGCAAAAACAAAACAAAGAACACCCCCCCCCCCCCCCCCCCCATACATACACACATGCACGCATGCATGTGTGCGTGCACAGACAGACACATTCCCACCACCTGCCTTCCCTGCACACCTGGTCCGGGAAAACCTTATTCATCTAGGCAAATCATCATCCTAACAAAACCAGTAGACCAATGTCTTCGTTTCCAGACAGCTTAAATATCCCTTTGCCAAGTATCTCATTTAACTAGGGTGAGCGGACTCTGTAAATAAAAGTAGCTAAAATATAAATATTAGAAAAATATGGCTAATGGGAACCATAACCACGTTATCATTTCCTGCCCTTGGTGGGTTTGAGATGATGATTTCATCAGGGAAGGGACTGTACCCTCATCCCTATTCATGCAGTTCCTGGCACACTAAGTCCCTGTGAAAACAGAAAATAAAATACAGTGGGAAGGATGCCTTTGCTTCCAGTGGGAACGGTGGCCAGTCCCAGCCGAAAGCAAGGCTTTAGCAGAGCTGCTCTGTGAACACACCAGTGTACAACAACTTTGGGTCTGGAGAAAGCAGCATAGCTCGAGGGAAGGACCGAATCTGATTTATGTCCATCATTTCCACTCTTGCCCTGAAATGATGATGTGGAGCTAGGCTGGTGATGTACCCTGTGCCTTGGGAATCACAGCCACTCTCTCCGTCAAGGGACCCAGCCTGGTTTTGTGGATGTTGTTTCACAAGGCAGAGTCATTCCCATCGCTTCATGACACTTACTAATCCAAG
Source organism: Harpia harpyja (assembly GCF_026419915.1). Taxonomy (NCBI): domain Eukaryota; kingdom Metazoa; phylum Chordata; class Aves; order Accipitriformes; family Accipitridae; genus Harpia; species Harpia harpyja. The sequence goes on from NC_068947.1 coordinate 168,735, forward strand.
GTTTAAAAAAAAAAAACAAACCAAACCAAAACGAAAAATCCCTAAAACTTCTTCAAATCCTTCTTCCCGCTGGTGGCTCATCAGTGAGGATTCGGGCTGCCTCCGGCTCCCTCAGCCCCGTGCTGCCCCACGAAGCACACCCCGACCTCGTGCGGGCTGCAGGGGCTGTGCTGCCCTGGGGAGAGCCACACCGTGCCAGGGGCCGTTCTGACTTTAGGCCGTTGTTGGTTTTTTTAATAGACAATTGTAAATTGTTACAGCCGTGGAGGATTCAGGGCGGTCGCTTCATCCAGACCTGGGTGCTCGGTGCGGGGTACTCGGTTTCCCAGGTCCGTGGGTAGTTCCAGCCTCCTCCTTGAGGCATGCACGCGCCTCCCTCCCACCCGAAACCCGACCGAAGTGTTCCCTGAAGCACTGGAAGAGGAAGACGTTTCAGCGCAGACCCTCTCTCCGGGGGATCGAGGCAGCCCGGCCTCTGAGAGGAGCCTGCGTCTTGCGGTGCCCAGGGTACCGGGGTCACATTTCCTCTGAGGCTTCTCCAGCCCTCGTTTTTCTGCAGCCTAATCGCTGTAGATTTAGTCCTTTTGTTCATGTCAGCTTTTCAATTTTTTGACTGACTTCCCTGAGATGAGAACTGTCTCTTCCCAAAACCAGATGCCAGCCTCAGTAGCTGCTGGTTCCAAAGGGTGTGGGTGTAAGCGGGGTGAAGCTTTGGCCCGGTACCGGTGAGGCGACTTCGGCGCGTCAGCTGCGGCGGGGCCGCCGGTCACGGAGAGGAGGCACGGCTGCTGCTCCTGCCGCCGCACCTTTGGCAGGCGGCCGGCCAGCCCTGTGCCGAGGGGGAGAGCGGGAAGATCCCCCCGGGCTCGCCGAGGGGGAGAGCGGGAAGATCGCCCCGGGCTCGCCGAGCTGGGGGGCTGCCAGAGGCGAAGGGCTGGCGGCGGCCCGTCCTCGAGGGAGGACGCCGCGGTGCCGAGCCCCGCCGCTGCGCGAAGGCCCGAGGTGTGTCGGAGGTTCGGGTCAGAGATGGCCAAATCCTTTCCTCCCTCCCCCAACAGGCAGTAAGCCCTCCTAAGCATCCCTTTCTGGGTGCTGGAAATGCTTGTCTGACAAAAAGAGAAGGGAAAATGTCAAACGCTCAAACGCTTCGTTCCGGCGTGAAAATGTATTTTTCATTTCAAACTGAGTGGATTCTTTCAAGGCTTCGCTGCCCTCTGAGTGGAACAAACAAAACAGTTTTATTTTTTCATTTTACCAAAAAAGAAAAAGTAGTTCTTAAATTGCTCAACCCAAACATTTCTTTTTAATTTTTTTTCCCCCAGCCTGGCCACCATCGCAAACAATTTCATTATTTGCATAGCTCTAATTGCAGTGATTAAACAAACACAGCAAATGCCGACCCTTCACAGAGCCTCATCACACAGCCCCACAGCCAACTTGGTCTGTATTTTGTCAGCAGAGAGGGAGATCGGAGTGGCTTTGTGCTAGGCTGAAAATAAATTACCGACTGACTTTTTTTTTTTTTCTTCCAAACTGATACACTATCAGTTTAGAGCAAGAATAATTTTACCCCTTGTCTTGCTAGCCAGCTGAGGGATATCACCATATTGTTTGTGATCATGGAAGAGTTTAAAAAACATTTGCATTTGGAATGTCTTGTTCGCGTGTTACTCTTAAGTTGCAACCTCTGTTGCCGTTATTAGAATAACGTGTAGGGTTGATACTCTGTTAGTGATACCCATATTAACATAAAGCCATGAGAAACAAACATCTGCATCTTTTTTGTTGTTGTTGCTGTGAAGATGGCAGGTACCCAAAGACAGGGTTAAGGAAAATTTTATCTGGCTGCAGTTCCATCAAATAGGAACAAACAATTTTTTGGACATTTTTTAATGACATTTATTTATAGCAGGTAGCGCACAGGCGGCTGCTATTTCTCAGTGTGCTGGAAGAATGTTCTCCAGATGGTGCTTACTGTTTATGCTTTTATTCACTTCGCTTGAACACAGCAGCACTCTGCACAAAACATGGAAAATTGGAAAATAAAAACAATTATGTTTTTACAAAGTGCCATGTGATTTGCTGAAATGTCTTAGTTGACTGATGAGCGATGCTTGGGGGCAGCATGGGGGATCACAGAAACCCCGCGCCCGAGTCCCCACGTGGGTAACAGGCATCGCCCCAACTGGAGAGGGGCTCGCCCTTCTCTCCCCAAAAGGTGGGTTTGAGCAGGGCTGCTAGTCCTGCCCTCGTGTCTGTGCCTCTTCTGCCTCCCTTTTCCCTCACAGGGATTTGAGTGAATGTAGGAAAGGGGTTATAATGGCAAGATTTTTGTTGGGCTTTCTGTGGCTGTGCAGCCCTAAGGTGGGAGAGACGTGAGACAAAGCATTTCATAAGTGTCGCCTGTGCCATCGTGTTCCGTTGGCTTCTGATCTCAGTGAAAAATAAAGTATTAAGGCCTTCAGCTGGTCCAGCTGAAAGCAATAGCAAAAGTCAGGACTGGTATCCAGAAGGACCGGCATGGTCCATGATTTCTGTTCATTGCAGTGGTGAAAATATATATCCAAATGGTGGGCATGCTCTTGCAGGCTTTTATTATGCAGCTTCTGCAGGACTACTCACACAAAACATTTTCAGACTGGAAGCTTTAAATAAAAGACTCTGGAATCTAAAGAATTTTTTTCATTAAAAAAATCCTTGGGAAAATTTTGAAAATAATTAATTCTTTCAATTTCATTTAAAAAAAAAACAACAAAAAAAGGCAATCGTCAAAACAGATATTAAGCAGGGGAAAAAATAGTATTATTATTTTTAGGATTTTTTTATATTTTTTGTATATGTATATAAAAATATATGTATAAAAGAAATAAATATTTCTGGCTTCTATTAAAAAAACAGAACAAGAAAACAACAAACCCACAGCACTTCAGGACAATTTTTCAAATAGCAAAAACCATATCAAGTTTAAACTTTCAAACAGGACACGATTATTATTTCTTTGTAAACAGGAGCCTTCAGATTCCTTCAAAATCTAGTTTAAAGCCAGCAATACTTTTAGTGAAATTAAATTTCAAGAAATTAATGTATAAACAGTTGTTCAACTGGTTTGGGGGATTTCTTCGCTAAATGGGCAGCGCTGCACAGCGCTTCAATTTCTCTCCCTTGCCCGTTACCCAAGAGACAGCCCTTTCCCAAGCAGAATTCTTGCTACATCAGCTCCATGCTGTTTATCTTTCGTTGCTCCCTTGGCAGTTCTTATTTCTTAATGTGTTAATTGTAGTTCCTGGACCCTCGCGTGTGAGCATGTGTGATGTTCACGGTAATGATGCCGACACGTTCTCTAGTTCCTGGAATCGCGGAGAGAAAACCTTACATACGGTCTGGGCACAGGGCATCCAGTAAGAGAAACCAATTACAAGAATTCAAATAGCATAAAAAGAATAAAGTGGGTAACTGGGGAGAGTAGGCATTGGGTTGGGTTGGGGTTTTTTTTGCTTATTCGGTTACAATTCCTTCTATGGCTCTGGCTTTGTGTGATATATATATTTTTTAATTAAAACTTGAATTATGTCACTTGCTTTCCACCTTTTAGCAGTATTTCACAGTAAATTCATTCCTAATAGCAAGTAGTCAGGGGTAAGGAATGGCTTTGCTGAGCGATGGGGACTGTTAATTATTAAAAAGAAACCTATGGATTTAAAACAAATTAGACCTCATTAAGCCTAGGTCTGTTTCCACACAGATCAGCTGACATGAAAAAGCCCATCTCTGAGCATGGAAAATTGCGCTTTTTAGCTGACACATCCCTAGCAGAGATGTGCTTGGGCTGGCACAGGGTGCGTTTGCTCTTTTGGTTCGTGTCAGACATCCCCGATCTCTGATCTCAGTTCAACACCTGTGGCTTTCTTGCATCTTTCCCGTTTTCCTTCCATCTCTCCTGTCACCCTCATCCACCCCCGGTGATGCCACCCAAGCCCGCGGGCGCGCAGGAGTCCCACCTCACTCCTGGAGGTGGCTGCTGGCCATCAGCAGCTGGAGTCCGGCTGGCTGGGTCAGCCAGCTCCTGGACAATCTTGGTGCTAAGCTCAGCCGAACAGCTTGGCTGCTCCAGGTGTAGCGAAAGGGGAAACACGGGAAAACTCCTTTTCTCTTCCTTGCTTTTGGAGGGGAGGGAGATCTTTGACTTCTGCTGTGGGGCTCTTGCCATGGCGAGGCTGACAAGCTCCGTAGGATAGATGTACTTATTCTCATTTACAGAGGCGGGGGCTTTTTTGTTTGTTTGGGTTTATTTTGTTATCCAAACTTGGCTGTGACTCTGAAGTTGGTTGTACTTAGAGGCTTTCTGTGGGACCTTACAGAACATCCAAAGGGCTGAAGTGATTGTTGGAGACCATACGCTCAAACCTATGTAACTGCGGCATGTTTTAAGCTGCTTTTCTGAAATTTTTTGGAGGCAATGGGTGAGTGCGTCCACAGGAGAATCCTAATAAGGAGAGTGAAAGGTGGCCTACAATGAGCATTTTAATTGTATGTTCGCAAGCATGCCATGTATGGGCTTTGCTGTCTTGCTGAGACATCCCCCAGATCTTCTCTGGCATTACAGGCATTGACACACTCGTATCAGGAGAAGAAACGCCCGTTCTGCTGGCTAGAAATCAGCAATAACATTTTGACATCTGTGCAACAGTTTAAAATGAATTATTCAGCACATAGATCGTGCTATTTGAGCAGCCAGCACATCTCTGCCCATTTACTACTGTCAGTCCATGGTGGAGATATCATTGATGCCAGTGGGAACGGAGCACATGGACTGGGGGTAGGTTTTGGCCCATAGCCTGGAACAGCATTTGACAGCACCCCTGCAGAATATGATAGGGATAATCTGCTTTGCCACCAGCAAAAGACTGAAAGACAATGCCAGTCTGTTTCTTCCCTTAGAGTATTTTAAACACGTGCGGGGAAAAAGATCTTAAGAATTGAAGAAATCATTAATCGTTTGACTGTTTAAATTCTGCTTTAAAGAGTGAAACTTGCATGTAATTTTGATGAAATCAATGTATTGCATATGATCCTCCAGAAGCCCTGAGCATCTATTGCCTACTGGGAGTAGACCCAGAGCACAAACTGGCAGCAGGTCCAGGCCAGTCTCCAGCTTCTGCCAAGTTAGAGGGTTAAAGTGAAGCAGTCGCTAATTCCTATCAGCAAAGAAAATTCATGAGCTTCACGATGTAAGCAGCATCTGATTCAGAAAAACAAGCCAAACTGCTGTAGAACGCGCTTTAGGGAACTGCAGATGGGGAACCGGGAGGAAACACAGATCAGCCAAACACCAGCAAAACCAGGTCTGCTCAAGACAGGCGTTCAGGAGAGAAGGTGGACATTTATCTTGTATTTAGCTTCCTAATTCAGCAAGGTCATCTGAATTAAAGCAGTGTATGTGTGGTGAGAGTCTAACATCTGTTATTTCACAGGACGCCTGTTCCCTGTAGCTGCATTTTAAATATAAAATGCAGAACACGGTATGGAAATGTTCTGTGCTATGGGTTATTGTCCTTTCCTCACCTTTCTTTAAGGTCTATTGTATAGCTGTCCACTGATGCTTATCTAGCGGGCAAGAATTTGGGAGCACTCGGATAGCATTGCAGTGTGCAACAGTATCATCTGCCCATCATTGTCCATGTTTTTCAGGTGGCTAACTAAAAATCCAGCATGCCCCAATTTCTACCTGCTCTTCCATTTATGTGTAACAAGTAATACCCTACAGTGGAAGTAGCCCAGTGTTGTACTTGGAAAGGCAAGACATATTATCCAGGTAACGATAAAACAAATGACTAGTATACATTAAAGTTCTTGTGCGGGAAAGCTTATCTATTGAGAAAAGACACTTAAGCACATAATGAAAGTTAAGCAAATCCTTATGTCCCACTGAAGTCGGCAGAATTTAAGCCTGTAGTTAAATCGTACATGCAGTAAGGGCATATGCTGTGATAGTAACACTATAGCTGTAAGATTTTTTAACCCGTGTGTGTGCGTATAGCTTTATTTTCAGAGTCCCCAAGAGCTTTGCAATTAGCAGAAAGATGGGAAATCATGATAAATACCATGCAGCTCTGGATCCTCGGGTGCAGTGCTTCAGCAGGAGGTGGGACCTGGCTTCCTCAGCCGGTCCTTGACAAGAGTGGCTCTGCAGCTGATGCTGCTGCAGCTGGGTGCGAGCCGGAGTTTGCACGCACACCACCCGGGTGTGGGTACGCGTGTGTGGTGTTTTCATAGGGACTAAAAACCTGTTCTAGCTTTGGTGGGGCTGCCATCACCGAAGTCTCTGAACCTTCTTGCCGTCTTTGATCCGCGCATCGTCACTGTGCTCCCCTGGGGCAGGAGGATTTTATTCCCCTCGGGCAGGGAGTAAAAGAGGTGCAGAGAGATGTCAAGCCCGATTTTAATAGTTATTTTTGTGTCTGCATATGCAGAGACATCTCGGGGGGGGAGGGGGGCATTCCAAACCTCCTGTCTGTGTAGCTTGGACCCTGTCTGCCATTACAAACCTGGCTCAGAGCAGCTCGTCGCTCTGCCTCACGTGGGAAGCTCGTGAGCAGGGACATGAGTGTGCATGTCCCCGATCCGGAGCAGAGGAATATACCTTGCTAGTGTAGGTGTGGGGTGGCAAGGGGAGGGGGGTGTGCGGAAGTCCAGAAAAACAGGGAGGAGGGTAAATAGCCGAAGTAATATATGTGAGGGTGAAGAAGGCTACCTGGTTTTATTGCCACTTGATTGGAAGGATGTGTGTAGCTTGTGAGCATCCATTAATTAGTGATGCAATTGCTCCGTGCTGGTATCAATAAAACCTTAATAGTACATGATACCAGCCTGTGATTGCTTCCTTTTTTCCACATGCCCTTGTGAGGATGTGTGTCTATTGGTGCAGCTGTGCACTGTGTACAGTGTATATGTGCTGTGGCTGCTGACATAAGAAAGGGACAGTAAAATCGTTTAGCGGCTAGTTACCTCCCATGTGATTTTTCCAAGCATTTATAAAAGGATCTTTGATACGCAGCACTCTCTCACGTGCACAAAATAACTAACGTTGTTTTTCTTCCTTTTGCTGAGACATACTAATTCTTAAAATGGCTCCTGAGCAGGCATTTCTAGGTACGTGTAGCGACTGCAGCCTGATGGGTTAGCAACAGCAACAACAACAAAAAAGGCTCTCCTTCATTTCCTTTATATGCACATTGTGCAGCTTTTCAAACAGTGCATCAAACACTGCCGGCTGGAAATTTCCAGGCCCATTTCCTGCCTGGTGCATGCTCATAAAGCAAGATTGTCTGTACGGTCCGTAGCTGCAGTACTGCAGAAAGTCAATAAAGAGCTGACCACCTCACCTCTATCAAAAGCAGTTGAGAAGCCCTGCCTCATCTGCCTTATTAAAACCACACTTGATTCCTGCAGAGAAACCTGGCTGGGAACCTTGAAGAGGAGGGATAAAAAAGGAGGCTGAAATTGCAGTGAGTATTCTACAGCTAGGTCTTGCAGTAAGGTTAAAGAGGGCTTATTGTAAAATAAACCAAAAAGGCTGCTTCATTAAAACAAGGAAAATGCCTGCATTTAATGCAATGAACTTCTGACTCTCCCACCTACAGTACGGCACAGAGATAAGATGATTAGTTATTGCAGCAATGAGCAGATTTAAGTAGCTCTCTAATGGATTTGTATTTTGAATTTAAATATGTATATGCATATATTCGTGCATGTGTGTATATACTTAATTTTTGCAAGAAAAGGCATGATGTAGAAATAGATGCAAGAGGTAGAATTTATACTGCAAAATGTATTTTAGTATGTGTTTGAAAGGATGCTTTTTTTTTTTTCTTTCCCTTATATAAGAGTAATTGATTGAATGTTTGCCAAGCTTTCAGTAGTATCCATCGGGAACCCCCGCCCCCACCTTCCCCAGGCCCACCAGCTTTTTCTCACCTTAAAATGAAAAAAGAAAGAACTTTAACAGAAAGATCATTGCTTTAGCTTAATATTGTAAGATTTCAGAGATTGAATTTTCTGATAGTAATGAAATGAACCCTGAGTTGTGCCATGAATTTGATTGCAGTTAATTTGATTTTTGAGATGCTCAACAAAGCTAGCCCATTAGCTTTAACCTCACATACTTTGGATTTGTACAAAGTGGTATTTTTATATATATATATGGGTGTAGATAATACAAAAGTCTCTCTGTGGTAATTCAGTTGTTTGTGACAATTACTGTCAGTGAGTAGTTACTAAATATAGCACTGTTGGAAGTGTTATCCAGTGAGTTGCTGACCAGTAATCCCACTACGTTTATCGCTTTGGTGGTACAGGGTTAGTTTTCCTTTTCACAAGGAAAAATACGGCTGAACATCTCAGCCAGGAGACACATGCACACTCTGTCCTGCAGCTTTTTCCAGTTCTCATTGATCTTAATGAAACTAGTCATATGGATAGGAGTAACTCTTGTCAGAAAGGATTTTTTTGGCTGAAACTCACAATTTCTATTTATTTGATTTGCCTCTGCAGACTTCAGAGTGAAAGTGCTCCCCTTGGTAGTATTTGCCAAGAGGCAACAACCGTGGGGTGGCACATCCCCCAAGGTGGTCCCAATATCTGGCCTTTTCTCTTTACATAGTTTATTCTTGGTCAGCAGTTAATAAGATGGTGGAAGATGGCCTTTTGTATATATGTGTATATAAATAATACCAGCTTTAGGTAAGAAAGTATTTGGTGATGTCAGAAAACTAATGGCACAAGGCTACAGGTAACTGGGAATAGTGTTGAGGAGTTGATTGTGGGGGGGGAAAACAGGAGGGGAATTCTGCAGCTGGGAGGAGGTTGGTCACTATGGGAAAAAAAATACAGAGGATGCGTTTTCCAGAACAGGGGAGAAACAAGACCAGGGAGGAAGGAGATGAATGGTGGGGGCACACAGGTTGGGAGTGATGCTGAAAGTTTTCCAGGCGATGGGCAAAGGTTGAGCTGCAAAGGAGATAACTGCCATGAGCTGCTCGTGGGAGGTCCTGTAAGTGGGGGAGTGCAAAATCCTAACAGAAGTCGGGGGATATATGACTTAGTGATGTGTGGGAGGGAGAGTGCCCATAGATGGGAAGAGGGTTGGACACATGGCAGAGACAAGGCGTTCTGCCTGGATCTGTGCCGCTGAAGTACGCGTCAGGCACTTGCGGAGCCAGGAGCCAGGCTGCCTCCCTCCAGCGCCGTCATCCCCAGCAAACGTGCTGAAGGGTCGTCTCTGGACCCCGGTGCAGAGGGGCTTTGGGCAGCCCTGCTCCTCGCTTGGGTGCTTCTGCCTGTGTCCCATGGAGGGCTCCTGGAGGGCACAGCCGGATGCCTACAGGAGCAGGACCAGGGCACACGCCGGTCCCCTCCTGTCTGCCTGAAGCATTCACGCGTCTAGCCTGGGGTAGAGCTGGGCACTCGCACCGGGAGTGATCCACGAAGTTCCCGCTTTGGGCAGGGTGAGGAGCCAGGTACCAGGGAGCACTGTGGCGGGGAGCTGCTGTCCTTCTGGAGGATGCTTACATGCCCACACCTCTACAGCATCTTCTCGGGTCCTGCCAAGCCACAGTCCAGGTGTCCCCCTTGCTTACTACAGGGCAAGGAGAGGTTTTGTTATTCCTAACTTACTATTTTATGGGGTTTGGGTAGTTTTTTTAGTTCTTCTCTTTCCTTTATGCCGCTTTTGGTGGTCCAGTCTGAAGGCAAGGTGCCCACTTATTTTGGCAGGAATTAGGCAAACCCATTCAGCAGGAGAGAAACGGGGGGAAAAAAAAAAACATTAAAGAGATAGGACTGACAACCTCACCAGAGAGTCCCATAGTGCCAAATTTAGCACTAAAAATTGAGGAAGGGGACAGAAACCCCATCTCTCTTTTCAGGGAGTGCTGAAACATGGTGCCCCAGAAATGCTCAGGCAACAGAGGCCATTAAAATATGCTCCTGGCACGGGGCGGCCCTGTGATGCCGGCCGTTTTGCCCCACAGCCAACGGTGCTTGCTCTTCCCTGGGAATCTATATCCGTAGGCTCCTCACTGCCGGTCCACACCCAGTGCAGCGGATCTGTGGGTCCGTGCACTCCCCAGAGGGATGTGCCTTTCCCCACGGCTGAGGCTGGGAGCAGCTTGAATCCTCACCAAAAAGGATGTTACAGCTTCCATACTGCCACTAAGTTAGGCTAATTCAGAGGCAGCGTGTCCGATGTTTCTCAGCCAATGCTAGCTAGAAAGGAAACAATTTTACACATCAGCAATTTTTTATGATTAATAATATTATCCTGCCTTAATTGAAAAATGGGCTGATGCCCTTAAGAAAAAATTAAGCTGCAGGAATTAGTATCTAACCTCTTTATGATGAACGTGTATTTTTACACGCTGCATATTACTGTCAGTGCTTTTAGAAATAATAGTGCCGTGTATTGTAATAAAAAATTGTCCTGTGTTGTTTGTAGTTGCGTGGCACCATTCTGTCTGGCTGACTTGGCTTTAAGAGCCTGAACGCTTGGGAAGAAGCAGCGTGAGGATGCCGAAATCCTTTTAAAGGGAATTTATGTACAAACAGGAGGATGATGTGTAGGCTCCGAGCTCTGCTATCAGTTGTTATTGCTGAGAGATATTCGCGGGGAGTCGATGCCAGACGGAGCATTAGCGATTGCCGGCCTCGGTGCCTTTGTAGGAAGTCGGTCATAAAGTCGTCGAGGGCTCCTGTTTGTGGGATTTTTAAACACCAGTGAATCATTTTACATAGCAAGGCAGTTGTCGTTGGGGTGGGTTTGTGCAAAGGTCTTTGTGAACCACTTTCTCTACCCAAACAAAGCTGGAGGAGGAGAGGGAGACGATGCCGAAGGACAGGGAGATTGGTTGTGCCCGGCGGAGAGCCGGCGGCTGGGCTCTGCCACGGTTTGCCAGGCTGTGTGTGGGAGTGGGGGGGTCTTGCCTGCCTCTGCCCGTCTGCCTGCGACCGCGGGCAGTCCCGGAGATGGGGCAGGTCGCGGCTTCAAGGCATCATGCTCCTTCCACGTATCTGGCCCCGGGACTTTGTCTCGCGTGCAGCAGCCCAAGGAAGCTGGGATTAAAGAAGGTGAGAAGGTCTGGGTCTCTGATATGGGCAGTTGGGGACAAAACGAAAGCAATGGAATCCCTTTTGGCCATACTGCTGTCCCGGCATCGTCCATCTCCTGCAGGCTCCTCGGAGGACCGTGGCTTCAGCAGCAGGCTCAGAGTGAACCCGCGTCCATGCGAGGGGCGTGAATGTCGTGTGTTACAAATGCCCGATTCCCCCAACGCAGAGCTCTTGAATGCTCTCATCAGCTTAAATATTGCTCACCCAAACATTTGAACGTTGTGAGTCAAATCTCCCTGGAAACGTGCAGTGAAAAACAGACGCCTGTGGTGGGGTCACTGGTGCTTTCCAGTGTCCCTGGCCGGCAGGATGCGAGGAGCCTCCTCCTCTTCTTCCCGGGAGAGCCCTGGTGGGGAAAGAAATGCGCTGGCGGTGCCGTCTCCCTCGGAGGGCAACCTGCCCACGCTCTGGGACTGGGGAGGGAGGAGGAGGGTCCGGGGAAGGAGCCAGGAGCGTCCCCAGACGGGGGGACAGGCTGGCTCTGCAGGGCCACGGGGGAGCGGGGTGGGAGCAGCGGGGGGGAGGCTGCCCTCCCCTGCCCCTTCTCGGCCGTGGCCCTTCGGTCTGCGCCCACCCGGAGAGGAGCCCCAGATCCTCCCCGGCCCTGCCGGGTGGGCCGGGCGGTGGGGGCAAGGGCTGCGGGCTCTTTCCTGCCACATCCCTTATCTGTTGTTGCTGCCTGCGTAGGCTGGCCCTGGTGCGTCCTCACACCCGTTTTCTGGCGTCTCTGAATTTGTAGCGAAGGTCTTTTTAGTTACCTCTTCCTTTGTATTTCAGCCAGGGTCCTTATTAAAGCAGACAATGAGGAAGTCTGCATTAAAATGCTTCCTTCCATCCGTCTGTCCTCCCCCCCTCCCAGCCCCATCCTCCTCGTCCCTGGAGGAAACGCTCGTCTCTGCCAAGATCCTGCCTCGCAAAAGTAAACAATATGAAATTACAATAAAGTGTTTTGATTTGCTGGGCCTGACATTCAGGAGCTGCACAACAGAGACTTATAAAAAGGATCTTCCATAGATAGCCAGTGTGAGCAAAAAATAATCACTCATTTCGGGCGTGTTTCGGATCCAGGCATCGGGGCAGCGTGGACGGAGAACAGGGGATTTCTTCACCAAGCCCGAAGGTTCTTAGGAGGTTTATACTGCAGCATCTGTCAGCAGCTTTCTGCCTGGTATCTGCAGGTGACTGGCCTATTGCACAGTAGTGTCAATATTTGGGGCTCTGTGTGTGCGTGCATGTATGCGTGTGCGCGCGCGCACTGTTGTTGCTTGATGCTTTAAGACTGGGTAGTGTACTGAAAGCCTCGAGAAGGAAATGGATGAGCTGAAACTTGTTTCCTCCGGGACTCTTCCAAATAATTTGGAGGAAAGCAAGCCTAAATGGAGGTGTAATCCCTGGGAGATGAGCTTCCTTGGGCGCTTGCCAGTTTAGCAGGCTGGGTAATCTGCACTGTCATCAAGATTTGCGGATTAGCTGTAGTGAAGCTAGTTGGCTTTGACATTTCATTAGGGAAGTTTTCCGTAGTTTTTCATCCCCGGTCTTGATGCTGTGAAATATGGATGATGTAGCTTTGTTATCCCTACACCTTCCAACAGTCATGCAAGTCGATGCTGCAACTGCAAACATCTCTCATGCGCTGAGGATTTTTTAAATCATTGCTTGTTTATGAAAGACTAACTGGGTCAAAGGTTAATTTTGGAAAGGATCTGCTTTCCCCAATGCTAACCAATAAATTCTCATTTGGGTAACGTAAGTTACCGAACTGTTATCTCCCAAAGAAGGGATAAAAGCAAACACTATTTATCCTATAATCTGCAAATATTTTGAAAAGTGAAACGGAATATCAATAAAATGGCTTATCATCAAGGTCTTGTAAGAGCTCTAAAGGACATTTATTTAGAAAACAAAACGTTAGATTTAGAGGCAAGAACTGTGCAGATGAGGAGGGAGTGTGTACGAGTGACAGCGTTGTAAATTGTCTCGGGGGTTCAAGGGACCAGGGAAGGACACTGTGTCCTGAAGTCACTCCTTCCCAGAGACGTGTCTGCTGATAAGAGCCGGTGGTTGTTCCTGGTGACAGTGATCGAGGGGGACAAGGCAAAGGATCCCCCCGTGGGCTCCTGCGGCGGCGCGCAGAAATGGGGATGTGGCCTGGTTTATTTATCACGGCTGGACGTGTCCTCGCTCTTCCGCCTGCCGCCGAGGATGGGTGCGTGTCCTTGGAGCGTCTGCTGCTGTCCCCACGATCGTCTTCCAACCCTGTTCAGATGTCCCCCCGGAGGCTCGCTGCCCCGTGGGCCAGGGGACGCGGTCGTGCGAGCTGGCCGTGGAGGACGTGCTGCGGCGGCAGGGCTCGCGGGCCAGCCCGAGGCCGGGTCTGCGCCGTGGCCGTGGAGGAGCGCCGTCGGCCGCCCAGGCTGCGGCGTTCGGGGCTCTGCGTGCCAGGGCGCTGTCCCCGTTGCTCTCGGCTCCCCCGGCACGGCAGAGCGTGTGAAGTGCCTGCTGTGGGACCTCGACTCCCTCGGCCCCCGAGGTGGCCATCCGGCAGCCTAACGGTTGCGGTGGGGAAGAAGGGAAGAGTGACCAGGGCAGGACTTTTGGGGATGGCCAGGAGGGATGCGTCGCACAGGGTGTGCAAGGGGGGGGTCGGCAGGGACAGCAGGCTCCACCTTGCCGGGGGACATCCTTGTCCCTCTCTGGCCGCGTTGCCTCTCTCTCCTTCGCTGGTGCCGTCTCGCGTCCTTCGCTTCCCTGTCAGCCTCCTGCCCCGTGGATGCCGTAGGTAGCGAGTGGCACATGGGCTCTGGTACCTGAAATCTGCCTTAACGCGCTGCTTTATACCTCTGTTGCAAAAACACGAGAGAAAAGCAAGGCTTAGTTAAGAAATGATTTCCCGTGCTCTACTCCAACTGAAAAATACAGCGTTAACGTAAGCGTTGGACTGCATGTTTTAGGGCTTCAGCGATTTATCCATCAATTATGTCATTGTAAACTGAAGGTGAAGTTACACCTTCATAGGTCTAGAGTAACAAATGGTTGAACTGAACCTCTGCTGGGTACTTCTGCTTGGATTTATTTTAGCGAGAGAAGAGGGTACAATTAGCAGAAATGTCCTATGTGAAGGGCTGGGTACCTTGCAACTGCATAGGTCTTGGTTTGGGATAAAGCAGCAGTTCCTGTAGCATGTATTCCTGTGATCCGAAAGATGGAGAAATATTAAGAATATAAGTGTGTGTGCGCGCATGCGTGCACACATGCGGACATACACACACATGCTGTTCCTGTAGAAGGTAAATATCAATTTTGATTATCTGAATATTGATGTAGCAATTTAGAAATAGCTTTCCAAGAGAAGGTGTCTGCACTGTTATATTTACCAGCATAATTAAATGAGACAACCTTTCAGTCCATAAATCACAGTACAGTATTTGCCATTACAATTTCTATGGTTGTACTGAGCAAGCAACACTATCGAGAGAATTTTATTAAATCAAAGTAATAAAATTGAAAATCTGTATTGACTCTTCTTTGGCTCTTTCAGGTTCTTTTAGATTTTGGCCTGAGAATATATTTTGTTTGGTTTTCAGACTCCATTTTATTTACTTTAGTTACTTTATTTCTTAGATTGGAGGCTGTCTGTTAAATCACGGTAACCTTTTGTTGTAAAGCTCAGGACGTTCTCCTTGGTGTTTGCCAGCTGCAGCATAACACACATTTTCTAACGTCTTTGCTATTGTGCTGATTTAAGAATTTGAAGCGCAAAGTGGGTCTAAGCAGGCCACAAGAATTTGTGGCTTCAAGGCAATGATAAGAAATTTCCTAATGGCTTAGTAAATGACAACATGCATTTAAAGTTGGTTTTCAGTCATCTCAAGATACATTATTGCTTAAGAATGGCTTCAGTGTAATATTCTTTCCTTCTAGAAGACAAAGTGTGAGGGGATTTGTATGTGGGAGTGACTGCAGACAGAAAGTAGAGTATTTTTCTTCGAGAGCCTTAAACATTGTCCTCAATATATTTTCACTCTGCGCAAACTCAGCTCCTGCGATTTTAGCTGAGAACGGTTTTGCGGATCATACTGTGGAGGTGCCCTGGGACTCTGCTGCTGGCCGATCACCTCCTTCGGGCCTTCAGTCCAGAGCAGACCTTCACGCCCAGGCCGTGGGGAGCCCATGGAGGTCTGCGAAAGAGAGCATGGGTCTGCCCAAGGACACCTGTTTGCATGACCTGGCTTTCTGCGGTATGATCAAGACACCCCAGTTCTTCTCCAGCTTTCAAAGTTATGGACATAGAGCACTTCCTCAGTTGTGGTCAGAGGAATTTTTCATCCATCTTTGGCAACTATTTTAGAAAGACAGTAGACATCCATCCCTCAGTGAGTCTTGTTTCTGCAAGCTAAGGACACTGCACAGCAGCTCTTTATTTGTCACTCTTTTCTGTATCTTCCCTAACAAACTCCCTTCAGGTGTTCTCTGCCGCTTCGTTCATCTTATCCCTTGTGTCAGCAGCTCTAGGTTTTATTCCTGCACTCCCCTCTTCCTCTCTCCGTCTTTTCTACAGCAGTCGTACATTTTTTTTTCTGTTTTGGGTGTTTTTTAAAGGCCCAGAACTCTCTGTGTCTTGTTCCCTGCACCATCTCCACTTTTCAGAGCAGCACCATGTGTGTCCCCAGAATTGGATCCCCCAATCTCTCTGCCGGTGCCAGGTCTCCATGTGCTACCACTTCCTTCCATTGCAGCTACTCCTGCGAATAAATCACGAAGTGTGTCAACGTAGTGGCTTCTTTTGGGAGGATGTGAGAAGGATGAGATGAATGGTGGCGTTCTGCTAGAAGGCGTTTGGTGACTGCTATCAAGTGGTCCTTTGATCTGGAGACAGTCCACAGGTCCTTGCAGTTCTGCGATACAGATGTCAGGAGCTCCGCATCCTACCCTCCTTCCCCCTCTTTTTGCCCCTCGCTTCAGTTTTTTGGGGCACGCTCCTGGTCTCCACAGCACTGGTGTCCAACCTGCTTGCAAAGGCATCTGCATTACTGATCCAATACAGCTCTGAAGCTGTTGCACCAAAATCCTGCCAAGTTGAATGTAGGGCTTCATAACTGGCGGGACCTCATATTAGGGCTAAATGCATTTTCCCGTAAGGACCAGTGGCAGACTTCCAAGGCGCCTGAGGAGAAAGTGGTCATGCCGATGTGCACAAACCCCAGGCCGACGTTTAATTACTTCTTATAGCCATATTTTTAAGGAAAGAGGTTCCAGTGATCTCAGATCATCTGAAGAACGGCATGGCAACCTGATCTTGTAAATACGCTGAACAACACTTGTGTCTCTGGCTTAAAAATAGCTCCTTTTTTCTTCATTTATCCCCAAAATTTACCCTCTGATGGAAACCGTGCCTGTCACATGTTTAAAACAGATTTTCTTCACTGTGCGTATGGAGGAAGGTAAAGGAAGTGATAAATCTCTAAAACCAGTATGATAAAATAAATCCTCTCTAACTAAGGGGCCAGATACGGAGCCTTTTACTCCTTCGGGGTCTTGATCTGTAGCTGGCCCTGCTGACTGTGAGACGACTTCTGCTGCAGCAGGACTGGGAGTGCCAGAAGCTGCCCTCTTGCAATCAAATGGGAACCCCGAGGACTGAAGCTGTAGATCACCATATCCAGTGAATAGCTGGTGTGCTGTCTGTCAGCAAGGAATATGTTGAAGGAACCGGAAAAAGCAAAAAGCAACCCCAAAAACCTGGAAAAAATCTGCCATGTTTGAAAAAACTAAGTAAAAACTTTGAGGCTTTGAGAATTTATGACTTTCCTTTTCTTGCCCCCAATAATCTGAAGAAAATCCATCATCCTTCCTCCCTGTTTCTGACACAGGAAATATTTTATAGTTAGTTATGTCCCTCTGTTAGCATCCAATCGATAACAGGATCAAACTACCGACTACACGCTCGTCCCATGCTCCCCATGTTGCTGCTGTTTGGATCTGGGGAATAATTAACTCTGGATCACGGTGATGTGGCTGCAGTAACCTAATGTTTCTGTCACACTGATACCCTACTGATGGATGGACAGTTGTTGAGCTTCCTGTCATAGAGACCACGGGGCACATCGGGGCGGGCGCTGAGCATCTCATCCCGCTCCACTGCGGCGTCAGTTCTCCGCTGGCTGTGGTTTGGCAGCGGCAGTGACAGCTATTTCCCTGCCTGCCCTCCTCCGTCGACCAGAAGAAAGGGAAAAGAGGAGGACGGCTTTTGTTCCTGGGGGATGAACTGCCCCAGCAGTGGCCGCAGGGTGTGGAGTGGATGCTTTCTGCTTGCAGTCCTCCCCGCTCCGCTGCAGACGGGCTTCAGCTAAAATAAACCAGTATTCCAGGAACCTTTGAAGTGCGCTCGTCTTCTGAGTCACTTCCCTGTCACCCGGCGGGCAGCGTGATGCAGAGGGATGTTGTTCACACGGGCGCGCTCAGACTTTGATCTCGCGGTGGCTGTTCAGCCTCCCACGTCATTTCCCGCGTGAGTGGCAGCTTCGCCTTTCCTGAACAACATCTTCCTTTCTTCTGGCGTTTTCCAAGACGCTGGAAAGCTAGGACCACTGGAAACACATGGAGACTACGTTAGGTGCCTCTCCTGGCCTCTGAACGTCCCCCCTGCTCTCTTCTGTCTGCAGATCAGTTGTATCTTAGTGGAAGGATCTGGGAGCACTGCCATCAAAACAGGTTGCCTTCTCCCCTGTCTTCCGTGACGGCCACTACACGGCAAAGAGGTGCAGCCGCTCGGGGCAAGCTGGCACGCACATCGGCAGTGCTCCATGTGCGTCAGATGGACCGCCATCATCGGGAGTCATGTTCTTCCATCGTTAGTGATTTTACACCATACCATTAAAGAAAATCCTGATGTTGTAATGCTCTCGGTTCTCTTTTCTATACCTGAAGTTGCCAATTACACGAAATAATTTGTGATGAGCCAAAAAAACCCCCCAAACCACCAAGCGCCTTTTGAATGAAATTGCCCAGAGGTCTATTTTCTTCTTCAATCAGCCCAAAGACTTTAATTTGATAATGTTGAGATTTTTACCCTCCAAACAGTATAATTCTTTTGGTTTTAATTACAGAATTTTTTCCGTTGCACTAGACTGATGCTAAACTGGCTTCACTAAATCTTCTTATGCTGTAAGTAGCAGTGACCCAGATAAACATGTTTAAAAATGCAACTGCTGAAACTACAGTATGTTGCCTTTGTAAGACACAGCAAGAGAAAGACTAAAATAATTCTATACATTTACAAGGGTAGCAGGTAGCATCGTATCATTAAAAGCAGATTCATAGACCAATTTATTTCTTTTATATTACACGTACAAATCGGCATGAAAAAAAAGTGTTACTTAGTTCGGAGTCAGAAGCTTGAAAGTCACAAAGAAAGAGGCCTATGAAAAAAATTACTTTTTCCTTTTGCATATGTCCTTTTGCAGCATAACAAGGCCTTTTGAAAGAGAGGGGATAACTGTGTGTTTTAAGAACACATTGTAACGCAGCCACGCAGAGTCAGGAGCATATAGGCAAGGCAGCCAGGAGAAGGTTGCATTTCTGTTCTCAGTGCCTGTGTTTGCAGCTTCGGTGGCTTTTTAATTAAAGGCCAGGCTCCAGTCCCAGCTGAACCCCCTCAGTGCCCACAGCCCACCTAAGCCAAGGCCTGGAGGAAACACCCGTCTTCCACTGGCTCTATCGAGGACGCAGACGTTGCCAAAGGGCCGTGTTTAACTATATTTAGGTAAACCCTTTCTAGGGCCCCAAAAATTGCGGTTAAGGGGCTGCTGCCTGTTGTTCCCGATGCACATTTTGTGTGTATGAGCGCTGCCCGGGATGCTCCAGTAACGACTTTGCCCTTGGAGTGCACTCGCTCCGGCCACGTTGTTAAGCTCCGATCATGCGTAACTGGTGCTGCTCTGAGAGCAAACGCTTCAGCCAAAACTTCTCTCCCTGGTAACTATTGCCCACAGCACGACCAGCCTGGGAAGAAACGGACGGAGCTCAGCGTTCGGCCCGGCACCGAGCGGCCGTGCCTGCGGCGAGCCCGGCGATGGCAGGGCGGGCTGCGGGGTGTCCCTCGCACCCCGTAACTTGCTCAAACGCGGACCCTTCCACTCCTCCTGGTTTTGTGCGTCCGCGTTGGCTGTGCTTACACAAAGAAGAAATATACGCTATCGGGAACAATCGGATAATAAACAACCTTTAATTAGCGCCAAAGACACCAAGGGACCTAATCCCTCAGTGCCTGTTTAGACAGATAAACCCAAACAGCCGGCCGCCAGCACCCTGTTGCCGGCGCCCCGCAACGCTGTGCCTGGTGCTGCCGGGTCGGTGGCTTTGGTGCCACCACCATGGTGGGGGTGGGCGCCTGCGGCCCCCGGGCTGCTCCTCGTCCCGACTCTTGACCTCTGCCAGCCCGTGCGGGTGGCTGCGTCCTGGTGAAAGTGTACTGGGTGACTTCGGGATCTTTGAAGATCCACACCCCCCCCCCCCCCCCCCCCCTTTAATTAAGTTTTGGTAGCAGTATGCTCTCCGCCTTGCTCTGGTTAGCATTAAGCTATGAAATTGCTAATGTCAGACTAAAAGTCAATGGAGCCTACTGATTTTTCATGCTTTTGCAGCATGCTGTGGGAGCCTTTCCACTGGACATGGAGGGCACCTGGGGGTGGCAAGATGGGTGCGCGCTGGGACCCGCTCCCTGTGGCCGCGTGCCCCGTGAAACTGTGGGAAATGGCACTGGCTTTGCCAGCGGGGTTTGGCCAAGGGCCGTTGCCTGAACAGAAGCAAGAGCTGCACCCAGCAGCTGGCTGCTGTCCCTTGAGATTACTGGAGTTAACCTGCATGAAGTGTTTTCCGGGAAACGCACCACGTGGAGATGGCCCTTTTAGCTGGACGAGGCAGCCAAGGAAATGCAGGTTGGTTGTTGCAGCCCGTCCCGTTCTCCCCGTTGCAAAAATTGTGGGTGCTGGGCAGCTCTGGTGCCCTTTCGGCGCGGAGCACATCTTGGCAGAGAGCTTGGCTCCTGGTTTGTGGTCACTCACACCTGCCCTGGTGCAGCCGTGGCCAGCAGCTGGCTGCTCGGTTTCTCAAACTATGGATCTCGACACCTTTTTGGGAAAGATTCAGCTGGGGTGGCAAAGGGTTTGCGCTCACCGGGGACAGCTGTCTCTCTGGTTTGGTTTGTGCTGTTCAGATGTTTACCCAGCTCGGCCAAGGGTTTGGCACGTGAGCACGTCCACCGACACGCGGTAAAAACAGAGGTTTTTCTTGGCTGCCACCTTAGCTCTCTGGGCTTCTTTTGCAACCTCTGTTGTGGTGTGGCTTGTTCCTGCTGTGCCTCCCGTATTGCAGACTCCTCTGATTTCCCTCAGCCCCCATCCTGGGCAAAGACTGGCCGGCCAGCAGTGGCCCCGGGAGCCCAGCGGCCTGGCACGCGCTGCTTTGGCACCCCACAGCCCACCCGTCCCTGCCCGTGGGGTGCCTATGGCATAGCTGGAGCCATAGAGTTTCCTGGGGTGGTGTGGGGCAGACCCACGTTTTGCATGAGCTGAAAGGTGCAGCAGCTCCTCCATCTGGCAATGGCTTAGCCCCCTGAGCAGGGGGCAAGTGCGGAGACCTGATGCTGACTGCCCCGCTGGAGGGACGGTGGAGAGCTTGTGCAGGAGGCAAGGGCTGGGGGCATCCGCCCTCCCCCTTTGCCAACAGCAAGCTCTTAAATGAGCATGGTTGTTTTCTCTAACACCCCACCAAGTAAATACTGAACATTTTGTACTTCTTGAGTGCTCTTGCTGTTTCTGTCTGCAAGAAAGGGTATCATTTTTGTAGCTGAGCTAGTCTACCAACATATGGATTTGCCTGAGGCGAGACGAGCATGTGCTGTTTCTCATGACTTACTTACACAGGCTATAGGCAGTTTTTTTATTCCCTGAAATTATTATGTAGTTAAAACTACTTCCTCCTTGTGTTGCTAATCTCCCAAGCTCCATTGTGCTCCTTGCTGCTGCAGGAGCTGCAGTAGCTCAAGCCGACAGTCTCCATCGCTGCCCCTCTGGCCAAACCCGCTGCACCCATACCGAGACAGCAGGAGGGGTCGGCCACCCTGGGGACAAGGAGCTTAAGGGCTGGCGTGTGGGAATGGGGAGGGTTGGACAGGCACGGGCAGCACCCCAAGGCTGTCCCCATTTCGGGGGGCATGTCCAGTGGTGGCCCCATCCTGGTGGGAACAGGCATTGGTGTTGATGCCTTCACGTTGGGTACCTGGGTGAGGGAGAAGGACCACGCACATTGCCCGTGGTGTTGGGGCAGGCGTGGGGTGGGTGGTGGAAGCCGGTGCCTAAGGGAAGAGAGGACTCAAAACAGTTAAGCCTGGGAGCAGCGATGCCGTGGCAGATCCCCACCCCCAGTACTGTACGAGCAAATGCTTAGCTCCAGCTATGTGAACGGCATGTCAGGAAAATGCATCGTTGCCTGAAACAGAATATACACAAAGCAGGAGAGACAAAAGTGCCCTCGGACCCCCTTGCTTGGAGCTGCCTCCCAAAAGGGCTTTGATGGGGCTGACCTTCCCCTCAGCCTGCTCTTACACTGCTCCTGTATTTGCATTAGTGCGGGCGATGAGCGGAGACAGCCTCAGGTCCTATTCTCCTGTTATTACAAGGATAAGCTAGGACATGGTACCACCATGGAGGTTTTTATCTGTGCGTTATTTGTTTGGCTTTCATGAAGGAAAATCCTGTGAGGAGTATGTTCTTCCCTAATAGAGCATCACCTTACATTTTCATGGCAGACAGTCTACTCTGCCTGCTGAGGTGGCCTGAAGAATCAAGAAGATAGACTGACAGCAAAAAAATTTGCTTCAGAGCTGCACTGGTCTGCTGGCAGGTATTTTTTTTTGTTAGTTTTGTTCTTCTTTAGTTTTCATTTTCTTTTCTTTGTTTTTGTTGGTAAAGGAACGAAGCTGCGCAGTCAGCTTTCTTCCTTCACAGTCTTCGATCTGCGTACCGAAATTTGGTTCTTTGAAGAACCAGCTATGAGAGGAATTAATGCCAGGCTGCAGCCCTGTGTGCCCTTCCACGCTGGCGTGCAGGACATCCTACACCCAGAGCTTCACGGCTGTAGAGCAACGTCACCTCACCGGGAGAGCTGACCCATAGTCATGCTGTGGAGTGTGTTGCTAAACTGTTTCCTAAGGCTGAGCCGAACAGCCAAATACGAAATCTCCCGGTCAGATTTATTGGAGTGGCCTGGTGACATTCCCCAGAGGACTTACGATCTATGGTGATGGATGACGCCGATCCATTAACGTAGTAGTCTCATCTGGGAAAGATGTAATTGTTGTTCTGCATCCTGCAGTTTCCCTAAGTTTTTCTGAACATGTAATAGCACACATCGCAGCGGAAATTGCTGGTGAAAAATGCTGCAGTAAATATGTCAGCGGCTCTATATACTCCAGCAGCACACTCCTCTTCTGGAACCACGCAGCCATCATTAAGATAGGGGAGGTGATAATAACAAAGTTTGGTATACTGCATTCATCATGATGTATGTGCTCTCCAAAGGTTTGATGGAAAAGCATGGGCAGGACCGACCTTGTTTCCTCTTGCAATATGTGTCTGCGAAATATGTTCATGTTGACTGGTTCATAGTATCAGGAAAATAATACTTACTTTTACCTGCAATAGCAGCGCTATTTTTACAGCACTGGTTGCCCTCCTGCATTTCCTGAAATATAACCTTTTTTTTCTGAGTGGTTGGAGTCTGGATCCCTGATGACAAAGAGCATTATTACTTTTTTGTGTAGTCTGGAGTAGTCTCACCTCCGTGCAGTACGAGCAGTGTGTCGGTCGGAGCCAGGATACCCAGCTGGAGAAGACTCCTTTGAACTGGCTGGAAGGTCTCTGTTCGTATAGCATCAAATTAGTAAAATGTGGACATTAACATTCACCCCTAGGCAGACTGTAAGTGCTCTGGCAGCAGAGAAACACAGTAGACCTTAACGAAATGGGAGGAAGAGGCATGCTGGAGGAACACAACTGCAAGTAGCGGCCAGCAGCTAGACTAAGAAGGAAGGCAGTCCCGTGCCACCTCAGTGAGTGCGTGCCCACCCGTCCCCACGAGGAAGGGGTAATCTGGATTGCAGGGGTAACTGGCATCCAGGCTGAGGTCTGTGCTTTGTGCTAATCATGTGCCAAAACGATCTCTGCCCAGAAGACCTCACGGTCAAATAGGTGAGGCAGAAGGCACTAGGGAAGAAGTGCTTGCATGTGTGCATGTGCGTGTGGGGCATTTGTAGGTGTTTCAAGTAACCTGGATGGGTTAACTGAACAGCAGTAACCTCAGCGGCACTGAAATGCAACAAGACAGAATTTCAGTATTTTCTGTTATTTACATATTATTTGTGGTCAGAGGCATCTGTATTTCACAGTTCAGCACAGGAGCTGAAGTTCTAGGGGGGCTAAATTGGTCTTTGAGAGTGAAAACACAGTGAAAAGTTGTGAAGTCTTCTCGTTATCATCAGCACTGTAATGCTGCATCTCACGCTGGTGTTAGCCTGAATTCAGTCAGAAGGCTGACATCTTGTGCATCATGGAGAGAAGAGGTCATTTCTCTGCCTCTCAAAGTCAGACCAGGAAACGGTCCAGACACTGGGGTGAAAGCGAGTGTGTAAAAGGATGCGAAATTCAAAGAAAAAATGCTGCAGTTTTCCTCACATCACAGGAGTCCTACATTTTTCTGTCTCTTTTAAACAAAATCCTTACAGCTGCTTACAAATTTTGCAAGGATGAAAGGGGCTATTTCTGCTTGAAAGTTTTTCCATCCACACATTTTTAGATAGGGTGGTGCAAGAGCAGGGCAAATTTGAAATCTGCTGAGGATTAGCACCGTCAGGTAGCTGATGAAATGTTGGGCTTCGTTTATCAAAGTGATGGGGTGGAGGAGAGGGAAAGTCAGTCTAATAAATCTGAAGCTATGAACATAAAACTTGATCTTGAAGTGGCAAGCTGAAGGAGCATTTGGTTACTCATGCCAGTGAGGAAGGATGAAGTATTAAATCTCCACATTTTGCACCGGGAGAGGGAGGACTCCTCTACCCTTTTGCTCCCAAGCAGCACCCCGATACTCCTGTGCCTTCGTATCTGCCCGTGCTCCCAAGTGAGACCCTGTCCCACAAGAGAAGCTGATGAGTTTGGTTTTGGTCCCCAGCTCTTTGGCCCATCCCTGAATCTTGTCATTTGGGACAATATCCGTGCCACTGAGAGCCATCAGAGCTATAGGTGGGAGAAGGGGTTTGCCCTTTCGGCCCACCGTGGCAAGCGGGGTGGCACGCGTGCATGTGGTTAATCACCTGCATGTCCTTACCTGTGGTCTTAGATAGGAGCATTTGTGCCTCACCAGAAAGGATCTGCGAGCTGGAAGATTCAGTTTTTCATTTGGTTTTGCTTTTCTTCCCATTATGTATTTATTTAAGCCAGACTATATCAGGACGATGAGAGATTATGTGAAAATTTGGCTTTCAGTTAATTTAAGATGAATTACAGAATTGTTGGGATTTGCTATCCTTAACCCCCATGGCTTTAAAATACAGTAAGACTGTTTTCTGCTTGTTCTTTCTCTCTGACTCGGGAAGGTCCAGAACGCAAGATGAGCTTAAGGGGAGTCCTCTCAGCAGTGCTGAGGTTAGCCCTATTCTGGCCTTGTCTGTACCAAGAAAAAGTGGTTTTTAACCGGAGCTGGCATGCCGTAAGGAGGGGATGGGAAAGGGTTTGCAGCATGTCTGAGGGGCCAGGGCTCTCGGGGTGCATGTGGTGCTGGTGGCACCTCACTTCGTTTATGGGTTTTGAGCTGGTGAAGCTGGTTTACCCCTCGAGGGGTACCCTGGTGTGCTTTGCTTGTGTGGCTAGTCGGGAGACAGCTGAAACAGTCGAAACCATGTCGGTATAATGGGGCAAAGTCAGATGTTTCACCTGCAAAAGTGCTGTAGCAGTTTAAAAGTGTTTTTTAACATTACCTCACTAACCCGTTGGCTGAGGCTTGGTAACTGGTCCATGAGGGGTCCCTGTCCCTCGTAACCGGGAGCGAGACAGATTCACATAAGCAAGAAGAGACAGGCAATGGGTGGCGGCCTTTGCCACACCAATACCAGTTCTCATCTGGATCTCAGAAAAGATCAAATGAATGTAGTAAAAATATCTGAGCCTGGGATCAGTGGAGAGGGTCAGGACAAAATAGCGAGCCGAGCGTCTCTGAGCAGAGAACAAACCTCCGCTGGGGAACTAATGAGGCTTTGAAGTCATTTCACTGACATCAAACTTGGAAATCCTTTGTAAGAGCTGAGATGCTTTAAGGACTGTTTAATAAAGCACTTGACTGGCAAAGGAGCAAATATTTTATCAGGCTGACACTGAGTGCTTTTTGTTTCGGGTTTTGGGGGAAGTGGGGCTGGCAATTACGTTTAATTGGTATCCTTTTCCTCTTGTTATCATTGGTGTATCGATTGCTGGGAAAACAAAATGCATGGTTTTTAAAATTTACTGTAAAGTAACGGCTCTCTTGTTTGTTTTGTTTAGCTCTGTGTTCTCAAAACAGCTCATTTGTCTTTGCTTAGCTGGCGAATATAATGTTTTGATTGAAAATGATACTAAATAATCAGTTAAACGGGATATTTAATGACAGGAAAAATTGTTTAAAATATTTTTTCCCATAGGAAAATCATGCACTTTACTTTTCGAGCCTAAGAAGTCTTTTAATGCTAGCATGAGTCTGCATTCTTCCTACGGTCTCGCTCCAAAAGTAAACATGTGGGTCCACCACGTGTGTGAAAACCGTGGAGGTCAAGGTAGAGTAAATCTCAGGAGCTCTGATCCAAGAGAGATCCCTAGAGTAAGTCCAGTTTTTCCCTGATACCACTTTAATTTAGACTTTCTTAGGTTCTCAACCCGCTGCCAGTTTGCCTTCCCCGTGGGAAGCTGACCCACTGCGTGAGAAGCAAGCCTGGCAGATGAGGGCAGAGGAGTGGATATTGTCTACGTAGACTTCAGGAAGGCCTTTGACACTGTCCCCCGTAAGATCCTCACAGACGAGCTGCTGATGTATGGGCTGGACGAGCAGACAGCGAGGTGGACTGGGAACTGGCTGCACGGCCGGGCCCGGAGGGTGGTGATCGGCAGCACGAAGTCTGGTCGGAGGGCAGTGACGAGTGGTGTACCTCAGGGGTCAGTGCTAGGTCTGATCCTGTTTAACAGCTTCATTAACTATCTGGATGATGGGGCAGAGCGTACCCTCAGCAAGTTTGCAGGTGACACCAGGCCGGCAGGAGTGGCTGATACAGCAGAGGGTCATGCTGCCATCCAGAAGGACCTCAACAGGCTGGAGAAATGGGCCGACAGGAGCCTCATGAAGTTCAACAAGGAGAAGTGCAAAGCCCTGCACCTGGGGACGACTCCGGCCACCGGTGTGCGCTGGGGGCTGCCCCGCTGGAAAGCAGCTTGGCAGAAAAAGACCTGGGGGTGTCCTGGTGGACACCACGTTGACCATGAGCCAGTGACGTGCCCTTGCCGCAAAGAATGCTAATGGTACCATGGGCTGCACGAGGAGCGTTGCCGGCAGGTCGAGGGCGGCGATCCTTCCCCTCCCCTCAGCGCTGGTGAGGCCACAGCTGGAGTGTTGTGTCCAGCTCTGGGCTCCCCGGTACGAGAGAGGCGCAGACACGCTGGAGAGAGTCCGACGAAGGGCCGTGAAGATAACGAAGGGACTGGAGCGTCTCATGTATGTAGACAAGCTGAGAGAGCTGGAACTGTTCAGCCTGGAGAAGAGAAGGCTCGAGGGGGATCTTGGCAACGTATAGAAGTAGCTGAGGGGAGGGTGCAAGGAGGACGGAGCCAGGCTCTGTCCAGCGGCAGGACCAGAGGCAATGGGCACAAACTGAAACACGGGAGGTTCCCTCTGAACGTCAGGAAACCCTCTTTCACCGTGAGGGTGACCGAGCCCTGGCACAGGCTGTCCAGGGAGGTTGTGGAGTCTTTGTCCTTGGAGATATTCAAAAGCCGTCGGGCCATGGTCTTGGGCAAGTGGTCGTAGGTGGCCCTGCTTGAGCAGGGGGTTGGACCAGAGGACCTCCAGAGGTTCCTTTCAGCCTCAACCCATCTGCGATTCAGTGACTCTGAGTGAGCAGAGTGCGTGATGGGGCTGAGAGGCGGGGAGGGGAGGGGAGGGCGGCAGGACTTTCCCGGGGGCGAGCAGCCCTCCAGGTTGGCTTTTGGGAAGCTGCCGGTGAGAAGATGCTCCCCCAGGGCCACGCAGGCAGCACCTCCCCACCGCAGGCGCTCGGAGCAGGGGGGTGATTGCTGGGTCACCGACGCGCCCGTCCCAACACAACGCTGCGGCCGCCGCCATCCCCATCCCAAGGGACTATGTCACGCTTCGGGAGGAGACACCTGCATGCTGCTGGCAGCATCGAGGGAAAGCTGATTGAAACAGATACTTCTGTAGCCGCAAAAGTGGTAACTTGCCTTCCCTTTTTGAACAGAAATTTGGAGTGCGAAAGCTGCACTGAGTTGGAAGAGCCTGCCGGGTGGAAGGGACATCGCTGAAGTGGGTGGCACGTGACTCAGCAGTAATTATGGCTGGCAAATTTATATTTGTCCTTCACATGTCACATTTAATACATCAGATTTCCGTGCACTGTCTCCGCCTCAGAGTGTGTGTTCAGCTTACTGCGGGCTAAGCAAGCTGCCACTGTTTAGGCATTTCTGTACTATGCCAAGGGAAAAAAAAAAAAACACCATTCAAAAGGTTTTATTTTCAGGAACTTGCTGCAAGGTTCCTCCAAGCGTGACAGTTTAGAGACCTCAGGAATGGGGATGTGCAGTGAATATGAGAAACGAGCATTTGGGAATAGCAAGATCAATCTCAAGTAATTTCAAAGTAGCCCTGTTTTTATAGTGCCTGCTTATATATAATACTGTATATTGCGTGAGCGGTGGTCCTTTTGAAAGTAGGAGTCCATCAGTTAAGTGTTACATCCAGTTAGTGGAATAGTTTGTGAATGGAGCAGAGGAAGGGAAAAGGCACCTGGCAGTACGGCGGCATGTGCTATCTCTTGTATGCTTGGGGTATGTCGTGGTTTCCACTGCAGATGTAGGGGCTTTTTGTGAGGTGTCCAAATTGGGTATAAAAATTCACTACAGGTTGAAATTTGTCAGGCAAATGCTCTATTCCTTCTACAGCACTTATCGTCTGTCTTGTATATATTGCCCCTGGGTATAAAGACACTGGTTTGAGACCCGTGACAGGATCTTTTTTTCAGTTGGTCTGATTTGTTTTGAAATGAGAAGAAAGTGAGTTCTCTCCTCCCTGGAATAGATTGCTAACTACAGGCTGTTGACAACAGCAATATAGTTAGCAAATATATGACTCTAACGCAGCTCTTTGCAGGCGATTAGCCTGTGCAATAGGCAGACCACCGTGGTATTTCTCAGCTGAACTATTTAAAAGACCGAAGTACAATCAGCCAGTCAAGCCTCTGCATTTGGGAACGATTGTGCTGTGTGCCGAAGCGGTGTATACATATTGTCAGTGTCCTATCTATAACATGCCATTTTGCACTGCCATAATGATTTCCTTTCCCTCTCGTTCCCCCAGGGCTTAACAGCCTGGATGGGAGCCTTGACACAAATAGGTTTGCCTCCCGGAAGGTTCCATAATGCAGCGGTGGAAAATAAAAGTACCTGTTGCATGAGCTGTGTGGGAGCCTTGTTACTCCTCCGGTGTCTTCTGAAGTTGTCTGATGAGATGCTCTTATTTTAACTGCTCCTCGGCAGCGTCCAGCTCATCCTCCACAGCGTAGCTCCTGTAGAGTGAGAAGTAACGCGGGGCGGCGCGTGGGTGCGCGGTGAGCAGGGGACGTTGTGCGGAGGGACGGGGAGCAAAGGCTGCGGGTGTAGCTTTCATACTGGCAGGGATACCCTGGTGTAGCCCTCCCTCCTCTCTCTGGCTGGTACCGGCTTTCCAATGCCTTTCTCACCTTGCCCTCAGTCACTTTTGAATGGTGCCTCCTGAATCTTAACAAGGAGTTGCTGGGTAGTTGAGTCGAGCGAACAAGGGGGGAGAGGGCAGGGCTAAGCCACGATGTTTGCTCGGTGCCCCTTGGAGGGGACAGAGAAGTGCATCCCTGCTGGTTCCCCATTGCTGATGACCAAGGGGGGGACATCGGGCCCCCTTTCCAGAGGTGTTGGAACTGCGTTCGGGGTCCAGCTGTGAGCCAGCAGGAGGGCGAAGGGCTAGTTGCCTTAACAAAACGTCCTGTGGGTCTCCGCCACTCTGCCTGTCCCGTACCTCGGAGGGGGGTCACCATCAGCCCCCCCTGCGAGCAGAGAGGACAGGTCCCACTGGCCCTCTGGGTGCCTCTGCACCCGGCCAAGGTAGGGGGGTATCAAACGCAGCACCCTGAATGGTGAAACAAGGTGGGGGGAGAAGGCTGGTTCACCATATTAGCTGTGAGTTGGTTACTCCTCTGCCCTTTGGTGCTCGAGGATTACACTACTAAAGGGTATGCGGGATAGCCAGGATTGTCAGTCTCAGGTGCCTGAATATGTGAATCGGTGGGAAACGTGAGAGGCAAACACTGCTGAAATCATCTGTGGTTTTCATGTATGGGAGAGCCCACCTGTACATTATTTGTCTAGTAATAGCTCCTTGTATCTGGTATATGAAAGCTCACTTTATTCAAATACATTTTTTCTATCCTAGCAACAAAACACCAATAACACTATGGTAAAGCCTTTACTTGCGTATGGCTCGAACTGCACAAAGCAAAATTTGCAGGATGGAAGGTGACTCGATGACTTATAGTGGTTGGTCTGGGTCAATATGCGTCCTCGTTGCCCACTTGCGTATTTACTGCAGAAGGATGCAGAAAGATGGGTCGGGCTTCGGCCGCTGGGACTGCTGAGGACGAGCAGGCCCGACCCTGAGCTCCTTCAGAAACCCGCGTCTCGGCAAGGCACAGGCTGGGTGCGTGGTTTCGTGGAGCGTCGAGGGCGACGGGGCGTGCTGCCGTGCGGCGGCCGACCAGCCCGACGGGGACCGGGGCGTGCAGGACCTGTTTGGGTGCTTGCTGCCGGGGGTGCTCGGCAGGTCTGCCGCCCTCCCAAAGGGCGATGGGGCGTCCCCGTCGGGGATGCTCTCACGGTGACCCTTGTTAACGGGCGTCTGCAAAGCAAAAATCAAACATGTTGCTTCTGGCGGGAGGATCGGCGACAGCAAGCAGTGAGTTTTGGCAAAACATTGAAGTCCAAATCCGGCCATAATTTTGTCCCCAAGCTGTTCCGTTAAGTCAAGATTTGTAATTTTGGTTTGTGTTTGATACTGTGTTTATACTGAAGGGAAGCCCGATTTTTCCAGGAGGTACTGAGCAGGGCATCTCACAAAGGGAGCATCTGAGACCCTTCTCATAGCGTAATTTGAATTCTGTGTAGATAGGGAGGGACAAGCTGCAGTATGGGCGAGCACGCAGAGCGCGGGGATAGCTGCGTACGGTGCGGTGCTGCGGTCCCACAGGAAGGCATGCAGCAGCCCTGAGAAAAGTCTGTTGCGCGGCCATCAGCAGGAGATAAAAAAAATAAGCTAGAGTTATCAGCACCCTTTCATGGCATTTCTGTATAGCTAACATACCATTTCCTGTACAGTTACACACATCATTGCACAGTGCCATGAACTTAACTCTTATCAGCACCCCGGTGGGAAAGCCTGGGTTATTTACAATAGGGCTCGTTTCAGTGTTGCAAGCTTCTTTTCAATTAAAACAAAGAGCAAATTAAATATTAAATAGATAAGTAGGAAAAGTGAAATTAATTGATTTTCTGGCACTGAGGTGTGGCAGACAGAGGAAACTTAAAGCAATTTCACTGAATTATATTACCTTCATTTGTGTATATTAGGTACATGAAACTTGTTTTAAAAACTGAGTAACTCTGAATAATGTATGTGCAGTGAAGCAGCAATCTTAACCAGCCCCCCGCAAAACCCCAAACCCAGCGCGTGTTTCAGGTTGATTTTTTATTAAAGGAGAAATATAGTATAGCTACCACTGTTAATACCAACACTGAAACATCACTTTAAAGTCATCTTCATGTTGACTTACGGTTTTGTACCTTGTACTCGGTGTACATAGTATAAAAGAGGAGTCCAGGAACTACAAAACACCTCTTTGGACAACTTCAAACTGTCTCTTGATCCCAGATCTTCAAATGTTTCCTTTTTTGAGGCTTGGGGACTTGGATCCTTTTCACTCTGTCTGCTTACTGACCTTGATAATAGGTGTTTAGTGTAATACATCTTTAGCAGCCCTGGGATTGCCTCCCAGGTGAAACTGAAAATTGCCTTACAGGGTGCAGGAGGCAGTTGTGCTGGGACTCCGCTGTACCTGGCAGCTGGCTATCGCCACGCTGCAGGCTGCGGGCAGGATCGTGAAATATTTTTGGGGGGGGGGGGGGGGGGGTGTATATATATATGTATGTAATTTTTTTTTTTTTTTGTAGCGATCACATGCTCAAGAAGGAGGTACACTGGAAGTAAGGAAAACTTCCACATAGGAAAGGTGAGGGGGGGGGAAAAAAACCTCACCCCAAACGCATAAACTTGGGTCGAGGGCTGCATCTCACCTTTCTCGTTCTTCTCCAGGGCCCTCCCAGAGGCAGTGTAGGGCCACGAGCTCAACAATCTGTATTTATAGATCCCAGAAATATGTAGGATTCAGTGTGGAAAACAATATTTGACTATGCTTTAAAAAAACAACCAACCAAGCCCACAGGCATTTCTTCAAGGTGTCTGATGGTGATAGATGAGCTCTTCTTCCCCTCATCTAGATATTTCCTCTGCCTCCAGCCCTGTCACCTTTTAAAGCAGCAATGGGGGGATTTTATTACGGTTTATACTTTCATCTTCATCCGTGATCTGTCTCCCTCTCCATGGGTCTGTACAGCATGCTAATCCCTCAAGTCTCTTACGCAGCATAATTTTCATCTTAATTTTTCTATTTCTCAACATTAAATGGGTTTGCCAGGGGAACAGGGGTCATTTCCTGTCCCTGCCAGATCGTTAATTCTCTATGAAAACACCGCGATCTCACGCTTCTCAAGCAAACAGAAACATTGGGAAGAGCCAGTGTTATGTGCAAAATACTCAGCTGTGCTGCAGCAGCTGGAGGAGCAAAGATGCTGGTGTATGCTGCAGAGACCACAGGGTTTTAAAATGGTCATTTTAAAAACAGGGAGAGATTATATGAGAGCAGCAGAAAATGACTTTTTAATTCCTTAAAACAGAAACAACAACGTCTATTTTTTTTTCAGCTTGCATCTGCTGAGTGGTCTCCTCATTGTCTTTATTTTTAGAAATGATTGCTCTTCCCTTCCCCCCCCCCCCAAAAAAAAAACGACCGGTGCAATTTTTTTTATACTGACTCTTGTCACTTTCTGAATAAGGGATTTGATTTTTGCTCCTTTTTTTTTTTTCGGTGCTTGGGCACCTCTGTCTGCCTGTAATCTGTCTGAGCCAAAGCTGGAAAAGGAAACAAAAACCCCTCAACCCTGTATTTGTGAATGCTTTCTGCAGAACATTTCATGAGATGAGAAAAATCCGGAGTTATTCTCCTTAAGCCAGCAGCAGGAGAGGAAAAGAAATGACTCATCTGTTTACTTTTAAAAATCCTTTTTAAGAACTCAAACGCGTCTGATAAATTATTAGCATTTTACCCAACCAGCCTCCGCTATTAACTCCTGGCATTTCTGTAGTCTTGCGCTCACTGTAGCATCTTGCTGCCAAATCCAAGGATTTACAAGTCTCAGGAGAGACTTGGGAGATTTCCCGCTTCCCTGCCTTGGCCATTTTTTAGCCTTTGTTTGTGGAGTTTGGTTTTTTTTTTTTTTTCTTTTCTTCCCTTTTCCCTGTCCCCTTTGCAGGTTTGTCAGTATTACAAACATCTATGCGAGCAAATAATTTCTGCAAGCGTCAGAGCCAGCGGAGCTCTTCGCGTGCTCTCAGATGCAGACACATCCCCAGGCTGGGAGTCCTTACCCATCCAATTTCGGAGCGGCGCTGCCCTCCCTATCATCCCAACGCCAGCGTGCCAGCCGGGCTGCAGCCCTGGCACACGGTTTGCTCGTAGGGAGCAGGATTCAGCCACGTGCAGGTGAAAAATGTAAATTTTGGGTGTGCCAGTGCTTTCCTGTGGTAACGGAGCTGAAACCGGACAAGTTTCCATGGTGATTATTACTACGGCAGGATGCGCCGCACACTTTGGGAGAGGCACGGGCGGTGCCAGGCGGAGCGGCCAGCCCCCAGCCAAAGTCTGCTGGTGGCAGCTCGCGGGGTTGAAATTATTTATCGTTCTAAATAAATGCATGTGCAGCGCCATTAATTTGCTGCTTTTTTTGGGGGTGGGGGGGTGGGGGGGTGTAGTCTTTCTAGGAAATAGGCTGGAAATTTCACCGCAATCATGAATAGAAACCATCTCTGCCCTTTTTTAATTGCCATTTGCTTGGTTAATATGAAGGGTTGGGCTGTCAAAATAAATTTGCAGTTGCTTTGATTTTTTTTTTCGTTATTCCTTGGGTCTTTAATCAATCAGCTGCTTGGTTCACACTACTGTCTCTAGCTCTGTGGCAGGGTGAGGGCCGGGGTTTGGTTTGGTTTTGCTTTGCCGTTGCCTGGCCACGCTCCTTTCTCACCCTGCCCACGGCAGTTTCGGAGGTGCCGTACGCAGCGTGCGGCGCGCGCCTGCTTGCGTTTAGTAAATCCCACCGGGATGAAAAAGGGCCAAGTACTACAGGGGAACTGAGTACCCTTCGCCCAGGGTGGAACATTTCTTAGCCGTGCTATTTTTAGAAATGTTTGTTTTGGGGGCTTTTGCTGAGTTAAAACAGCACGCTGTCGCTCGGCTCTGCCGTGCACTGTCATTTACGTGAAGCTTTGTTTAAAAACGTGAAACGGATGGCCCAAGTCCTTGTTCCTCAGGCTGCGTACTGGGGGGGGGGGGGGGGGGGTGCTGGCTGCAGGCAGTCCTCGAGGCCTTTTACATTATCTGTGTTTACAGCTAAATAGAAGTTCCTCAAAACTCTTCGTACAACACTCAGGGATGTATGTATATCCAGCATCGCTGTATATATAGTACACTGTCTTATGGAGCCGTTAGCCTGAAGCACGGAAACGTTTAGCAGCTTTTCTTTGGCGATGGGGTCTTTAAAGGCAATTGCAAATATTATTTTAAGGAGGAGATTTATGCGCTGCCTATAACATGTTTCTGGCTCGCAGGCCAAGTTATGTTGGTGCCGATGCTCCCGGCAGCCCGGAGCCGCCGCGGGTCCCGCTGACGGCAATGTAGAGGCGGCGCCGGCAGAGCCCGAGAAGCCCCGCGACATGGAGGAGCTGTACAAGGACGCCCCGAACCTGCCCATGGATGTCACCAACTCGCCCTCGGCCATGGCCAACAACAAGCTGGAGAACGGGGTGGCCCAGCTGATCACGGCCGAGGCCTGGAACATCAACTCGGCCGACCTGATGAAGAAGGCCCTGTCCCCGCTGGTGACGGTCCCCGCGCCCTCCATCCTGACGCCGCCGGCCGAGTCGCAGAGCGGGGTGGCCCTGAAGGTGGCGGCCACCGTGCTGCAGCCCATCTGCCTGGGGGACAGCCCCGTCGTCCTGCCCATCCACCTGCAGGTCGCCGGCAGCGCCGCCCCGCAGATGCCGGCCACCAGCGCCGCCACCCCCTACGTGATGACCACCCAGGGCCCCGTCCCGCTGCCCGTCCTCCTGGAGCAGCACGTCTTCCAGCACCTGAACTCGCCCCTGGTGCTGCCCCCGGGTACCGCCTGCCCCGCCAGCCCGCTGCACGCCGGCCTCTTCCCCGCCACCGCCGCCCCCCCCCGTCGGGCAGCCCCAGCTCCTGGACCCCAAGCCCTCCGGCCAAGCGCAGGAGCCCGTCCTGCCCCCCGTCTTTCAGACGCCGGGCTTCGCCGCCGTCCTCCAGGACCTGTTTCCCTCGCAGGGCGCCCTGGGCTCGGCCCCCTGCCAGCCCCCCCCCGACTACGCCGCCCTCCCGCCCCAGGCCTTCAGCTCGCCCCTCTCCCCGCTGGTGCCCCCCGCTACGCTGCTGGTGCCCTACCCCGTCATCGTGCCCCTGCCCGTCCCCGTCCCCATCCCCATCCCCGTCCCCATCCCCGTGCCCCACGGCGCCGAGGCCAAGGCGGCCCCCGACCCGCCCAAGCCGCCGCTCTTCGCCCCCCCACTCCTGCAAGGGCACCCAGACCCCCCTGGAGAAAGAGGAGACGAAGCCCTTCGACCTCCTCCACCCGCGGGAGCTTCCCCAGCTGAGCCGCCACACCGTCATCAAGATGGGCGGCGAGAACGAGGCGCTGGACCTCTCCATGAAAGGGCCGCCTGCGCCTCGGGCCAGCGAGG
Organism: Harpia harpyja; assembly: GCF_026419915.1. Lineage (NCBI taxonomy): Eukaryota > Metazoa > Chordata > Aves > Accipitriformes > Accipitridae > Harpia > Harpia harpyja. The sequence goes on from NC_068947.1 coordinate 204,372, forward strand.
CCGCCCTGCCGCCGCCGCCCGAGGACGGGGCCCTGGACCTGTCCCTCGCCTCCTGCCGTAAGCCGGCGGGGCCCCTCGGGGAGGCGGCCGGCACCGGCCCCCCCCGCCGCCGCCGCCGAGGCCGGCGGTCACCCCGCGCCGGACAAGCTGCCTGGCCCCGCTGCCCCCTTCGCCCCCTGCAAGCCCCAGGAGGCGTCGGGCAAGGCGGAGGGCCGGGGGGCGGCCGGCGGGCCGGCCGAGCTGCTGCGGCAGCCGCAGAAGTGGCTGGTGGAGCCGGCGGGCCGGGCGGGCTGCGAGCCCAAGGCCGGCAACAACATCGAGATCGTCAGCACCTCGCAGACAGCCAAAGTCATCGTCTCCGTCAAGGACGCCGTGCCCACCATCTTCTGCGGCAAGATCAAGGGCCTGTCGGGGGTCTCCACCAAAAACTTTTCCTTCAAAAGGGACCTGCCCCAGGACTCGGTGCTGCAGTGCTACGACGTGAAGAGCCCGCCCGAGCCCCGGGACAGCGCCGAGGCCCTCAGGAAACCCGTCAAAAACAGGAGCGTAAAGCTAAAGAAAATGAACTCGCCGGAGATACATATTCTTCCAATCAAGAAGCAACGGCTCGCTGCCTTTTTTCCAAGAAAGTAAATTATGGGTTTTTAGAATTTTAAGATTATTATGAGGAGAAGAAGAAAAAAATTAAAAAAAAAGATGCACTTGGTTTTAAACTCATTTAAAACTTTAAACTATCTTTGTAAGTTATTTTTGGGGGAAGGGGGAGAGGATCGGATGGAGAGTCCCTATAAGCTGGGTTGGTTCTTTTTTTCCTTTCCTTTTTTTTGTTATCGAATTTTGACTTTTCATGGGAAACTGAATAAAAAGCAACCTATTTTTCAAGCAGATTGCACATTTTGCAGCTTTAATGGAGTAATGGATGAGTCAGAGGGGTAAGAGCTATTTTCACTGCCATAAAGTGCTTTGATGATGTAATTCTTCATAACGGTCGGAATGGAAATTTCAAAATAAATGTTTGTACGTGCTAATTGGTCGCGGCATTCTTTGTCGTTTCTAACTTGCTTTCAGTATACAGAGAAGGTTTGGCAAAAAGTCTGTAAACTGTAAAGCGTTGCAACTGACTTGTGATCAGCCTAAAATGTTAAGAAAAAATAGCAGGCTAAGAAAAATTATATTGTCCTGCAGCACTGTTGGAGAGCACGTCACAACAGCCACTAACGATGCGCCCAAACGAGCTTCCAGAGAAGCGAGAGCAAGAGCAAGCGAGCAGTACAGCCCAGTGTGCACCTAATGCCAGCTTCATTGCGAGAGACCTGTAGGAAACAGTCTTAAAATATTAAATAATGTTATTAGTCATTTAAAAGAGAAAAGCCTAAAAGCTGGGGGAATTTGGTTGCCAGGGGGCAGGAAGGGAAGGAAAAGTCACATAATTTTTCCCAGCCTGACTACACATACATGGAAAGGTTGTTTATTATTAGTTTTCTAAGTTTTTTTGATGGCTGAAATCAATGCACATGAAAGAGCAGAACTGTGTAACTTTATCACTTGGCAGTGTACAAGCCCCCCACGTCAATGGAGAAATGTGAATGTACAACTAAAATAAAAGTTTTGGTAGGTTACGGTTTTGCACTTGTGTATGGAAATGAGGTGGAGATGCATTATTGTCTGTTGGCTTTTAAGTTCACACGGCTTGCTTGTAAAAACCCATCCCCGCAGAAGGATGAATGTGAGAGCAGGAGAACAATTTTTGGTGGGCACTGCCTTTTTTGTGGCTATACCTGTCACGTAGAAAAACTTCTTTTTTGTTATTTCAAATTACATGTTCCCAGCACCGCACCAGTACTGTCTAAATAAAAAAAGCCATTGTAAACCCATCAGCTGGATGCTGTTGCACGCTAACTGTGCCTTCCTTTACCTAGCTGCAGCCAAGGAACTTCCAAGACTCCTCTTGGACAGTTTTGGGAAGGTTTTTGCAGTTGTTCATGCAATGAGAAGTTGCCCAAAGAAGCGGCTTCAGGGTTAGAAGTCTAATTGCACCCGTAGGCACCAGTGTCGTGCCAAAAGCTGTTGAAACTTTTGATGCCAGCAGACACCAATTCGCTATTCAGAAAATGCATCTGCATTAGGAAGTAAGGAAAGGCATGCTGTTTCTCTTTTCTTGGGCTGAAGGATCGCTGCCCCCTCACTTAATATAAAAATGGGGGACTTTCACATAACCATAGCATCAAGTTCTGTCAAACTCTCGCTTTTTAAGTATTTTTAAAGCCTTTTCTTTTTCCCAAAGCTGGCAGAACTGACAATGTTCAGAAGAGCATAAAGTGTTGATGGATTCATTAATGTTTAGTCATCTGACTGTATTTTTTTAAATATTTTTTTTCTTAATTGAAAATACTCTGCTACTTTGTTTTGCTCCTTCCAAGAAACTGTGCTGATGAAATGTGTCATCTTCTGGTTATTGCAGTGCAAAGGCTCAGGATTTCGACATCCCTTGGGACAGCCATCCCAGTTGTCACTGTCCCACTCTGTTTCAGCTGGGCCCATTCCAGAGTGTCAAAAACCTTCTGAAAAATGTAGTTTTTTTTCCCCAGGGCTACAGCAGATTCTTTAAAAAGGAGGAGGTCACAGCATTAGCTGCTGTCATTTTTATTCTGCAGTTGACAGAACCAAGTTCAAAAGAAGTTTCTGGGATTTTGTTTAAAAAATTTTTTTTTTTTTTTTTCCAAAAAGTGTGTGCTTCTCACACTGGTGGTTACATCTGCTGCACTGACCACCCCGATCCCTGCCATCCTTGTGCGAGCATCATCCCCGCAGCATCCTCAGCAGGCGGAGGGAGGGCATCCAGCTGCTGCACACCCTTCCCGCCGGCCACGGGGCACTGGCGACAGGCAGAGCAGCGCCCGTCAGCGACACTGGCTGCAGCTGCTGAGGTTCTCCCTCCTCTCCTTTGCAGGCCTTTACTGGGAGCTATTGGTGCTCCCACGTTAACTTCAATGCCCAGGCTACCTCCCGGCCCGCGCTCACACAGTGGTCTGGTTTAACTGAATTTAGACCACAAGCCCCAGAAACCCTGACAACAAATTAGGCTAAATCAGCTTTATACCATTATAAACCCATACAAGCACTTTCAAAACACCCAATGCCTACGGGCAACTAATTCACTTTAAAGCCAACTGGTACTGGTTGTAAAGGCAGACCAGACCAGCAGCCATGCGGATGCATCTTTCCCCCAGGCCATTACAAGAGTAACTGCAGCCTCTGCGCTCTGAAACAGGGCTGAGAAAACCATAACAGGCTCCAGCTGTCCTAGCGTCCTCCTTTTCCCCACCCAGGACCGGCCCCCCTGGCTTTATGGGGCCGTCTCCAGAAGGACCAAGGTCCCCAGCACTGCTGGTCACCATGGGTGTCCCCCACGGGGCGACACGGGCTGGAGACACCCCACGAGAAATGGGCAGACAGAGCAGACTGGGCTCGCCCAGCTTTTCCATCGCTTAAACTGCAATGGCAGGGGGATATTCCCAACAGCATCTTTCCGGGAAGGCTTAGAGCAGCTCCCGCTCCCTCCCCCTGCCACCCTTTCACGCAACCCTATTGTTCAAGGCAGTGCCATGGGAGCAGGACCCACGCACCGGCACCTCTCCTGATGCTTAACTGTTGGGCAAACGACACAAAGTAGGGACCATTTGCCTCCCACCATCTCTCGTGTGTGAAGCCCAACACCTACATCCCATCGGCACGGGGGAGAAGCAGCCACAGAACAAGATACTTAATTACACCAAGATTGAGCACTTCCACCTCCTCCTCCTCGCCTCTAGCAGCAATTACAGATTTTGTATATTGGGCCATTAATTTTCTACAGGGCTACATTTTAACTGCTTCTGAAACTTCTGTATGAGGAGAAGGACACGGAGCTGCACTCATGATATATGGAGCTTCCATTTCTGGTGGCTGTTAATGGAGACATTAATACCTCTTGTGAAGTTGAAGGGAAAGTCATTAAGCCGTAATGGTAGGAGGAAGATGTTTTACAATGATGGGTATATGTAAGGTAGAAAGAGAGAGAGGAGCACTGCAGACCCTCAAGGGCAGCCCTTGTTGGCTCCAAGCTTCCTTCGACTTGGACTTGGGCGTGGGCTTTTATTACAGGGTGGGTGAGAGGGTCGTGGGGGGGGGTTACCTTCTCCTCTGCTCTCTTCCCCCCATCAGGCAGGGGCTTTGCAGGACGCCAGACACCAAATCCGAGGAGCATAGCGGAGCTGTGCGTCTCGGATGAAGGCCACAGTACGTGGCAGACTCCGGAGCGGGAGAGCTCAGATGCACCAGCCTGGAGCCTTCCTCCGCGGGGCAGCTGGTCCCCTTCCCCTGCGCTGCCCAAGGCACGGCCCCGGGACCGGGGGGGCATGGCTAAGGCTTCGGCAGATGGAGTGAGCCGTTAGCAACAGAAATGAATCCAAAAGAAGAATGAGCAGCTTCTCAGCCAGAGAACTTAACTGAAACAGGCAGTTTTTAGGCTGAGAGAACAGACAAGCAGTCAGGTGAAAAGACGACAATTACGAGCGCAAGGAAAAGGTGGAGGTCGGGGAGATGAAAGCAGGCAGTGGAAGCCGAGATAAGAGCCACCCCCAGACCTGTGAGCATCGCACCTTTATTAAAGTTAGCAAGCAGCCAGCCCGAGAACGAAGAGGAGAAGGAAAGCTGCGGCCCTTGGCCATAAGCAGGCGGACAGAGAAAAGGAAGGTGTCAGCTTCAAAGGCAAGGCTCCAGGGCCGCTCGGCTTAGCAAGAGCGGGAAGAAAGGTGAGCACCGAGAGCTGGGAGGGTAACATTTTCTTGGGCTGAAGGCAGCTGCGAAGTGGGGGGGGGGAACCGTACATCAAACCACACACACACAGAGCACGCGAAGCAGCGTGGCCTTCCTGCTCCTGCCCTGATGCAGCCGGTGACGGGGAAGAGCTGCAGCAAACCCAGCCCAGTGGGAAGGGGAGGGGAAGAACAGCAAAGGCATCCATCTCTGCGTACCACAGGCCTGAAGTTACATGCGCGACCTAGGCTCTCCTACCACCCACGCTCCTGCACGCTGTAAAACTGATACGCCACTGTGTCTCCCAACTTTTCTTTTTTAACCTTTTCTGCTCAGCCCCCCCCGAGCACCTGGGTTATCACACCACCTTGCACATCCCTGCAGAGGTTTGACCCACAAGGGCTCAAGAAGCAGCTTCACGCACTTCTGGCATGCAAGAAAGCTTTGAGGTGAAACCGGCTGGCACAGCAGTGGCCACCGCGCACCGAAGGGAGCAATTCAGAGAAGTCTGCGCTCCTTCACTTGCACAGAGGCACCTCAGGACAGCGATCGACAACAATAAGCGACTCATTAACAGTCCTCATGAAGAATCTTAGACAATGAAAATAGCATAAAACAACATTGCATAATATCCTGGTGCCAGATGTTTTAGTTTCTTTTTGTGCTGAAGTTTATAAAAACATGCTACAGGGCTCAGTCAAAGACCTTGTTTTCCTCTGGCTGGGATTGGTTCCTGCCCTCCCGAATGGAGCCAGCCTGCCACCGCAACATTAATGATGTTAATTTGTGCAATTTGCTTTTTTCACTCACATTTCACTTTTTTCCCAATGCTTCCCCCTCCTCTTATGTAAAGTTGCATTTCTTTTAGACTATACCACATACTCCTAATGCTGAAGTTTGCATTTCAGAGTACTCTGGGGCAGTCCTACACACACAAGCAAATCCCCTAATTTTAGTGCGGAAAACATATTTTCCACAGTTGTTAAAATCCTGGTATTGCAGCCACACTAGGAAAATCCATTCTGTTGTTGAACCATCTGAAACATTTCTTCATGTTTGGGGAGAAAAATTACTAATCGCTAAAATATTTAGCATTGCTTTGTGCCCATATACCCGAAGCTCGCCTAGAATAACAGCATAATATCCTGGTACTGAAATGATGAGGATACTTTCAAACTAAGAGGGGAAAATTAAAAGAGAAAATGGCAGGATACAATGTAATCAACTATCTGGAAGGGAGCACTATTTTCCAGGTAAAACATAAGTTTTCACTGTAAAGAAGCGCATGTTCCCAGTGAAGCACTGGTAACAGACACTTCACATCCCTGCATCAGCCTGTGCCCAGCCCGCCCCTTGATCCTGGGATTACTAATGTTCCTTAGCCCACAGCTGTCTCAAAACAGTCACATTTTCTGCATTGTTTCAATATCATCCTTCCCACCACATCCTCGTCAACAGAGTTCCCATCTTTCTTTGCTTAAGAACCGAAGATAGGCAACGTTTTGTCCTAGTCTGGCATCTCGCACACCAAGGGTGCATCACTGTGACACAAAACAAGGAGGTCCTTCTTTCTAGAACTTACGTACTGCAAGAAAACCCCTAAAAGTCCCTCAGGAAGCATGGGAAAGCTATTAATTTTTGAGACTTCTGATACACAAGTCATTTCTTGTTTATTGAGAAACAAAAACTCCTACGTGCATTCACAGTTATAAAGGTATGGAGTGCATTTTCATTCTTTAAACAAATGTTTCAAAGTGCGTGCCTTGAAAGCTTGGTCCACAGAGCACGGTCCAGCATAAGACAGCATGTGCCTGCCCCTCGGAGACCCTCCACAGCTCAACCATGATGGCACAAAGCCACCACACTTGATCTTAAAGCCTGATGAGGCATATGCCACACTCACCTAGCACCACCCGTATTCATGTACAGGTCAGAGTGGGGTTAAAAAAGACCAACAGAATATTTAAATGCTTGTTGTCTGCCTTTTGCCACTTTAAACAGGAGATATGCAACAGCGCTCTAACTGTGCAGCAATGAAGATCTAAGAGAGGAGAAATATTCTGTATGGATAGACTTTTGGGGCTAGATATTCTGGACATTTGGACTTTCAAGCAAGACCCCTTGTATGGCAGACCATGGGATCTGGCCAGCATTTCTTGGTTAGTACCATGTGCACCTGAACATCTCCTTCTGAGTGCCAACTAGGTCTTTCAGTGAAGGGCTCAAGCGGACTGTTCCATCTTGCTTGCAACAAACAGTACTTTAGGTGGGGAATTAGCTCACATGCTAAAGTTAAGTGAGATGGGTATTGAGGCTCCCATGACAGATACTGGAAATCTAGTCAATAAAACCCATAGAGTCAAGAGGGCTATTCATCTCTTTGTAAAGCAGATGTTGGTAGCTGGTCAGATCACTCATACCATCAACTTGGTCAGCTAGACCTCCATGGACTACAATGAGAGAGAGTCTAGACAGCTATGATATAAAGACATGAAGTTATATGAAATTAAACCCAGTCCTGTATTCCTAGGTTTTGGCTCCTCAACTGGTCTGGCTTTAAAAGAAATCACATCAAGAGGGAGTCGGTAGCAGCAGCTCATTCAATTAGGAAGAAACAATTTAAGGACTGAGAGAGGATGCCCCAAGAATTGGGTAGGGAATTACAAGGATTCAGCCCATGTTTTCAGATTAAATCACGTCAAGATAAAATACTTCACACCCCTGACATAGTTCAAAATCTTAATTTCTAACTTTCCTCTTTAAAATCCCAGCTCAACACAGTCAAAGACACTAGTCATGACTCAACAGTTAGTGCATCCAAATCTGAAACAGTTTAACTTAGTACATCCACCTGGTTTTCTCCTTTCTGATTTTCTCTTACTTCGTTCTTCATATATTTTCCTTCCCATGTTTATTGCATACAAATCCTATCACTCATCCCAGGCTTCCATTTCTGTTTTCTTTCCAAACATTTAAACTTGCCCCAACCTGTTCATTTCCTGTAGCCAAACACCACCCAGGCAAAGACAGTTTACCATTAACACACTATGGTGAATGCAAAGATGTATGAAAGTAATAAACTCCCTTTGGCTGAGCTGGTCCCTTGGAAATAAACAAACAGCTGACAGCATTCAGTTAAAAAACCCACAACAAACCAACGAAACTCCCCAAAACTGCAACCAACCAAAAAAACCCCCAACCCTCCACCATTTCCCACTGAGCCTAATAAGCAATAAGTCCCCAGTACATTACAATGACCTATCTAGCACCTCACCCCCGAAGCATAGGCATAAACCAAGGCTAGACTAAAACCGAGCATTTATTTATTCATTCCTCCCTCCCCACTGTTTTGTTCATGTGAGCACAGGGACTTAAAAAAAAGAGAGACAGACTGACAGACAGAAAAGCACTTTGTAGACCACACCTTGAGTAACATCGCCCAGGTGAGAGGCATATGTTCCTAACAGAGTACCACCAACATTCCCAGGCAAGGACTGAACTCAGTAGCAATAGGTGGTACATACGTGAGAGAAAGCAAGCAAGCTGCAGCATCCGTTTCTTATTTTTCAAAACACGCAGGAATAAGCAGCATATGCAAAGATCCTTCCCTCAAAAGGGTCTCCAATAAGAGGAAGACCTGTTTGGCAGCACAGGTTTGCAGAGATGGAAGTTGAGGGAAGAAGAGTTCAGACCTGTTTGAAAACCCCACTCTTAAGGATCTGGACAGCACTAGCACAATTGCTTGGGGAAAGAGTGCCTCCATAACTACTGAAAAAAACTAAATATGAGAAAGGGAGAAATCTAGTAAAATTATGGCCTCTTGCATTTGAACACCAGACTTTCTAAGGTGCGCCACCGTTCATTAAGATTTTTCCCAGTGCCTTGCCAATTGCCTCAGCTTCCACCTGGGAGGGTAGATGAGTCTTTTGTCTTTCCAGTTCTTGACCTCAGTGCCGAGACTGCCAACGCAGGGTAATGGCAATTATCATGGTGGTTTTGTGGTGTGTTCATTTCCTTCCAGCTGTCACAACTAGAAAGGAACTACTGGCAGAGAGGGTTTCTGCCAGCTCCAAGCTGTACATCTGTTCGCATTTGTCTGTTCACACAACATGGGATGCAATCTCCCTTTCCTCTTGTGCTGGCATCCGTTTGCTCGTACTGTTTGTCCTGGAAGGGCTTTGATTTCAGAGGCTGAAAAGTGAATCTCTGTGGATGAAAATGTCTTCATGTATTTTAAAAAGAAAAGAAAGAGAGGTGTGCAGCCTTCACTATCAGCACCGAACAGTTCCCCTGCAGATAATGAAAGCTGAAATAAAACTAGCCGTGGTCCATAAAGCTGCGAGGAGAAGCAGCTCATGCAGGACTCCTCAGCTTGTACAGCAGGACTAGGGGATTCTGGAGCTGGTGGAAGCTAATTCCCATTCAAATGGGACAAATTACAGCTAATCAAAATGATCTGCTAGGACAGGGATGGATGATTCATGTAAGTGAGGGATTTAAAAGCCTATTGGACTACTGTAATGGCATATTTTAAGTACACATAGGACTCCCACCATGTACACAGCCACAGTAAGGAGAATTTATTTAGGACAAACCATCAGAGGAGAAAGTAGCAAAATATTTTGCTACTTTTAAAAAACAATCTCTGAGGTTCTCACTGTAAAAAAAAAAGGATATAAAATGTCTCATAGTTGCAGACTCAAAACACAGTGAGTTTACAACAGACTGTTCAGATTTTAAGACGACGAAGTCTCAAAATGGCTCTGCGTGACCTTTGAAACAACAGGAAAGCTGACAGTTGGGGAACACGATCCCAGGATTACAGGCTAGTTAGTAAGCTTTACAGAGCGGAAGATTTTAATCAAGACTTGAAAAAAAGCAGCAATCATTTCACCACTGAAATGGACATGAAATCAGCTTCTGCCTCCCTGCATCACTCTTAGGCAGTTCCAAACGAGCACTTTTTACTCACTCCAATAGTTTTACATGTAATAAAAAAAGAGAGGAGGAATATATGACCTTTGAAATTGATCTCGAGGGGGGTCTCTTTTTTCTTTTTTATTTTTTTCTCTTTAAACCAAGCCAGCCTAACTCTACATAGCTTCAATTCAGCAGAAAGAGCAGCGGAAAGACGAAGATGCTCACAACTTTTAGAACAGGTTCACATATCTAATGCTGGAATTAATTGTTCATTTTACTCTATTATGTAACTAGCTAGCCAATCAAAGGAAAAATACTGCCATCCACTTCTAAAATGTGTTTTGTCACATGATACTGCATTAAAATAGACTACAGGTGACAAAAGGAAGACTGGGGAAAATGTGGGCCCACTGTTGAATGAGACAAACCATGGCATTTCATCTGACCAGATTCAAACTTCAAGATTTTAGTCATCCTTACCCAGGGCTTCATTTTTCCCCCTACAGGAATACGTGAGATACTCAAATATAGAATTTTTGTATCACGTTCAGGGCATACACCATCACATCCACGCACTCACATAAAACTGTCATCAGAGTTACAGAGAAGATTAACATTGCTTTTGATCAAATTATATACCTGAGCGACTGGAAGAAGAGTTTCTACAAATACTATGCATATTCAGATGAACACCTTTGCCCCTGTGTCTACCACCTGAAGTAAAAAATGGTGTGCCTTTATTAAAAGCAACAAAAAAGGGGAAGATGGTCCATCCTTTGAGCCAACATTTATAACATGATGTTGCTGTCTTTCACTGTCATTCCTGGAAAAGTCCTACAATATGTATACAGCCACAACAAACTTGTTAGAAGTGCAGTCAAGTCAACTGCAACGTGCAATCACCCTGCCATACAGCACTCTTCAATTTCAATATTGCACAGGTCTTCTGCAACAAGAATTGTGAGAGCTACTAGTCCTCCCAGGTAGCAGTATTTTAATTTCAAATAGAAGAGGTCTTACAATGTACTGAGGAGTTATGGCACTGTCTTGCAAGGCAACTAAAAGATACAGAACCAGATAAGCAGATGAATCCCTGTTGACAGAAAAGCAAGTCAGAGAAACAGAGAGATCATGATGTCTTCTATATCAAATACACACCAAAAAGATATTCAGTATCTTTTGAGAGAGATCAGATGCAAAATGCCTCTAGACTACTATCACTACCAACTTCCAAGTTCCATAATTTGCCTTGTAAGGATCTGAAGTTACCATTAACCCAAGTTACTTCTCAAGCGCGGGCTTATCACTGCAAACAGCCACCAGGACAACAGACTCCTGTATCACAGAAATAAGAAAGCATGAAGTGTATGAAGTTCAAACCTATTGCTATTAACTGCCTTGATTTAAAACACTTCAGGTCTTCATCTGAACATAGGACAAACAGTTTTTAGCAGCCTCTTCCCCACAGTGGTTGTATGATAATTCTGTAAGTGGCAAAATGCTATATACAAAACTAAATAGTTGAATATATTCCTAAGTTGGTATTTTGAAAGCATAGACCAACCCAAGTTCAAACACTAATTGCTTCAGATAAACAATGTTGGAATGATTTTACCTTTTTGATTAAAACTTCCTTACATCAGATGTTTACATGAACTGTCAAGAACTGCCAAATGCCAGATAAGATAGCTACCCTTGCCTACGCAAACAGTGCTCACACATATACACAACGTCAAACAAAATGGACAGTTAGAACAATGAACAAACTATTTTATTTTTGTTGATAGATAAGAACATCCCATTGAAAATAAAGAATAAAAAATATATTCTGCTACAACACTTGGAATGCTTGAATCTCACGCTATAGCACATGGTGAAATTCTGGTACTGCAACATCACAGTAATCCCTGTGCACACAGGTGCACAGAAAGCCTTGAACAAATATTTATACCCATAATAGTGCCATGTACAAAAATGTCATTCCATAAAGGCCAAACAGAAAATTTAAACATCTTTGTTTTTCTTACACCAATGCCAATGTAAAAAATGAAAACTGTTTTCAGTCAATTACTTCCACTTAAATCGTATGAGATCTTTTTACGCTGAAGAACTCTGAAATTCAACATAATAAAGTGTGGAAGAAGTAAGGTATAAACAATATACTAAACGTGTCGCATGATGTTTTCCTCAATATATAATTAACTTTCATATGGTTACACCAACAATCAAGTCAGTATTTTCCTAACACAAAGAGAAAATATTCTGTTTCTTCAATCGATGCTCTGACCTTTTCCTACTATAGAGAGCATGCTTGTATTATTCATCTAAGCATATATGCACCCAAAAGATATGCAAAACAAATCAATATAGATAACCTTTAGTATCAAATGTCTAATGATGTAATAATAGAAACAATTCTCAAAGTCCAAATGACTTGCTAAATCAAAATTGCATTGCAGTCACTTAAACTAACAAAATACTTGGACACTTGTGCGCCACAAAATTTATTATTTTGCAGCAGTATCTCTGCTGAAACCTGAGGAGTATCAGACTATCAGTAAAGCAAGGCATTTTCAGAAAAGGAATTTGTAAAAATACATTTATACTATATGCTTTCATATAAAAAGGCAGTAAGAAATATAATAAAACCTACCATTTTAGGACTACACCTTCCCTAGCAAATAGTTTTTATCACTTGCACTATTACATACAGTACATTCAGTTTCCTACACAGAAAGTATATTTTCTTGTCCCTGATGTATATTACAATTGGCAGTGACAACAAACTGCTGTATTATCACCACTCATTCTTGCAGCTTATACAAACAGCACCAATTTTACCCAAAAAAGGCTTATGAGTTACATAGTAGCACTTCCTTATAGGAAATAAAAGCCCAAAACATCAGAACCAAGCGTGTCTTTCCAGAACTATACCAGAATATATGGCTCAGAGTTAAGTGGTGAATAACCAAGAGTATTGCATAGTACAGGGATCTCACCTGTATGAATAAAGCCACTCTTTGATTGTTTGTCACCTTCTGTCTCCAAGAATGGACAACAAATTAAACAGGTGCTAATGAATATGAAAGTAGAACACAACTAAATTTACTGGTAAAAAACCAACAAGAAATTGTACAGTTCTCTCTGGCACAGTGCAAAGTACACATTAAAAAACTGAATACATATGTACAGTGTGTATGTATATTTTTATATATATATAGCATGTATTTTCCCGACACATACACGTGTATATATAAAAAGCATGAACACACATATCCATGCCAAACTTAGCAAAAAGATGGAATGTTTAAGATGTGAATGCATTGTTCCAGTTAAATCAGTCTGTCCCAGAAATGGCTGTTTATACAGCCAATATGCCCTTCCATGAAACAGAAATATTTATTGCCTGCATAAATTGACAATATACCGTACATTTGTCCTCATAACTTACCAAAGGACTGATAATCACACTTTATAAAAGCTTATATTTGTATTAAGCCCTCTCCTCCATAGCCCTTCCCTCCCCATACCTCCATCCGCCATGACCAATTCATATGGCTATTCCCTTTATGGAAATCTAGGAAGAATAATCTAGAATAACATAGTAGAGTATTACTCTGCTTGAGGACCAGACACAGTATTCACTACAGAGATGAGATCTTCTATTTTAAATATTTCTTGCAATATAAAAGTTTACAGCCACCCCTGTAAAAATTATTAACACCTGATGCTGGTTTGTTTTATTATTTTCCTTTGGGATTCAGCTGTTTTGGTTCTGAATATGAACACGTTGGCTGAAGTCTGTAACAGAGAACGCACTTTTCAGGATTCGGAGAGCGCTGTTACCTGACCTGCCCGCCCTCAGTATGATCAACTGTCCTTCCCTGCAGACGTTCTGAAATAGTTCGCAAAATACTAGAATGTAATACAGATTCCCCCCCACTCCTTTATCCTGAATGTCTTTTTTACATTTTGAGAGCACTTTCAAAAACTAAAGATGATTTATATCAGTAAAATAGCTTCAAATAAAGGCGATGGCTGTGAACCTGAGAGCTTAGTGTGATACAAACACACATATTTGTGGTATTCCCCACTGGCTAATACTTTCCTTGTTTAAGTCTTTCAATGTGGTAGCACAACTTTAGGGCAGGCCCCAGCTTCAGTCCCATATATTTCATGATCATATCACTCCTCAGTAAGAGTAGTGCCTTCCCATCAATTTCCTGCAGAAGGAAGAGAATAAACACAACAACATACAACTACTTTAACGAGATGCATGGTAAAACTGAAAAGTACATTATATTTGTTTACGCTGTAGTAAAATTTTATCTACTATATATAAAACAGTAACTTAGTATAATTTCATATTTACAGATGGCCACTGAAATTGAATTTATTTTAGTATTTTTTAATGTACAATTAAAGTATTTGAGATGCTAAAGAAAATTATAGTAAGTGAAAGAAACTGACCGAACAGCCCTCAAAATTAGGTACTGGCTGGGAAAAAAAGTGAATGGGTCAAGGGAAAAAAAAAAAGAGAAGCTGCAAAGGAAGGTCTGTGCAGTTAAAGATTAAATGATCCAAGCACTGAGGCCTTGCACTGAACCTTGAACACAGCTGCGGGAGGATTCTGGCATGCGCATGCAAACAGTCACATGGAGGAAGGGGTTACAGACCATCTAAATCTGTGAAATAAGACAGATCTATGTCCAGGTTAAAGCAGACAGATTGTTAGGATCAAGACCAAGGACAACTTAGTCAGATTTCAACTGCCTGGTTGAGAAGCTGCTGAAATGTGACAGTCCTAAGCTCTTAGTAGCATTACATACTGTAGGCAGGCAGTTAGTTCCTTAAAACACCATAAAGAAAACCATTTTTTTTAAACATAAACCTGACAAAACAAGTGACATTTAGTCTTGTTATACAACTAAGAATAAAACATAAGACAGGAAGCTCTGTTAAAAGTTATTTTAAGTTCTCCTTCCAATCCAGCTTACTCTGAGATTTAACTGTTAGTAGGAGCTGGTGCAGAACAAGGGTGAAATACTACTAAAGAGAAAGCCAGTCTCTTTTTGGAGGGCCATATACACAATGAAATAAGAAAGCAGCTCTTTGCTGAGCAACCTGCCATAGAAAATCACAGTGAGAAGGAAGAGGGGAGACCAAAAACAGCACAGAGAAACTGACACAGCTTATCTATCTAAATACAACATCTAGTTAGATATTATGAAACCTTACACGTTGTTTTTCAGAACAGATGAATTCAACATTTCAATTGATTCTTTCAATTTTAGTATTAATTACCAGGTGTAAAGCTAATGAGGCATAACAGCATCTCTACTTCGGGATACTCAGTCTCCAAAACAGACCTAGAGAGGTGTCGTCTTTGTAGGCCAAATGCCCCACACTGTACATGAGAATGCCATCTTCTCTAGAGGTACCAGGGATGACGGGGGTACCATGGATGTTGGCCATTAGAACTTGGATACTTCCAGTACTGGCCTTGTTCCATATAAGCTGGAAAGCAGTGGGTATTTACTTCAGTCTAACAAGACTGGAACACAGATAAAATATACTGCAGGAGGAGTTTCAGGTAGAAAAATAATTTTCAGCCTCCCTCTAATATACGAGTAGAGCCTGTTCTACCTTCAATTGCAAATAGAGCGATAGACAGGAAAGCTGTATTTTAAGATTAACACAACACACAATCTACTAGAACAGAATGGATATGCATCATACATGTCTCCTAAAGAGTTCTGCATGTGGAGCTAGTGCCTGTGGATCAGCTTCTTTCACAAAACGCATTACTTCCTCTATTGACCAGGTAGAAGGATCCTTATTCAATATTCTTGAAGGTTCCCTTTTTAGTGAATTCAGATCTGGTCCAGTTGTGGAACTTGCAGCTTTTAGTATAAAAATATTGTGAAAGGAAGAAGTATCACTAGTCTATACAGGGATAACACATTCCATTTTACGTAAGACATTCTTAATATTCACATGCGGCTTTTATTATGCATTCTTTGCAATATATTAAAATGAAAGATGTTTTATTTTCCTCCAAATAATATCGAACTGTTACATTTGTCTTTAAATGTGTTATATAACTGCAAATATTTATAGCAGCATAAACATTAGCACTATGACATACCTAGAGGGATTAGTTTGACTTGTACTTGGCTCCTGGGTCCCAAGATGCCATAAATTGGGAATGTGGCAAAGGCAAGTTAAGGTGTGCAGACAGAAGGAGGGACAGGAGGAGACCCTATTCCCATATTTCAGCAACACAGCAATAGTTGATAAGATGCTCAGGAACTGAGCTGCATATAACCAGCCCTCCTCAGTCTGGCCTGCCGCAGGGTCCATAACAGCAGTGAGAGGAAGGTGCAGCAGGCAAGACCCCTCCTGGCTTGCACCGCAGTATTAGTTCAGTTCTAACAGGCTTAAGTTCTGCATTTGCAGTTACATTAGCAAGGCTGACATGCTTGGCAACAGCACATTTCACTCCATATGCAAGCTTTCCTATGGCAAAGGAGTCCTTTGTTCATAACTCTCGGACTTTGTACACTAATAAAAGCAGTTATATACTTTGGAAAGTTTAGTTATATAGCATACCTTCAATCTGCCTCTGTATTCGATTCCTACTAACTTCGTAGTAACTGCTGCTCCCAGCAGAGCTCAAGGACAGCCTGCACAGAATTGGGGCTGAATTTGAGGTAGCAGTCACTGGCTGAAGGGAATTTCTGTAATATGCTGCACTCCCTGAAGTACGATATTCTGTGGAATTTCGATGGGTCGGACTTGAAGGATTTACAGAACTAAGTGCAGAATCCATAGAGTCCTCAGAAAATCGCTGTTCTTTGGAAATGCTGTTTTCCTCTATAGGTAATGTTTCTGCTACACAAAAAGCAAGTATCAATATGTTCAAAGTGATGGACATCATACCTTTGTTTTTTAACTCCTTGCTATGTTCTCTTGAAGATACTGACAGATTGTAAACCTATTAACAACTCTCCTGTGAGGCAATCACTGCTGCTGAATGTTTGCCCCTTTTCCTCAAATAATCACTGGGCTCTTACTGTATTTTTAAAACATGTTTTGTAGCAAAAGATTTAATATGTCAACTTTGAGACAGTCTTCCATATCATTTCAGTTGTATTTGTTAAATACCATGAACAGAGAAGTGACAGAGGAAATTTTTGGGGGTAAAATTGTTTGATGTTAATACTGATACATCAAGCAAACTTAGACAAGCATTTTCATTATCTTTTTTTAAACATATTCTCAAAAAGCTAACCATTAAGAGTTTGTTATGTTTACCTTGCAATAAATTTTTAATATAAATAAAAACTCTCACGTTAGGTAACAATTGTTTAATTTGTTCTAAGCAGCAGAGGGAGTCACTACATAAACAAGTGGACAATTATCATCTCTAGATCCCAATATGTTCAGACATAGAGGCCATCGTTAAAAATTGAACAGGTTACAGGCAAAGCCACAGATGGCTGTGAGTGCCAGGTACAGCACAGTAACATAACATGTTTTGACAGCAACGCTGTATCTACATACAGTTAGTTATTTGCACGGGGCAGGGTCTATGAGCACAGACTCTGCAAAGCTAAAGATACGTAAATTACTGAACCCCCTGAGCAAGTTAAAAAAAAAAAAAAATCAGATCTCAGGAAGGGAGTATAACAACACTCCCCTTTTTAGTTCTTACCACTTCTCAGCTAATTTCTACTCTGCAAAACACAAACAACGCTCACTTAGAAGACTCCTGAGTTTTTAGAGCCTGTCAATACCGTTTCTAAGCCAGATGAGCAGAGTTCAGCAGGTCCCTTTCCCTGTGCCACAAGACAGGAGCCAGGTTTGCCTGATCACTGAAAATTCCAGCCTCGGTCAACCAAATTCAGGAGAAACATGCCATGATTGGGAGAAACATGCCATGTGAGGAAAAAAAACAGCCCCTAATCAATGAGAACACTACTCCATTCTCTAGCAATCATACGTATTCTTCTCTGTTTGCACCAGGCCAATATCTGGCCCGAGAAAGAAGTTGGAAGCATGATGTACAAATCTGTATGAAACAAATGCTACTTTGGCAGCAGAGTTAAGAGCTGGAAAATATAACTAACAGGTTCACAGAAGTGTAAACCCCATGCTACCATCTTGAAAATTACTCTAGTGAAGTTATAAAACATATGCTAGTGAAGCAGCATATTCTTTGGAATAAGAACTGGTATGTTCTGCAAAACAAGTTCCTGAAATAAGCTTTTTACTACCATTCTTATATGACAACTTTCAAGAACTTCTTGGGCGAATACCCAATTAAAACTAAAGGAAGAGCACTTTCCTAAAAAATCCAGTGAGCTTCTCAAGAATGTTTTCAACTTGCTTCATGAGGTCTTAGGTTCTCTGCTGGAACCTGTTTAAAAGCGGAGTGCAGTGAAGAACTGTTAAGTGTATTTTGGTCTTCAGATAGCATAATCCTGAAAGGGAACAAAGGCACTCAGAGAGCCAGCTCCCTACGTAGTGAATGCGGTAAGGCAAGATCTGCAAGACGATGTAACATCTTTTACTAAACTTGATAGTCGTGGAATAAAGAAGCTTTTATGGACACAGGACCTCGTCTTTCATATACTCAACCCTCAAAACAACCACTGCAAAACTTTCTAGTTTGTTAGACTTGAATCGCAGAAGTAAAGAAGCAGCTGCTGAGGTTTTCAAAGAAAACAAACAAACAAGAAAACTAACTTATTTACATTTGTCAGCTTGAAGTAGCTGCAGCAACTTACTAAAATGAAAAACAAAAGCCATCATTCTATAGAATTTCAGAGAGACTTTAAGAGATGTAGTCAATGATATGCACTATAAAATTAAAGGGTAGCCAACCAAGGGAAAATTAAAACTGTAAAGAATGAAACCACTAACAAAAATCTCAGTCCAAGGCCAAAAGGGAGAGGTGATACTTTAAATAGTTACAGCAAAGTTGTATGAAGAAGCCTAAGGTTTAACTGACTGAACCTGTAGATTTAGATTTCAGAAGTCTTGAAAGGTAGGATGAAACAACAGAGATGATACTCCGCAGCAGAAGGTTTCAACTAGAGTATTTAAGCATTTACCAGTCAACTCCATATAATATATTAAGAAAAAACCTTTTTGTAGTTTTTATAGTAAACAAGCAGAGGTCCCAAATGTAGGGGCTTTTAAAAATAATTGTTTTACATAATCCTTGTCAGGATTTCTGAAGACAAAAAGATTTTTTAAATTGACTGTATTACAAAAGAATTTAATTATATTTATTCCAATAATATCCCAGATTTTTCTCTGATGTTATATATCCTAAAGTAAAGAATAGTAAATAGGGCTGGGAAAGATCAGCTCTGCTTGTTTTCCCAAGATAGCAGCATTTGAATTTATTTTACTGTAAATTCTCAATTCACGTACACAAGGTGGAAAAGCTGGCATATTTCCCATCATCTTTTAGAGAAGGTGTTTCTGTTCAGCAACTATAGCATCCAATCCACTTTCCTTTCCATCCATCTAGCTTCTCTACACACAAAACACAGCTGAAATCTTGTTGAAAAAGTGGTCAGCTGGTATGACAGCTGATTCAAAACTGGCATCTAGCAAATGGAGCTTTGCAATCCATGGAGCAACGAATGACACACTTCTACCTTGACATTTTGAGCAGTTGTGAATAACAGTGGTAGGAAAAGAGACGGGAGGTTCCACTTCAGAATGCCTGATCTCTGGGTAGATTAATAAAAAGCCAATAAAAGGCCTTATGTTTCAAATGTAAGGATGACAACAGACTGTTTAAACACTGAAGGCCTTAGCAGGAATTGGATGTTTTGTTTTCTTGAAGCTCCTCCGGGAATTAGAAGCCAGTTGTTCTGCCTCATACATAACAGGAATGATGTAATTGGCCTCAGTAGTAAGAACACACTGTTTTCAGGGGGAGGGAGACTGAGTTATTCCCCACCCTACCCCCCTTTATCTTTTATAACTTTAAGAAGAAACTGTTAGTGAGCAGGAAAGACAGCAAAATCTGCAAAACATATCCCTGAGCAGATTAGAAAGAAAATGAGCTGTTTGAAAGACCCTTTCCCACAATTATTCCATTTTGCCTTCAAATGGTATTTCAAAACAACTGTTTCAAGACAACTGTGTCTCAATGGAACCAGAACTTTTTGGGGGCAGATCTTTCTCGCTAACCAACCCATGACTGACCGCTATAAAATTACCTCCAGATTTTCAGCAGAGGACATTGCCCTAATGGGAAACACACAACCCTAGAGAACACTTTGCGTCTTGAAATGCAGAGTACAAATTCAAACCTCCGAAACCATGGCAAAACACTTACTTTAATTATTTTTTATCCAAGTAACTGCACTTTATAATGAACTATTGATCTTAAAATGTATTTTAAGGAGTACACTGACTTCATCTGTAAAGGGGATCCGTTAGCAAACAAGGATTAAAAAGCAGTACATGCACGCATGTTTACTTTGAGGAGATTTCTTACAAGATAATGCAGATCTACTCAAACATTTGTTTTGCTCCAACTGAAACAACTTCATTTGAGTATAATTAAGTGCTCTACTCTTACTAAGTTACATACCAGAAATATCTGACTTAGGTGTACAATATATCTGTGGACTTAAGCCAGTACTTCTTTTGGAAAGACACAGAAATCAATAATCAATGCAGAACTGTATTTCCTGCTGCTGTTATTACATGCAAAGAAGTGAATATGCTAACTATACATAAAATAATAAGATGTAACATTTTAGATAAGCTATCATTTTGAACATTTTAATTTTATATCCTTTTCTGCTTTAACTGTAGTCCTATGACTTTTTAATCTGCACAGAAAAAGAGATCATTCTGCCCCCACTGATGCTAATAGACACAAAATGACCCCAGGATCTCCAAAAAGAAGGAAGAAAAAAAAAAACTAATGAAGAAATAACTAATCCCTGCCATATTTCAAAAAAGCCTTTGGAAATGCTGTGCAAATATCTTGCAGCAACAGAAAGCATGTATCAGATAGGACGACTCAACATTGACCAAGTTACCATGGCTTAACCAGTTAAGTAGCAAATGCAGAGTAAAAATTTTCTTAAGTCTCTCTCACTGAGGTTTAAACCTAGATGCTTTACTTCACATCTGAGGCAGACTAAGACTAGACACATGCTCAGTTGCTGCAGCTCAGCTGCAGCGCAGGAAAAGGTGCTATTCATCAGTGAGCTAAATCAATCTAACTGCCAGCTGCCACGGGGAGGCTTCGCTGATGCCCTGGCCATGGCTGCATTTTATTCAACCCTTCCCTGTGCTCACCCGAGTCCACACTGAGTCAGTCCAGAGAAGTAAACTGCAAACTACTCTTCACTTCACCAAAATGTTTTCTGTGCTTTTGCTCACTGGTTCAGCTCACCACCCAGCCAGGGGACCTGGGACGCACTGCAGGGACAAGGAGGCAAGGAAAGCAGGAGCAGCACAACTTTCAGTGGCAGCTAACCATAAACTCAGCTGAATTGTATCATCAAGCTACACCCTTCCTCACTTAATGGCCCCAGCCTAGAGTTATTAAGGGTTGCTTCCAATTTATCTCCTAATCCATTTCAGGGCAACTGGTTTTCTGCTAAATAGCCATATATGAAGCAGGAGGCTTCATCTGTCACCTATTTGCCTGAGCCCCTTCACAAGAAAGGCTAGCAGATTTAGCAGAAGGACTGCTGGAACCTGCAGTAGATCTTCCCTAAGTGCAAAATCTGTGCCAGTGATCAATAATTAACATACTTTCACCCTGACCTGTCAAAGGCTAGAGACAAACCAGACACATACGTTGAACTCGGTCCTTTTTGACTGGAAATACTGAAACCATAAATAATCCTCATATATAATCCTGACATAATGTAATTACCTTCAGATGGATGAGCATCATTTCTGGGAAGCTTAGGGGAAAGAGGAGCCGAATATGGCGGAGAGTCCTGAGAGTATCGTTTAGCACTCCTGTTTTCAGGTATTTCTTCTTTTGCTGTGAAGAGAAAAGTCACCACCTATTATTCTAGCATAAAGCTGCTCAGGTGGAAAGTCCAGGGACAAAAGCAAAGACATACATCAGCCATTCACCAGGTTACAGTTCAGTTTCTTGTGTCACACAGACTCAGTCATTTCGATACAAACTTTCAAAGCTGAACTACAGCTTATATACTGTCATCACCCAAATTACCTTGACCCTGGCTACTTTTCTGAAAAGAGTTAAAACTAATGACTTTCATATGACAGACAGAATTATAAACATAATTTCTCCATTGGTGGGGGGGGGGAGGGGGTGGGGTGGGGGAGGTGGAATATTTTATTTTCTAAAGTAGCACCCAGAAGACAGACTCAGCCAATCAATCAGACAGCTGTCAGGAAGCTTCATACCCTAAGCTTCATACCCTTCATACCATAAGCTTCAGTATGAATCTTCAGAAATTGCCCTGACATCAAGGTTTTCTCAGCTATGGCTGCTGGTAACCTTTGGGCTGGAACTTGTAATGCCAAGCCCTGCAAACAACCTGATTGGAGATCTGGTGCAAGTCATTTCATTTCCCCCTCACTCCACGCTCCCGGTGCAGCAAAGATATTGGCCTCATACAAAATATCACAAGCAGCCACCTGCAAACCCCACCTTTTCTACTAGGAGACTGGACTGTACATAGTAGAATGTAAAATTTTTAGAGCCACCACTTCGTAAGGTGAATAAAGAGGGAAGAAAGGACCTTTTACTGGTGTGGGAAGGGCTAGACTGAATTCCCTTTCAGGGCAAGCCCCTTCTCATAAGGCAGTAAGTATCTTTTTGTAAGTTTATTTTATGATCTGATCATAAATCTAACAATGACATGTAAAGTTTTGAGCTTGTCCTTTTAGCAGTATCACAGTGGTGCAATACATATGTTTCCTGGCTTGGCTACAAGGAGGAGTTTGCTGAACAAAATGATTTCTGCACACGTGGTATGAGCTATCCCATCCTGTCAAAGCACTACTACACTGGAACCAATTCACTAAGAACTGAAGGGTATTCATTTCAATCAATTCACGTCATAGTAAGACAGATTTAAAAATTACATTTCATTAAATTGCCACACTTCTCAAAAATACCAGCACTTGAAAATAACAGCTGTTTAACAGTACCTGGTTTGTTCCTGTCATACTCTGTAGGACTATGTGCACATCCCACGTAAGGGCTGAAAGGCTGGCTACTAAAGAGATTATCACACTGCAGGCTGTGGCACAGTTTCTCCAAGAAGCGTAGGACAAACGATGCACTGTTTACAGAAGGAAGATTGATGGCATGCTTTTCTCCATCAAAGGAAGCTGTGAATAAGAAGATGATGTCAAACACCCCCCAAGCATCATGAAGTATAGTGAAACACCATCATTAACTTAAAGGAGAAGACATCCAGATTTGATTTAAACCACACAAGACATGAGAGGAGTAAGCAATCATTCTGGTAGTTTAACAAATTTACATCCAAAGGACTGATTTTACGTTCTGTTGGATCCATGCCAGTTTAAATTTGCTCTATGGGAACTTATTTTAAAAAAATAATTTTGGATTCACACCAGCATAACAAAACTTGCAACTATTCCCTCATCACCAAAACCTTACGTATAATTTCTGTTGTTTCCTTAAAAACAGCAAGCTCTCTCCACCACCTGTTTGCAGGAGATAACACAGAAAAGACCCTTTACAGCACTTGCTAAAAAAAAAAAAAATACAAAAATTTTTTTTAAAAAAAAGGAAGCAAACAACTTTAAGATTTTTTTTTTCTCAGTTTCTAACTGATCTGAGCATACTTGTGGTAATGTGCTAGCATCCACTACCACTGAAATTCTTACTACAGACACTGTTTTGCCATTTGCTATTTTATCACTAGAGAAATCTATCCTGCTGTCAACACTACAGTGGTCAAGCTCCCACTTATTTCAACAGGAGCTAGGTGGCAGAGATACCACAACAGCCACAAATGGATCTGGTATCTTTTAAACTGAGTGATTACAAAGAGCCTGGACATGTGCCTATGTCTTTTACTTGTTGAACTCCTTCCTTGCCCCCCAAACAGAGTGTTGCAGCTGATGATATTTTCCTTTTTTGTGAAAATTAGTAAGATTTTGAAAAGACTCGATAGTACCAACATACGGATAAATAATTACCATTGCATTAGCTGAAACTTTTAGCTACTTCTGATTAGACAGACATTACGACAAAGCAGGAACAAACTTGTAACTTAAGCTTAGGGATAGAAAGAAGTGGCATAAACACCAGGTTTATGCATCAATTTGTCGTCTTGGTTTTCAGCCTGTCATGCAGCTTTCTGTTGTTAACATAAGTTTCCAAACGGTAAGTAGAGCTTTAAAGGATCACATTTTGTTGGTAGCATGGTAGCAGATGCATTTAAAAAAAAAAAAAAAAACAACAAAACAAAACCACCACAGAAATGGTTTTTTAGAAAACCATTCAAGAAAGCCTTTATTCACAGATCTGAATTAAGGAACATTTCCATATTGTGTTACAAGAGAGACAGATACTATACACAAAACCAAAGAAAACGCCCAGGTTTAGCATATTTTAGGCTTCCTTAGGAAATCAGAAGTGTCAATTACTTAACACTGTTTATGTAAGGAAGCTTCTGATTAATGCAAGTTAACCAGCTAGCATCAACAACAACGTGTTACTGCTCTCATCTGTTTTCATGACAGACTGACCCAATGCAAGTGCTTAAAGTTTAAGAGTCAGTACTACAGGGACAAATCCCAGACCAACGTGTTTCCATGGCCCATTCCATTTTTCCAGGCCTCAACATTCAAATGAAATGCTAATGAATCACAGTCCCACAGGTGGCTCAGACACAAGGTCCTCTACCTCCTTTTTGGGGAAGGGGTCTCTGAAGGCAAATTTTTGCTTGGAAGTCAACCAGTTCTGGAAAGCAAATGGGCTGTGAGACCTAGCACAGCCAGATCTCCTGACAAATTTACTGCAAGGCAGTAGTCAGCTACGGCAAAAATTTAAAATGCTTTATAATAGCCTTATGGATCTTCTTATATGACATTGGGGAAATCACTTATTCTCCATGCCTTAATTTCTCATTTTGAAAAGAAGCATTGAAAAGAACAATATTATCTTAGAGTTGTCAGGAGGGTAAAGCAAGAAACAGCTGAGGCAATGTGACTGCCTCAGCAAGACACACCATGGGAAAAATCCACAAATAAAGATTCAGTGCAAACACAGCTCTCTTGTACTCTGAACACCTGAGGGCAACCATACGAACTCCAAGGGTGTGGGATCCAGATCCATAGGCTCAACTGTCTGCTCTGCTTGGGAACAACATAAGCCTCTTACTTCTCAGATAAATGCTAGGGTAAAAAATAAAAAGGAGTACTGCTGAGGTGCCATAACCTCAACCTTTAATGACAAATAAACAGGCACTGGAGCTTGTGTGTGCAATCCCAGCCCCTGGAATGAAGAGTCATTCTCATTTCTTCACCTTCCATTGTGTAGATATGTTTTAAATACCAGATTCAAGCCAGGAGAAAGGCTGAGAGCTAAGCTATCAGATAAGTGTGTTTGTCTGATAGTGAAGAAACTCACTCAAGAGTTTGATTTTAATTCTCTGCTTGAGAAGATTTATCTGAGCCTCAGTCTATTTCATCCCACCAAACGCCACAGTGTCTGAGCTACAAGGAGAAAAAAAGGGCTGACACGGTCACCACCATTAGTGGGCTTGCTAATCAAGCCTTTACTTTCCTTTCAGTTATATTTGCCTGAATTGAAACCTTATGCATCAAGCAAAAATAAAATGGTTTGTGCTTCTGTTTGAGTAAGAAAAGATGGAAAAAACCTAAATTTGATTCTATTCAAAACAATTATTTTCCTTGGCAGCTGAACCAAAAGAACCCGCTAATTATTCATATGTATTCTAGCAAGGTTATTTTATCCATGTCCTCATTAGCATACAGTTTCCTCCTACGGCAGGTACAATACTCATCATGAAAATAGCAGTCCACAAAAGATTTAGATTTCTTTCCTTATTCTCTGCTGCAATGTATTTTTTTTTCTTGCCAGTCTAAAAAAAAAGCTGAACAACAAACCACACTCCAAAAACACTTTCAAAAACTCTACAAGAAAACACTCTCACAATTTCATTCTGTAATTCCTCATTTTATTCTACTGTAACTTTCCTCTTCTTCCTTACTGTTCACATGCACAGCTGGTTGTAATGTGCTACATTAACCTAAGTCACATTTTGTGCTTTTCAAAATACATTACACAAATTTCTGATAAAATGACAGGGAGTGTTTGCTCACCCGCTTCTCAGCAACCTGTTTGACACGCCAATGAGAAGGCAAGAGCTCAAGAACACCGGAAACCCACCGGGGTCTTGTGGCTCGCTATCACCTGGACCAGGACTCTGCTTCAGGAGCAGTCCACATCATCAAGTTCCTCAAAACCAGCGCTACAGAGCTGGTTTCTCTGAATCAAGGCCTTGGGGTAAAGCCAGGTGCAGAACAGCAATTCCTTTCTGTACAGAATTTTTGAATGTAAACAAACCACAACTACATAAAGATTCTGAAATTTCTCTCTCCTCTGTGAGATAATTATTTTCAACAACTCAGTCACAGCCCAGATACTCCCCTGGCCTACGATTTAGTCCTTCATGATAAACAACTCACAAACAGAATACTGGCAATGCACACCTCAGTGCATTTTGTTCAAGAAATTTGACCTGTCTGAATTAGGTACAGCAAGGTATTAATAATGTAATAAACTTCCATATATCGTGCATAAAGCAATATGGGTTTCAAAACCACATGTATACAATGCCATTAAACCAAATGCAGCAGAGAAGCAGCATCCATTTTGTGAATGAAGTCATGGGGGTGCATAAGCAAGGCTTACTGTAGTTCTGCTATATGCAGGTTGGGGTGCTGCTTTTTAAATATTGTTAGACAGCAACATCTTTATGAGGATTTAATTGAACCTGTATTCCACTAATCTTTCACATCTGGTGTTAATGTAAGGAGATTAAAGTAACACAAAGTCTTTTTATCGCCAGTGATGGAATTATGAATTGATGTGCTAACTGCTATATGGAATATTTCCTAGCCTAGAAGTAAAAAAAGTCAAGCAGCAGCTATACAGTTTGAGATACAGAGATAATTTATCTGTGGACCTGCCATTAATATGTAGCAGAAATAAACCTATTCCATAATAGGGCACACAGGTGGATGAACACTGACCTAAGATACTGCTACAATTCTGGGGAATGGGGAAAGGGGAGAAGCAGCAACTTTAACATGTGGAATCACTTGCCTGGAAGCTAAACACATTAGTTTGAAACTTTTCACCCACTTGGTTAAGGCATTAAGAACACAAACACTATGTATGGATAAGATTATGCGAATGACTTGAATTACTAAAGCTGATGTTTCACTTGTACTGAGTTTACTTGACAAATGTTTGGCTACAGCTGCTAAATGAGGTGCACGAGCTCTACTTAGTATAAGAATCTAACTGTATTTTGTATATGTAATTTAACACTGCTATTGCTAAATTCTCATTTAAAGAATTGTTCAAATCATCCTGGACCCGGAGTCAGATAAATCACACACCACCAATACTTGCTTAGTAAATAAAAGAATTCACAAGTACATGTTCTCGACTGTGCTTAAATAGTTACAAAAGTGATATAAACTCATTGCACCCACTTCAATTCTTCTGCCCTACCTCAAGTTCGCAAACCAAGTGAAGAAACAGAAGAAACAAAGCATCTTTACATACCAGTTATCATTTCCCCTCCGTGATGGCCAGATTTCAGAAATCCAAAGACTGTTTTGGATTGATAGGCACAATCCACGCAAGCCTGTACAGCCTGCTGAAGTACCACATTGACAGGACCTGGTCCAAAGTGATCTGGAAGCTGCTGAACCTTCTTCTTATCCAGGTGAGGCCCAGAATTTCCATGCTTGTTGACGTAAACACACACTGAAAAAGAACAAGCCATATTTACCGCCAAGGAACTAAGACATGTTTCCAAGTTACAACTGCAAACCGCCTTTTTAGTTTTAATCTTGAGGAAAAGATGTACTTGTCAACTCAAGAAGCTGAACATGCATGCGTACTTGCAGAGTGTACAAAAAGTGCGCTCTCTGTCTTCCACCAAGGTTCTCCTGCCTGAGTCCTAAACCCACTTCTTTCTGGTCTCTAAAGCCCTTCTCTACCCCACAAACGTAACAAAGCTGTCATAATCTGTGCTTATCTTTTATTTTGACTAATCTCTGTTCATACACTAGTTCCAATAAAGTAAGAATTACTGGCAGGTACTCTAAACTATCAAGATGCGATTCTAAAAAGCTGGCCTTGCCAAGTTATTTCCCTATTTTTTGTCCTATTTGAGAAGCTGCAACAAAGACAACCCTATGGTATATACCTACCACTGAAGCTCATTCTGAAGCACCCACGTGTGCATGTATAATGGTCCTGTGTGCATGTATAATGGCTACTGAAGGTCTGTACCTTCAGAAGCCCCGAGCCACTCATGTATGATTTCCACACAGCAACTTGGCCTTCTCTGCTAAATAAAATAAACATACTTCTCTAGAAATACTGTAAGGTGGTTAGCACAAAACAATCAAATAGGACTTTAGAAATTACTTTTTATAGAGACTATGCAAAACTGTCTTTCAAAAGGAACGGCAAGGCAGAAAAAACATGGGAAAAAGACATAACAGAAGATTTTTTTTTTTCTTTTTGGCCTTGGCTGTCACATGACCACAAAGGCACCCAAGACATTATTAGAGCTTAATGAAAAAATGTGCCTCTGTGGTGATTAAGCAGACAATCTAAGCATTCTGTTATACAAGACTGCCATATTTTCTGAACTGTAGGATTATTTAGGCTTAGTTAAAAACCTGGATTTTTAAAAATGAAGTATTTCTGTAAATGTTTTAATGATCTTATATCTTCATGCATATCTGCTCACCCTCTGATGTCTGTAAATTGGAGGAAACCTATTTGTACAAATAAGCAAAGATACAAATCAGCAAAATAGTTTTCATGGCATATTCTGTCTGGGCTCAACAACAACTGCCTCTTGAAAGGTTTATTTTCCTCTCATCCGTGACTGAAGTTGGGAGTGAGAAGAGCCTGACAACTTCTATTGTAAAAACAGTTTTTAAATGTAAAAAAGCACCCCAAACAAATTTATCATAATTTATGGAGTTTTTAGAAAGTTCTGAGATTTGGTTGACAACATACAAATTGTTTCACTACAGGGTTACAAGTTCCTCAATGAGTTAATTCATCAACTAGCTTATTTCTCTTTTGCCAATCCTTTTCAAGATACATTTCATTATATTTCAAAAACAAGCAAGCGTAAGAGGAAGGAGGAATGTATTTCCTCTGACTGCCTTTACTTGGCTTAAACAATCTGAGCTGTTTCTTTTAATGTAAGGCTATACAGAGATAAAATCTCCATTTTGTTATATTACAGTACAGCCTGCATGATATCAGAATATCCTATGGGTTTTTAGCTACATCTACTCCCATTTCATACATTAAGGAGTGGGTCAGACATTAGAGAACTGTACAGTTTCCGTCTTCAGACAGGAACAAACTGCCAGGTCTGGGAGGTCTTTCAAAAGCCCCTGTGCTCCAGCACTTCTTGCTGCAATGCAGACATCAAAATACTAGTTCTGCAAAGTAACACTGGCACCTACAAGTATCTTTAAAAAGGTAGCTGGATGATGATTTAAAGTAATAAGTTTGCCGCACATTTTCCATAAAATGACACTACTAGTTTGCTTGAAATGGAAGCCATTTTACACTAAAAATGTCATTAATTTTTTTTCTTTGTCTTTTACCTGTGGATATAACTGATGCAGTTGCCCCAGACAAACTAATTCCATCCTTAAGTATCTGTGTAGTGCCACTGTCCCCCTCAGGAGAAGAATGAGGAGAAGGAGATGCAGGAGTCAGTTGTTCCGGCAAGACTTTTTTCTGTTTAGAGAAAAAACCCAAAGTCAAAATGTTTCATGTTTTTTAAGGAATCTGCAAAACCTTTCTGCTATCAGTTACCATCTTACTGAATGTGTGTGGTTCCTTATTACAAAAGTACTACACAAAGCAGAGAAGATAAAGTCCAGGAAAGAAAGACCAGAAACTGTCAGTTTGCATTTACAGCTACATAAGTAAGGCAGTGGAAGACAAATTACTTAAAAAGGAACCCACCTCTATCTAAAAAGTGGGAAAATAATGAGCTTTATATGCTAATTCATGACCCTTCTAAATCTTAGGAAGCACAAAAGAGGCATTTTGGATTATTTTCCTGTCCAAACCCTTCCAATCATCCGGATTTAGGACAACTCAAATCAGTTAGTTGGGCTGTGTATATATTCCCATATAAAACTTGAGTCACATTTAGGTGTCAACTTTACAGTGCACCTAGATTTTCCCTTGCCTTGTTTCAAAGGGTCTGAAATTCTCAAGTAATCACTTTGAGGAATTGGTGCTTTACGCAAGATACCAAATAAACCAGTAGTTACAATCCAGTCATGTGGGTTGCCAAAACCTTCTCCTTTCCCAAACCAAACTTATTTGCAGCTTATCATATGACAGACAGAGTTCGCGGCACAAAGACTTAGAAATTGGTCAGCGTGCATTACCTGAGAAAAGGAGAATTTTGTTGGAATTTGGTTTGGACTGGGGTTTAGAACAGAGACATGCACAATGAACACATTTCTAATCTGCTTTGACATGCTATGAAAATACATGGAAATAAAAGAAATAATGAATTGGAGAAAAGTTCATCACCTCTCCCTTCACCATTTATTCTTGCATGAGAACAGATTATGTTCTCATTCTCTTACCTATGAAAAAAATTAGGAATATATGAGATTACCCAAGGTCTTGACATTGCTGAAGGCAGCAGAGACTTGGCTACTCATGTGGTAAGGATTTACTGCTAAAATTAATCCATAGTGAAGTGAAAATTCAGTCAAGTTTCTAAGGGAGGCTAAGCCCTCTTCCATTTAGCAGTATTCATCCTTTACACTTTAAGCAGCAGCATATTTTCTGAATAATATATTAAAAATCACGTAGAAAGCAATCAAAATATATACTTTCCTAAGAGCAGCAGTGCTCAACTTCTTCACAACATCTATAAAGAATAAATTTACTTTCTTCTGAAATCCAGGGCACTTGAAAGAAAATTTCTGTGCCCCTTACAGTTCAGAGAAGATAGGTTTGACTGGAGAAACTACCTGACAACATGGCACTGGGTGGAATCACCATGAATATAAGGAATAGACTGCCAAGGCTTGGCACTGGATCGTGAATGAGACAAGGTGGCTCAGGTCAGACACTGAACCAAGCAGTGATGTATTACTTGTCAGGAATTGCCTATGTATCTTAACATTGGGTGACAGAAAGGTCTCTCTCCACCCTTAACACAGAGAACAAAAATGCACTGGGAAGTTGGAGCTTTTGATCTGAAGTCTGGCATTCCTGAAGGCCCCTCTGGAGCAGGGACTCTTTGGAGGGGCAGTTGTCTGTCACCATGCTGCAAAATATGGGTGGTTGACTTGAGAGGAAAGAGGAGGAAATGGGAGAAATGTAGGCATGAAAACAAAATACAAACACTAAACTGTAAGACAGAGGAACTACCCACCCTCCACACTAATACATAAGCGTGGCGAGGCTAGCCAGCCATTTCCCACCTTCTCCATCAGAAGGAGGAAAGAGCACGCGTTTTGGAAATACAGCACATCAGGCTCACTCAGCTGAGGTTCTCATTTTGCAACCCCAAACCGACAAGCAGCAAACTGCGATCCCAAAGCCGTGTTGTTTCACGAGGCAGGCCACATTCCCAGCAGGGCTCAGCTTGGTCGGGGTGTCACCGGCTGGCCCCAGCCAGCTGGGAAGGCACACCAGCTCCGTTTGCCTGCAGAGAGCACTGCTCGCAGTCTGGCACCACATGGCCAAATTCACAGGCTTTACCCTGATGCTTAAAAACTCTCTTCTTGTGGGGTCAGATTTAGGGCTGTGATCCACACTCAGACCAAGGCACTTCCTCAAGAAATTCCGGAAGGAATTCTTTGCATTGTTATGCAAAGTGTACTTTTAAAATAATTAAAGAGGTGTACAGAGATTTCTTCTTCATTTTGACAGAGTAAAAACATACGGTGCAAACTGGGGGAGACAAATGGAAAACAAAACCCAACATGCATCTCATAGTTAGGGAGAAGCTTAGAAAACTTTTCAATGAAGGAAAAAAATGACACAACAGCTCAACATTCCTAGCTGTATAATAAATGTTAATACCTACACAATGATAAACACTGCAGCATAATGAACCTAAAAGGGCAAAGAAAGTCAAACAACTCTACAGAGTATCAGGCATAGACCAATCTCCCTAAATACACAGTTTTTGAACTACCACATAGCCAGCTCACACATGAAGCACAATTACTTAGCCTGAAATCTGGAGGGTTTTTTTGGATCGGCCTGGGGAGGAGAGGTGGGAAGCACTTTCAAATCTGTAGGCACATACCACTTGCATTATATTTGTGTATGTATTGTGAGGTATACGGGCTGTATGGCACTCCATGTCAGATATACCCTGCCTCTGCAGAACTCCCACAAAGCCATTTCTTCTCTTCACCCGTATGCTAACAGGCCTAACAGTCCAAAGAAGAGCTTGCACTTATGTACAACATCTTGGCAATTTAACCATGTACCAAAGCAATAACAATCTTCCGTGGATTCTCAAAAGGAGCTAATTTTTAAAGTTTTTAATGCAAAAGTTAATGTAGTGAAACTCCCAAGTTAGATATATCAAAGTTAGATTCTGCAAAACCTAACTCTTAGTTGCCTGGACCCACACAGAGGAAATCAGGAGTGTGTAGAGGTACCTCAGGTGCATTGCCTCAAGACAGGGAGTGTCAGTGGTAAACCCCATTCCCCAAGCAAATCCCCCCAAGTACCTCACACAGACCAGGTGCCAAATACAGTGCTCCAAGCAGACACTTTCAGACACCCAGCTTTTAGAGCCCAGAAGCCTCTAAGGGTGAGATGCCTCCAATTATTCTTTCAAAGGATACGCAAAGCCTCTGAATTTCTTTTTCATGAGACACAGAGGACAAAACTCTTACATGAAAGTGCGCACCCTGCCATACCTGAGTACATTCTTAAGATATGAAAGTCCTATGTTCAATGTTCTCCTTTAAAGCCCCCCAGACTTATGGAGAACACCCCGTGCACCAGCTGAGTTTGGATGGCAGCACCCTTCTCCTCTTTGATCCGTGCCTCTATGCACTTCTACACACCAAGCAAGAGATAAAGCTGGAGACCACTTGCATCAGTAGCCTACCAGTTTGGATACCCAACTGGAAGGGGCAGGCAGCAGAGGAGACAGCACTTGGCTTTCAATTGCTGGTCCCCAGAATCATTTCTTATCTTGTGGTCATCATTTCAACGAAGTGCCTGCTTCCAGCTTTGTGCTAGAGCCTTCTGGGTATGCTCTAATAATATTACTTCACTAGCACTTTACACTGAACAGCGCTATCACTGAAGGGAGAAGTCCCACCTGTGCCATTACTCCACCCCTTCCCACACATCACTAGCAATAGATCCCATAGCCCACAGTGATCTAGGCTGGAGTAGAAAACCCCCCAAACTTTAACTTTTTCAAACTTGGGGGCGGGGGGGGAAGGAAAAAAAAAAACCCAACAGAAAAACAATGTCCTCCACTCTGCCATTGGTGCTAATGCAAAGGAGGGAGGAGCGCAGGGACAGACACAAATTGCGTGGGGAAAGACACTGCAAGATTGCTTCTCCTCTTTGCCAGCCTGCAGTGGGTGAGCAAGCCTCAGAAAATAGATTGTACTTCCACGGCACTTCAAATTGTCCTAAATCTGCCCTGCTGTGATCCTATCCTTCCTTGCAGCAGCCGTAGCATTTGTGCTTTTTTTGGGTGGAGCAGACAAAGAAGAAAGTAAGAGGGCTGGATGCTGGGTTAGCTGTCTACCAGTTTAGCTCCCTGAACTAGCTCACTCTGGGATTGTTTACCCACCAGTGTTGCTGTCACGTGGGAGCGGGAAGGGGGGGTTACAGCAGTGCCAATTTGTACCTGATCAAACAGTTCCAGAGGAGCTGAAGCTGGAGGCAGCTGCCAATACTCCAGGTCTGACTCAGCTTGGCAGGGAGAAAGGCATCACCTCTTTCAGACCAGGGCAGAATTAGGCCCACGCCTGGAGAAACGTATTGCCTGGAAAGAAGCTTCCTGCTTCATGCTAGTATCTCCAGGATTAGGGGATATCTAAGAGATTCATTTGGCAAATCCAGCTGTATGCTTAAGATGCCTAAATTCTGCAACAAAGACCTCGCTGTTCCTAATCCTTTGTTTCTAAACACGAAACAAAACAAAAAGAAATTAAAAAGTTATGCAAACTATAGATATGGTTCAGAAACAAAACAACCCAGACTAAAAAGCCTAAAGGCTTCCCTGGCTCTTGTGATTTTACTGGCAATGGCTATCCCAGAATAGTATTTTTCAACACCAACAACTGACTCAAATAAATTAGTAATCTTGTTCTGGAATACAATAATCCATAGAAGCTTATACTGAATATTCCAGAATAGCTATTCTAGACTTTTTCTTGTAATCAACTGCTGAGAACAGTAAAGCCCTGAAGGCTGAAGAGAAGACAGAAAATTAAATAATTTAAAAAAATCTCACTACAAAATTTTGCAATATAAAGTAAAGTAGTAGATAAGGACTAACCTTTTTTCCAGGTTTTAAACTTTTTTTCCTTGTTTTAAGATTTTCAGTATGAGAGGTGCTTTTTGTCAGGGGAATATTTTTAGGAGACCTGCCCTTCTTGGGAACTGCAGACTGTCCAGGGGGTTTGCCCCGACCTGGTTTCCTGCCCCGTTGCGCTGGTACTGGAGCAGATTTCTGTGGAGACTGCATTGAACGCCGGGTCACTTTGGAAGGGGAAGATTGGATTTTTGCACTGCTCTTTGTAATGGAAACTGAGGAAAAACAAAAACAAAAGGGAAGGGGAGGAAAACCTCAAAATGAACGATGGAAAGTAACTTTTCTAACAAAGGCTTAAAAAAAAATAAAAGTGTAGTGCACAATTTACATTGTAAAATAAATATACTTGGATATTTTGAACTCAAGTGGTTGGCATGAACTATATAACTTCATTAAAGCCAAAGAGAGAACTCTTTATACCCATTATTTTAGAAGGACTTTGCTAAGAGAAAAACATTCAAATAAAAATAATTAAAAAAGAATTAATCTACTCACCTTATAAATGCTTCCCATAATTTAATTACGATAAGATATTTATAAAGTGCCATTCATCAAGAAGGCTTTCAAAATACTTCACAAATTATACAGCCCATAATACATCTGTTCTCCTCTAAGAGCAGTTTCCATGATTACAATACAGGCCAACTACTTCTAGGGAGCTACAAAGGAATTCTGAGCAGCGAAGAAAATCATCCCACTGAAGAGGAGAAACTGATGATAGGCAAAGTTATCATTAATGAGCATTTGTCTGAGATGCCAGTTTAGAAAAAATTAAGTTCACATAACTATACCCAGATTCTTCTACCTGGAGCCATCCAGACTTAAAATATTATCTGGAAAAAGGACTTCCAAAAATCCAACACAAAGTATCATTTTTATTCATTCTTAACACTAAAGTGGTTCTCTGTTGAATCTCCCATCCCAAGACAAGATTGATCCAATATGTACATGATGTGACTGTATTATAATCTGGTGTGAAGCTGGAAGATGTAATCAGATTTCATTGAACAGAACTTCCTAGTTAACAATCTTTTCCACCCAACTTGCTCTTCTCTGAAGTAATAATGATTTTATTTTAACAATTTCCTTCACAATGGACAGATTAAAACACCAGAAAGATGCCAAACAAAACCTACGGATAAGGACATATCCTCAATGAAAAGTCGTACCGCACCGAAAGTCCCACAAATATTCTATTTTGTTGGCCTGACTGCTGGCAGGCAGACAGATGCATAAGTTAGAGAAGAGGTAAGTAGAAGATGAAAACAGGAGGTTTTGTGATATCAAACCACCCTCTTCACAAGAGGTGTGGGAAAGGAACACACAACATATTTGAAATAATTTGAAGCCTTTACACTAAAATTAGATGGCCTTCTAGTATCACACTGCCCCTACCACAGCCTTTTGCATCTCGCTGACGATGAAACTCCCGTGATTCACCCTAACCTTAAATACTATGAACTAAATGTGACACAACATAGAAGTATTGCAAGTTAGGGTTCAAGCGGGCTTTGACTGTGTCAGTCACCAGTGCCTGATCCAAAGTGCTAATGCAGACTGAAAGTGGAGCATAGGGGGCTACTAATAGTTAATTCCCTGGATTTTTGTGAATTTGGAATATTTCTTCTCCTAAAATATCAGTATGTTGAGGCTTTCTGGTAAGCAAATAAAACATGAAATAAAACTCAAAGATACATTTGAAATGAGATCTTGAGAAAATAACATACTTAAAGATTGAGTAACAGTTTTAATGTCTAGCTCTGAGTGATATTCACCTTAACGATCCACCACCTAGCTTTATAACTGTTACTTCAACTCTGAATTTTTATTCAGGAGTTAACTGTTATTAAGTATTTGCAATGCAAAATGTCACAGTAATATGAAATACACACTGCAAACAGACTTCTTATAAAATACAAGTACTACTGACACACATTTTTAAAGCTGTATAGGAGCATTTACATACATTGCTATTTGTCTGATTTGGTTACTAATCTAATCTTCCTAAATGGCAGTTCAGAAGAAATCTCTTCATTATGGCTGGTTGCAATCCTAATACATCACATACAGACATGATATCCCTAGACATCTGAGAAGGACCACGTTCTGGATATGCAAAGTGATCACTTTTATTTATGCGTGCCCAAACTTATTTTCATAGGCAATGACAGCTTAAAATAAGATGAACAGAATTTTAACCAAATGCTGGCATAGCATTACTCTTAGGTCTCCGAATTGCTGCATGACACCTTGCATTAAGCTGTACATCTGGAAAGCAAAACAATATCAACTGTATGCTGTACAATACAATACTACGTATTGCATCCTGTATTATGCTTACACCAATGTAAAATGCAGCTATTTTTATTTACTCGTGCCACACAACTATGTGTTTAACAAAACAATCATAACCTCATAAAGAAATGTTTCACAAATTCTTTGTGCCTCTGCCTATCCTGAAATCTAGCAAATGCATTTCTATGCTCAAAGACACAGCTAAGGTTAAATACACAGATAATTGCAATGTCAACAGGTTCTAGGAGCACAGGTATGAGTTTCGGGACACTGGGCAATCCCTACTCCCTTCCAGAAGGGCATTTACCGGACAAAGAGTAACAATGCAAACAGCTCCAACCACTTCAGGCTGCCCTCTTGAACCACAAACATCAAATACCCTTATCTCAGCATCTTCCTACCTGTATACGCCAGAGGACCAAATATTAGCAGCATTTACCATTAAGGGGGGGGTAAGGTCCCATTTGGTATTTTTTTCTTCTGCCTAGGGCTGAAGCTGCTTTTTTCAATAGGCAGAACTGCAACAAAGCCCATGCTGCCCGGGCAGCTTCCCAGAGATAGCAGCAAATGAGGAGGCTGCTATTTGCATTTGTTGATTTAAGAGAGGATGGGGGGAGCGCAAGGGAGTGGGAGACTGCTAAAGTAATTCCCATATTGTCTGCAGGCTGTATTGACAGTGATCATCAGTCACCTGCTCATACTTCCTTCACCCCGGCCTTCAGAGGGAGACCAAAGGTTACGCTGGGTCACAGGATCTGGAGGGAAATGAAAAGACATGCAAAATCAAGCTGCCAACCCACTGCATCTGTAGACAGAGTTATCCCCACTAGGCCACATGTTCCAAAAACTAAGACGTTTTAATAGTCTCATGAGAACTTGTTAAAATATAACGATGAAGAGAATAGAGAGGAAAAATGCCAAGCTCTGCTTGCAATTACTGCAGTATTTAGCTGGGATATTTACAACCAAAAAAGCACATTTGCCTTTTCAGGATGCTGCTTTGCATCACAAAGGCCTTCTCATTTGCACAAACAAAATCAAGCATTTGTGTCATGTTGCTCCTCTACACAAATATTCACTGCTCCAGTTTCAGGAGTGGGATGCATTGCATTGCATTCTTTCCCAAGTCTCTTATTTAGACCCAAAAACTGTACCGGCATCCTCAATAACTGAGGAGCAGAGATCATGCTACGCAAACATACTTTACCATAGTAATGTTAGCAACTAAACAGCGTTTTCAAAGTTCACAGAGCTCTAGTTACACTGTCATGTTAGTGAGGGCTATAGGTGACTACCTTCATGCAACACTCAAACAGCTTTCACATACTTTCAATTACTGCTTATTCAAAATATTCTCATTTTTTTTCCCCAAACTGTTCTCTTAGAATCCCAACACCTATAAACTTTGTATCTAACGTGTAAGAGAAACCCCAAATCCAATCTTGGAACACACAGCCTACAGATGCATTGCCACAACTCAGTCCTCACTCACACAAGCAGATCCATTGGAGTCAACCAAGCTCATTTGCATGAGAAGGACATGAAAGATTAGACTTCAGATGGAGGGCCAAATTCTGCTTGTAGAAGCAGAAAGACTGCCCAGACACATGCAGGACTGCAAAATTTGACCCCAGAATGTTATCCCCAAGATGTCTTGCCAGAATAAGTCAGATATTTAATACAACTGTGAAATCTGAAGCTACTTGAGAGTGAAACCTCCAGCACTTGGGAAGGGGATGGGACAGATGGACAGCTCAGAAGCCTGAATTCTCATGCAATTCTAATTAGTAAAATTCCCTCAAATCATCCACAGTGACGGTTTCACTCCATGTTTTTATGGAAAGCGAGGGAAAAAAAGGTTCAGATTTGTAATATTTAAACGTTAGAAATCTACCATTCAGTTAGTATTACAGAGCGGCAATTACAAGACAAGACTTTAAAAAGCTGAAGTGAAATTACATGAAGCAAGGCAGGGGCCCATTTTGCCGTACGTTCTGGGAACACAGCATTGCTACCTTAGGTGAAGGTGCCAATTAGGACAGTAAAAACAGTAATTCAGTGTTTAAACCAGCATTTCTTTCAAGACAAAAACAGTTCTATTTGTACTGCATTA
This sequence comes from Harpia harpyja, assembly GCF_026419915.1. Classification (NCBI taxonomy): domain Eukaryota; kingdom Metazoa; phylum Chordata; class Aves; order Accipitriformes; family Accipitridae; genus Harpia; species Harpia harpyja. The sequence goes on from NC_068947.1 coordinate 243,363, forward strand.
CTGTTCCTATGCCCCCACTGAGACACAAGCTGAATGTTCTTTGGAGAATATAAAAACCTGGCCCTCCTCTCATCTGCAGATAAAAAAAAATAAGGTGAAGAGATTTAGCAACCTACCCTAAATCCATGCGAGCATTCCACAGCAGAAGTAACAGAAACATACCTCCTGAGTTCTAGCCTGGGATTTTAACTATAAAATTAACCTTCTTTAATACAGTAAGTTATTATCATGATAGTTTTGACAACCGGCAAAGGAGGTGAAAAAGATTAGCAATTTTTCAGAACAGCTTACTGCCAAAGATTATAAAAATTTATGTCCTTATGCCTCAATTAAACAAGAGAGCCATATAAAAAAAGCTTAAGTGTCTGTAATACATGCCACCTCTTTCTATTTGTGTTTGGATTACTTAGGGTTAAGAGGCAGCTGCGAGATACTAATTGATATGTTGCTATGATACAAAATCAGTTAGAAGTCATCATTTTGCTATCTAAAAAGCAAAAAGAAGAAAAAAAAAATCTCTTGCTATCTTCTGTGAAAAATCCTAGCCTTCCTTTCACAGCCCTGAAAGGTGAAACCGAGGGCTCTGAGCAACATGAGACAAAACTGGAGGAAAGGAAAGCATTTCTTCCCTAGTGACTTCCCCAGGCGGCATTGTGGCACCTTCGGTCCCTCACCTCCACACCCAGTGTCCCACATTTTCAAGAGCTAGGCAAGCCAGCACCTACGGAACAGACCTGTGAAAATACTAATTAAGCTCCATCAAAACCCACTGCTAACCAAATTAACACACATCACTTCCAAAAAAACAACTTTTAATAGCCAGCCGGGGTAGGGGGCCTGCGAGAATGGGGGGTACAAGCAAAACAAAAGACACACTCCTGGAAAGATCTCTCCAGTTAATCTCCAGAAACCAAGAACTGTGAAAAGCAGCTTCTCGTCTCACCCTTCAACAAAGCACTGCCATTGCAACCACACTAGCGAAAAAAACCCCAACTTTATTTTGTTGCTAAGCTGAGAAGGAAGAGAGCAAGTAAATACCCAATAAACTATCAAAGCAGCACAAACTTGACTTACCTGAAGAGTTTTAGGTGTGCTGCTGCTGAATCTGTCATTAAGCCTGGCAAAGCCTAGCTCTACACATCAGGTAAGAGTTTTAACATCCTGATTCTTCACCCCATCATTACTGATTCTGCCCAGGTTTTGCCATTATTTTTCCCCAAATAGCATCAGCAGGGTGAAAGCTGCACCCAAAATGAAACAATAAAATGCAACAAGCTTCAAGGGAAGAAAAAAGAAACACAGAGCATGGTTACTGCAATGCCACAATTTGTTTTGTCTCAACATCTGAACGACAGCACTGATACTCTTACCATAGCTGCGCTGGTTTTGGCTGGGATAGAGTTAATTTTCTTCACAGTAGCTGGTATGGGGCTACTTTTTGGATTTGTGTGGGAAACAGTGTTGATAACACAGGGATGTTTTTGTTATTGCTGAGCAGTGCTTACAGAGTCAAGGGCTGTTCTGCTTCTCACCCCAGCCCACCAGCAAGCAGGCTGGGGGTGCACAAGGAGTTGGGAGGGGACACAGCTGGGACAGCTGACCCCAACCGACCCAAGGGATATTCCAGACCGTATGATGCCATGCTCAGCAATAAAAGCTGGGGGGGGAAGAAGAAGGAAGGGGGGGGCGTTCAGAGTGATGGCATTTTGTCTTCCCAAGTCACCATTACAAATGATGGAGCCCTGCTTTCCTGGAGATGGCTGAACACCTGCCTGCCGATGGGAAGTGGTGAATGAATTCCTTGTTTTGCTTTGCTTGCACTCGCGGCTTTTGCTTTACCTATTAAACTGTCTTTATCTCAGCCCACGAGTTTTCTTGCTTTTACTCTTCCAATTCTCTCCCCATCCCACTGGGGGGGAGCGAGTGAGCGGCTGTGCGGGGCTTAGCTGCCGACTGGGGTTAAACCATGACAATAGCTTATATGTACTAACACAGATTTGGAAAAAATCCACTCAATCCCATCCACTAATTGGGCAACACAACCACTGTTGACATTAGTATCCACAACACCTGAACAAGAGCAAACAAAAAAAATATTTTCCGTGTAACAGTCAAAAATACATGTGTTGGAGTACTTCCAACTTAAAAAAAAAAAATCACAACTACCTTATAAATAAACGTGGTAAGATGGTGAGGAAACCAGACTTACAGTAAGGTCACAGCTTTGGGAAAGGCAAAACCTTTATTTTTCCTTAAGTGATTACTGCTCTGTAGCAGCACCATCCAGGCCTTGCTGCAAGATGCCAAGAAACATTAATACCAAATAAAAAAAGCTTAACATGTGAGAGAATGTGGCAAATCAGATTTTAGCCTGAAGCACTGAGGAGTTTTTCATGCACAATTCTGAAGACAGCATAAATCTGCTTACTGTATGTGCCTGATTTAACTACTGTGACCTGCTCGTGAAAAGAAGCTGGCTGCACGAAGAGAAAAATGAAACCTCCAGCAGTATGAAATTGTACCACTTCAGCATTTGTTTTTTTTCTTTAATGAAACTTAAGAATTACCATGCTTATCTGATTTTTTTTTGGCTACTTTAAACAACGCAGAGTCTTTTCACAGATCTAACTGTAGCTCTGTCTAAAGTTTCAACACTTCTTTTGTTTCATCTGCAAACATACAAAGTAGTAATTAGGTTTATATTGATGTTGCACATTTGCGTTCAACTCAGCTGAAAATATAGCACAGCTATTTTGACGTAATTTCATTATCAATAACAGAGAAGTGCATCTCCAGTAGCCAGCTTGGAAAAATCTGCAGAAAGTAAGCATTGAGAACACATCTGAAAATTAAATAAAACTAAACTAAGAAATCATAAAACAGACAAGTAAGATACTTTTTAATCTCTGCTTGAGCCTGTACTACTCTTATTGCTGCAGACAGCTTTTGAAGGAGACCTTTAACATCACAGGCTGATTAGTGTAATGAAGGAAGATTGCTCTCACTGACAATAAATGCACTGAATTTGGAGAAAAGCAATGAGGGGACACACAACGTGGAAAAGGGGAGAAACAGAGGGGAAGGAGGGAAGGAGGGAAGGAGGGAAGGAGGGAAGGAGGGAAGGAGGGAAGGAGGGAAGGAGGGAAGGAGGGAAGGAGGGAAGGAGGGAAGGAGGGAAGGAGGGAAGGAGGGAAGGAGGGAAGGAGGGAAGGAGGGAAGGAGGGAAGGAAGAGGACAAAGGAAGAAAGGAAGGAAGGAAGAGGACAAAGGAAGGAAGGAAGGAAGGAAGAGGACAAAGGAAGGAAGGAAGGAAGGAAGAGGACAAAGGAAGGAAGGAAGGAAGAGGACAAAGGAAGGAAGGAAGGAAGGAAGGAAGGAAGGAAGGAAGAGGACAAAGGATAAAAGCTACAGAGTATCACTGTTTTTATTTAGATTACTACATCATCTTCCTTTGGTCACCCAAATTGTCTCCCGTACAGCGCAGAGAGCAGTTCCTCCTTCATGAGTTCTTGCATCACCTTTATCCATCAAAGATCCAGCTTCATAAGACGGTGGGGATCAGAGATGTATAGAAACTGATACCCCTCCAGATGCTCTTCACATCTAAATGACAGATACTACTTTATACTGAAATCAATCTTTGCAGGTGAAACCACTTATTTCCCACATGGCTTGTCCCCGGTTGTTCTTTTGTTTTCTCTCTTTTATGGAAAAGGTTTTACTCCTATTATAAATAAAAAGGTGGGTTGCCTAAGTAACTGTCATTTACATGTAATGACTAAACAGTAAAATGATTTTATATAGGAAAAGCAAACAGAAACTGCTCTGACAACCTCCAGTCATCTGCCCTCTACTTGAATCATAAGCCTCAGATACCACTAGCTAAGTGCAATACAAGAATATTCTGAGGCATAGTAACAGCCTTCTATTATCCAACTGAGTAAAATAAAAATTACAATCTATGGTGGTTAAATTGAAAAGTATAGTATGGTTGGCCTAGAAAAAGAGTTAACAGAAAAACATCCAAAAGATATCAAACTTAAAAAGCCTTTTTAATGCATATCAAAAGCAGAAGTAATATAGACCCAACAGATGATCAAATTTCAGAATGAGCAAACGCAGAAGATAGAACTAAAGTAACAAGATTGAATGTTTTTTTGTGTTCATACTTACTCCAAGGAAGCTCATCACATTGGTTCCCATATGAGAACCCCGCTTCGCAGGGATTTGAAACAAGTTCCCTCATGTGAAGTACCAGTAGTAGAGGTCAGGAAACAGAGACAAAACAAGCTGTAGAGAGTTGGCAGGACGTACAACACTTAGGAATTTTAAGGAAACTAAAAGATGAAATGTCAAACCTACTGATGGTGCTGTGCAAGTTTGTCCTTAAAACTGCCTCAAGTACAGAGACTTAAAAAAGGTGGTTAATGCGATGCCAACACTCTAGTCAGCAAGGTATGGACAGGACACCTGATGTTTGTACTCGCCAAGTTGCTAAGAACTCTTGTACAGAACAGAGGCAGTGAACCCAAAGATAAATACGATGTGTTGGGGGAGGACCAATCATAGCTTTTGTAGAGAAAAGTCACATCTCACAAAACTATTATTGATTTTATTTTTTTTTAAGGAGTCAATAAGCAAGTAGACAATGGAAAGTCAATTGATAGTCTGTGGATTTGTGCTTGACAAGATCTCACACCACAGTCTCTTAAAAAAAATCCTTAGCTGGCAATGGGTATGAGGGAACATCCTCATGATCCTTCTCAAGAATTTCTTGGAATATACCAAACAGTGGCCAGGAATAAGCAGACATGTTTCCACAGCCAAGAGAGGACTCTAGAGAAATCCTGATGAGATCTCTGCTTGGGCTTGTGCCATTCGATTCACATATGATCTAGGACAAGAGTAAAGCATGAGACGGTAACAACTGCTGAACGATTATTTGAGTCAGTAAAGATGTATAAATAGATCTTGCAAAGCTGAGCAGTTGCTCAGCAGAGGAAGTAACAGATGAAATTCAATATCAAGCAATTCAAAATAATCCAGCTTCTGTGAACAATGACAGGCTATTAGCTGATGTATACAAAAATGAGATCTTAGAATTAAAATAAGTATTTCTATTACAGTATTAGTTCATTGCCCAGTAGTAGTCCAAAAATCCCACATACCAATTCATGAATAATTATAGAAGGAACAGAAAACAAAACAGAAACCACCACTATGTCACTAAGTCTTCTTTGCACTTCTGGGTCCAGTGGCTCAAAAATGCCATAGCTGAAATGGAAACAGTACAGAAGAACAAGGGTGATCAGAGGAATTAAACTGATCCCATAACAACGAAAACCAAACCAGGACAGGATTTTACAAGTTTGGAATACAGATAGCTGAGGGAAGCTAGAATATAGGTCTACAAAATCATGATGGATATGAAGAAGGCAATTAGGGAATGACTATTTACTGTCTCTTCCTGTACAAGTACTGGAAGTACAAGAAGCTATTTCAGTACAAGAACACAAGGAAAACAAATGGAACTACCAGCAAGAAAAAAAAGAGATCTCCTTTTCCATAGAACATACACTCAAGTACAGAACTCCTTACTACAGCATGTTGTAGGTGCTAGAAGTTCAGATGGCTCCAAAATATAACTGAACAAAATAGATCAAGCTCCTCCAGGAGGCTGTCAGCATAAAAGCATTATTCTGGGCTTGGGAGGTGCTGGGTTGTAGACAGCCAGATATTAGGAATACTTCTGCAAACCTCTTTCCTATGTGCTTATGCTTTTCTTCAGACATCTGCTTTCAGCCACTGCTGGAGAAAGCCTGCTAGAGCAGATGGTCCTTCAGACTGATGCAGCATAGACATTAGCATGCCAACTTCTTTCACCAGCTATAACTTCACAACGATGTTCCTGAGTGACAAGTCATCTCTAAAAGCACCTAAATGACTAAGACACACAGAGAAAACGATCTCCTGCATCCTTAAAATATTAACCTTGGGCTAGCAGGCCAAGCCAACATCAAGCACTGTTGTCAAACCATACATAACTAGTATCAGAGATATTTCTAAGGAAACAAACCACAATATTAGCTAAGCACAGCTTCTGCTAGTGTAAATATTGAACACTACATTTCATACCACTGTATGCATACGCTGACACCCAGCCAGGTCCGCTTAAGTCACATTTTCTGATAAGGACCAAAGACAAAACATCAACACGAAGATTAAGGCCTGAATGCTAAAAACAGTTGGTCCAAACCAACTTTTCACCTACCTTCTACATTTTATCTTCTATTAATTGTGTCACAGTTCCTTAGCTTATCTGTCTAAAACCAATGAGAGTTGCAGCAGATACGGCTATAAAGACTAAATTTACCACATAATCTGGTCTGAATAAATTCACCCATATCTAAGAAGCCTGTGTTTAAACTGTTCTTAAAAACCTCCCATGACAGAGGTCCTACATTCTCTCTGGGCATCCTAAATGGCTAAGACAGTAAACAGCTGAAATAAAATCTTCCCTAATTTTTATATTGCCTCCCTTCTGCATTTCACCTCTCTTTCAAAAGGCTAAATTAGACCCTAAAATATAAGTCTCATGGCACAAATTGTTGTCCTAGGTATGGATGAAATTTAAAGCATCCTTTATCACTGTCATACTTAGATTGCAGGATATTGGTTTTGCTCGTTCACCAAAAACTGAGGGGGGTTTTTTCAGTCCTTTAACTAGTGATTTAACATATTTAAATGCTTTCAGGAAAGGTAATTACAAAAACCAAGAATACTTTTCATCATATTCACTCTGAAATCTAAACCACACACAGTCAATTATTTTCACTTTCTATTGCAGTAATTCAAGGCAGAAATACTAAACTAACCTGCAGGAAAAAAAGTCCAGGCCAGAATAATACTATAATATTTCAAGTGAATCCCTACAATATAGTATCTGTCATATTTTCTTCCTTAACAGGAGTAGTCAATGTTAATGTGACTTAATGAAGAATCCTGACAACATTATCATATTTCTGAATTGAAATTACTTGATTATACTCTCCTTGAAGCTATTATTTACATCTTAATAAAGGACTATCATTACAGTTCTCTAATGGCTCAAAAGCAATCAAATAACAGTGAAAAAACATAACCTGAGAGCAAAAAATATTTCATCTAACTACATAAATTTGACAAGTGCGTATAATATGAACAAACAGCACATAAAAATTAAGCGCATGAAGCAAAATTGAAAGAAATTCTTTATGCTCAGAACAGGGAAGAAAGGAGCACACACAATTTTAATAAAACTGCAGGTAACTTGGTCTTACTTTTAGAATTAAAAATAACGAAATCCCCAGCCTGCACCTCTCCACCCTCAGTTTCTATCAAATGTCCAAAATTCTCAGTTTTGACTACAAGTCTGTAAGAACCTTGTTTCAGGTTTTATTAATGCCTAAAGTGTTATTGTTTTTCATAACAAAGCAATAGAATCCAGAAAAATACCTGGGTAGAGGTGTTTCAATTCTTCAGCAACTTTGAACACACTCAAGAATTTTGTTTGGTTTATTACCTGAACAACTGGAATACATCATCAACTTTACTAACTAATTGTTAAAAAACTCCTTGATCTCTATCAAGCACTAATCAGGCAAGAAAAATTCTGAACTTATATTGTCTCAAAATACTGCTGGTTTTCCAGCAGTGAAACTGGAGTAGACTAAACAGTTTAATATTTCTTTCCAGAAGATGGAATTGGACTCAGCAATCTAAACTGTCACAAAAATATCTTCTAAAAATTTTGTGCCACTTATTTACATAGCCCCTTTTGCAGAAAGCCATTTTATTTCACCACAATTAATGTAATTAGCTTACCATAATAACACATCTCATTCATGATTTCTCAAGACAAGGTCAACCTTCTGAAGAAGCTGAGGAAGACAGTTTACAGATTGGGCACACAGAAACATTAAGACTGAGGTCAGCTTCGTCCCTATTAGATGACTTCTGACCAAATATAGATTGTCCTCACCTGACCTCCCCCTGCCTTCTCACTGCAGGTTTGTATTGGCAGATCATCCTGGATCTGCCAGGCCAGCCACACACATAGTTGTTCCCTTGCTGAAATCCGCTAAAACAGACTAAACTAGATTACAGGTACTATGACCATTGGCAGTAACTGCAGACAGTAACTACAGACAAGCAGGTGTGGGCAAGGATGCAGAGGTACCCTTATCTAATTTCAGTTAGATTTTCCAGACAGTTCTTGACCTGCTGGCAAAAGATTGAGAAAAACAATGGGGATGGAGAGGGCAGGAACTGACGGATTCCTTGCCTTCTTGCTTCTGTTCCTTTGGTACTTCCAGTGAGAGTTCTGTGATACTGGTCTACTCATTCCTTACTCACCTAAAGCCAGCTGTGAAAATGCTCACCATAAGAACAAACTATTCTGGTCAACAATATTAAAATAATTAATTAAAATACCATTCCCCTCTTTAAAAACCTCTCTTCCTGTCAAATTTGAAGGGAGTGAGGATAGAAGAGCCCAAACAGTTTGACAGAAAAGCCTTACACTACAGAAACATGACAGGAGGTCCCCAGAGTAGCAGAGGGATTACATTCAGGGATATCCCTCTTTATTCCATTTCCCTTCTTTCTAAGGTAGACAGCTGTACATTATAAAGCACAGTGGCCATTAGTTAAAGGGACTTTATAACCCTATGTACAAACATCCTTAAAGGCATGAGGATGATAAAACATTCAGAATAGGCAGCCTCAAAACAGAATTTTTTAAGTATGATGGAAGAAACACTAAATATATAGTTTAAAGCTCCAGTCGTCACAGAAGCAAAGACTACTTTACTTTCTTAGCAGTTAGCTTAATATAAAGTGCTGCTGCAGCCAATATATTAGTATCATTTAACAGGAGCATTTAACTATCTATAATACAAACAGCAAATTCTAGTTTAAGACCAAGATTCTTCACAAGCACACAAAAATTAAAGATTATCAAAAGCCCTCCCAGCGGTATTAAATAAAACATGTTCCCAGAGTTACTATGAACAGACAGAAATTGTTTCCCAGAAACTATCCTATTAGCTTTAAACTACATAAAGAAAATTTAACAACATTTCATCCTCATCAGCTACTCATAAATCAAATCTTCAGTCTTATCTGCTTACACACAGCTTGTTTTTAAAATTCTGCTGTAATTGAGGGGAAAAATAATTAGAGCAGTATCATTGGTCATCTTACCATTGTTCCCTGGTGGTTGTAATGCATCTCCTGTCAAGCTACACCATCCAACTGGGAAAATATCTCGAGAATCACATCTGCACCAATAGTCAAATGCTCCTCTCCAGCCATCAAATGTAACAAAAACTTCATCTCCTTTAACATCTCCAATGGTTGCTGGGCAAATCAAGTATGGGTTCTTTCTATCTATAGCTTCGAGTTTCATTCCAACTTTAAAACAGTTTGGCACAGGTTTTGGTGGCTCCTACAAAAGTAAGAGTGGTAGAATATTTGTATTTCTGTGGCCTCTTAAAAAAGAATAATAAAAAAACCCCTCTATTTTTCTTCAACACCTTTACTTCTTATACTCACTACTCTCAAAAAGTTATAGTAGACATTCAAGGAAACTTACTTGTATTTCAGATTTGTTTTTGCTCTTCTGTATTATAAAAATCCAGATTCTGTTCCTACAAACACAGCTGGGATAATTAGCAAAATTCTCCATGACAGAAAGGCCCTGCTAAAAGTATTTACATAAGCAATAGGTTGCACCCAATACATTATGTCTGGGCAGCAAGACAGCGAAGACAGTAAAATGAAATTATTACATGCTAATAAAGAAGAGGAGGTTTTCAGGGAATGGGTATTTCTGGGGACTGATAACTGTCTGGTAAAAGCTTCACCTCCCAATTAATTCATGAAAAATTCATTACCATTGGTCATTATTTATAGGCCTCTGTTAACTCAGTTGGCCTTAGACCAATTCGAAGTGGACAAAAGAAAAACAAAATTCGAGTCAATGTGACCAGCATAGGTGTACCCCCACAGCAGGAGTTGTGACCCGATGGAACCTGAATTACCACCTCAGCCTCAGGAACCTCATTACCCAAAAGCCATCTCAGATGTACTGGTAGGCTAGCACAGGGAAGCATGGCTCATCATGCCTCAGAAAATTTATATTACCTTATATTAAAAAAAATATATAATTATATAAAGTTAACACACAAGCAATGCGATTACAGGTCTGAACAGAACTGTTTGATTTGCTGACATACTTGTCAACATCACTCTCAGTATCAAAAATGAAGGCAGTCAATGTAACAGCAGGGTTTTAACACCTCGACAAAAAAATTGAACTAACAAGTCATTTTAGTATTACTGTTGTTTTTATATAATTTTTCATGTTTCATAGTAACTTACTCAAGAGTCATATCTAAAAAACTGAACAGCTTTTTCTGCTATTTTCAACTACTTTCTAACTACATTTTAAATGATGAGTACGTGCCCAATGAAAACGTTTCAACAAAACCTTTCCAGGCACCACTGTATTCCAATGGCTTTTATTCCCCATTAAAATTTTTTTTACTCCTGTGCACAATCACATAAATATGACACTGTTAAGAAATGTGATATGCATTGTATCTTAAATCCACGAGACACAAAAAATGAGCTAACATAATTTTTCTAAATAACAGACCACACTTTAAAGTCTCAACTCGGGAAAAAGAGATGCCCATCTCAATGGACTAGAAGCAGATCACTTCCTGTCTAGCTTTGTAGCTTGCCAGTCCAGTTCAAAGTCATTTTAAATAATAGTTTTGCCTTCCTGTGCTGCAGACAACAGGGTAATATCTTGGCATCCTCATTAAAAAATGTAACCATGGACCAGTCAATGGAAAGTTGTTTACTAGCAGTCCCTTTCTTCTTACCTTCTTAAAGAATGCTGCGGGTGCCATTTCAGCTCCATTGAGAGTTCTTAAGAGAAACATTGGCCAAGAAGATGCATTCATCTGGAACCCTGAGTAACAAACAAACAAATAGCCCTACTTTCAGTTTGTAAAATAAAATTGGAGGAGAAGGATATAAAGTCTGTTTTACTAATGCCTCATTCCCTCTGTTTTGGCCTTGGCCAAAATAAAAGTAGCCAAGAAGGAATAAACAGGGTCGCTGTCAGTACAGAAAGCCGTGCAATGCATTTCCATTGAGTGACTTGCCTGCAGAATCACTCATCCTAATTTGTGATACTACAGATAAACATCTAGGACTTAAAACATGCAAGTTTATTACAGAAAATCATAAGGTTGTCCCACACAGTCCCTGGTCCAGTGGAACTTTCCCATCAAAAGCGCCTAGCTTACTTTTCAGGTCTGCTTTTTGCTCTCATTCTAAAACAACATCCTCTGCTCCAGTTTCTCTCATTTACTGAGGAGATACCTTTCTATTTTTGAGACTCTTGTAATTCTTTCACCAGACCACAGACAAAAAAAGAACAATCGGTTTCTTCTCCCTCCCCCATTAAAATAAATTAAATAGCCTTTAAAACCAAACAGATAAGATAAGAAAAAAAATACAATTATTTTAATAAAAGAATGTATCATATTGGAAAACATAAACTGGAGGATGTTTCTACTTTAATATTCTTCATTAACAAGTGAATAAAAAGCACAAACAATAATCAGATTTGTTTAGATGAACTACCTTATTCAAGCAGAACAAAGGTTTGGCTGAAAACATTCTCATTCCAGATAATCTTCCCTCAGAATCAACTACTTCCCAGTTAAAAAAGGAACAAAACAAAACAAAAAAAATCCTTTTGCTTTCTGTGCTTTCCAAATGGATGTTTCAAAGGAATGAGTAAGATAACAGACAGAGTGGACATTTTTTCTACGTCTTTAGCAGTTATATGTCTGGCACAGTTCTACAGAAAAACAGACATAACAGAGCAAATCAGAAGTTTTTCCACAAAGCAAATTAGAATCTGCCGGGAACTGATGAGTTCCCTCGTAACTCAGGCTTGACAATTCTCTTAAAAAAAAATGTAACTAGAAAGGTGGAAAATACCTGCAATTCTTGATCAGTTAAATCATTAAGTCATCTAAAATTGGATTATATGTTATAACGGTTCTTTAACTAGTAGCTTTAAGCTGTCTTCAGTTGAATAAACAGGTTTCAAGTTGGAACTACCCATGCAACACCTAAATGAATACAAAACTCATATTTGATAAATGGTGTCATAATTTGAGGGCTGCTGAGCTGATTACCAGTCCTGGTTTGATATCAGAGTCTTTATGCAATCTAAACATGTGTGGTTACTGAAACACAATATTCCTAACCAGCTAGCCCAGAAAAGACATATACAAGGAATGACAACTAAACAACAGTTTCAATTAATTTCATTTGGCCTTTAAGTTGTCCTGGTAAAACCAGAGAAAATTTTATCCTCAATGTAATTTGTTGAGAACATCGAGCTCTCAACAACAAAAAAGCTCACCTATGAAAAAACAGAGGCTGGAACAGGAACCCTTTGCTACCTTAACCACTTTCTCAAAACCCTTATGTAACAGGCATAATTAAACCTATACAAAAATCAGGTAGGAGGGACGATTTTAGCTAGTTATTATGACAGAAGCAGAACATTAGCATCCAGAAGGTTCCCCACTACTCAGAAAAAAAAATATAATCAGTTGCTTAAATGTCTAACAGGAGGTAATTATACACCCAATTAGCTCCCAGCTTTGCCCAGGAACAGGATGCTGTAAAACTGCCAAAAAGGCTTTTTCAAAAATTTAGCTAGGTATGCCAGAATGTTTGATTGCTGGAATTTAGCCTACCTCTAGAAAAATCTAGGGCAGGAGGGACAAAATAATGGCACTCGCATTCTTCTCTGAATAACCAGCAATTGTTAGGAAGGCAGGTAAACTTACATGCCTGGGTGCAGGGAAACAGCTGCTTGCTAGGTTCTGTACTACAAGCAGCCTGATCGAATAGGAGTAGGAAACAGTATCCGAAGAGAAGGCCACCTTTCTATTGATGATCATGGAAAGCTTCTCTTCTTAATGGACCAACTGCCCCATTATACATAATCAGAGTTGTTTTATTCATCAGACTGGTTTAGAAACTCATTTTAAAAAGCACTATGCTCCTGAACCAAAACCATATATTTAAAACTGTACTTATGTGTAGCTGAAAGAATCAATATACTCTTCTCTATTACAACCCTCTTTCATACTGGTACCACTGCATTCATTCTACATGGTTATACCAAGAACTTCGGAGAGGTTAAACTGAGTTACTTCTCAAAAAAAAAAAAAAAAAAATTTAGAATCTTTTCCTCCAGGTGTCAAGAATTTCAAGCGCTTTCATTCAAAACCTCTATATATCCACAGGAAAGAAGGAAAAAAAGCCCTTCTGGGCTCAAACTGTATCTATCTATCCCAAATAATATTTTTCTAGAGTGGCACGCTGGTTGCATTGCTTTGCTTGTGTTTCTGAAGCAGCACAACAGCACAAAAATCTACCCTTCTAATCTATGTGAAGTGTCTTAATGGTTATGTCAACTGCACCTGCGTCTGCCTCTCTACAAGCAAGTCAAGTTTCATACTGTAGTGAATGGATACTTTTCACTTCATCTTTCAAACAGAAGAACTGAAAGTTGTTAGCAAACAGGGATGACAAGTTTTTTGAGAAGCTACTAAGAGAAAGCATACCTATCTTCACTAAACCTCTGATGAGAAATCTGTAGGAGTTAGTGATGACACCAAACCAGAAGGAGGTTCATAACCATAAGATGGGAAACCAACAGTAACCAATTTCTGCTTACAGTTTGTTTCTTATATTAAGAACATTATTTCTTGCCTCGTCTAAAAATTACAGAAGGTAACAGGATAACGGGGGGGGGGTATCGCTGTTGTGGGAGCTTTGGTGGGTGGTGGTTTAAGATAAATTTTGGTCATTATTTTTCCTCCTTTTTAAAAGTAGAACTATTTTCAGGCCAAATTGAAAAAAACGTGTTTCTTTCAAGATTTCCACACCTAGAAGTTTAAGCTATAACAAAAATGGTACAAGAATTCAGATCTAAATATACAGGTTAATCACAGCAAAGAAAGGTGGTATCACACTTTACTACCCCTAGTAGTTAGTCAAAATGACCTCTGACTATTCATCATATAGCAAGGAATTCCTCTGTACAGTTCCCCATTTAATAAACTTCTTCAATAAAACTAGGCCCAAGCACTATTTCTCAGTTTGAGGAGACACATAACCTTGTCACCCGTATTGCTCATGGAAGGCAAAAGAAATACTGCATACTATTTCTAAGCACAGGAAAGCTACACCTTGTTCATGAGCATTCCTTGTGCTCACAAACTAGTCATGACAAACTGATCAGACGTCCCCCAACACGTGTCACTTTGAGGAGATGAGAATCACATGCAACATAAGCTTGCAGTTTGCTAAAGCTCTGGAGTGCTATTTTTCCCGCTTCAGAGCGGAATGCTGCAATACTGCCGTTAACCCACCCTATGCTGCCTTTCCCAGACCACAACCAGTTTGCTCAGTGCCCAAGAAAACATCAGGCTGTCTGAACTGATGCACCTCCTGCAGCCCTGCGGAGCACTTCACAGATCGGTTACCAGTAAGCACCTTCTGGTGGGCCACTCGGATTTACCGAGGAGGAAAAAGGCAAGTCAACTTTCCCCAGCTCTTACGAAGGTCTACTAAAAGGAGCACACACAGCATCAAGCAAAACGTTGTATCCATATGCACTGGTAAGACAAGGTGTGTGTGAGGTAACATTTATAGAATGGGTGGGCACATGACAGTGTATCTCAGCATTAAGAAAGCTGTCAGACACTCCCATTTAATATCAAAGGACTATTTTGAAAAAATAACAGAACTCAAAACTAATTATTCTGCTCATTCTTATGTCAAAAGAATCCAAAAAAGAAGAAAAAGCCACAATTCACTTAGCCTGAATTAGTTTGCTTACCTCTTTTTCAATTAAATAATGGATTGGTGAAATGTTAGTACCATTGAAATTGCCCAGACAGAAAGGTAAAATGGACTTAATGAAAGCAATACTCCACACACATTAGTTCAGAAGCTTTGTTTCTTACCAAGCGGAGGCTGGAGCATGCCCCCTTTCTTTTCACAGGTCCCGATAGGCTGTATGTCCGAGGAATCCACAAGCCTCCAAAAATCATTTTTGTTGTCACTTCCATCCAGCCGCAGCCTTAGCCGGGCACCAGTGATTCCAATTACTGTAGCTATACAAACTGAGGTAACATTGCGAGGATCATGGGCTTCCAGTTTCATGCCAACTTTGAAATCATTCGTAGGTGGAATTCTAGACTACAATAAAAGGTAAAAGACTTTTTCTTATTGTTGTAGTATTGCTAAATTTACCAGCCAGTTCAATATACAGCTTTCATTCATCCAAACATATCATATAAATGGTAAATATAAAGAAGCCTTTGAACTTTGAGTGTTTAACAACAAGTCAGAAAAGGCAGCTGGATAACCTACCAACAGCTACCATTTCAGATACTTGATGTTCCTACTGCATAAACATGACTGATTTCTGAAAAGATAAGCACGCTAAGAAGGGTAACAAGGGAATCCTGACAAAGATATGAACATAAAGATGGGGGAAGAGTGATTAATACTTGAAGTGAATGGAAAACAAGTACATTAGGAAACATGACATTCAACTCAAAAAAACCCCCAAATCAACCCACAGCCCCCCCCCCCAAGATATATTAGCTTTCAATTCAAACGAAATAATTATTCTTATTATAGGAATATCTTGGAAATGTAAACAAAATTCGGACCCTACTGCACTAGGCACTACAAACGCTCAAGGCAAGAAAGAGTTTCTGCATCAAAAAAAAAAAGCTTACAGTACAAAGAAAGAAGGCAGAAAAAGGAGTTAGTGTTAACTGCATTCTACAGAAAGAAAACAGACAGTCCTGAAGTCACATAAAAGTTCTGTGCTAAGACAAAAATTGCAGCTTGTGCTTATTCACAGAAAACTGAATATACACATACAATGAAATGCCAATTTAATTAGCACAGGGAAAAGGAACATTACGAATGCAACTTGGTCTGAGCAGAACTTTCTGTCACAAGCTAAAGATGAACAAAAGAGAAGAAGAATATTTTTTACTCATGTATCAATACACTACTGGCAGAGATTGACTGGATCGCAGTCTGATTACTTGCCTACTGTAGTACTGCAGGCAATAACATCATCTGATGACATTCAAAACTTTGTATTAACACTAATTGGGATTGAATGCCTCTCACTGTTCTCTTTAGATGTCTCCTCATTTTCCAGCCTAAATTTATTAATGGAAATTTTTGCCAACAGTATCATTTAACTTTAATTCTTTTTGCACCTTTGCAAATAACAACAAAATCTACAGTGTATTTACAGGGGCCAACCCCACCCTTTCTCAGTACTCTTTCAACAAGTTAAATAAGCCAAGCACTGAAGTTTCTCTTAGGAGAGGATGACTATTCTCCTATCACCCTGGCAGCCCTTTCCTGCAACTCAAGTACAAAGCTGCTCTTGAAGACAGACACAGAGGACTGTAGGCAGCCTTCCCCATGACATTTAAACCCAGTAGCTACCCCATACAGACTAACACAATCTGAATCCTAATACAGGAGGCAGGTAGAAAAGCCAAAACCATTGGCATTCACGTTTGCAAGATTCCTGTGTCCCTTCTCCTGCCCGCCTAACCAGATCAGGTAGGGATCCCATAGTAAGCAGATGAGGGTGCACTTATCTGTCCGGGCATGCAGGAAAAGGCTGAAGAAATCTGCAACCGCAAGAAGTGTTAGTGACATATTGTCTCCACCACATTTAATTCTTTAAAATACATCTTGCTCTACTTGCTATCGTGTGCAGGTACACTATTGACAACACACCCTAGATCAATGGCAGGAGCCCTGGAGGAGCCCGAGCCCAAAAACCAAAGAATCGAGCAATATTCAGTGAACACTGAGTGTAGCATCTGCCAATGCTGCATTCAGACAGCAGGCTGTCTGAAAGGGGAGCCTGAGCATATTAAATTTAAAGGGCAATTAAATTTCAGGATATTGCTTGTCAAGCTGTTATTTTCTACAACCATGAAAGGCAACTGAAATTGAGAAATTGGGGAGTTTGTTTATTTGTTTGTAGAAAAGTTGAGCTTGTTTAAATACCAACAACTCAAGGCATTCTACTAAAAAGGTAGCTCTTCCATGCCAGCCCATCCTTAGAGCAAAACAACAAAACCTGCTCAGTAGCAGCTTCATTTTAAGCTGTGTTCAAACCACAAGGGACTGAGCTTTTTTATTTAAAATTTTCAACTGCTTGGAAAAAAAGTTTCAGGGTGAGAGAAAGGTATGTGGGATGCATCAAAATTTTAAGTAGTAATTATAAACAACTTAGAGCAACAGATAAAATACTTTAATCAATTTCCATTAGCTGTCTGTGCCTGTATCTCAATTCATGGTAGAGGCTTTAATTTATTGCTCCCCGTGTTATTTTTAATTACTACAAAATTTAAACTCTGTAGAATTCCCACAGGTCACAAATTCTGGATATAATTGTCAAATTATGCTTCTCTCTGCTATTTGTTTTGTGGCTGGCCACAGCAGTATATTTCTTTGCATTACACAGAGTGATAGCAACACGTACAATTCATGTGTAACCCAATGTGCTGGTTTTGGCTGGGATAGAGTTAATTTTCTTCACAGTAGCTGGTATGGGGCTACTTTTTGATTTGTGTGGGAAACAGTGTTGATAACACAGGGACCTGTTAGTTATTGCTGAGCAGTGCTTACAGAGTCAAGGGCTGTTCTGCTTCTCACCCCAGCCCACCAGCGAGCAGGCTGGGGGTGCACAAGGAGTTGGGAGGGGACACAGCCAGGACAGCTGACCCCAACTGACCCAAGGGATATTCCAGACTATACGACGTCATGCTCAGCATATAAAGCTGGGGGAAGAAGGATGGGGGGACATACAGAGTGATGGCGTTTTGTCTTCTCAAGTCACCATTACATGTGATGCAGCCCTGCTTTCCTGGAGATGGCTGAACACCTGCCTGCTGATGGGAAGCAGTGTGAGGCTTTTGCTTTACCTTTTAAACTGTCTTTACCTCGACCCATGAGTTTTCTCACTTTCACCCTTCTGATTCACTCCCCCATCCCACCAGGGGGAGTGAGCAAGGGTCTGTGTGGTACTTATTTGCCAGCTGGGGTTAAACCACGACACCCAATAAAAGTCAAATTAGTTCTACAGAAAGCTCAAGCACTTTAGTTTCTGAAATCTGCAAACATCATGTAGTGAAAGGAGCTACCTCTGCACTAATTAACACGGCATATCACTTTCTACCTAAAGGTCTTGGAAAAAACTGGAAGTCTGCATATGTAAATTGTTTTGAAATTTGCTATGCACAGAAATTAAAGCTCTTCTTTCCAACCCACACACTCCTTAAACAATCCAGGTCACTCAGATTTATCTCTCCCAGTCCATGTATGTCACTTAAGCGTCTTTATTTAAGGCGTTACTCAGTTGTTCAGTTTGGACCTCTTGAGCATTAGGAGGGAAGAGGAAGATGCAAGAAAGGCACAAGGAAAGGCTTCTGAGCAGCTTTCTGCAGTAGCTACATCTCTCGGGAGCGTACACTCTGGTCATGGTGGTCTCTGGTCTGTGAATATGGTATTAAACTCAAAAACACATACTGTAGAAATAATTTCTGAAGGTCCCCTCATAGCTATAGACACTGCTATACTTGGCCATCTGTCATTGAAAGCAGAATGTGAGGCGCTCTTTGTCCTTTATCCTCATCTGCAAAGAGCAAGCTGAGATTCAAGATCTAGTGCAAGGAAATGGTACCACCTGCATTTCTCTCTCCCTATTCTCCATTCTTGCAACTATTTCAGATTCACTGAGTGACAGTTCCTCTCCTCTTCAGACTATTCCATTCATGTTGCTTTTTGTTTGGTCCCCGCTGGAGGACAGTATCATTTACAGTACCATCAGACTACCAAGAAACCCTAGAAGATACCTTTCTGAACATGCCCAATCCACTAAACTAGACATGCACCGCTTGTCACACCTATTACAGTTCTACCAACCTGAACTATCCAATTCCTTCAGCATCTATCCTCCTAACACAGTGAAGGCATACAGACCAAAACTCCTCCTATTTAGCTTTACGCAGCTAAGATACTCTTCAACTGGGGAAAATACTGGCCCCAGCTCCATCTACAGAGAGAAAGATGCCTGCAGAGGTCGAGTCAGTCTCCAGAGGGCCCTCTGGGGAGGGCCCCCAGGGAGGTCATTGGCTCACACAAGGTGGCAGATTTAAACTGCATCTGCAAATACAGACCACACCATCGGATGGGGCAGAATCAAACTTGCAGGGCACAATGTAAAATATACGATAGTACATTAAACACCCTTCACTATAAATCCAGCATTTTCTTTGTATTCTCATATATACCCCTTGATTTATTTTAACTTCAATATCTGTTACTCCTTAGTAAAAAGCACTCTGCTCAGAAAGAGACAAAATTAAACATATTTGAGAGATCCAGAAAAGAAGTGGTGAATGAACTCTACTACATACACACACATACATCTTGTAGGTAGCCAGAATTGAAAGGACTCTTTCAGAAATGGGGCAGGAGAAAGCTTCCTCTGACGATCAGCCAAATTTTAATTCTCACTAAAACCACTGTACCTCTAAGATTACTGAAAAAAGTAGAAAATATTTTTGAACTCTGATAAGACTATCTGTTTTCATTAACTAGTCTTTTTTAAAAGGAAAACAGAGTCCAAAGCTACAATTTTAATGAAACCCTCAAAGTCTGGCTTGAGGCAGAAACTGGTAATGAAAAACTTCAGTAGCTAGCATCTGCCAAAACTGTAAGCTACTGATAACTAGACATCAAAAGAAGTCAAATGGGAAGTTTGCAAGCAGTCTAAACGTAAAAGTTGCTCTAGGATCACCCCATAACATGCAAACATACACACACACTTGCAAAATAGTATCTGGCCTACCTGTCTGAAACAATGTAGAGGGGCAGCTACTGATTCAGTCTCTTTCAGATAATCATCCCAATTAAACTGTTCTGGAAGACATAAGATAAAAAAAGACCATACAGACAGTTTTTAAAGGGAACTTAAGTTAAAATGGGGGGTGGGGAAAGAAAGGGACAGAAAAAAACCAACTATCTTGTAGAATACTTCCCCCCCCTCCCCCCCAAGAACAGGATTACTCTCAAATAGAAGC
The DNA here is from genome assembly GCF_026419915.1 of Harpia harpyja. Classification (NCBI taxonomy): domain Eukaryota; kingdom Metazoa; phylum Chordata; class Aves; order Accipitriformes; family Accipitridae; genus Harpia; species Harpia harpyja. The sequence goes on from NC_068947.1 coordinate 263,651, forward strand.
TCCACCTCTGAAAAACATACAACCCTTGAAGGAGCTTTAAGAGTACTGTTAATTCATGGGGTGATCACACAATAGGCAAAATCAATATAAACCTTCCCCAAATTCTTTTTTTTTTTTTTTTTTTTTTTTTTGTGGTCCATATACAAAGATACAAGTCAGGATATCTAGATTCAATTATCTGCATAAGGACCTCCCAAGCGTTCTTATACAAATCACCTTAGCCTTTCTGTATCTTAGTTCCCCTAACAGCAGAACTGATATGATAACCTCATAGGAGTACTGAGATGATATATGTTGAAAAACACAGACACGTAGATTCTGTTGAAATGTATGCTGAGAATACTATCCCCAGTCCACTAGAAAGCAAAAGGCTTAGCACAGCCTTCCAACTGCATCTTTGTCCCTTTTCATCTGAAGTCTGATAAAGGTTTCTCTTTGTAGGGTAAATACTATGGCAATGTTCAGCAACAGAATCATGGTATTTTTTCCATCATTAACATTGGCATTGTTTATGTGCATGGGTGAGTATTCTACATTTGATTTAATCAGTGTTATCAGTTTTGCATGAATGGAACAGTATGAAGTACTAACATCAAAGATAGAAGCAAGCATTACTTAAACTAATACAAAGTACCAGAGAAAAACTACAATAGCACAGCTAATGTTTTTGTTCCTAAACTATCTAAGTGAGCTCTCCTGCTTATTTTTCTTGTTTGGGCAGCTGGCATCTTTCTGATGTTCCTGAAGAGTGGATCACCCATGAACCCCAAAATGATGCAGTGATGCCACCCAGCGGCTCAGCAACAGCCATTCACACGGCCTATAGCAAAATCCTTGGTGATGATGGGGAGACTGTGCCGGGTTTATCAGTAATCCTTCCAAAAATGCCACTGCGCACAGTTAAACACATTTCTGCAATTTTCAGGAGAGAGGAGAAGCAAAGAGACAATCAGACAACAGCAGCATTTTCCAGCGCTCACACAGTGCTGCTCTGAAGCATGCATGGTGGCTCAAACCCAGAGTCTGCCTGCGTTAGCACAGCTTTTAGTTGAAAATATACAGTGCCTGAAGCAGAAGAGAACTACCCCCTTGGCTTACTGAGATCCTCTTTTTTTGGCATAACAGACTTAAAAGTGTCCGAGTAGTTTGTTCTTGGCACTGCAGAGGCCATGTGGTTGTTAGCTATGTAACAAGTCAGTAAAATCTCAAAAGCTGTTAATTCGGTGGTCTGGACTGTATGTAGGCTGGTAACAAAGACGTTTCCATACAACATCTTGGAAATCTGCCTATTTGGGAATGAAAATTTTATTCACACATTTATACAGTTACATCGATTTTGTATTACTCACAAAAGGCAGGGTACATAAACTTAAGCATATGTTAGATATTTGTATTTCGGGAAGGCATGCTCAGGAAATGGCTCTTCAGAGTTTTCTCCAGAAAGTAGCCTCCAGATCCATTGCTCTTTTCATTGACAGGCCAAGGAGGCTGCAAAAATTAAATATCATGAACTGCTAGCAAAAGTTTCATCTTATAAAAATTCTTCTTTGAGTCTAATAATGAAGCTGCCACTTCAGGTTGACTCCTGATTTAAAAAAAGAAAAAAAAAAAAGTTGTTTTTTAGTCAGAGTTTACCTTAGTAAACTTTAAAGTACCCAATTCAATAAAACTAAATCTAGCAAAAAGAAAATGTTAGCTACGTTCCCAGCTGTCTCAGATATAACATGATGTAAAAGCTGTAACCATGAATCAGAGTCTCGCTGTGTTAAGGACTGTATAAATGCAGATACTTCAAAGACAGCACCTTTCACCAGGAGAAACCCCTGGAAACCCCAGAAAAAATTATCTCTATATACCAGCATTTCCCAAATGATCTTAATTGTTACAACAGGACTGTAAATTTGGCGGGATGACCCAAAAGTACAGAGGGAAAAACACAGGGTCTTTTTCCAGAGAGCATTCACTAGGAAGACACATAAGGTAACAGAAGCAGCCAGCTGCAGATAAAGCCAAGAGGAAAACAACATTGCCTGGCTCTTTGCTTTAAATCTTGGTTATCAAAACCTCTTTCATCAAGGAGAAATGACCTGAAGTTTAAACCAGAATCTCTCCACCTGCGAAGATACACTGTACTAAATTAAAACCAAGCTCTCAGATATGGTGCTAATTATCATTTAATTACCGCTGTCATAGAAATAGGAGATGAATGTATGTTTGCAACATGTAAGATGCATGTCTAGGAAGATAATCACATTGAAAGAAATCCCTAAACAAAAAGCTTCTCTGTATTCTCAGTGTGCACAGGTAAAGAAGCAGGTTTTTTTTATATATATATATATATATATTTCTAATTCTAAAGCCCCTGAAAACATGCAACTTCTGAGGAATAAAAATCCTTAAAAAAATTAGCTCGCACTAAATGATTTAACATGCATTTCTCTTCCCACTCAAACCTGCAGGCTGAATTAAACAGCTTAAGAAAAACCCATTATGCAACAAGCACAACTTTATAACCTACCAGCAAAGTGAAAACTAGAGAGAGAAAGGAATTTTTATGCTGAAGAACAAAACACCATATATTGGAAACAGGGAAAAAAAAAAAAAAAAACCAGAAAGTAACTAGGACCTTTTGTAAAAAAAATTAAACAGTTCGTAACCAACACAGGAGTGAGACTCTAAACAGTGATCTAAGACAATCAGCACAGGCAAACAGCCTGACTAATTTAAAGATGGAGGAAATATGTTTATGCCATAGTTACTGGCAATGACCACTGAAGCTCTCTGCAATGCTGTATCAACACCGTCTCACCTCTTGTCAAGCCTGCCAATCACAAAGTAACTCAAGCTAAAAGGGACCCCAGGACGTCTCTAGTTCAGCCTCCGGCTCCTCCAGGGTTCCATCGCCATCAACGCAAAAATTTCTTTCCTTCCATCAAGTAGGAATTTCTGGTGCTCCAGCCAGTATTTGTTGCTTCTCATCCTTCCACTGCGCCTCAGAGGAGCCTGGCTCTGTCCCCTCCACAGCCGCCTGTCAGATAATTGAAGACAGCAAGACAATCTCCCATAAGCTTTCCCTTTTTGGCTGAAGAAACCATTTTTCTGGTTTCACTACCAGTTTTCTGCTTACATCTTGCGTTCCGGCTCCTTCATTTTTTTGGTGGACTGCCAGCCAGCCTGCTCCAGTACAGCAGTTTCTTCCTTGTACTGGGGAGCTCAAAACTGAACACAGTACTCCAGAAACGGTCTCACAAATAGCAAGAAGCAGCAAACCCCTTCTCTCGGCCTGCTGCCTACAGTTTTGCCGACAGGACTCGGTATGCAGTTGACGTCTTTCACCACAAGAGCACACTGCTGGCCCACACTCAGCTTGCTGCCTGCCAGGACAGCAGGGCTTTTCCTGCAAAACTGCTTTCTGGGCAGCCCAGCTCCCGGCTTGGGCTGCTGCAGGGCTCCAGTCTGCCCAGGTGCAGGGGGGACTCTCCATTTGCCTTTGAATCTTACAGGGTTCCCGTCAGCCGGTTTCTTTAGCATGGGGAGGTCCATCTGAAGAGCAGTCCTGCCTTCCAGCCTACCAGCTACTCCTCCCAGTTAGATGTTGCCCACAAACTAGCTGACAGCGTGTTCTGTCCAATCGTCCCCCTCTGTCAGTAAGGCATAAAGTAGCATCAGCCCTAGTATTGACCTCAGAGAAATGCCACTAGCTACCAACTGCCAGGTGGACCTTGTACTGACCGGCAGTCCGGTCAGTCTTCCACCCTCCTATCCAAACCACATCTCACCAGTTTGGCTTAAAGGACACTACAGAAACCGTACAGAAAGCCTTGCTAAAGTCGATACAAACAACATCCACTGCTCTCCCCTTGTTTACAGAATCACTTATCACAAAAGGCAGTCACGTGCATTTCACACTTGGCAAACCCATCTCAGCTGTTCCTAATCTCATCTTTGTCCTTTATTTGCTTGGAAATGGCTTCCAGGAGGATGTTCTCTGTAGTCTTCGCGAAGACTGTGGTCAGGCAGGCCAGCCTGTAATTCCTCAGGTGCTCCCTTCTTCTCCTTCTTGACACTGGGCATACTGTTTGCCCTTTTTCAGTCATCATGAAACTTCTCCAATCACTATGACCTCTCCAAAATAAGAGAGAAACCTCACAGTGACATCAGCCAACTACCTCACCACCCTTGGAGGCATCCCATCTACTCCCATAATATGTGGATGCTCAGTTCGCTAAAGTGTTCCCTGTTGTCTTCTACTGTACATAATGCTTCAGTTTAGTTTAAGGCAAAGTTTTACAAAATTTAAATTGAAGATTTAAACTATGAGTTAAGTTTCACTTGTAGATAGGTAGGATTTAAGGTCCTGGTTAATTTAATACACTATCACCATAGCCTATACACTGTTTAAGCAGACAGAGCACCTTGTGTCTTCTCATCTCATCCCTAGGTTCCCTTGGCATGCATCCGAGACCTTTGACACAGAGACGTATCTTTTCTAGTCTTCAGCCTACAACCTCTCTTTGTCAAAGATGAGGTTTCCTTTTAATTTTGGTTTACATACTCTTGCAAACATAGTAACTTAAGTGTAAGGTATTTCATACGCTGCTTTATACCTTGTACCTCCTTCTGTATGTTGTGATCATTCAATTAGAATTTTTCTCCTCCTCCTGTCTTTCTCCACCCACTTTAGTCTATTTTTTCACCTGTTCTTCTCACATCTCTGTATCTTCCCTCTTCTTAAACTTTTCCTATCACACATCCCCCTGAAAACTCTGGAGATTTCCTGGATGCTAGCCCAAAGCACTGTAAGGCATCTTCATCCAGCATCAAGAGGCTCTTTCTTCTTCCTTGCCACCAACAAGCAACAACACAGGATAAAAATTAGCATCTCATCTATAGAAAATCAGAGATCTTGCATGACCTTGAGCAAGGCACTCCTCTCTAAGTGTTTGACAGAGCTGAGTCTAGATTTCATGAGTAAATTCAGTGGTCAGACACTAGATTAACAGCGTAGTCCCAAGTGGAAGAACACAGATGACAAAATAAGGTTTGCCTGCTTAGCACTGCTTCTCCACAAAGCTTTTTCAACACCTTGCTCTCTACTGCAGGAGGAGGCAGAGACGTTTTCCAGTGACTCGTGAAATATGGTTATCTTACCCACATATGAAAAGCGCTTTGCTGGTGAGGGGGCGTCTTACGGGGGTCTGTCTGTCATGTCAGACATTATTTTAAAACACAGACATGCTATCCAAGTCCAGTTTGACTGGAGCTCCTCTTACACTGCAGAAGAGGGAAAAGAAGACACAAATACACCTCCTTTCCTGTCTCAAAGTAACAGGGAAGAATAACAAAGATGACTGCTAGGATCCCAAGACATGGAAGAATTAAGTCTGACAAATGTAACAGCAGAAAGCTGTACTATAGCTGGTGGTAACAGTGTACCCTACCTTTTATGCAAAGTCATCACCTCAACTATGCAGCTACCATGCCAGTATCTCAGCATGTTTGTTCAGTGACTACACTACTTGTAAGGAACTCGTCTGCTGGCACCCAAGAAAAGCTCTGAACCAGACCATCTATTAGGAGTCAGAGGGCACAGAAATGTAAGCAGAGCAAGAGTTTAAGTAACTCAGTGACATTTTATTGAGAATTAACCAACAACTCCTGAAGAGATTTTCTACTTCTACTCATGACATTTCTTACTGCCCCAGATTCAAGCAACCCACATGAACATACAAAGGGTATATAAGGATGCTGCTGCCCTCTCACTGCAGTCCACAATAGCTAAACTGCCAACAATCCCATGTATATGCTGCCCTACAGCACCTGTTGGGATAGTAGAGGCTAAGTTTGATAAGGAGCTGGATCATTTCTGGCAAGTGTGTAGTTTCCTTAGTTTACTATAAAAACACAACTGATTTGAAAACAGCATTTGTTGAAAGTAAAATTAGAATCCCAGGCAATTTAATCCAGTTAGCAATCCTAAAAACTCTAGACTGTTAACCTGAAAATCCTTTTTTGGCATCAGCAAACACATAAAGGAAAGAGAAGATAACTGCGGCAGAAAAGGCATGAAACTGGGAAATACATGATGAGAAGAACAGACAAATCAGTAATGATCTAAAAAAAATTAATGTTTACACAGCGTCTTTGATTATATATACAAAGAGTACTTATCTTGGCTTAGTAAAGCTATCAGGCTCAAGTCAAGCAGTTTCAACCACCATTTTCAATACCAAAACATACTTTCCTAACAGAGTTAGACAAAAGCAAAGATATGTTTTTAACTACCCACCAGTAATAGCCAAAGAGATTGCAAAAAAAAAAAAAAATCCTCAAGAAATAGTACAATCCAAATAGATACTTTTTTTTTTAGGGTACCTTAACTAATAACCTGACAGCTGCAATACCTACCACTTTTTAAAGACGGGTTGTTTGCCTGCTGATTCTTTCCATCTTTCTCTTTTTTAATATTCTTTGAATCTAAAAGACAAGATTCCATTACATAATAAATGTAATATTCACATCATAATGATGTCCAGCATAACACAGAATGCTTTCAAACAATACAGAATGTCTTGTTCCAAATATTGACTTTCTTGTTACTCAGTGCATAATCAAAAAGGTATTTGTACCACAAACTTAATCACTGCGCTATTTTTCTATCAAAATATATTAAGCACAGCAAGAAAAAGCAAAGCTTTTGACTAGTTTACATTACATTATCAGAATAAATCTAGCTGCAGAAAATGTAGTATTAGCTCCACAAAGAGCAACCCTGTCCTAATTTTTAACAGCTTTACTCAACCTACACACAATTTGAGATCCTCAAGATCACTGGATATCTTTTTAAATCTTGTCTAGACCACTATGAACTGAGAAACAAGAAAAAAACCCAAACCCACCCTAAAAGCGTATTTCTGAGTTAAAGATTCCATTTTATATTTAAAATCTTGAATACTGAAATGCAAGCAGCTACCTCAGTGCATATGTCAGTTCTTTTAAAAAAAAAAAAAAAAAAAATCATTCAGAAGAATCTACCTTCTCGATCATTCATCTCTACACACATACAGAAAGGAGTCCATCATATTTCATTTTTGCTGGATTTCAGCGTGTATGTGTGGCGGTGCATTCTCCCCTTTCCTCTCCCCCCCAGGCCGCTCTACGATCTCAGGAATTCCCGTTAGGCCTTGGCCTTTGAGTAACGAGTTGGGCAGTTACGCGTCCCTTGATCATACCAGGAACTCTTGCATGGCTAAGATGGGGAGAGGCACTGGCTGTACCAAGAATTCCTGTTGCTTGGCAGAGGCGGGGAACGAGAGCAGGAATAATTAGTCATCCCCTGACAGCCTTGGAACATCCCTTGTCTGGATCATAGCTCGAGTGAAACAGTACCAGTGTTACTGGAATTCCAGTAATTTGCCGATGACTAAAGCCAATCATCTTCCGAACCTATAAACAGCGGTCCTAAGTGAGGCCCTTTCAGCTCTCCTGGACCACAGCGGGCTGCAACGAGCATCTCCCTCTGAGGGGGATGCCTCTCAGAACTCGTGAACTCTCCAGTTTGTGAAAATCGGAGGACCATTGCCGAAAGCTGATGATGGGACCTGGGCTGATACCCTTTGCCCATTGAGAAAATGCCGAGACATTTGACATGAATATTTCACTGAACTCGAGGGGAACTTTTAACAGGTATACCTCTCTTTATCTATCTATCTATGTTAGTGTCCGTGTGCATGCGTGTGTGAATTGACCCAGGTATCCTACAGCAAGTATAGTATAAATATTGCCCTTTTGAATTTATCACTAAGTCACTGTTGTGATTGTAGTAAATTCTATTGAATCACTTTGGAAATGTTAAAATGATCAAATTCTGCTAAATCTGGTGATTCATCTCAAACTGCGAATGAATCTCAGAATGCTGCTACACAATCCATTTAGATGTAAACCACTGCCCAAGTCTGGGACTAGGAGTGGATCCAGCCGCACCTGAGCTCCATCAGGAATTTAGAAAGCAAGGGAGCCTCCTCTGAACCTCGTGACTCAATGGGAGGGTCTTCCCTACCTTTTTACATCTCCAATCTCTCTGCAAATCATGAAAAATCAATTCTAACTTAATTTTCCTTTGCGTGTTTCTCTATTACCCTTTTGTGTCTGCAGTCTCTGTATAAATAATTCTAGTTTGATTCTAAGTTGATCTTCCTTTGTACATTTCATCCATGCATTAAGTAATAGAGTGAACCTTGCCATCCAACTTTGTGAAGTTGCGCTTTTATAAATTCCTATTAAATCATTTTTGCTAATACCCCTGACGGTGATTCTTCAAGCGGTCCAAACCACTCATCCGCAACATAGAGACACAGGTGGACTGGGAGGCTAGAATGGAGAAGACTGAGGGAACCAGTTCCACTCGTTCCTTATAGTCTTTAAAATACGTTGGTCTGGTGACCTGCTTTTGACACTCATGGACTCAAGCGCAATTCAAATATGACACTGAGTTGGCAAGCAAAATGCAAGTTTTGCAGAATTAAAAAGGTTATCAAGCTCTGTGTGGCAGAATAACTCTCTTGGTTCGCAAACGCCTCAGCACCGGCAACGGGGCCGCTCTTCTGGGAAGGTGTGTGCCTCAGCTCACACCCTGGGTCACCCCAGCTAGCCTGAACTGCTACAAGCGAAGGGATGGCCCACTTGTACCGAAAGCTTGTGTTGGCAGCCAGTTCCTGTATTTGCTTACACTTAAGTCTTCAGCTGTTGATTGGCTTGCGCTTGAAATAACACTCCTAACCTAGAATAAGAAGCATTTGGCGATACAGAAAGACTTGAGATACAATGAGTTGTTCTGCAGCAAAGATTACGCCCTAACAGTGTTTCTCTTCTGTGTTTTCTGTAAGGCTTTTCTTGAAACAGAGAGTACCGACGAGCAACGTGCGACGTTCGTCATTTCTGACCCACTTATTTCATTGTTCACTGAGGAATCGCCATGTACGGCAAGAGCGGAACGATGACGATCGTCTGTCATCAATCCCCAAATCCTGCCCGCTCGGTCAGTGAGGAGGGGATGAGCCATCCCCCTGGCTCTGTGCCGGGTAGGATGTGGTGCTCCCTCACCGGCCAGGGCCCCTCAGGGGCAGCCGGGCAGGGCCTCACCGGGCAGGGCCACCCCAGCACCGGGCACCCTCCCTGGGGACAGGCCAAGGCCGGGACAGGACACGGGCCCACGGGTGGGCAGGGCCCATGGCTGCGGGGAGCTGGAGACCGGCCTTGTTCCGGCATCGCTGGGGCAGGGTCTGACGGCCTGGGAGGCCAACGTGGGGCCCCGGGCAGAGAAGGGAGAGGCCCCAGGTGAGGTTGGTCAGGGCCATTACAACCTATTAGTGTCCTCAGGGCCAAGACGCCTTCCAAGAATAACCCAGGCTCCGCAGCCCTAGAAAATACACCTGCTCAAAATATCCTGAAAAAATATCACCTGTCTCTCCTAACGCAGATATGGAGAGTACCGCAGATACTTTGAAAAGGAAAGAAAACGCTATGTTTACTCTTTGGCTTAGTCTTCTGTCTTATGTGCTCTTTCTTTTGGAAAAAGTTTGCCTTGAAACATCTTCTACTTGATAGGTTCCCAAAGAAAAATCCTTATGGAGGTCAACTTCAGATGGACCTGCTGAAATGCTTCTGGATGGTGCCCACAGAGCTCTAAAACCCCAGCACCTCCTCAGGAGTAGGGCTTTAACCCGCACAAGTGGACACCCTGTGTCCTGACAACTACCACCAGTGGGAATCTGAGAAGGGACAGCGTTAAAACTAGTTCAGTAACAATGACGAGACACAAGGCTAACATTCGCCTTCTTCCTCCTACAGATCAAAATATATTCCATGCAGCCTCTTTGGGATTGAACTGAATCCAGCTAGTTTTCTCCTGGGCAGTGGCAATCACCAGCAGAGCCTTTTGCCATGTTCTACAAGCTCAGTTAGTCAGGCTTTCCCAAAAACAGTCATGAGACTGTCACAAACATCAGGCTGACAGCTTACAGAAGAGATAACTTCCCAATCCGCTTATTTCTGAAGAGGAAATCCAATGGAGTCCCACATAAGAGACTTATAGAACAGAACTAATAACTGCTTCCTGTGAACACCCAAAGCTTGAAAGAACGGAGTCACGAAAGAGTACCCCACAGGGCCAGATTTCAAATGAGATGACAGCCTTTCATGATGAGAGACACCAAGAACAGGTGAAAGAATGTGAAATACCACAGCCTGGACACCAGATGCGTTCTCGCTGGCAACCACCACCTGAATTATTTCCTGTACCAGTTAGGTTTAGTGCCTCTCTCACAAGTATCACAGCAAATACAAATGCTGAAATGGAACACTCTCGGTAACACATTTTTCTTATCATCAGCCATTAGAAAACTATGACAACAAGAAGAGATGGTGACATTAATGAGAAGAAATGGATTCCTCAATAGCAGTTTAAACATCTTTCATTTGAGATGGAGGCATCTTCATTCATAATAAACCCAAAGCACCGTCACTATCACTTGGTTTTGATGGCCATAAATTTACTCTTTAAAATGTTCAAGTAAAACTCACCCAGCACATGCAGAAGCATCCAAAAATAAGTCTGAATAAAATCAAGATTTTTTTCAAAGGCTCCCCTTGCTTTTATGCATTCCAACCTTCAACGCTGGGAAGACCGTTACAAAGCTGGAGTGTTTTGTCTAAGCAAATGAAAAGCTTATAGCAGCAAGAATTACTAACCTGTTTTTACACGAGATACCCTGTATCTGCTACCACCTCAGAAAACTTTCCCCCAGTCTATACTTCACAGTTGCTACGATGCCTTGGTTTGGTGTGCCTCTTCCAATGTCAGTAGTTACGGTGGATAAGAATTCATGGTTTATTTTCAAAAGCAATATTAAAGAAAATAACATTTTATTAAAATCCAATTTTATAAATATGAAATACATGCACTTTTTTGCCCCCCCCCCCTTTTTTAATGCATGCCAATCTACATTTGAAATTCTGATATCCTTAATTCTAGTAACTTTAGTTTCAAAAGACCACTGAAAACAAAATTAAGACATGGAAGACTATTCTATCAAAAATCACTCGGCTGAGGAAGATGACTCCCGCAGCATATGACCCTCAGCTTGGTCAAACTTCGAGGTCAAACCTCAAAACTTAGATTGTGAAAGAGGGAAATACTTCTGCAGGTACAAATAGTATTTTCCTTTCATCTCCTTCACCTAGCCACATTCAATGACTAATTCCTTGAAACCTGAAAAGTGGACTTGAAAATGGGAACTTTATTCATATATTGAGAGACAGAAGTGACTTATTAGTTCTAGAGTATTGAAGCTCATGGTGACCAAAAAATATGTCAGTTTAATTCATTATCTGTCTTCCTCTATTCATAAAGTCCATTTTTAGAGAGACAAGTTTCAGTCTACTTTCCAATGTAAAACGCAGTAAGTTTTAGATCGTTTTGTCAAAACATGAACAAAAGTAAAATGCTGCTACTATGGACTTAATCACATGCTACTTAGCTCTCTTTAAAAAAAACCAAAAACCAACAAAGAACGGGATACCATTTTCAAAGAAAGTTTAAAAAAATATAGTAGTACATATAAGCATACAGAGTTTATATATTCATTATGTAAATATATATACATTTAGCCTATAATACATACAGGCTAAATACTTATCTTCAAAACCCCCATGAAAGATTGTTTTCTTCTAGGTAGCAAGATTAGAATCCAGCATATACTAAAATTATAAAAGCAGCATATTCTATTGTTCACCAACTAACTGTTTTTCTAAAGCACACTTCATAAATTAAAGCTGTAGATACAAAACAAGATTAGAGTAAGATTATTTAACATGGTGCTTTCTGCCTACCAATTCAAAACTCCATGTGTTTACATTACTCCCACCCTATCTGTAACCACAGAATTCTTCTGCTGATAAGATTACTCAACAGAAGACAGGCAAGACCAACCACATCTATCATGCAAGAAATTAAGAGACAAGGAAGAAAAAAGACAAAGCTATCTTGACTAACTTGTGAATACAAACCCCCCCCCCCCCCCCAAAAAAAAACCAAAACAAACAAACAAAAAAGACAATCAGAAAAGGCACCTTTAGAATATAAGGTCTGGTAAAGATAATCCCAGTGACCAATGTATAGTTCCTCTTATAAACTCCTATGCTGAACGCCAGCTTCTTCTCTGAGATGCTTTAAAAATCTACAACACTTCTTTCTGGGAAGAGTTAACCTTTCAACAAACAAGATGATTGCTTTGTCTGCGTGCTGGCAAGCATCACGTTTTTTGACAGTATTAGTTTTTACCACAGAATGGTGTGCTACACGAGGAGGCATATACCTGTTATCTTCTAAGACTTGCTATTTGCTTGCTGTCCACTGTGGGGAAAAAAGCAGTTCACAGTCACGCTTTCAAAATTTCTGCAGCTATTTCTTAGCCACCTTAAAGTCTTCAACTGACAGGTGTTCAAAACATGGCAGGAGGCCACTTTTCTCAAAGAAACCCCTTGTCTCTTCCTGAGGGATATGAAATATCTTTGGGTGACAGAAACATTTGCTCCTCCCATGCCATGCAGTTACTTGCCTTCAGACTAGGTTTACTACGACAAGTCCAAAACTTACCATTGCCCAGGAATCTACTTCACTCCCTACTACACAGGGTTGTGAGCACCTTTTAGGCACCCTTCAGCAATCCTCAGTGCACACAGTTGAGGATAGCAAGACAGAGTGACTATGAAATGCCTCCTTTCCCTTCTTTTTGTGCTTCCCTAGTGGGATTCTTATCTTATCTGCCCGGAACCGGGTGTCTCTTTTAGTATGTTTAGACAACAGCCATGCAGAAAACCTACAAGAGAAGGGGACAGACTTCCTCCATAAACTCTTGGTGCGACAATTAAACGGATGACTCCTGCCATTACAGAAAATCTATTAAAGCAAAAGACAATTATTTACCAAGGGAGTGCACTAGTGTATAAAGCAGCTTGGGCTGAAGGTGGAAAGCTCAAGAAAAGTACAAAAGTGTTAGCAGCCTTTTATGGGGGAGGACTACCCATCCGAAAGCTCTGAAAAGCAGCAGCAACCTGGTTTCAGACCGTGGGTCTTTCTCTCTTCACATTCTCTTTGTTTCACCAACCCAAACACCCTTGCTTCTTCTTAAGTTTCACTCTTTAGAATAAAGAGTGAAATAATAAACACTTAAATAAAGCACTTAACTCACAAAAAACTTCTGCAGACATGACACAGCAGAAATCACACTTTCGCAGTACATTGTGCATTTGTGGATTAATTTCTTTAAAAATGTTAATTTTATCTTCAAGAGACAACTGCTAATGCCATTCACTGTGATAAAATCTGATTCCTTGTACTACTCAGTTATTATCCTGCTAAATTATATGGAGTTACAGAATAAAGCACTAGATTTTATTTAATATCACACCCTAGACACATTCTTCAATTTTAGAGTAGTATAATGGCTTCAAGGCTGTCACAGGACAAAATTGCTTTGGTTGAACTTGTAGAACTCCAGGATAAGCCAAATTTTGCATACTTACTCTAAAACAACGTGAAGTTTGAACTTACCTGTACTCATATCATAAACTGTCTTCTTTAATCTAACAGTAGAGTAATCCCACCACCTTCAAAAAGAGAATTTAACAGGTTCCCTATTTTCTTTCCTCTTGGATAAAAGTTACCAGGCCTTACCTTTAGCTGCTGTTCTCCCCATGGTGACACTTCTGTGATCTCCCCTCTCACAATAAAAAGGCTGAAGTTGAAAGACCAGTTAATTCTTCCTTTCAGCACAACAGTTTCCTGTGGAGTAGTAATACAAGTTAGGGGGGGAGGTTGTTGTTGGGGTTTGGGTTTTCTTTTTTTGGAAAGGAGGATTTTTTTTTTTTTTTGTATTGGTGTATAATTATCTCGCTGGTTTTAAGTTGCAAACATTTAACAAACTATGTGTAGGAGAACAGCATGTAAACAATGGATATATCAAAGTAGCAAGGGTACAGAACCCAAACTTTATTGCATTGTTTTAGACAGTTCCTTGTAAAATGATTTGCATTTTCTGTGGATTTCTAATACAAAGAAAGATATAAAACGTGCTTTATTCCTTTTTTCCCCCAACAAACACTACTGAAAAATGGAAGAAATACTTTTATACATAACCCACTCGTCCTGCCTCACTTGCACAGAGTTAAACAATCATCGATTGAAACACCTTTGGGTAAAACACACTATCTTGCACAACTACAGTGGAAGGGGGAACAAAACGCTGATGTAAGAAATCCAGACAAAGGCCCAAGTGCTCTCCGATACCCCTGCCCTCTACGACTTGTAACAGAACAGAGAGAACCTGTTAGGGAAACGCTAACTGCAGATAAAAGCAGCGAGCCACATTCTTGTAGGGTTTAGAAACTAGAAGTGCCAGACCAGTTAAACTACTGTAAAACAGCAAAAACAAACTTTATTTTTTTGTGTGTGTGCGCTACTGTGATTTTCTACTCCAGCATCTAGTTTTTTTGAACTCTGTGTTCAGTTCAAGTCAAACTCATTTGAAGCTTTTTAGCCTCAAAGCAACAAAGCCAGCAAGTTTATTATCCTTTTCCATTAACTTTTCAAGTAATAATGGGTAAAAATACATTCAAACTTCTGAATTATCTTCTTTGATAATTTCCTTTCTAGGAACTCCCATGAGGTTAAAGTTGACATAACCAAAAGCTCAAGTTGTTTTTTTTTTTTATTTAAATATGTGCATACTTTTTCCAAGATTAATTTTCCCAAAGGTAACATTTTCAGAAGCTACACCTTTCCAGTGTTACATAAAAGGAATAGTTGAAAAGCAAGTTATCTACTTGGAATTTCTTGACTCTTATATTCGCACGCTAAAAAAAAAAAAAAATTACACATACGTATCACATACAACAAGAGAGGCATCATATAGCTGAGTATTTTCCTGAAACTGTGACATTTCAGTGAAACCTCGAGGAACTTGCACACTATGGTGATGGATTGCATGATGAAAACTTTAAACAGTGCAAGTCCCACAGCTAGAACTGATTAAATATGGTTTTAAAAACGCCACTGACTGAATAATTCATTGTATGTGTGTGCGCGCGCGCGTGCTGTGTGTGAACGTGCTGGACAGTTATTACAAAAACTCTCAAGATTGAGACTTGAAAGCAGTTATAAGTAAAACTGAATACTACCATAAAATAAGCAGGTTTTGCTACACAATAGCATTCATAGCATAAGTGATCATCAGGATGAAGAACAGAAATCCTTTTAAGCCATCAAATAAATTTGAAATACTTGATACTTTCGTAGGCTCCCCCCAAAATTCAAAGCTTTTCCACTGCAAGCAGTAAATCGTGAAAGGTGATGCAGAGTCGAAGTAACTGTTTTTACAGATTACTTTAAAACAGTGCGTGGTTTTTATCTTTTTGTTCCAAGTACCAGATTGCACTTGGTGCAGTAATAAAGATTCCAACCCCGCAGTGATAGTCATCAAGTTTAGCACAACCGGAGCATCTGTCAGAACATAAAAAGGATTCCAGCTTTTCATTAGCCTGTGTTGTACCAGATAGGCTATTTTACAGCATGCCCACCAGCCTGTTAAAAATATAAGACAACTGAAAGTTCTGAAAGCACTGTTTGAAATGAGGCAAACCCAACTGCAGGAATACAATAAATTACTGTTTTGAAGAGGTGCTACTTAAAAGTCAGTTACACCTAAGTATTAAATTTAAAGCCACTATTAAATTAGCTTGTAGATGGTACTGTTTGTCACAGAAAACATTCAAGAATTGTATTTCTGAGCCTCTATCTAACAACCGCTAGATACCACAATGCTAGACCGCAATGCTGCTGAATCACAGCAAAATGAAAACCAGTTACCTCCAAAACAGAGCAGGGTCAGTCTGAAATAAAGTGTAACTTCTTCTGCAGGGGCAGACCTAGGAACAGCTTTCTATTGCCTCACGTAATTAAGTGGCAAACCGTAAGCAAGGCAGTTATGTCCTTTGCTAACCAAGACAAGAGCCCTCTTACGTTGCACTCACCATCACCAGCCTGGCTCAACCCACAGCACACCCACCACAGAAGAGAAGAAAACTGCCAGCAAATACAGGGGAGAAACCTCCAGGGACCTTTTGGCAAAATAACGCAAAAAGGGCAGAGCTCAAGGCATTCTCGTATGTGTGCCTGGGCAAGCAAGTTGAGTGAGTGATACAGAAAGCTGGAGTTAAGAAATTAATCTAGCAGCTTCTAGAAATGAAGGGGAAAAAATGAAACAAAACTAGGTCAGGAATACACGAGCAAACAAAGAAATGCAATGGCAAGGTTGAAGCGTAATGGTGTTAGGGTGCACAAAGCAGCACAATGAAAACCAAAGTTACAAAGATGAAGCTAAGCATAGTGACTGTCAGTCACGGATAGAAAACGGCCAAAACCTACTGATTTAGGGAATGGCAGTACAGAATCCATATCGGACACCAGTGAGAAACTGTTTGCTGTAAATTAATGAAACTGGAAAAGCTGAGAAAAAAAATCCATGAACCTAGGATAACATCGGATTCATCATCGAAATATCTTCAATTTAAAGAGGCGTGACGGATCTCCACACTCATGAAGTGTGTTATTTACATCACTTACACCTCAATTCATCCTGTAAACCAAGTTTTATTCTTTCTCTGATTAGCGTCCTTTACATCAGTTACTTTTTAAAAAATCAGATGGAAAGCATTCATCTGCCTTTAATACCCTACTGAAGTTTTTATTGTTAATCCCCAAATCACTTCTTCTAGCC
Source organism: Harpia harpyja (assembly GCF_026419915.1). NCBI lineage: Eukaryota > Metazoa > Chordata > Aves > Accipitriformes > Accipitridae > Harpia > Harpia harpyja. The sequence continues at coordinate 280,486 of NC_068947.1, forward strand.
ACCTCCCACTGTGCGAGCCCTTTGTCAGAAAGTATATTAGTAGACCAGCCTAAGCCTTCACCCTTTCTGCATTGCTACTACCTAATACTAGGTGTCAGAGAACAGGATGGAAAACATTCTTGCTGTCTAACTTTGCTCTTCTCATTTTGAAAGAATTACTCAAAGGACGTGTATTGCTGCATTTCAGAGAAGCTAGTATTCTACAGAAAATGTCAAAATCATTCTCTGTTTTGTCCGCTATGCATCTCCATTATCGTTCTCACTGTAAGCCAGGCACTCAAGCAAGCCGAACATCCTGAAACAAATCATGCACAGCCTCATTTATATACCAGTACTAGGGTCAAAAAGCTAACCAGCTCTAAAATTGGTGTCTCTGTCTTACCTCTGAGAATGAGATGCAGAGTCATTGACAGAAAAACCTTAATCTTTTAGGTGGGGACTAAATCCACAATCTACTGGTTGCTTAGTCTTCTTTTAAATATTATATTTATCTCCATAATTCTGGGCTATCTATTTTTATGAGCAGGCATGCTGTCAAGATAAACTTGCACTGGGAAGCACTAAATACGCACAGCCTCCTCCACAGACCGACACACAGTCCGGCAGCTGTGCTTCCCACTCCAGCTTCCAGGCATGGGTAACATGTACCTAACCTACAGGCACCAGACACTTCCCAAGCAAGTGTGACTTAACTGCCTTCCTTCAAAGTTATCCTTCATGAGTCTGGAATACCTTTTTTTAAACCTAATCATCTATTCATCTGTTCTCTTAAATAAAAACCCTACTTCACACCATTTTCACAAGTCTTTAGGGGGCTGAAGAGAGGCAAATAAAGAGAGTAAGACTTAAAAGGGGTATTTCTAGAACATGCAATACTTCCAAATTTCCAATACTTGAAAATTTACTTTCCCGCAAGTTACCCAGTGTGTAGACTCATTTAGTGTACTTCAAGACACAACAGCATATACTTATTTCTGTAATAGAGATAATCAGTTCACACCTTTTAGAGCATACTGTGGCATCATTATAGAAAAGTAAGATCTCAAAGGCTGAAAGAGAAAAAAACTTACACGAATGTATTGGAAGTTTATAAAATGTAACACAAGCTTTGTAGTTGTAAAATCAGTATTATTCAGCATTACACACATATGATGTCAAAACAAAACATAAAGATCAGGTCTTCTTTCATTTATGCAAACAAATATATCATTAGTCAGTGTTCTGACAAGGAATTTGATCCAAGTTGGAATCCCTTTTAGTTCACGTTCTTTGTTCAAAAAAAAAAAAAAAAAAAAAAGTGACATTCTTTCAAGGAAAGGAAATGAAACTTCCATGTTTTCGTACAGCAGAACTTCTAATGAGCTGATATATCTGAACACCTTCTTTTCCGGCCGATAAAAACTGAGCTAAGAGAGATCGGCTTTTGTCAAATTTACGGGCTTTCAAAAGAGCAGATATTAGCTAGCCATGTGTATTATTACAACAACTAAGTGACTATTTCTTAAGTTGTTAAAGGAAGAAAGTGGGTACTTAGTGCTTTACAAATACCATTTTGTAATGTCATTTGCCTTAGTATCGAGAAGAAAATCTTCTGCACTTGCAAAATTCATCAGAAAGTCACCAACAGTGTACTGCTCACTATTTATGAAGTGATTAGCATAAACAAACTTTTAAGCTGTCACCAGTAAAATACTGCCTGTAAATGTTCTGCCCTCTCTCCAGGTTAAGTTTATGATCTGCTTTAGTATATGAGCAACTGTAATTACAGTAAGTCATACATTTCAAGACTACAAAAATCTCTCTAAACTCTCAAACCATACTAAGTGTATTATTCAGTACGGAGCAAGGCATTGTGTATTTGATAAAGCAACACTAACAAGGTTTAGACCAACAATTTTTCCCAAAAATTCCTGAAACAAGAAATAAATACTTATAAATGAGAACAGCAGAAAAGTAAGGTCTCTGAATTAAACAGCATAGCTTCTATCAACACACAACAGAAACAATTTATGTCATGTAGATTCAACATTTACTAATTTGACAATAATTTTAAAAATTAAAGTTTAGAGCTGCTTTATGGCTAACAGTGGAAAATAAAAATAGCTTTTTTCCTCTTTCCCTCCCTCCCCATCCTGCTTTAAAAGTCAGAAGATGTGGGGTTGTAAAAACCTGAAAAAGGAAATGGTATGTGTGAAGTCAGCAGTTCAGCAAAGCGGCTGACTGGCCATTAACAGCTTTAAATATTCTTAAAATGCCAGTCTTCCCACATGAAAGGGTATTTTAATGTTATATTCAAATAAATAAAAAATACAGCTCGCAGTGCTTACATTTCTGTCTTTAAGTAAAACTACCAGTTTTAGATGTTTACTAGTACATATTTACAGTAGTACAAGAGTTCAACAAATTGTTTAAACATTTTGGTGAATTCAGCTCACTGAAACCTCTGTACTGTTTTCCACTTCCCCCTTCAAGCCTGGAGTACTCTTCCTGAAAACATTCATCATCATTATTCAACCTGGTTTTGTTCAAATGCCTAACTGAAATTTCTTTCATAAGCTAACTAACTAAATTATGCACACCAAAAAAACCCCAACAATTTTGTATGATTAGCACTGGCAAAGAGCTACATACCTGCATGAAATTCTCTCTACACCCAGATACATCTCCTCTGCCTTCAGCTCAGCCTCCCTTGACACAGACGAGAGCTCTCAAACTATTTGTTCTGTGAGGCACTGAGCATACTTTTAGCACAGTGTAAATACAGCAGGTAAGGGAGAAAAGAAATTGTTGTTGCAAATGTAGTTAAGAGATGCCCAGATGCTAGAGATCCCTATAGAGCTCTTCTGCACTTGTCTTTGGCAGGCAACAAGCAATACCACCAGCTTTAAAAGCAGTAGTCACAGAGAATATGTGTACATAAGTGGACAAGGGGGAGAAAGACAAGCAGAGGAGGGATGGTCGAAAAGGGATTTTACAACCTCTTAGGCAACTTTGGCTCCAAACTTGAAAAGGACTGTGGAAGCTCGGTTCAGATATGATCTAACAGAGCTCTCCACATACCGCGTAGCTGGCAAATCCATCCCTGTGGTCCAGATTTTTTATTCACCCAACAGAGTATCTAGAGAAACACAAACACCTTTAGTCTGATGCAGAAATCTATGAAAGTCAAATAGAGTGCACAATGTATTTATTTTTTTCATTGAAGGCATGGAGAACAGTCTTGGGACATTTCTGCACAGGATCAGTCTGCTGCCAGCACCCCAGGAGGAGTTAGCTTGTTTCAGAGCAACACGCTTGTCTCCCCTTGCTTGTACTCAATGCCAGCAGCAACATACTTCTGCTACCATCCTTTCCCAGTGCTTAAAGTATCTGTTTCTCTCTCCCCACTTGAGAATCCAAACAACACAATGTTGGCTTGGACTCCCTGCCACTGTATATTAACAAAGGCAGAACTTGCCTCACCACGTCTATCTGCTGCTGCAACACTCTGCGGTGTACCCTGGCTTATATAATGGGACAACTACATCGGTCCCACGTATTGGTGTCTAATCAGGGCACAAAACCCAAACCGACCAGAACTAAATAAACCCTTAAGCAATTTCCTGATAGCTCCCCCTTCCAGAGGATGTTTCAGAAGGGCAAAAACCCCAGAGAGCTGCTTGCAGTCTCCAGGCTCACCCATATCCCCACACTGGGCTCATCTGTGCTGCTGGTACTGGTGGCTGTGCTGTTTCCCCAACTTCTTATTTCTCTAACCAAAAAGGAAAATCCTTCTTTAATCCCCTTATACAAGGAAGGGAATTCATCCTCCATGCAGATGTCGCCAAAAATATTTGTCCATCTATTTGGACAAACATTCATAAGCACCATTCAGTGCTACTAGACATTTCTGTAGCTAACAAAGTGCCAACAGGTCAGAAAATACAAGACAACTCCTAAGTGCTCAAAGGACTAGACAGCTGCAAATACTCAGCTGTACTGTTTGCTGCACTCTTCAAAAATGGAAGAAGATGAAAGACCTAAAGCATCAGGAACATCCACGGCAAATCCTTGTCTCTTTCCCACTTCCCAGGTCAACTTTCCCATTATTAAAAAAAACCCCACAAAAACAGGTGAAGCAGGCTGTAACGGGGCAACCTCCTCCACCTCTTCCTCAGTACAGCTGCACAGCTGTCACTGGTTGTGTGCGGCTCCAGCCCATGACAGAGGCAGAGCATCTCCCCTTCTGCTATTTCTGGAGATCACCTTTCTCGAGGCAATCCCCCCTCCCTCCGCCACCCAGTGCTTACACCTTTGAGCACTGGAGAATATTCAAACAAGGACCTAGGTAGCATTTTCCTACAACAAGCTGAAAAAAAAGCTTTCCAGCTAATTTTAATACTGTTTATTTTCTGATTAAAACCAGTACATATCTTTTGACCTTTCCAGAAAACCACTGTCTGCCTCTTTATAGCACTCCACTGCAGGGTACACATACAAGAGATTGAGCATGAGAAGTGCCATCAAACATGCTACAGCCCTTTTAATCTCTGAGCCCCTGTCAGACGATAGTGACAATAAGGAGTTCCACCAAATTTAGCAGCTCTGATACCCTTTCACATTCCTCCATGTACAAGACTCACTTTTACAAACTGTGCTTTTTAAATGGGCTTTTAAAAGTGCCCCATGAATTGCACTCCTTCCACTGAACCTTCCTGCATTAATCTCTGATAGATTCCATACAGTACATAAATAATGGTCCAGGCTTCAGTTTAGGTATGCACCTCATTAAAATGGTGCTACCCTCTTCTAGGTTTTATAAACTTCAGATGCTCCCTGAACTAACGTATGCTAGAGATGATGAAAGGCTCAACCTTGTCTCTGCCCTAGTCTAAAAGGGGTATCATATTACCTTGAGAAGACAACAGACTTCGATTTCCATCAAAGAAGTTCATCCCTTTCATGAGAGACTGAATTCCCTTGGTATCTTAAATAGAATTTGACCTGATTTGTGAAGCTGAAGGCCTAAATCAAACTATTTAAGCAGGACATCTACGTTTAATGCAATGCCTTGCTTGGTTTTAGATGACAACGTACAAATGGGGAGCTGCACAGAAAACATGCCATTTATGGGTAAAAAAATTTCACTCCAAAACACTGGTCATACTTGAGCTGCATGTAGCATTATTCTCACAAATCCGAAAAAGTACTTTAGGATTACTTTGGACATAAGATGTCTAGACAGCATCTTCCCTGTGGAGCAGAAAGGCTACCCCCCTCCTAAAACAAGCAAAAGGGCACTAAAATTCTGTTAAAGGTTTCAGTATTTCAGAAAGACTTTGATATTAGGCTCTGCAAGTAATTCAGAAAGGCAGGAAGAGTGGACATGGAAGAACCACAACAAGCACACACTTAATATTGCACCAATTTGGATCCAAAATGATCAACCACTACCCATAAAGCAGGCACCTTTGTTAAAGTCCAGAACTATGAATCAGTCTTGAACCTACGCTGCTGAAATAAGAGACACATGTAACTTACCATCACAAAGAAGCAGTGTATACTTCTTCAATTCATTTAGATCTAAGATAAGAAAATACTGGATTTTTGGTCCTATTCTAAGGACATCGAAACTAAAGCTGTTACTTTTTGTGACAGGGATCTTGGGAGGAGAGTTGCTAAGCATAGGAGACAGCATATCCCCTCTACCACAAATGGTCTAGTTGTATATACCTGTGCCCAATGTCCACTGTATGCAAGAGAAAGTATCAGAGCAAGCCCAAATAGAAGAGATAAGGTGGCTTGTAAAGACCTCTGAGGGTTATCATCACCATTTATGCATTGGTTATTCTTTGTCTATGTACCTGCTGCAGGTAAAAGGGGAGCCTGCTCCCTGTTGGCTCAGGTACCTGAAGCCACCCCTCCACTCCTGAAAGCCCCCCTTGCCCATCCCAAAAGACCATAGATAGATATACTTGAGGAGATCACAGATACGGGATACCAGTTTTAGGCAACCTGAGGAGTTTACACACACACCCACAAGTGGACTGAGCCGGTCACTCACCAAATCATCTCTTGCTGCTCCCAGGAGCGAGAGGCAGCATTGCTGCTCCATGGCCAGCACTGCTGCAGGAGCGAGGGGTACACACTCTCAGCCCTCACTGCCCACGCAGGTCAAGTCAGCTGGCAGGTGCGTGAAGGTACAAAAATGGTATTTACACAGAAATATACTCTTAAAATAAACTACAACTCACTTAAGGACTTAACTGTTTCACTTTTTAGAGGCTATACCTCAAGCAAATGAATCATCTCTCCACTTAGACATCGTAAGTAAAGCTGTTCACACAAACCACATGTACCTCACCATTATCAGTCATCGCTACAATGCGAAAATAAACATAAGCGCATATAACTAATATTAAAGCTTCCTACCACTACATCAAGATATCACCAAATTATAGAACACCTGGACCTTAAAAGAAGTCTTCAAAGAAGCCGTACAAATTGTATTAGTAAAAACACCCTCATATACTAAAACACAAATCACAGTAAAAAAGAATCATTCACCAAATCGCATCAGAATGTTAACAAATATTCTGGGACTTCAAACTGCATTGAGCCAAAAACTGCCAATCAGAAGTATTTGCAAAAATACCAGGACTACTACATGTAATGAAAACACCTGTAACATTCAAGCACAAATAATTTTCCATTTAACATTTCCATTGTTTCACATTTACAAACTGCTCTATTAAGCCTCAACAACTTTATAAGGGATTTTCTGGCTCTTCCCACATGCTAGAAAGATCTCAGAGTTCTGGGCCATTTATGTTGCATGTCTTACACTTTAAAGAACACAAACGGTATAGTCCTTTACACTTAAGATTTTAATCTCTGGAAGAAGCAATCAGCACTAAGGCTGGGTGCCTAAGGCTATTTCTTGCAAATGGGAATGAACAGAACTTTAAATGCCCTGCAGTTGCGGAGGTCAAGAAGTTGGCTAACAGCCTCCCTTGTGTAGCCTCCTTGAAGCAGTGTCCCAGTCTCTCGGCTGTAATTTGTTCTATATTCACTCGTAGAAAATATTACAGTAGACTGTCAAATGGCATTTTCAAAGATTATCTTAAAACATGCAAGAATAACTGTGTGTTTCACCCATCCTTGTTTGAGGTAGGTGTATCCAGACGAGTAAGAAAGCCAGCCGCAGTGTCCTGGACAGTTAATGACAAATGTCATTTCCTGTTAGTGATGCTATTTAATATCAAGGGATAATTACCGAGGACTTAATTTCTCCCCATACATCCACTCCATTATGGATCGACTGCAGAGGCAGAGGGAGTAAACAGGGCTCGCTTACAGCTCACGATCCCATTGGAACAGTAAGAAAAAAATGAGGCAAAATCACAAGACAGACAACCATGTGCAAAGGGCAGAAGGAGCTACCTACGTTTGTTTCAGGCTTTTTCGCATTCTCTCTTCTTAAGTAAAGCCGCATCACTGTTTTATACACACAACTTACAGACCGATATTGGAATTAATACTTCCTCAGTACTACAAATTTCACACTAGCAAAAACAAAGTTACACTTGGTTTTGTAAAGGAAACACTCTCCAACGCCTGTTTTGAACTCGAGCAGCTACTCCAGAAAAGAACACCTCTGACTTAACGAGGGCACAGTGTCTGGACGCAGCAAGGACAGCCACAGCAAAGGGAAAAAGAGGCATCTGCACATTCAAAGTAGGAATATACAAAGTCTGAGGAAACATATTTTAGAGGACTGTCACTGCTTCTTCCCTAACCTCCCTACTTCAAGATCAACACTTAACATATGACCGAATTTTAAGAACATTCTAATGAGAGACAGTCATATTTGCATATCTACACAGCTTGTAATTGGTGTGAAAGGAGTTTATACTTGCAGCTATAACACCTAATCAAAAGCCAGCATTTGTTTTTGCGGAATCTGAACACTACTATAAAAATATACAATACCAAGCAACCTGAAAGATATTACACAAATATTATGAACTTATTACACAAATATTACTACAGATTTACACCAAATAGAGAAATAGAACATCAACTCCATCAGCTGAGTCTCAAACAAAATCCGTAAACATTACTTTCATATTCAAGACCAGACCCTGTTAAAGTTAAAAGCTGTACAAGTACTTCCAGGTCTCAACTTCAGTTTTACCATACTCTTTACATACTCTTTGCCGCTGCCTCCCGCTTGCATTACTGCGAAACTTCCCATAAATAAAGTACCAACAGAAGTGTCTTCGATGTACTTTTTCTTTACATCAAGTCAAGTAATATCATCCTTAAATAGTACTCACATTTTACCATACCCTAAGGGAGAAAACCAGCTCCCCCTGCCCCCAAGCACGCAGCCCGGTTGCACGAGTAATTTCCCTGGACGCGCCGCCCGTGAGCCCACTCATGTGGGCTGTGGGTTGCTGCGGTCTGAGCAGCACTTGATGGTGGCCTGTGGAAAACTGGTACACCGCAAAGCATTCACTCCCCTATTTATTACCTGATGTTAATAAGACAGCTTCAAACATAACTAACGCAGCGAATGCCTTACTGTCATTACTCCTCGCATCTCCACAGTTGCTGTACAAGTTGCTCTTCGCTGCAGTTGTTACTGACCCTAAGTGACTGCCTCACCGACTGCCTTTCTCTGCCACTTCCAAAGAGTAAGGTGCAGCATGAAAGCTCTAAAAATCCAGAAGTTTAAGACTGTTACTCTGAATAATTAAAAATTCAGAACCAGTCAAACTTGAAGAGCTGTTTACAAGTCAGGCACAGGACACCCTGAAAAGCTACCGTCATATCTACAAAGTCCATGCTTTGTAAGTTTTAATCACCAAGCCTACACTAGTCAGAATATGCATGAGTCAGAAGTGAGGTTTACATTATTAGAACTCACTAACATATCAGTATTTCGCCTCTTCATTAAACCTTTTAGAATTATTTTTGGCTATCTCCTATAGCCAAACTCATCAGTGAGAAACAGAAAATAACTGTAGGGAAAGGCTTCAACTTTAAAGTGCGGTAAGTAACTAGCTAGAGATTTTTAAAAACACTTAAAGTGTCTCTTTACTCCTATAGAATAACTGAGCGTAAAATTTAACTTGAATGTTAATTTTATTACTACAGCACTGCAATCTGCTTTGCAGGTTGTCCCAGCAGCTAAAGACAGCAGTGATGCACAACACCGTAAGAACAGAACTTTTCATACCTGAACCGCTTCCTTTGGACCATCCCGCAGCTATGGAAACTACCATTCCCCACGCAAGACACCCCCTTCCAGCCGGCGATCAACGCATGCCATACGTGCAGTTTAACTCCGAAGAAAACGGGAACGGTGCCGCAGCGCATGGCAAGCCAACCAGTGCCCCCCGCCCCGCCGCCCTTTCGCCGCGCAGCCTTCAAGCAGCTCCCCCAACCTCCTCACCAAACACAACGGCACGCTCCGCAGTAGCCAATTTTTACCGCGTATCCCCTTTTCCAGGTTAACCACCGTTTCCCAGGACCCCGCCAGCCGCCGCGGGAGCGAGGAGCGGGGCGGGGGCAGGCCCAGCCCCGCCGCCCCGGCCAGGAGGGCGCGGAGCCGCCGCCGCCGCCGCCGCCGGGGGAGGCAGCGGGGCCGCCCCGGCCGGGGGAGGCGTGTCCTCCCCGCGCTCCTGTCAAACGCCGCCGGACCCGCTGCTCGGGCGGGCGGCAGGGAGCGGGGCCCGTCCCGGGCGCAGCCCCGCCACGGAGGCACCGGCGCGGCGGGCAGCCGGCGGCCCGGGACAACGCCAACTCCCCCCCCCGCCCCAGCCTGGCTGCCCCGGGCCCCTCGGGGATCCTCCCGCGCCGCCGTTGCTCACCGGGGCTCCCGCTGCCCGGGAACCGCGACCTCCCCCCCCCCCCCCCCCCCGCCCCGCGAGGAGAGGCAGAGCCGCCCCGCTCCTCTCGCCCGAGGAGCGGCTCCCGCCGCGCCGCCCTGGCAGCTGCGCCCCCGCCCCAGCCACCGGCCGGCTGCCGCGGGCGGGGGGCGGCGGGAGCTCAAGCCCGCCGGGGAGGGGAGCGGGCAGCTCCGAGAGGCCGGGACGCGGCGCCTGAGCCCGGGGCAGCCCCGGCCGGACCCGCCGCCGCCTCCAGCGCGGCGGGGCGGGCGGGGGTCGGCAGCCGGAGGCCCCCGCCCGGAAAGGAAGGAAGGGGACGGGGCCGAGGGTACTGGGCCGCCGCCGCTCTCCTTTCCCCGCGACGCCCAGCGCGGCCGGTGGCGGGCGGAGGTCGCGGTGGGAGCCCGGGGAGGGGGCGCGACCCCCGCCTCGCCTCCCGGTCTCTCCCCACTCCTCCCTTCCCCTGCCCGCCGCTGCGGGCTGCGCCGCCGCCACTCACCGGGCGGGCGGGAAACGGGTCCCCGGCGGCGGCTCCCGCGCCTGTCAAGCCGCTCCTGCCGTCGCCCGCCTCACGCCGCCGCCATGTTCCGGGGGCACCGCGCATGCCCGGCAGCGGCACCGGGGGCGCGGGCCTCCCCCCCCCCCCCCCATGACCACCACCCCTCCCGCCGACCCCCTTCCGCCCGCCGCGGGGGGAAGCGGCGGCTGCGCGGCCGGGGGTCCCGCGTCCCTCGCTGGGGGCAGCGGGGGCCCGGGGCCGCCGGCGTCCCCGCACCTCGCCCGTACCTGCGGGGGGCGGCCCCGCCGGAGCGGGCGCGTTAGGGGCCGAGCCGCCCCGTCCGGCGGCGCCCCGGCCGTTCCCCTCCGCTGCCTCCCCGCGGTCTTCCCGCGTTCAAACCTGGCGCCGTCCCCTCGCGGGGCGCCCCGCTCCCCGGAGCCATCTTGCGGCCGGGCGGCCCGCGCCCAGCAGCCCTTCAGGGGGCGCCGGCCGGGGCTACGGGGCTTCGGCGGGAACGGCAGCGGCCGCCACACCGGCGCACGTCCCCCTCCCCTTGCTGCGGCGGGGAGGAGCGGGACTTGGGGGGGGGGGGGGGCGCCGGCGGGGGGCTCCGCGGTCCCGCGCCCGGGGAGAGGGAGCGCCTTGTGAGGGGGGAGGTTACCCCACGGCAGGTGTTTTCTGTCGGAGACTGCGGTGTGAGCGGTTGGCGTCCGGAAAACGTGTGAGGAATCGAAGGCGAGGCTGTTCCGTGAGGAAACGCCAGGCAACCGCCGCCCCGGCTGCCGGCGGTCGTTCCCGTCTGCTCCGGGCACCGCCAGCGCCGAGGTACCGCCCCGCAAGGCCGGTTCGGCACGGCGGCGGCGGGAGCGGCCGCAGCTGAGCCGCGGCTGTCGTCGCCGGTGCGCGGCCGCTGGAGAAATCGTGTGCGATTGTTCGGGAGACCCACGCTTACGAACCCCGCGTGACAGCTGAAGAGCACCCCTTGGGTTTTGAGGAGGGCGCGTTCCCGTTTTGTAAGCTCTGAGTTCAGACCCCGAGAGGCGTGTAGGAGTATCTGGTGAGGAATCGTCCTCTACACGCCGTCAGCGTTCGGGGCTTTCCGTGCCCAGGTTGCATCCTCGCTACTTGCATCACTTGAAAGCGAAGTTTTAAATTCAAAACTAAGCTGAGGGCACAAGAGTGAGATTCTAGGAGGCTTTTTAGCGGAGAAAAAAAAGAAAAAAACCAAACTCAAATACATACCCCCAAACCCCTCAAACTCTTCTATCTGAAAGTGAAATTGATACAGCCCGCTTTAGTATCCTGCATATATTGCAAGTTACTGCTAACTACTTTAAGCACTCTCATAAGCGCTAAATGGTTCTTCCGAAACAAAGAAAATGAGTCCTTGCCATAAATTATAAAAATCTAATATTTAGGCAACATGAGAGAAACAAGTAAAAATACGCTAATCCAAGCGATGAAAAATATACAAGAGAAAGGTGAAGAAATACTGAAACATGCTTACAGAAAATCTTTATAGCCAAGTGTGGTATGCTCATAACCAATGCAGATGGACGCTGCTGAATTTGAAATATTTTCCCCTTTCTGTCATCCTGAACTTTTGCAGGAAAACGAGAGATCATGTACATTATAGAGACGGATACAGAAATGTGCCATGTGTCACAGAATAAGTCCTTGGGAGATGCAGAGGAAACAGAAACATATTTTAAAGATATCCTTTAAACCCAAGCCAGTGCTAGATATAACATCTGAGGAATCTGTTCCCTGTGAGCCACTGGGACACGATACCGTTCGTTTCTACAGCTTTTGCTGCAGAGCCTGTCAAATGTGAACTGGTGCAGTCCTCTACCCGCTCGTAGTTTTCCCAGGAAGCTGAAATCAGGAAGCCCGGCCAGCATTAAGCCTGCTTCTTAGACCCCTGATCTGGTGAAACTGCGAATAAACAATAGACATAAGAGTAACTGTCTACAAGATCACAGATACATCACCAGTAAAAAGAGCAGAACAGAAGAAAACTTTTAATACTCTCTTCTAATCCAGGAGCCGAATGGGTCCATAATGCCTTCACATGTGTCCTTCACCTACGAGCTATAGCTGATGTAAAGCAAACAATTTCTTTGCAGGATTATTAGAAAAGGAATAAGAAGTCCTGCCTGCTTCCATTTTCCAGCAGAATGATGAGCTTGTTTTCTGGTGACTCACCCGTCATCTTTCGTTTTCTTTTATAGGGATTAAACTGAATTATTTGGGTCAGAAAAGCCAGGCAATTTTTAAGTTCTCAGTGTTCTTCACAAAGAGAGAGATAAACGCCTGTATGTATATGTGTATATATATATGTATGTGTGTATACATATATGTGTGTATGTGTGTATACATATATGTGGCTTCACAGGTTTTTTGCAGGGAGATTCTGTGATTTTAGAAAGAAGCAACAACATCAAAACAAAACCAAAATGTTTCATGGAGGTAGACTCCAATGAACTCATACAACTGGTCAATATGATATTCTGGGAGGTTGATGCAGACGAAAAAGATGTTTTAAGAGAGCAGGCAGTTCCTCAAAGAAATAACATTAAGAGTGTGAGCGAACTATCCATGCAGAAGAGGTAAAAGGGGCACATTAAAAGATCAGCCTGGCTGTCACAAGCTCTTCCTGAACCTCAGATGGGAATGAAGCATCCAGAAAAGAGAAGCTGGGTCAGGTTACTTGGGAGAGCTACAAAAGCGTAGCCTGATCGTGCAGGGATGAAATCAGAAGAGGTGGCTGAAAATGAGATGCAACAACTAGCAAGGGATACAGGGAGTAACATGAAATCATTTTAAGTAAGTACATTACCAGAAATGGAAAAGAATCAAGCAAATGATTACTCCAGTATCAAGCAGAACTGCTAAGGTTTTGACAGACAACACTGAGAAAGCCAAGCTTAATATTTTTGCACCTAATTTTGATTTTTTTTTTTTTTAAATATCAGGCATTATTGATACTTGTGAAAGCAGACACATTTCAGACTTGATTATCGAAGGACCAAGTGAGAAATTATTCAGACGGAATTTGCTGCTTTTCCATCAGCTGGACTTAAAGAACTGGCTGATGAAATCTCAGTTACGAGTGGTTATCTTTGAGAACTTACAGTGGAGGGATATTACAGGAGAGAAAGGGAAAAACAGTATTGTTGAAAGGAAAGAAGGAAATAGGAAGTTATATACCAATCTATTTAATTTCAGTGCCCAGAAAAGATACTGGAACAAGTAGACAGGCTATTTTTAAGCACTTGCAACACAACAAGTAACAGCCAACACAGCCTTGTCAAGAACAAAAGATATCAAACAAATCTAGTCTCTCTTGCAACAAAGTAAGAGGAATCGTCAGTAGAGGAGAAACACTGGATGTCATGTTGGATGTCACTTTAGTAATATTTTTGATGTGGTTTCATATGATATACTTTAGGTAAACAAGGGAAATAATGTAGGTGAAGATACTTAGGGAGCTGGTACAAGCGGCTCGTTGTCAGAAGGATGTTAATGAACTCAGCGATGGTTCAGAAAACATGTTTACATAACTCCAGATTATACCGAACTGGGAGGCTTTAGCATGCTGGAGGACAGATGTGGGATTTAGAAGGATTTTCACACACTAGAGATTGAGTCTGAAAAAAGGAGGGTACTATTCAAAACAGGGATAAGTGAACGCTGCTGGGCAGAGGCAGATGTGATCAAGCTATACAAGCAGGAAAGGGGGAACTACTGGCTGTTCTGCAGGGAAAAAAAGCTGCAATTATGTGAAAAAGAAAAAAAGAAAAAGATCTGTGGTTATGTGAATCACAATCTATACAAAGCGGACAATGTCAGAGAGCTGCAGTGAGAAAGTCAAACCACGTAAAACAATACAGAAAGAGAAGCACAGACCCATTGTGAAACAGCCTGCTTTACATGGCCTGAGAAAAACTCAGTAGCCGTGGTCTGTCTGGCTTCAGTAAATATGTAGCCCGCGAAGAGGGCAGAAAACAACAATATCTGAATGATTTGATATTTATAAAATATGCCCTGTAAGGAAATTCTGAAAAAAAACCAACATGGATTGAGGTTGAAGGGGCGAAAGTGGAAGAAGAGAAAATAACATACATAACTATACAATACAGATATGGATGTATATCAAATGCAGGAAAGACTGCTGTGAAGAGAAAAGGATGAATTTGCTCTCCGGTTCCATAGTGGACAGGTCAAGAGAGAACAGGTTTAAAACACAGCAAGAAAGATTAGAAAATAAAAATGATAAGGGTAGGGAAGAAGATTGGCCGGGTGGTTGTCCAGCCTCCAACCTCCGACTCTTCAAGAACCGCTAGGCACCATCAGTCAGAGCTGGCCCAGGTGGACTCAGTCACCTTCCACGGCCCGTGCCAGCAGCACGATGCAATGAATGCAAGCTTTCTTTAAGGCCGTTGGAAAGTATCAGCTTTCTCAGGGAAAGGATTTTATTGTTTCTGCAATGAGCATGCCGCTAGCTTCCGAAAATGAATCGTTTCAAAAAGAATTTTAAACTGCCTTCCTGTTTTCTGAGTCCTCCTTCTTTCAAGCTGTCACAATACGATTGTCCTATGTAACTAAGTATATTATAGATACACGAGAGATTGCACAGTTTCAGTACCTGAAGAGAGACGAAATTCAGACCTGAATAGGTCTGCCTTCTACTCTCGGTGATGTGAATTCAACAGAAATTGTAGATTTTTATCTGACAGCAAGTTAACATTTTGTTCTTTCCCAAGAATGAAGTTTACCTTTTCCAGAACAGCCTCAGAAGTTCTTCAAAGCCTGAAGTGTGACAATGACATATTCTTTTAATAACATCTTTTTTTTTTTTTCCCTTTCTGCTTGCTTGTAGGAAATGCCATCACCTCCTTCACAATTTTTAAACTGTGTAGATTAAGAACAGGAATAATTACAGATGACAAGTGTAAAGAACACTCATTGCGACTATATTAAGTAAAAATATTCAGACATTCTAAAGCATTTTCATTTAATGCTGTAATACAGTATATACACAAGGTGTTTAGACATGCATGTAGGAACTGGTAACACTAAAAGAAAAGGAGTTAAGTCATTTTCATTTGCACGGCTGCAAACCTGAAAACAACTTCTCTGAGGTACAGGAAGCTCACAGAAATAAGTGGGAACAGAATATTGGCCACACAACTTGTTAAAATATTTTGATGTAGTAGTTAGAAATTAATTTGCAGGGGAAAAGCAGCGAGGAACCAATTTCAGGCAAGATAGGCTCAAGCTATTGCCATTGGATGGATAGTGATTAGAATTGCCCCAGCAAGGGAAAAGAGATTTGTTCTAGCTGGTTTTGTATTACCTAAAGTGAGTGCTTCCTGCACAGTGGCCAGCAAAAAGAAGAAAAAAAATGCTTACTCCCAAAATGTTGGGGACAAAAACCTGCAATAGATGTGTAATACCAAAAAAGATAAAATTTGAAGAGATGAGGGGGCTCTTTTCCTGACATCCATCAAGTTCTCTGGAGCTTCAGGCTGCCTCTTGGTTGGAGAAGTAATATGCAGGGCTGGACAGAAACTGTTTTTCCTTCCCTATGAATTTTCCATTTCTATGGTATTTTTTCCATAGCTGAAATATCAAAAATCCCGAACATGTTCATAAGTTGACCGAGTAAAACTGTTTCAGTAAATGGAAATGGTTTGTTTCAGTGTTTCTAAATACCCCATTTCGACCCTTTCTTTCTTTGTTTTCACATAAATTGCATTGTATTTGAATTGAAATATTGTGAATCAAATGTTTTCAGAACTTTTAGCTCTAAATATCCTATTTTGAGAATTAAAATATCCAACCTTAGTTTGGTTTTCTTTGTTTGGATCTAGGAATGGCAGAAAAAATCATCCCTTTACTGGAGACAATTTCAGTGAAGCAGAACTGCTTGTGTAAACATAGTAGGAAGCTTTCCAACTAGTCTAAAACACATGAATAAAATGGGAGAAAACATGTTATGGAATGGATATAAACATGGGATTTGAAATAAAGCAGCAGCACCAGGAAACAAAACTTCTGCTTCTGGGTCATAATAATCCAGATCAGTGATTCGTATTAGGGGACCAAACGCAAAAGCTCTAATACACATCCTAAGTCACCGATCCTGCTGCATCAACAAGTATTTTAGCAATGCACGTGACCCAAATTCTGATTAATTTTGCAACAGTTAAAATTCATGATTAATTATTCTCATTCAGTTGAGGTGCTCCATGAAATAGTACGGAAGGTGGCATAATGTACCCCTTTTTCTCTTAATGCTGTTGGTTTCTCTGCGTGTTTAGGGAAGAGTGAATCTCTTCAAGGGGTGCTGCAGGCGTCGTCCAACAGGAGGGTAATGAACGGCTGAGCTCTTGAGTTACCACAGGGGAACTGTTCTGGCTCCAGGTTCACATTTTGGCAAACGAAAGCAAAGTCTCCTTTCATGTACTAACGCTTCTCCTTCGGATGCTCTTTAAAAGCGAAAAGGAAACTCGAGTAAAATAGGGCAGCCTCTTCCCAAAGGGAGCGGACAAACAAGATGAAGGGCTAATAATCCCTGCCTTGGAATCCAGCGGTCGGTGCCAGCGCTGCCATGTCCCTGCCGCTGGGGCTTATCCAGCTGTCGGGGGGATGGCTGCCCCAGTCAGGCCCAGGCCTGCGGTAGGGAGGTCGATCCGGCAAGGTTTGACAGCTCCCTGGGTGGTTAACAAAAAATAAAAATCCAGCTCTTCCGACGGCGGGGAAGCTGTGAGAGAACGAACGCATTTAAGCGAACGCACCGTTGCCTCCCGGTGTTTTTGGGCAACCTGGCAGAGTCATACAGGTACGTGTGAGGGGTGAATTTCTCTCGTGCGCAGCCTTTGGAACTCGTGATCCCACAGCTTCCAAATCCGGTACGGTTTCTGTGATGCCACCGAGCCGAGCGCTTCTGCTGTGGGATTTGCCAGCTGCTGTCGCTGGCCCCCTGACATCTTCTTTCGTCTCCTCGCCCGGCCGGCGCCTGCTGGCAGCTCCTGTGGCCCCTCGGCTCTGCCGGCGTGGGGGGAGGCAGAAGGGGGCCAAGACGCCGAGCGAGGTGGCGAGGGGGAGCCCAGCTGGCGAGCGGGGACGGGGAGCGAGCCCGAAGCACGAGCTGCCCACCGCCTGGGCTGCCTTCGGGGCAGGGGGCAGCTGTGCCCGGGGGGACCCGCGGGAAGGACCCGCGCCGGTTGGCAGCCAGACCCCGAATTCGCCGTCGAGGGCATCAGGCCGCTGAATTACAGCTGCGCGAGTCCCGTCGTGCTATAGCCCTTGGTAAGCGTGCCCCGGATGAAGTGCCGGTGATGGGGAGTGCCGGGGGGGCGAGGGGCTAACTGCTAAATAAACGTGCTGCGTAAGAATAAAACCGAAACTGTGCTTTTCTTGAAGCCGGGCGTATCGTGGTGTTTGAGCCAGGCTGCCATCTCTTTCAGTCAGCACCCTAAGACCGAAAGAAGAGTTAACTGATAATAACGCCGTTAAAGCACCCTTGAAAGTTTAGTTTCAAGCCGTACGTTTTTTGGCGTGATGTGACCGACCACGTACGCGCTGAGAGGCCACCGCAGGCATGAATGATATGACAAATGCCATTCTTCGTGTGAACAGCACTTATTTCCATTTCAGTGCAATGAAACCTGAGATGCCAAAGCGGTTAATCCTGTTTAGTGCTACCGTCAAGTCAGAGATCTGTCAGCGTTGTGTTTTCACATGATGACAGGGGCGGCTTACTTGCAGCTCTCAGCTTGCAAGCTCACAAATGCCAGTGACTTCTGCTTTCCTTAAAATGCTATTCTTTGTAAACAGAATAGCTTGGTTTAAACAGAACAACACATAAAGTGCTGTTTCATTTATTCAGCTTCTCGGTCGTTTATTGATTCATTTATTTACAGTTTAGTTCATTCGGCTTTATTAGGAATAGATGCTTCTGCCCACAAGGGTGCTCGACACCCACCTTCGGAGCGAGGCGGGGGTCTCTGCCAGGCACAGCCTTTCTCAGCTTTCTGGGGACGGAGCCCCACCAAGCGCGGCAGACCCCGGGGTGTACCCTTGCTGCCGGAGAGCCTGGGGGGAGAGCGAAAGGGCAGGTGGCTGGGGAAGGGGAGCAGGACAAGGGCCGGGAGCACGAGCGGCAGCGGTCCTTCCCCTTCTGCAAGGCAAGAGTGGTCATCTCCTGCCAGCCGACCCTGTCCTCCTCCGGGGCTGCACCTCATCTGCGCCGCGGCCAGACCGAGCAAGGCAGGGACAGGGGACGTCTCAAGCTGGGGAGCAGAATGAGAGCGCCAAATGGAGCGTTCTTATTAATATTCATCAGTAAGGATTATTTTTCCCGAGGCAACTGTCTGAATTAATAACAGACAACCCCAAATCAGCAGTACATTGAGGTAACGGGGTTTTCTTTTCTCTGTGTCAAAACATTACTGTTAAATGCTTTGAACAAATACATTGTATTAGTGTATAAGAAATGATGTTACGGCAGTTGAGGTATTTCTTACAAAGACACAAAAATAACGTGCTTTTCCGTTCTCATATATATATATATATATATATCTCACCTCACCTTCAGCTTTCAGCATCTGGGTGAAGAAAATGAAGTATTTTAACTATTTTAGCTAGCTTTCAATTTTAACAAGATTTCCCTTGTGTTACATATTAAAAAAAAAAAAGCTTATTTAAATGTTCTTTGTTAAAATTATGAGAGTATGAGTAAAGTTTAGGTGTGAAGGAGGGTAGAAACAGTAAGAAAATGTCATAATAGCCCTACACCATTTCTGTTCTACCTCCAAGTAGTAAAGGTGAAGATTGAGGAATCGGAGGGAGAGGTGTTGAAACAGCAGGATAAAGTGAAGGACAAGTTCTCAGGGTTAAATGGTACATTGAGAGAATTTTGAAATAGATGGTGGAGCTGCTAAAACAGTACACGCTCACTCTTAGGCAAAACAAAGGGATACTTCTCAGGAACTTGTTAGGAATACTTTCTCTGCCTAACATTTCCCAACAAAGGGTCAAAGATGCCAGTGGTCCCTAAGGCAAATCCTGCTACACTTTGGAAGTGTCTGCATAAAAGGATCGTTATCAAGAAAGGCCTATAAGCAACATCGAAAATAACACTGACAATCTACAAGCATTATTTAAATCAGAGGTATATTTTCTATGGTGTTTATCTTATTCTCTCCATCTCAAAACAATGCAAATAAAATTATTTCAAAAACAGATGATGAAACAAATCAGAAATTCTCTTAAGACTTTTATACAAGGCGAGACCATATACATGCGGCTGTTTAATGTAGAGATGAATAAGGGGCAATAAATAAGTATTAAAAGAAGGAAAAAAGTACAAAGAATGTAAACTCACATAGTCTTTTATTCCAAACATAGGAACGTACGCTGAACTGGAGTGTCAGGAAATGTGAAGAGTTAAAATGGAATAATCTATGAAACCCCTTACCACAATACAACGTTCCTATCAAGAGTTAAGAGGATATCACAAAGGAGTAGACCTACAGAGGTTAAAATAGGCCTAACCATCTTACGATGATAATAACAGAGATAATTTTAAATATGGAGCATCCCTTCAGGTTTTTCTTTTGCAGCTGACAGATGCTAAGGGTAAGAAAGAAAATTCTTTTTTTTGTGTGTAACAACTGCTTGTACTTTTTTTGCAAATA
Organism: Harpia harpyja; assembly: GCF_026419915.1. Classification (NCBI taxonomy): domain Eukaryota; kingdom Metazoa; phylum Chordata; class Aves; order Accipitriformes; family Accipitridae; genus Harpia; species Harpia harpyja. The sequence continues at coordinate 300,567 of NC_068947.1, forward strand.
GTTGGGTTGTCATTGTCAGAGGAAAGTCATGAGAGTGCACGGACCTCTGATCTTACAAAGTACAAAAAATTCCTTTGTTCTTAAAGATGAAAAACTGTCATGACCAAAACACCAGCTGAACAGGAGGCAAGGAAGGAGAATCATATTTCTAATGGAAACACCAGGGATGTAAAGAAAATGAGTTGCATAAGAAGTAAGATATCAAATAGCTGAATTATCAGAACATAGGGTTTTTCTTTCTAGTAGTTCTTTTTTGTGAGTGTAAGTTCTTACACACTTGGCATTAACAGCTTTTTCTTTATTCTTTCACCGTCTATGTCTTTATCCTTGTGCACTGTCTTTATTCCTGTGCTATGTCTTTATTCCTGTTCAGTTGCTTGTGAAGTTATTCCCAAAATAACTTCACAGAGTAAGCTCTGATGGAAAAATTCTCATGCATTCAAAGTAATGGAGGATATGAGCACAGAGACAGGGCCAAAACCTTTTCAAATGAAGCCCTCTGCACTTGAACCCAGCTGTTGGTGCAGAGGTTGATGTTCCCATCACAAGTGGAGTGTTTCTATACATGCAATAAGGATCTTTGAGCTCTGCTACTGACTTACGTGCTCGGGTGGAGAATTCTTTACAACAGGATACCGCTGCTGCCTGGGACAGCAGCAGTGCTACGTAGATATGTACATACCAGATATATGTATACACAGTATAACACATACAGTACTTCGTATACGTAAAATACATATAACATGGGAGGGAGCAGGGAGAGATCGGAATTGGGAACGGCTGGAAGGTGAAATGGAAACTGAGAAATGGAGAAAGTATGGCACGAGTACACCATATGACCACGTAAGCTGACATGAAACAAGCCGCAGTACTCGTTTTGCAGTGCTGACTGTGTGCTCCGCTCCTGGTGCCGTTACCCGGTGTGTGCAGCCCGTTGGAGGCCATTAGCCACTTCTGCCCGTTACGGCAATCTGTACGAGCCGCGTGTGTGGTCAAAGCATCCCTAAACTGGTCAGCACTCCCCTCTCCAGGTGGGAGCTCCAGCTGGGATTTGGGCCCACTGATCTGGCATTTCTTCGTATATAGGAGAGTAGATTTGCCCATTAGCTGTTTAAAGGACCCCAACCTCTTAGAAGGAATGTGAAGTATTAGCCCTTTGGCCGCAAGCTGGTCAGAAACCCGTTGGTCTCATCAGTCTTGCCAGCCATCTGCGTGAAACCGTCTTAGCGGGAGCTGAGCATGTCTGAACACGGTTTGGACATTTTTGTGTTAGGAATTGTCTAATCCAGTCAAGAGACAGTGTACTGAAGGGGTTCCCACTAAGTGAAGTGGCAGGTGTGATCCTATACCTGTTATAGGTCTTTTCCTACCTCTGTGGAACACACAGAGTTAATTTCTGGTTGTCTTCTTTCTCAGATTAAAGATGCCAGTAGCTAAGGAAAGAAAAATGATTTACCTTCAAATAGTTCAGCTGACCTTACACATTTATCACTTTACAGGATTTCATTTTTCAATGGAGTCTATTGTTTCAACACCATTACCTCCACTTTTAGCAAAGACAATTACAGGGCACTTATTTATACACCAGAGACACATTGCTTAGACTTTTACATTCTTTTCACCTGAAATAGTTCTGTCACAAAACAGTTGTTTGTCTGAAGCAAATATTTTTTCTCTCAAAAGTTGCACTTAGAAATACTCAAGTGTCTTTCTATTTGCACAAGACAAAGACCTTTTTTACTAACTGTGACAAGTGAAGAACAAGTAGAGGTAATACACTGACAAGACATGGATTACTTAGCTAATCTCATGCCATTGCATGGACAGGCTTTGTTTGGGGTTTTTCTTCCTTTCGTAGTTGGGCTAAACATTATATTTCTACCAGACTGCTCTTGTAAACAAATAGCAAATTACTAATGCCCTACTTACAACTACTTTGTCACCATGAAAAATTTCATTATTTTGGATTTCCAAAAGATTTCACAAAACTCTCCTCTCCTCCCCAGTCCCCTGCCACCAGCCCTGTGATAACTAGTGAATGTGTATGGTCACCTAAATAATTTGAAGATTCAAAATCCCCCTTCTTTGTTTGTTTTTCATTTACAAACCGGCATGTTTCCCTGTGTGAAATAGGGCCTTCTGTGCCCCGGCTTGTGCTCACAGCGAACCGTTGCAGTTCATGGCACCGTTGCTGTATTCGTGGCACTCTTTGGGCCATGGCCAGCTAGCTGTGGTGATGCTCTGGTCAGAGACACCACAGCCACAGCGGAGTTACAGTACCCTCTTAATTCATAATGTTTGCCTGAAAGCTGTCCCTTAAATACATTTATAAAATCCCACACATACTGGAAGTGTGCCAGGACATTAGCCCATAGAAATCATGGGGCCTATGATCAATTTTTTTTGTGGACCTGAGCCCACATTTCAGGGTGTTTTAAGCTTCCAGCTGAAAAGAGCCCCCCATGGAAGAGCATACAGCTGTGATTTAGCTGGTTGACTTTTCTCCTCTGAGCCAATGTAGATGCCTAAAGGAGGGATGTTGAAGGACAAAGAGAGAGCTGTAACGCCCAAGTGGCGCTTCTGAGATCATGGGATGGGAAAACGGTAATGCCACTGCACTGTCCCCATCCATGTATCGCTACTCTATCCAGTCCTGGTGATAGAAAACTCCTTTTGAGGATAGAAAGTTTTCACTACTGAAGAGACTGTAAACTCCATTTATTTTAATATACAAAGTCAGGAACCTTTATTTTCGATGTTTCTTGATGTTAACTCAGTAAAAAAACATTCTTTGCAAGATGGTGCCCTAGAATTCTTTGTTGAGCCAAGTTTAATAAATTGAGGTTGCAAGATGCCTGAGGCATTTGGAGAAATGACTACTGCAGAGAGATGACACAAAGAAGTGATGGTTTCTCTTCTTTCAGTTATCATTAAACTCATGTACTGCCCTTTAATGAAATCTGCCCTTTTGCACACATTTTCAGTGCTTGAGGAGCTTTAGGAAACAATGATCTAAAGAAAATATAGCAGTAGGACATAAAATTGCCTTACTCCAAAAAGCCAAAGTAGTTATGCAGGAAACGGGAAGGTAAACACTGAACCTCAAGATTGGGCTACAAGCTCTTGTGAGATGGTGTATGCTCCAGCAGAAGGAAAAAGCAGCAGACTGAACAGAATTGAAAGTTTTGCAACTTTGGAAAGCTACCGCTCTAGCTTAGCACACGTTAAAAAAAAAAGAGGCAAACTAGGACTGCATTGAAAATCAGATACTGAATTTGATCAAAAAGATGCATATAGTCCGACAAAGAAACATTCACAGGGAGAATAAGAGGATCCAGCCCAAATTAATTTTCTCTCTCTTGTGAGTCAGGACTATAGTGACATGGCCTCAAATAACACTGAATCTGAACCACCCCTACGTAGTATCAGCCCTGACATGCGTGATGTTACAGGACCTGGTGACCCCACCTTCAGTCTACCTTCAGTCTAAGTGAACCCACAAAAAAGATAGATTTATACATTATTTTTTTTTCCCTTTATCTGCATTTGAAGTTTATGCGCCACAGTACATTTTCATATATATCAATACTTTTATTGTATTTATCGAGACCCTTCATGGCGTCCTTAGATATTCTGTGTATACCGATGGGCTGCACCCATTCTTAGGGTTGAAAAATTATTATGCTGACCCTTAGATCGCATGGCTAGCCAGTATTTGGGGCTTTATTGGGTATTTCCACTAGGAAGAAAGCTAATTACATCAGTTATTGATTACATGAGTATTTCTTTGGTGCTATCTTTGGTGCAGTTTACAGAAACTCTTCGCACATCCCTGTTGCCCTGAACACAGGAGGAGTCAAATAGGAGGAAGCTGGTCTCCCCCCCCCCAGTTCCAGGCTTGCCTTTCCCAAAAGCAACCTGATAAAGCCTCCTGGCTCTATCACGTACCGGTGTTTCTTTTGCTGTCCCCTAATTCTACATGGGCTTTTCAGCTGCCATCACCAGAGTCTGAGCAGAAGAGAGTACCTTATGTTTGGCTCTGTCCTTCAGCGGTGGCTCCATTTCTGAAGCTACTGTTAAGCAAATAGGTTTCTTTCAACTCAGAGCATCGTACCTGGCATATTCAAATAAATCTGTAAACCCCAGACAAAGATATACCTGTTCAGAGCTATTAATGCCATATATAATCCAGAATTCTTAACAATGACTTTAAATCCAGCATTGTGCAGATTAAGTGGGACATTTATTACCACAGGCCGACTGACTCCTACATCTTCAGCTGCTCCTGCATACTTTTTTCCCTCTGTTCACATAGCAATATATTACAGAATAAAAATGCTTAGTATTTTAGCATATACTTGATTTGGCTACTTTAGTTCTCACAGGGATCAAAATTTAAAAAATGTTTCAAAAGTGAACTAAAAAATATTTCTTTTGGACAATCTTTCTTTAATGGCTTTTAGACTATTTTTCTATCTCACTGCAATATCCCACCTGAGTACAAGAAGCTAATGTGAAATGAATGTTCCATTGAAGGTACAATTACAATTACTAAAAGTAAGGCATGAAAGAGAGCATCAGAAGCATCAGTCAGTGTATGATTGAAGTCAAATAGAAAGAAATCTTCCTGTTACAGTGTTGTAAAAATGGCAGACGTAAAATGAAAATTTCTCCTCATTGACTGGGCTGAACAGAAAAGAAAGCTCTAGAACTGTAATAACAATACTAATAATAACGACAAAAATAATAGTAGGGATTTAAGCTGCTGAAAAGGGCTTAGGAAAGTTTCATCATTATCTAGATACATTCCAACCTCATCAAAATTACCAGGAGCAAAGATTTTAATTCAAACAATCATAATGCAACTGTGGCAGTAATTTTTAATCTTTTAGGTAAAGAAAAACAGTTGGGAGAATCAAACAAGCCATATTTCAGAGGCCAGTTCTGCATAAAGGTGTCAGCATGGCAGAAATTTCAATAGCTACTACCTTTAGGCACAGGTGTGAAAGTCCAAAATACAAGACAACATATAGTGCAGAATCCTGTTGAGCAAATGCTCAAGAAGGAGGTTTCAGATACGACTTGGGCCAAACCTTTCACAGCTGTGTACACTGAGGCTGGATCTTCCATGAAAGGAGCATGCAGTATAGGGAATGTGAATCAGGCTGGTTATGTTCGCAAGGTTCTGAGCATTTTCAGTGTGCTCTATGCAGTGAATCAGCAAAACATTGGAAACCCAGAAAATCCAGGAAGATGCATATGATACTGGTATGAGGTAACCATGAAATAAATAAGGTGCAGTCTATGCAAGCTGCATAGCTAAAAGCTTCAGCCGACACATGGTTTTCCATGAGAAGGGCACCATCAAAAGTGACTCAAGACTTTTGACCGGGTATTTAACATGACTCCATATGAAAAAAAGCAAAACAAAGAGAGGGTGGCCTTATAAAAATATCCTGATCCAACAACACTTCTGTTTTCCTGCAGTCAAGGACAAGATGGCTCAGAAACATTCATCTACCAGCATCACTTTGGCATTCCTCCCAGAACTTTCAGGGTCCGCTTGGCAGAAAATATGTAGCTGAATAATTTTAGTGTACTCAACATCTCTTATCCTGCGCTTCACAGTCATCTTCCCAGAAGCTCTGCCTAAGCTTAAGGTGTGTAACCATCAGCAACCTCCATATTTCAGCTTCCTCAGTGATGAGAAGGAATCACTGACAGCCTCTGGGGCCATTGCTTTACACTGCAGGCTAAGCAAAGCGTTAGATAGCCTGAATCGTGCATGTGTGGGTGCAAAGAGGAAGGAATACACATGTGTCAGAGCAGAGGCAGCAACCTTGATCACTTGGCATTGATAATCAGTTCTAGAGAGGGTTATGATCAATACAAACACTACCGAGAATGCAGAGACCTCCAGCTCCTGAAATAACAGGTCGTGATAAGCAATATCAGTATCAATTGCAAAGTCCATCATGCCCAAATGAATTTACTGATCGTAGAGCAACACGCAGCCAGTACTCAGGACCAACATGATCTTGGTTTTGTAGCAAAGCCAAAACTGAGCTTGAAATATACCCCGACTGTAGCTGAGGTCAAGTGCCTCAGGAGCAAAGGAGCCCTCTCCTCCCCAATCCTTCTGAAAACAAGTGTGCGGAGAGGGAAAGATAGCTGGTGAGCACCAGGCACTCAAGGTCATCACATTTTTTCAGAAAAGGTGGCATTCTTCCTTCCTTGCTCAAGGCATGACAGCGGGCGCCAGCTTCAGCGATGCTGCCTTGTCTTACTGGCACAGTGCTAACAGGCCAGGGTGGGAATTAGGGAATGCAGAAGATCCAAAACATCTTCATCGGAGACCAAATTAAGCTCAGGAAAAGGAAGAGGTCTGTTGTTACTTTTGGCTGCTCATAATAACCAGGTAAATTAGTCCATGCTTTGTATTTCCTCCGTCGGTCCTCTCTGCTGTTTGATCTCTCTGTGCCGTTCATTGAGGTTTAGACCCTTTTCGTGATGCTTGTTTTGTGTAACTTTCTGTTTTCTCTCCCTCGCACAAAGTCTGTCTCTTCCTTTACTGCTCTTCGCCGGCGGGGATATGCTCACCCTATTCAGGCTGACGGGGAGCCCTCACTCCGGCCCGGGTGGTGTGCATTCCCCACCATGGGCCCAGGTCCCGCACCTGCGGAAATCCGCACTGGGATCCTCTCCAGGAACAAAACTGAGTGTTGGATCAGGCCTTCCCCCCGTGCACCTCAGCCAAGGTTTATAAAATGGCATTTCAGCGGCTTCTACTTCTCTGAATACTGATTTCCTCATCTTTCCATGTAGCCTGCTTAGGGGATAAGTTAAGATATTTAACCTGTTCAATATAGAAAGTTTTCTTTCTCAAAATTAGGGATAGCTGTAGCACAGAAAGTCCTTGAATGACTCCTGGGGCACGTGTCAGATAATCATATCAGACCCAGTACCTGGGGCACATCCCGACTATCTCCAGAACTAGCCTACAAGAAGGCCAAGTGGGTGCCTTCTCAGGAGATGTCCATATGCTAGCTGGAGTAGATTTTAAACTTGAGTGTACTACCATTGTGCCCTCTCCCGTGATTAAATAACACAATTTAAAAAATAAGGTAATGGTCACAAAAAGAAAATAACAGAGTCTGGGAAAAGAGGAAACGGGGCAAAGAGGAACCTAAAGGAAATGTTCCAAGAAAGTCAATGGCTTCCATATAGACCATGCTTAAACAACGATTTCAAAGCTGAAAAAAACCTCTGCAGGCCTCAACGCTAGGTAAATAACATGGTGGTGCTCCTCTTTTTCATAATATTTTGGAAGGTCTAGTCACTAGTAGAAGGACAACAAAATTGTGTTATTGTTTAACATATACACATTATTTGAAGAGCTGGTGGATTGTTACATATTGGGTGTAATCCACAAGTCACAGGCCAGTCCTGGTTAGTTCATGTGACAAGGTTTATTTCCACATTTCACTGTTCAGACTGTTACAGAGAGTTTGTACATTTTTATTTCTTTCCACACCTTTCCACCTCCTCACTGCCAATTTAGGAGCTGTTAGTCTCAGTTCATAGTAATTGTGAGAAAATAAAATTCCATCTGTTTCTGTCAGGAAAAGGAAAGATAGGGAAGGGAATGAGAGAATCAACAGAAAATTCCACTTGCTAGACATCCTTTGCTGCTAGCTATTACTTTCCTACGGGATGCCTTGCTCAGTTGTATTGCAGAAAGTACCTAGCACTTAGCATACGCACAGTATTTTAACTTTATATATGTCCTCAAATTCAGCACTTCCAAGAATATCGTGCCAAGCACTATTCTTCCACTGTTCATCTAAATCCATAAATATGACTCCCATGTGCAGATAGTGCCATACAGAACTATTTAACTAACAAGCAGCCCGAAGCCCATTTTTCCCTCACTGGGTTTTCGGCTCCAGACATATATTTAATAGGAATGTGTAGGAACTCATGCCAGAGTTGTTGAGCATAATAGCAAAATTCAGGCTTCTGTCTTTGCAATCTGTCTTTCCAATAGCTTTGGAATGGCTTAAAGGTGAACGAATAATGAGGAAGAGAGACAGAGAGAGGGGGCGGGAGACACACGCTCAGACAGAAGCAGAGATAGATTTAGGCTAAAAAGCCATTAAGAGTTAAACGATCTGCAAAGAGGAAAGCCTTGAAATTAAATTTCACTTGATATCAAATAGTAGATTTAAGAGTGGTATGTTAAAAGAGGCTCCTTTCATGAAAATGCAAATAGCAGCAAGCTGTTTTAATTATAGGCTGTAAATGTCACATGCTGGGAGACTAGAAAAAAAATGCAGAAGAGAGCAGAACCATAAAACCTTCCCATCAGTATTCTCAGGTCTTTTTCAAACACCAGTAATCTCAGTTGAGCAACATTTTGCAGCTCCATTATGCTTTTTTCCTAGCTCAGTGATAGTTTGGCACTTGCATACACTGATGGGATTTCTTCTGCTTGGAGGTATCCCTTCAAGGAGCATCTTGCAACTAAAAGGACAAGATAGTATCTGCTTCAGAAGGGTGGAGGTGCAGGCATGAATCCCACTTTCCTCCCGACTCAGAGACCTGCAACCACTGCTGCCAGTGGCAGGAAGATTAGATCCCCAATTCCAGTCCCCGGAAAAGTAGAGATGGACCAGGTGGGGCAGCTACGGACCACAACCCTTCACCAGCAAACACAGCAGGTCTTCCCTACAAGCGCCTGTGTGTAACACGAGTCATTAGTCAATGAAAACAGGTTCAGTTTCATTTCCAGTATAAAAGAGTGCTTGCTGGCAAGAGGAGAGCGTAAAGAAAACACACCATCAAATACGCTCTCCTGAAATGTAATACAAATACAAGCAGTTCACCTTAATAGCAGGAGCGACAATTCTTCTTGTCCTTGCCACCTCTTCCCACCCACTGAGGCATGCAGGTGGCAGCCAGCTCTGTCTGAACACTTGTACGCTTGCCAGACCCCTAAATTCTAATCTCTCCCCTCCTTCAGTGAGAAAAAATCCCTTCACTTCCATTTGCAAGTGGAGAACGAACTAAAACTAAAACACAGTCTTTCAGAAGTTAAATATTTGCCTACAAAGCAAGTCGCAGAACACATTAGTTAGGTACATGTTTGTTTAAAGTCTGGAAACGTTGTGATGATGGGTGCTGAGTAACAGTCAGATAAAAATAGCTCTGAAATATTCAAAGGGAACAATATGAAACCCCTCGGTATTTAAAAATACATTCAGGCTTTGATGACTGCATTATGTTTGAGAGACCAATGCTGCTTTCCTAAGGCTTTTTTTGCCTTCCTTCAGTAGATGTCACTGCACTACAGGATAACTAGTTCCAACACAGCTTTGGGGAAAAGGATAATATTAGTTTCACCGGGGAGTGGTCCACAATGGAGAACTGAAGCCTTATGCTTTTGGATTTTCAGCAGCACTGAGTATCAGTCCTGATATGTATTTTTTTTCTTATGCTTTTGTTTCTTGGCTGGGACCAAACACAAGAAACTATTCACTGTCACGGTTGGATGCAGCTGAAATCACAGCAGGGAAGCTAACCTGGGACAATCATCATTCTGAACCCAAACCAGCTTTCGTGCACTTCATTCATTTTGCTTCTGAGGACTCAAATCACAACCACCTTTCTGACGCAGCCTCCAATCAAGTCCTTAATCCCACATATCCATTATTCTGATCAAGATTTGAACTCTTCTCTTTGCATATCTTGCTATAACTTGAAAGCAAAATGTCTACCAGATCAGATTTTCATTTTTCTGATTTAATGTGTTTCACTTTTAAGATGGCTTGGCTGCTCATATAGTAAACCAAAATGTTGTTTTTAACCAGGGTCGAGGGGTTTACTTAAAACAAGAAATCTTCAGACGTTGGCCAACAATGAAAACATTTGAAAGTGATATGTTTACTAAGTTGAAAAAATCCATCTTAAAATATTCCTGGAAATGCCTGTATGTCAAACACGGAAGGACTGAAGCTAAAAAGGGAAAATAACAGGATGTGTGTGAGAAGCAACATCAGAAACTGAGGGGGGTTTTACAAGATTAAAAACATACTTTCAGCAAGCTCACATACAGTTAAAGAAACGCGGTTGCTAACAAAGTCACCAGAATTTAGTCAGACCGTACGAACTCCTCCTCTCTTAGTCATTCCTAGAAAACACACCAGAACCGCAGCCTGCTGCGGCTCCCTGCGCCCAACAACCAAATCCCTTTTCAAAAACAGGAAGGAGAAAGCTTATCTTGGAAACAGGCTGTGGAGCTTCAGGCTCTTTTGTAGACATGATGACTGACATACTGGCGGAGAGCGCCTTGGGGAGCGCGCGAGGGACGAGATCCACAGACCTTTCCCCGGGGTGGGGGGAGCAGAACCCCAGCTGCTGCGTTATTTACGGGGAGTGAGCGGTGTGCTGGAGCGAGACCCCGTCCCAAAGCTTTGCCGTGCGTGTGAAAACACACACTTTGAATTCGTGGGGAGCCAAGGCTGCCCGCTGGGAACGTCAGGAGGAACTTGCTCAGCCAGCGGCCGTTCTGCGCTCACCTCGGGAAGCTCCATTTTGATCTCTGGGCATGGTTTTATGGAGCGCTATCTGCAGAAACCCAAACTCCAGGTGACAGAAGCACAGAGAAGTGGCAAGGCCCACGTCCAGGAGAAAAAGGTATCCACTTCCAAGCAAAACTCACACAGAAAGAAGCAATTCACAGAAGCAGCTGGAGAAACAGGAAAGTCCCTAAGATGGAAACCAACACCGTTATCAAGCAGCAGAGCCCTCCAGACTGCTGAAATAAAGCTGGTCTCAGCTATTTAGGTTGCATTCAGGCTCAAGTCCACATTAAGCATCGGTACGGACACCATCCAACCAGACCTGCCAAATGTGATGAAACAGAAAGATCTAAATTTGTTTAGGAATGACACTGTTAACATCTATGCCTTCTCTCAGCTAAATTAATCACCTACTACTTTATTAAATATTGTTTCTATCAGCCTTTCCACCAGCCTGATGAACACATTGAAGAGCAGAGAGTAGGAATCTGTAGTTCATTTCCCTCTGCCCTCCACAGAGGAAAGCCCACACATCTAAGCATCTATTTGCAGATGATCTCTGGAAAGAAAAGAGAAAAATGTTTTGAGGGACTGTGCTTTAAAGCTGCTTTCTACTGAGATGGCTAAACAGAATTTAGGACCATTATTTTTACCACCCAAGTTTGAAAATTTTGTCTTGCCTTAAGCAACATCTTCCTTTCTTGCTGCTTCTACCTGTCTCGTTCCACAGCTTCAAATTTCACACCCACACCTTTCTTTCCTCCCACTCTCTTTGTCTCTGTTAAAAACCCATGTCATCCATGAATTCTTCATATGTCATTCCCTTCAGCCTCACCAAGCCCTGGATCCTTTTGTTTCTCTTCCCTCTCTTTCAGAGGTTTCTCTCTTCCACGCATTTCTCCCCTCAGCTTTGTTTCATGGCAGTCACGCTGGGCTTCTGCTACCTCCCTGCCTATGCTCCTCCCTGGCTACATCCCTTATACTCTTTATCCATTTTTAGCAGCATCAAATATGACCCTTCTCCACTTCCCCCTATCATTTTCTTGCTGTCTACGCTCCATGCAGCAGTTCTCTTCAGCCTTGTTCTTTGATTTCAACTCAAGGCATTCTTTTATTTTCACTGTATCCCATGTAAGTCTTTGCTGATCCATCCAATCCCCTTGCTAGAGTCCCATGTCTCCCTTCTGTGTTCAGTCGGCATTCCTCCTCCAGCTCACCCAAAGCTTACTGTCTTGCATAGATTTTCATCAGCCGTATTCTCAGATCTCTGATGCTGTGTTCCTCCCTTTTAAACAGTGAGCATGTATCTTTCAGCTTCATACTTAAAGTCGTCTTCTCCCTTTTGCTTTGTCACTCAGTCTTTCCACAATTTCCAGGTCATCAGTATTTATCAGTATTTGTCTCCCCTCTCTTTTCCCACATTTCTTCTTTCCTTTCTGCTTCTATCTCAAAGATTGTTGTTCATTTTCTACCTGCTTCACTCTTCACCCTTATCACCCAAGAGCTGTCTTTCCCCACCGCAAGTTTGTTTTATCCATCTTCAGTTCTTCCAGTTTCCTAGTTAAGTAATTCTCCATGCCCCAGTTGGAGAATATCTGTCATCTCAAGTAGGTTTTTTGCTACCGTGAATCATCCTCCTTCTTACCCTGCTCCTCTGCATCTCCTTCACTCTCCACATTGGGATCTCACCAATGTCTTCTACATGAAGACATCTGCTTTCCATCACTTCCATTTCTGTAACTTCTTTCCTTCTTCCATGTCACATATTAAGAATTTCTCTTTTCCAACTCCTCCGTTTGCCTCAGTTCTTCCATCCTGAGCAAACTGTTGTTCACTCCTCCTTCAGTTCTCACGCTCCCACCAAAAACATTCTTTTTCTGATCCCCTTTTCTCACCAGCTACAGACTGCTTTGCTCTTCTTTCCCACCTCCAAGCTCATTAAACATACCTCTTCCCCAGTTTCATCCCAGAACCTCTGTAAACTGGCCTTCTCCCCTTGGACACAACATAATCTGCTCTTACCTGTGTCTCTCATTGGTTTTGAACTGAACCAAAGTTGAAAAATAATAATCCATCATTGAAACCTTGTCCTCCTTAAGTTTCCGTGACTGTCTTTTTGTTTTCCCTCCGTGCGCCTGTCCATTACCACTTCATGCCATTTAGAGTTTTTTCAAGACCCACCTCCAGCATTTACAATGATCTAACCCTATGATGATTTAGTTATTATTCTGAATATCCATCTCTTCGCTCCAGATCTGCCTGCTTTTATTCAAAGGAAAGTCTCAAAAAATCTGGCTGAGATTTGTTCTTCAGGGATGTGACCCCAAGAACAGCATGTTTAAAACAACACTTTCAGTTGCATCTCCTTTGCAGTCACTGTGACAAGTCATATCCAGCCTGCCACTTATCTGCACTCTCCACCTCCATCTTTTCTCTCATAGCCAAATTATGCCGTAATCCTAACAAGACTTTCTCCTAACATTTCTAGTAGAAGGCTTTTTGCATTCATCTGCATAGCAAAAACTCATCCGAATTTTCGTTATGCCACACATTGATCGCTGCAACATCTGTTTCCTTACCCTTGTCATGCACTACCTTAATAATTCATCATTCAGGGAGACGGCAAGTTCTAAATCTTCCTCTCTTACAATCCTCTCTTTTTTCTCCCCATCTTTAGAGCATCAGCGTATGCTGTCTTCAAGTCCATTTGCAATCTATCCCCACCATATCATCTCTGGAGCCCTTACATCCTGCCTACCCAGGATGATAGTTATCATCTGCTTGTTAAAATTCCAGGTACGCGCATCCATGCTATCTCCCATACTGCTCCCACGTGCTCTTGCCGAGTTTCTCATAAACGTCAGCAAAGCCATTTCAGTATTTTCCTTAAAAAAAATCTCTATTTGAAATTCACCTCTGCCACGATGCTACAGATTTGGATAAGCCTAGCCAACTACCATGCTGTGTGACCTACCTCATCCTTTCCCAGTACTCTCTCTCACCCGTTACCTCTTGAATTGTAAGGTTTTTGGGGCAGGGATCATCTTCTTATTTGTGTTTGTACGACACCTGCTCCACTTAAATAAGAATTTTGTCCAAGAGTAGGACACTTTTAAGTACAATAGTGATGATAGTACATGTTACAACAGGTAGAAATTGTAACATCTCAACTGTGTCGATATTGTTGTGCAACCCCCCTCCGCTGTATTTAAATTCATATTTTAGAACATAATCTTCTGTGTGTCAGGCTACAAAAAAAAAAAAACAACAAACAACTTTCTCCGTGTCAAAAAGATGTTAAAACCAAGTTATATCTTTGATTTAATTGAAGATTACATTTAGTGGGACAATGTCAGCCTACATGCAGTATTTCATATATTAGTGTTTCAGGCATAAAGGTTCGGGATTCTGTATACAGATGCTAAATGTAGTGTCATGAGCTCTCCATTAGGCTCGGCTTAGTAAGACAGTTAATAAATTCTAATTCTTCTAGAGAGGAAGGGTGGTTCTCCTTTCCTACGGAAACCTATTCTCTCAGAAAATAGGTCAAAAGACCCCCAGGTGGGGGATACTCCTGGTATAGGTGAAAACAGTAGTAATTACGTAAAGTTTAAATGCAACCAAGAGAGAAAGTAGTATGAGGGAGAAGTCGGACAGAGAAGGAAAATAGAGCATTTAAATGTAACGAGGGGCATGCTTTGAGAAACTGTTTATGGAAAGTTACAAATGCTCTGAAAACAAAACTGATTTCAAGAAAATAATCACTGGAAAAATATGTGAGCTATCCTATCTAATCTGTTTTCATTCTGACATCATTGCTAGGGACACCAGAGCTCCATGGGGGGAAAAAAGGGGTGGAAGATGATGTGATCTGTGAGACTGTAATGATGGCTGTCAGTACCATTATTCTGAGATGAGCTGACGGCTGCAGCGTTGATGGGTCTAGACATACAGGAATTGCCCTCAGAGCCTGAGACACAGACTGCTGCAACAGAAAGCCACCCTGCAATCATGTCATCTTACCCCCTGTCTTGTTCCAACCAAATGCTGACATAAAACTATGAATTATGCTCAAGGATGAAATACCTCATGGGCAAAGCTACCTACGTGCACACTGAAGGTGCCCATTACACACAGTAAGAGAGATTAGGATGAATGAAATCCATTAACCATAACTGGTCATTACTGTTGAAATAAAGACGTATAGTTCTTTGAAATGTCAGATTGTCTAAATTACTGTAGTCTGGAAAGAAATACTGTTTTACCTTATTCTGTGTACTATTTTCTTGTCACGGAAAAGTTACAAAAACACACGGACTTCAGAATCATAACAGAACAACAAAAGTGTTTTTACTTTGCTAAAAGTCAATTTACTTTCTTGGAAAATACAATGCAAATGGTGGTCGTTTTCATCAGGTATCAGCACTGTCATAAACACAACAAATGACAGTAAAAAGCAGACCGAGTTCAGAATATCTAAACAAATTAAATGTCAACAACTCAATTATTCATCTCAGCTTCTGCAAGTCAAAACAGTCACATCCTGATCTTGCAGGTTATAATTATGCTGAGTCCTGGCTCTGTAAAAGCATAATGTGTATCTTGCAATCTACCCACATACGTTTAGGCAGCCAGAAGAGAGGGCAGTGGTAATGCGTAAGAGGAGAATACAGCAGGTGGCCAAGCAGCACAGAAAACCTATTTTTGAACTAAAAGAGGCAGAGTAGGTAAGCTCTAGATTGCTGGTACTTTTCATAGCCTAAACAAGGCTTGTTAAAACTGTTTCTTACAGACCAAGCACTGTTTCTTGTGTTGCTTCCCCACTCCTGGAAGCGCTCTGTTGGGCTTCGAAGTGCTGGGCAGACCAGCTAGCAGTTCTGTGGTGGGAATGCACAGAAAACACTCATCCCTGTTGAATTCCCACAAACTCCCGTACCAGGCAAATCTTGTGGAGTGAACCACTCACCGTTTCGGTGAAGGATGGTTGCAGGACCCACCAAATGGAGGAGGAAAAAAATTGGTTTGTAGCCCTCGCATAGAAATGATTGCACAGGGAGGAATAAAGCCGTAACTCTTTGATCATGAGCCCAATCTTCAAAATGAAATGATCCCATTCAAGGGCAATACTTGCAAATTGCACATTTTAAAATATACATTTTAAGAAAAGCTTTGTAAAAGGATGTCAGTGCAGTTATAGCAAATTCTACCACCTGAGAATTGTGACTGTCGGCCTTTTATTGCACGTATTAAATATGCAACGCTGTATAGGAAATTCATGATAAAATTCTTTTTAAATTACTGCTTGCTCAGCTGAGAGCTTGGTTCCTGGGAAAGTAACAGCCGGCTTGTAGAGAGTAATAATAAAACCAGCATCACTCCCTTTTGTTGCATTGTTTTCTCTCAAGACCCTAGGAAAGAAACAATATCTATTCACTTCTTCACGGTTTTTGTTTCTTCTGTATGTAATGAAATGTCACTGCAAGAAAGAATAAATGAATAATCTGCTCCTAAGCATGTGCCAATGTCTGCACTTTTCAGCTAGGCAAAACTCCCATTGATTTTTGCCTGTTTTAACGGCTCTTCTAAAACGCTGTGATAGTATCTTGCCTCATGTGTTTACATTTATACCTGTCTACACTGCATGGATAATGCTGCTTACTCAGTATCCTCTTGCCATCCACTTCCACTTCCACTGATGCTTACATAAAATTTATTCCTGCTTGGCTCGTTAGTGTCAGTGGCTTGATAGGAATGCAGTGGGTAAGCAGCTCTTTCCTACCGAGACTGTATTACATTGGTTAGCCATCAAACCCGTAGCTGCCTCTACGCCCAGCTGATGCAGTGACTCACAGGCGCTTCCAGAGATGACATGTGTAGGACTTGGCACTTCACGCCGTTTCCAGCAGAACAGATCAGACTGCTCTGATCTGCACTGGAGGGCCAGCCTGACACCGCGCCAGCTAGTTTGTGGGACCAAAAAAGAAAGCCAAGACAATCTGACCGCTGCCTTCAAGGGTTTGTCTCCAGCCTCGATCACCCCACAACCCCCTTAGGAGATCCTGGAAAAAACACTTAGGTGGCCCAAACTTGGGCGTTTCCCCTCCTTTTTAGGGGAAAAAATGTCTAAAAATGCTATCTTCTTGTGAATGAGACCTGCTGCTTACCTGTGTTCAAAGTCATATATGCTTGTTTTACCTCGTAAGTCGTATTTTTTCTATATTTTATTTTAGTGACTTGGAGGAGCCTAGTCTAGCTTCTCAAAACAAAATCCCTATTAGAGACCATGATGTGCGTGTCAGAAAAAAGGGCTTGGCCTCCACATTCATGCCTGATTTGCAAGGGTTTGCATTAGAAAAGGCCATCTTTTTAGTCGAGTGAAATTAGCATTAAACTTTTGGACACAGTAAACAAAAATCTGTTATACTCTAATATTTCTGTTACAACCACAAGATGAAAGAGAAAAATATTATGATGAATACAGAAGAGGAGTGAGCTCTGATGTTTGATTTTAGGGATCTAAAATCATGGGCTGCTGTCCTTTTTGAAGTAAAGCTCAAGATTAAAGTTTATTATAAAGTGTTCTATCTTCTCCATCACGTACCGTATTATGAGAAACATCCAAAAGAAGGCAGATCTCAGTAAAAAGAGTAACTACATCATGTTAGTGCGTGAAACTGCTTACTTGTGAGAAGCACTGTAGGAGAAGGAAATTGATTTTGTGTAGGTTGTAACAAAAAACCCCCAGTTCTCTGCTCAGATTTCGCCACAGCAGTGTTTCTGTCTATGCCTTCTCACAAAAATTCAACATGTAGTACATCGCTTACAATCTGGCCTCATATTAAAATGACAAGATACACTGGAAATTAATTTTGTTATTTTTAAGCATCACCCAGTCATTTATCTTAATTTTTAACTCATACCACCAATGCCTTCTATCCTGGAATCAGTTACAGGCATAGGGGGATAATTAAGGACCACAAAAGCCACTGACAATATCTGGAGTAGGAACACTAGTAGCACATTTTCTACCATTTAGACAACAGTGTCACATCTTGAACTTCAGTTCAAGTTATCCTTATAGCTATGCGTGATGTGATGTACTCCTGACACAACAATATGGGAAGATCCATATACAAACTGGGAGTTGTGGCAGACTTTTAAGCACCCAAGTTTCAGCAGATCAGTTTGACTGCCTGCTGTGAACCACGAATGAGGTCTTTCAGGTGTTACCTTAGAAATTCTCTGGGATCTTCCTTCTGAACTACAAAGCTCCAACTCTTTGACTCCACGGGCAAGCACCACGGCCTAAAAGATGACCTGCAGAGTGCAACAGTTGGTGCTGAGGGCCTGATCTCCAAGCTATACACATTTCAGGGATTCCCGCTCTTTGACTAGTTTGGTTTGAGTCCCACGGAGTGCGCGTTTGTGGCTGGAATGCATTTAGCTTGATCCAAAAGGGATCTACGTCATGCACTCCAACACCACTCCACACACACAGTGAAACGAAGCACTGTAAGCAGAGATGATGACAGCATTTACTTCAAAAGTGCATCCCTGATCCCAAATAAAACACTTAAGTGCCCCAAGGCTCACGAAGCAGTCTGTGTGGAACGACAAACGAAAACGAGGAGCCTGATTTTTATGCACTGCAACGCCTTAAGTTCTGTTATGTCTCTGCGCAGATTTTTTTTAAGGTTCATATCCTTACAAAAGAAATGTACTTTTGGTTGCGTTAGATTAGCAATGCTCAACCATCGCCGAGTCCCATGGCACGTTACGTCCAGTGGGCTTCATAACATTTTTCTAATTTAAATAACCATTGAAGCATACCGAGAAAATGGGAGCCGAGTTCAAGCACCCGTAACTTGCAGAACTGCATTTTGCCACGATGCAGCTGACACTCGACGTTTGCCTGAAAGCGGCTGCTGAAAGCGGCTTTAGGTTTTAACCGTATTTTTTTATTTGGGCGAGCAAAGCCGGAAAGCGCGAGCCTCACAGGCGCCAGCAACAGAACCTGCAAGCCGAGGCGACGGTTTTGCGAAGGCTGGAGAAACGCTTGCGCGCTGGAGACATTTTCGCCGTTTCAGGAGCGGATCTGAGAGAAAAAAAAAAACAAAAACACAAAAAAAGGAGATCCCGGGTTTTGCCACGGCC
Source organism: Harpia harpyja (assembly GCF_026419915.1). NCBI lineage: Eukaryota > Metazoa > Chordata > Aves > Accipitriformes > Accipitridae > Harpia > Harpia harpyja. The sequence continues at coordinate 319,301 of NC_068947.1, forward strand.
GCCGCCCCTCGCCCCGTCCAGCCAGCGGAGGCCGAGCAGCCCCCAGGGCCCTCCCCGCCCCGCGCACGGGTGACTAACGGCTCGGCCTGCCGCGGGCGCGCAACGCCTCCCCTCACCAAAACAATGAAGGCCGAGAAGCCCACCCGCGAGGGGACATCCCTCCGGGGGAGAAGCCGCCTGCCCCTCTCCCTGCGCGCGGGAGGGGGGTGGGGGGCCGCGGCCCTGCCCCGCCGCCGGAGGCCGACCCCCGCACCTCCACCTGCCCGCGCTGCCAGCAGCGGCGGCGTCACCCGTGACTGCTGCCGCCTCTCCTGCGGCCGCGGCTCCCCTCACCCGGCGACCGCCCGCCGCCGCCGCCTCCTCCTCTCCGGCGCCGCGACCCCCAGGGCCCCGGCCCCGCCGCCCGCAGCCCCGCGCCCGTTGCTCGGCAGCTGCGAGTCAACCCAACCTGCCGCCTGTGCGGGCGGTGCCAGCGGCGGGCGGAGGGGGGGGGAAAGGATCACGGCTAGCTCCTATTGGTCGAGGAGGGCGCGGGCGCGGCCGGAGGCCGGCTGGCTCCTCTGCTACTGGTGGGTTGAGGTGTCAGAGCGGGCTTGAGGGCGGGGCCGGGCGGCTAGCGGTGTCGGTTGAGCGCGGCGCTAGGGAGGGGCCCCGGCGGGCGGGCGAGCGGAGCGAGCGAGCGCGCGCGCGCCGCCGTCTGTGAGGAGAGCGGCGGCGGGCGAGCGCGCGCGCGCCGCCGTCTGTGAGGAGAGCGGTCAGCGGCGGCGGCGGAGCGGAGGTAGGGGAGCTGCGCGGGGCCGGGAGGTCGCCCCTTGCCCTCCGCCGCCCTCACCCGTCACCTCCCGCCTGCCGGGCTCTTACTACTACTGCTGCTGCTGCTGCTGCTGCGGCGGGGCAGCCCCGCGCCTCACCCTCTTCCCTCGGCTCCGTTTCCCGCCCCCGCGACCCCCGCCGCCCCCCCCCCCCGCCCCGTCCCGCCGGGGGCCGTTTCTTGGCGCAGCCGCCGCGGGGCCGGTGGCCGCCTCCGCCGGCGGGCAGCGCCGCACCCCGCTCCGCTCCGCAGCCCAGGTGCGCCTGGGGCCGCGGGGGCGAGGCTGCGGTGGCGGGCGGGGTCCGGCGGCGGCGCGGGGTCCGCCGGCCGCCCCCCGCGGGAGGGGGCAGCGCCCGCGGGCGCGGCCCCGCCCGGGCCCCGCCGGTGGTGGTCGCAGGGGGGGTGCCCCGGGAGGGGCGGGGCGCGGGCTGCCGGGCTCCGCCGGGGCCCCTTGCCCGGGGCTACCGCTGCCCGCCGCCTCCCCGGTGTGCCTCCCGCCCGGTTGGAAGGGCTCATGGCTGTTTCTGAAAAGATACTCCTTAGATGGCTATGGTTTGGGGGGGGGAGTGTTTCTCTGGGTTTTTGTGTGGTGGTTGGGTTTTGCTTTTTGTTTGGTTTTTTTTTTTTGCTCTTAAATCAGTCGCACTGTTGCTGGGCTCGTGCATTTTCTCTGCCGGTTGTGAGAAATACACGAGTAGTTCTCAGGCAGGTAGGTGGTGATGGAGAGCGTCAGAGGGGACAACACCCAGGAGAGAGAAGGCTGTTCCTGGGTTTGAGCCGCTAGGAAGGAAAGGGATGCCGGGATTCCTATTGCTGGGCTACTCCTTGGGTCTGCTCTCAGGTTTCGTCTTTTGTATGGGTCGGTGAGCAGGGAGAACTCGGTTGCTGTCCTTGGACTTGGGCGTGTGGAAGGGAGAAGGGTTTTTTCGAGCAGGGTTCTGTGTGTTTGCAGCAATGCCTCTTCCTGGGCTGGAGGAGCGAGGAGCTCTGAGCTCTATTCCATTCTCCTCGGCGTACGTGAGGACTCTGCGCACTGTTGCTGTTGCTGAACTACTCCAGCCTGGCTGTCGGAGATCCTCCTCCTGCCTGCACCGTGCCCTGCCTCCCACTGCTGCGGCAGGTAGCTGTCTGAAACGGCAACAGCGGGAAACTGCCCCCCTGGAATTGGCAATGAGCACGCAGATTCCTCCGTGCTGTGCCTTGGGCGAGGGAAGCTATTACCTGACTTCTACTCGGTAGTCTTGTCGAGACGGTAATACATTAGTCAGTCGTATCTGGAAGAGTTCTGATTTATCGCAAATACATGTTTGTTTAGCAAAGCTTTGGAACGCCTCGAATAGGCTGGGAGAGAACGTAACACGGAGGAGGGCTAGGAATAGCCATTGGCACGCTCATAGAGGCAGATCGTGAGCGGCCTTCAGGTTCTGCAGTGTTGCTGGAGAGAAGTTCTAAATTGCCCTGTTAGTTTCTTTTGTTGTCCTCAGCCTCTCTGCTGTTTCTCGGAGAGATGTTGAGCACTGCCAGCTTCCAGTAAAATCAGTGATCAAGCTGTATATTGCCAATTGATAATCGTTTCTTGGCTAGTACAATCTACAATTCCCCCTTGATTTTACTATCTGTGAGGACGCTTAACTATTTTTTTCCCAGATCTCAATGTAAGGGTGTCAAATCTAACATTTCAAATAGTTTGTTGGGTTTGCATGAAACAACATGATCTTTAAGATTTTTCTTAAAGTCTTTGTGTCTGTGTGTGTGCTGACTTAACAGTGAAGAGATCTGCAGTTGCGCGGGGGAGGGAAGCAAGCTTTTTATAAAATATACCTGCCTGTAGTAGAAACACAAAGCACCATTTTAATAGCTGGATTGAATAATAGAAGTATTGGCTTTTTCTGTTGTGCAGACTTAAATACTACCTCTAGTTGTGTGGGTGTTTAAGATTTCTCTCATTTTGCTCATTTGGTAATAGGAAGGAAAATCTCCCCCTTTGTACTTCTGGCAAGATATTCTGCAAGGAGAGAGCTGTCTGCCTAAAGAAGCCTCTGCATTGAATAACTCTCAAGAGTATGGCCTTGTTTGGCAATATTTAACTAAAACTGTAGTATTTAGGGATTTAAATCAAAATTGTATCAAGATCTTTGTCACCATATTTTAGCCCCTTAGATTTTTCTAGCATGTGGAAAAACTGGATTATATATTACAGTGGTGAAAGACCATAGTTCATAGGAAAGGGGAGAAATCTAAAGCTGTAGCAGTCAAGTGCTATACCATATTTTGGAACTAGATCTTTTGAATTAATTTCAACCAGTGCTTAGACCTGCAGTTGAAAGCAGTTATCATCATTCAAAAATACACATGTAAAAAATACTTGCATTATGCCCAATTTTTAACTTTAATTAAATGTTGACAATTTTAATGAATCTGATATATAACCCATTGTTGTTTTATGTTAAAGTTTTTTTTTTTTTTTAATGTCTTAGGTCTGAACTTTATGGAAGCTGAAACTAGAAATTTATTTTGATTCCTTTTGTCTGACATTAAAACAAGAGTTGTAACATACCTGTTAGTATGGTAGCTGATCTGCTCTGGCTTAGTTTTCAAAACTTGAAGTGTTGAACTGCAGATCCATTTTAATGTTCTCATAGATCCTTTCAGTTTAGTTTAATAAAGATGAGGAAAAAAATACACTTTGAGACTCAAATACTGAAATGTTTACTGTAGCTCTATATTTCTAACAAACCCCTTGAGAATATCAATTTCATAAGCTTTTTTTACTAGTGAAATAGCTATAGGAAAATGTAAAAAATTGTACAGTCAGTATAGAGGGAACTTATTTTTATAAAGAGGTTTGGGCTAGTCTGTTGGAAACTATTATTGGAGCACTGGTATAGTTAACACCATGTTGCAGTATTTAAAGGGTGGCTACAAAGAAGATGGAGACTCCCTTTTTACAAGGAGTTGTAAGGAAAAGATGAGGGGTAATGGGTATAAGTTACTCTTGGGGAGATTCCGGTTGCACACAAGGAAAATTTTTCACAATGAGAACAATCAGCCATTGGAATAATCTCCCTAGGGAAGTGGTGGATTCCCCAACATTGGACACTTTTAAGATTCAGCTGGACAGAGTGCTGGGCCATCTTGTCTAGACCATGCTTTTGCCAAGAAAGGTTGGACCAGATGATCCTTGAGGTCCCTTCCAACCTGGTATTCTATGACTCTATGTACTATAGTGCCAGCGTGGTTTGACACTAGCAGTGGCTATTTCTGTTGTTGTATGGAGCAGGACTGTGTGAGTGGGAGGAGAGCTAAGACTGCAAGTGCAAGGTAGAATAATTTCTGTATGCAGAAAACACCCTCTCTCTATATATATAATGAAAAAACAGTTCAGTGCTGTTATAAAAATAGCTATTTATAATACTGACTATATATGGATGCTCTTGAAAACTGTTCACATATAAGCATTAGCTTTCTCTCTCGAACACACAACAGTCAGCAGTAGAAATCTGGAAAGAAAAAACTAACCAGCAGTTTTCCTAGGTGTTATTTAAGCTCTGGACAAGATACGAATTCTTATTTATGAGTATTTTCTTGAGCTTACATGCTTACTCTGAGCAGAGCATGAACATGGGTCATGAAACAGTAATGAGAGGGAGCTACCCTGAAAATGTGTGACATGGAGGATAAATGAAGTCATTGTGAACTGTGTGCTCATCATGTGAAAGGAACAAGAATGGCTTGCATTTGTCACAACTGCTATTGGAGAATTTTAAAGAATTTTAGCACTACTCATGAGCGAAACATAGCAACTCTAGATTTTTATCTTGATTTTTACATTAGAACGTCAAAGCATGAGAGTGATCAGTGACTTGCTATCACTAAAGAATGTATGTAATACAATGAGTAATAGAGTTTATTTCCTGGTTCCAAATTTTGTATTCTGATTATAATACTTTAGTATCTAGGTGGAGATTTGTTTGTGAATGGTAATACCAGCTTTCCGCATCAGAAGCAGTAAGAATTAATTTCATAATATAAAAGAAATTGAGCATTAAAACAATACATAAGTAAACTGAGGAAATCACTGTTACATCAGCCCTCTTGCTGAGTCTGTGCAGTTTCATAATATTAAATATGGATGAAGGAAAGATGCTAAACATCTGAATGTTCACAACACTAATGTATTCAGCTTTTAAAAATAAGGGGTTTTATTTAGAATGTGATAATATATTTCTTTGTCACTGTGTTAAATAAGATATTTTAGCATAGCAGAAATAATTGTGTTAAATATCTTGATGAAATCACAATGAAAGAACAAAATAAATTTAAAAGGTTCTGCATGTCTTAAACTCTGTTGCTATAGAAATATTGCATATATTTTTTTTCCTCCCTTCTCTGAGGCAACCATGAGAATTTCATAAGAATTGGCTGACCTTCAGAGAACTTCCATGCCTGTTTCCTTTAGGCAAAATAACTTTCAGAAATGAATGTATGGGCTCTCAAGTTAGAGTTGTGTTCTGCTTCTCTGATCATATGAAGGTTGATACCGAAGTGTGGTTATGTTTAATAGCTGTGGAGTCAAAATAATATATTGCTGTGTCTTAAAATGAGGAGAGTGTGTACAGAATAAATAGATAGTTATAGTTAATATATGATGACTTTCTATGATACCTGTGATACTGAAGTGTTAAGGTCTCCAGAAGCTTTTAATTCTAGCTTTAGTGTAATTAGATTTATTTTTCTAACATTACTTCAGAAGAGATGTGTGTTCCAGTTTGACTTCAAACTTGTATTCCTAATCTAAACTGGTTGAACCTTCTGGTGTTAGAATTGCCCATTAATGTCTTGAAAATTAATCCTTTAGTTGATTTTAACAGTAGGATAAAATAATTTAACACTGACACTTATTTTGGAAAAAGAAGATAATCTTGCTGTGGGTGGCATTCATGAGAAATACTTGCCTGGCAATTTAAAAAAAAAAGGGGGGGGGGGAAGCCCCCAAACCAAAAAAACAAATTTCTTCTCTGAAAAAAACAAAATGTGAATCAATTCTTAACTGAATCCTCATTATGCCAGCCACATAGAGCTCCATTATTTTGGTGAATTGTATCATTGTCTCTGTTAACCTTTTCCTACAGATGACTGTAGAAGTACAGGTGTTAATGGTAACACACCGCTTCATTCAACTGAGGGAAAGTGAGGATGTGGCTGCAAGGTTTGGTAGAATCAAATATTTATTCAACTATTAAGTGTAAAAAAAAAAAAAAATAATTCTTGGAGACAAAACTTTTTTCACCCCTTCCTACTTTTCTTCATAATTAGGTGTCAGCATTTAAAAGTCATCATGTACTGTAGGAACCGTACATTTCTTAATTAATTCAGAGAAATGGTTAACACTTACAATTATTTATTTGTAGGGGAGAATTCTTATTTAGCTTAATTCCTTAGAACTATATTTTGGTTGATCTCATCATCTAACAGCTAATTGTGAAACCCTTGTGTTTGTGGGGAAACCCTTAGTTTTCAAACTCATAGAAGTCGTGATCTTGAAATGGATTTTTTTAAGTTCCTACTGAATTTATGATTATCTGGGGTAACTATCTGGCATAGAATCACTCAGAGTTTTTCAGTAGGTTTGGTTTACTTTGAGTGAGTTTAGTGCTTATGCAGTGAGCAACTACTCAGCTGTAAAGTCCCACTTACGGGTGAAGTAAGTGAATAGCTACTTGAGTGTACATCATCAGTTCAGTGCTTTACAGTCTCATCCCTTTCTGACCTTGAGAAGGTAGGTCTTTCTCTTTGGCCTGTATGTGATAGACGGGGTGACATTTTAACTTGTTAGAACAATCTGATTTGATGGCCACAAAATAACTGCCAGCTGGTAACTTTTTTTAAGCTTTGTACCAGCAAGTGGGACTTTGTACTCACATATTTAAAGCATATAACTTTTGAATTAAACTTCAGAGCACAGTAAATTTGTGTTTATAAGCCTTCTACTTGTTGCTACATTTCCTAATCTTAAGAAGGTCATATTTATTTTTCATGTAATTCACATCTCAAACTCCCTGTGCTTGCCTACACGTGCATTGGCATTATGCTGGTATGGTAGAGCAGAAGGTCCAGTGTTCCCTGAATGTTGCAGACTCGTGATGCTAGATGTTATGCACTGCTTTTTCTCTCCTCTCCCTTTTCATCTGGACAACATTTGTAGATGATGGCAAAGAGGAAACTGTTCTTATGGGAGTCCTGTAGTAGATAAGCTTCAAAAGCTTGCTGGAAGAATTTGGATATTACTGTCTGCTAGCTCTTACAACAAATTTCAGTATGCTGGGTAAGAGTATCTTGCATGCTGCAGCATATCATGTTAATTGCCGGTTCATCAGAGCAGTTTGCCATGAATAAATGTAATATAGTTTTTGCTCTGTGTCTTCCAAAATGGTGGGTTTTTTTATAAATTGCAGTTTTGGCTGGTACCTGAAATAGTAGTATCAAAACTGAGGTGCATGGAAGGTGGGGATATGTCATAGTCAGCTTTTCGTAAAGCTCTTCTTGTCAGAGCTATTAGACTTGTTCTAAATTCCTGTTAACCTGCTGTGTTCAGTAAAAACTTTACAGTAGCTGAAAACAAATTGCAGGAAAAGTTTCCTCTTCTGTTTTTTATTTTGAACACTTGGCAGCATTATGTTTATTCCCTGGAGTCACTTAAGCCTGTTCTACAAATACTTGTGCACATGTAATAAGTTAAACATATGTTTAACTTCAGTTGTATTGCTTATGGAGGAGTGTATGCAGGATGGGGGCCCATCTGACTTCAGTTTTTATGTGACCCCCTTCAGAGGTGAAGAAATGTTAAAACTGTCAAAACATACAGCACCTCATATAGTATATGAAACTGTTTTTAATCTCGCATCTTAACTGATATTTCAAATTCATGTTGTTCAAAGTAGTTGGTAGATGTCCTGGCAGCTCTTAAGTGTTTTCTGTGTTAGAATGTACTTTGGGGATGAAAAATAGGGGCTGGGCATAGGTTTATGATAACTTAGAACAAGTTTGCTTTTTATGTTATGTACCATTTGAGATCAAAAAAAAGTTTAATTTGCTTATGGGTTACTTATGTATAGAACTACTCATCCAAAAGTTAAAGCTGTTTATTAGTCAAAGAGTAGTAGGCAGTTGTCATAGCAGTGATAATAAGTTTTAATAATTTTCAGTTGTGAACCTTTGAACATGTGCTTTTTAAAATTATATCCTTTTTTATTGCAAGATGCGTGTTCACTGAAGTGAGGCTGAATCTATTAATAAATATAGAATACACCCCCTGCTCCCCCAACTTTCTGCTGCTGTTTTTAATAGGACTGCTTAGGGTAGTTTGAAGTGATAATTGACATCAGGGGTGGAAGAGGGAACTCAGGAGGTTGTCTAGTTAGCCCTTTTGCTCAAAAGCAGTATTTTCCTAAAAACATATTTATTCCTAAAATGTCACTAGGAAGAAGTTGTGTAAAATTAAATTACTCTTCTCTTTCCAGGGCACCTCTTTTTTTCCCTTTGCTATGTTCAACTCATTTTCATGACACTGCTGCATTATCTTCTTGCACTTGAAAAGCGAATTCCAGCTAAAAGGAAGCAAAGGTGTTTGGTGCAAGATGTTTTTCCCTTGCTCTGATCTCCCCCCTTTTTTTGTTTCTACTCTTAATCTGCCACATCCACAATGCTGCCATCTGGTTGTTTGCTTAACTTCTGCGAAAATGCTTCCAATCTTCCTTGACTTGCTTGTCAGACAAGGATGGAGTTGCAGTATCCCCGAATCCGCTACTCCAGACACGCACACGTAGTATGCTGTTATCTACCTACATCTATAAGCTTTAAAAAAAACCCAAAGGAAACCTCCCAAATCCCTCACCTTAACTAATCCTTGTATGAAAACACCTACAATGAGTCTATGCTCACTTCAGAAGTTTCGTGCTTTAAAAACTTAATTCTACCTTATGGACCTCTTCACACTTTCCTGGTCCATCTGTTCATCTAGCACAGCTTCTTTTCTATCCCTTCACACAATCTAGGCTGTTGAAATGCAAGACGCCTTTGCAGATCCTTTAATTGGTAGTAGTCTTTATTTTTATTTCTTTACACCTTTTTTTATTTCTTAAAAAAAACAAAACAAAACAAACAAATGAAAACAAACCAACCAAAAAAACCCCAAACGAACCCCCCCCCAAACCAACTAACCAACCCCCCAAAACCTCACCCCAAAATCTTGAGTTTCTTCTTTTTTTGTTGGCATTATTATTATGAAGGATGTTTTAAATTACGTGCCATTATAATGTTTTTATGCAACCATTCTTCTTCCACTTAACTGTGAAATCTTGTTTGGGTACAGCTTGTGTTTAAAGACAGTTATTTATGGAGCGCTGTAGCTGTACATCGTGATGTACAGTCAGTAATGTGTTGATCCGGTAAGTCTATAGACTAAAGCTACTACTTTATGCAGTATAGCCTATTATAAAACAGAAAACCTTGAAGTGGGGCGTGGCTAGTGCTGATGAAATGCTTTGAGGAACAGGTGGGACTTTGAAGTTTTTTTTTAGTTTGAGGGAAGGTTGCTTATGCAATTGTTCCATCTGTCCATCCATCTGTCCATTAGCCTGTCCTCCCACCCTGCCAGTAACTTCTGAACCACTTGCTCAATTCCTAGTCAACTTTGGCAGAGGGACAGTGTTCTCCCGCTCTGCTGCAAACATACAGGTTTTAGGGAAACAGGCAGATGGTTGGAGAAGAGACTGTGCAAGGAACAGGGGGGAACTCTGTTCTGTGTCTCTGTGGTCAGCCTGTAGTAATACCTATTATGGCGTTTGCTGCCTTTTGCCAAGCTACTGTGCAAAGTAAAGATAGTACGGAAAGTGAGAGACGTGAAGCTGATGTGATAGGTGATTGCATTGTGCATAATAGGGGGATATCACGGGGGCAATAATTTGGGGATGTTATTCTAGGAGGGAAGTAAGGGTACTCTCATGGGTGGACATGGGACCCAGAGTTATTGTGGGAGACCTGTTTGACAGTGCCTGGTGTAGGTTATGCAGAAGTGTAACTTATGTTTTTAAAGAATGTCCTATCTTCAAAGGAATTGGGGAAAGAGCTGCTCAGTTTAAAGCTATCATAAAGAGCAAGGAAAAAGGAGCGAATTGTAGGTGGAATAGAAAACATGTCATCTGATGTACGTGGGTAAGAGGTTGTACATATCCCACAAAGTCAGTGACAGAAATATGAACTTGATGCAGGAAGAGTGGCAGCCGACCAGGAGGAACATAGAACTTCATATATAGAAGAGAGGGGAATTTGAGAGAAAAGAGGTGCTGTAGCACAGCAAAATGAATTGAAATCACTGAAATATTTCTCAAAAAACTTGGAGGGCTGAAATGTTTTGTTCAGTTTAGGATTTTAAGAATTCTACAACTTCAACACAACAAATGGGTTGCTTGACTTTCTTTAAAACCTGTGCTACTACTAGAAATAAAACCAGATTTCAGTATGAAGGTGACAGTGTGGGATGCCCATGGTAATAGTAACAAAACAGTATTTTCAGAAGGTGAACCTTGACTCTGCTTTTCCTAACCAAATAGCTGTTCCTGTCATTTGGAGATCATTAAATCTGTTTCAGTGAATTCTATACATATTGATGTTTTAGTTGCCTAAAGCTCTGTGAGTGAACAGCCTATTTGAAAAAAGTCATGGTCTGTCTTCTGTTAACCTAGCTGTTTTGCAGTTGCTATTGCTGACTCAAATTGTGATGTAACTCTCAGAAAAAAAAATCCATGTGTATTTTTAATTAATGTGTTGAAACTTAAGATTGTTTTAACTATAAGTTTGGATACTGGGAGATGTTTTTTTGGTTTGGGTTGTTTTTCTTTTTTTCTTGTGGGATATATGAAATTTGTTTATACAAGTCGCCATAAAATACAGTGACTAAAATTGTGTTGCAAATAATATGCATGGATGAGGGGAGATAGGAAGGTATTTGTATTAAGGCCAAAGTCTGCTTGCCTTTGATCATACAAGTACTGAACAGCCCTGTGAGGCTAGGAGGCCTATCCTGTATTTTTCCACACCAGTAAAATGGGTGACCTTTTCTTTGACTGTTCCAGTTATATTCACTTAAAATAACATTTGAGCTATTGTTGGCTATTTCACTGAAAATGGAATGGCAGATCAAGCTTGTTAGCTTGCTCTTCTTCAAAGAAATTAACAAAAAGGAAGTATGGTGTCCTTTAAATAATAAAGCTTCAATGCTAGTGAGACAAGATTGTTCAGTTATAGAAAATATGAATAAACAGTTTTAATCCAGTAAATTTACTTTCTCACTCTAAAATCAATGTTTGTTTTTTTAAAAATACTAGTTCTTACACTTTTTTAATATCTCAGATTTTTAAAGAATTTGACAATGGTTGTAACTTTCACTTTGTGACTATCAAACTATTTCCTGTTTTTTTTCTTACATTGCTTAGGGCTTAATATATAACTTCTTGCTCGCTTCCTGATTTTGATCATTAGTTTTATTTTTGGTCTCTTTTTACCTTGTGAAATACAGCTATAGTTAAAACAGAAAGGTCCCCACCAAAATGTGCAAGCTGCCAAGCCTCATGCACCTTTACCATCCAACAGATGTACATGCACCCAAATTTGGGGGTATGTGACTTGTAGTATAAAATGTACAAGGGTGATGGTGTAGGGTATGTAATGCATGAAAATAAGAGTGTGTTTTTATACTGTCAAACCTTGAGGGTGGGGTCTGTATGATGGGACCCCCATCCTAATCTGTGCTGATGGAAGCTGCTGTACAGGTAAATGACCACTTCCAGTTTCTTCCGCCTGTTGTGAATGTAACTAATACTTAAAAAGGAAAATATGGTATCTTTCCTATTCTGAGAGCTGGTTTTGCATACAATGCTGAGAACTAAATAGTGGAAGCTGGGTTGCGGTAGTGGAATGGAAGCAGGGATGAAAAAGAGGCTGTTTTGTTGAGCATATTTACAGATTTTTCATCTGCTGTGAAGCCCTGATATCGGGAGACCTCTGCACTGGGTCTCATGGAAGACTGTGTGCCTTATGCTGGGCCGGCCGTGTGGCGAGAAGGTCTGGTGCAAGGCTGTGGTGAGAGGTTGCCCCTGTGGATGGGGCTCCCGCTAGCCTTGAGCCTTCCTGCTCAAGGTTAAACACTGCCTGGGCAAGCTGTGCTGCCCAGGTATGGTATTATTCAGTGGCTACTAGTCCTTGTGCTGCGTTGCTAGTGTTTGAGAGGATATGTTGTGCTAAAGGTTTAATCTGGGGAGCTGCGGATTCAATTTAATGTTCAAGGTGTGGTATTTGGCAGCTCTGTATGTAGCATGTATATTTGTGCAATGTTAATTTATGGGCTTTTTTCATCTTTTCATGGTTCATTCATATCTCTCGGGATGAAAATCCACTCCACCTGTGAAGCTGAAATAATTGGATTTTTTTTCAGATGAGTGATAGATGAAGATTAAAATGGACCTCTAGAATCAATTACATTTGTGAGATGGATGGTAAATTTCCCCTAACTTCCTTTTCCTTGTCTGATAAACCTTACCATGTTATTGAGGAACCGCGGGACAGATTAAAAGAAATTGTAGGCTTTCATGTTCATTACATATGGCATACTGTGGTCGTGAAGTTCCTCTGCCGAAAACCAGAAATAAATTTGAACGTGATGTGAATTGCTTAACGTCTGCCAATGCCTAGTAGTTATATAGAACAGATTTTCGTCGTGATACCACAGCAGCAGTGGCGTTATAATATGCTTTAACTTGGAGTTTAAATCTAGAAGCAAAATACCAAAAGCTGAGATTGTTTTTAACATGCAATAACACTTGCATGAAAATACTTTTGTCTAGTTGCATTTTGCAAGCAAAAGCACAAGTATATTACTGTCGTGTAGTATGTGCTCATGTTTAGGTTCTGTAGGGCTAGGGGTAGAACAGCAAATGATGCTGGGCACCTAAGTATTTGTAGACTAGAGAATTTCCTGTGATACTTGCCTTAAGATTGACTCTAAGAGCACAAAAACGTACAAAATATACTGTTAATGCTCTACAGTTTTATTATAAATCAAACTGTTAAATTATTTGTTAAAAAATCAGATTTTAAATTGCAAAAGCCTTATTTCATACTGTACTTAATGTAGCTTGGCTAAAAAGTAGCTCTTAGGGATGTTTTGCTGCTGTTTCTAGTATTACTGCATGCCACTGATTCTCATACGGACCACTTCTGTAGTCATTTATGGTCCTTTATGTGGGACTGCCAATGGTGATGTATTGGTTTTGCGAAAATACCGTTTGTTTTTTTTTTTTAATATAAGGAATATACCTTTTGTGCCTTTGATGTGGAATATTTAAGAAACAGAGAAAATGATACCATGCTAACGGCTTATTTTCTCCTGATTAGTTTTTTAGAAAGCTAAAAGCACTTGTACAAAGGCCACAGGTTATATTGAAATTTTTGTCCTTTAAATGTGCCTCCAAAATACATGAACTGAAGAGAAATTATCCAAAAGGTATATGGAATACTGGAATATGAAGGGAATTGTATTTAAATCATTTTCAAGAAAGTCGTCTTCTGGAATATGTGTATACTACTTTTTTTTTTTTTCTACTAACTTCCTCAGTTTGATAAGTCTTTTCTCGGATTAAATGAAGACAAGTAGACGTTCTCTTTTGACCACTGTTCCTTAACAATACAGAGTAAACTAATGTATGTTGTGCTTTTCAGTTTTATAGTCGTTGTAACTCATTAAGATGCTTTCTAATAATTCCACCTGAGGAAAATAATGCTGCCATTTAATTAATAGCAAAACCAAATCATTGGAGGAGGAGAAACATAGCTCGAACTAATCTAAAAAAGGATGAAAGCAAGTGTTGAGCAATTGCACTGCAGTGCCTAAGAGAAATGTAATTCTCTTGAAGGAGAAACATACAAAATAAGTTTCCAAATTGATTTTGAGTTAAGATGTCAGTAGTGGGGTGACAGAATACTGTGCATGTGCCAGTGTTAGCTATATATGGTACAGCTGTGATTGGAGTGCTAAAAAAAGTGGAATATAAGTCAGGGTAGCAACTGGACTAAACTCCCGGTGAGTAAGAGTTCTAGTCTGCAGCCATTGACTAATGCTTATTTTGGTTCATTACTGTGGTTTTGAAATATTGTGAACATGTCATACCCGAATTAAAATCTAAACACTATTAAACATACACCCTTATGACCCTTCCCTTTCAGAACAGAAAGATTAGGTGAAAATAGGAATTGGTCATTGGGTAGCATGAAACAGATTAGTTAAATTGTCAGATAATTAAGAACTATTTACCTGCATTTGTTACATGTTAAAAGCTGTATTGCTTCTATCAGCACTGTTGGGAGTCAGTTTTTGCAAACAAGTAGTCTGAGCTTTTTGTTTAAAATTCTACCAAAATTATGGGACATCAAGTAAGCATAGTATACGTGTTTTGAAATTGCTCTCATGTCTTCAAGGAGTTTAGGTAGTAAAGCATTGTGTGCCATGGTATAAATGATATAACCAATTGTTCAAAGATATTAAGTGGGGTAAATAAAATACATTACATTTGGAAAGAGTGGGGAAAATAGACATGGTTTTAAAAATCTGTGCTGTATAAGGAGTTGTGCTGAGCATGACCTGAAGCAATACTTTGAGTTCCATGAATGGGCCTATGTAATTGCCTTGTTTTGCATGTCTTATTTTAAGAGGTCTGCGAAACAAGTTGGAGAAAGACAAATTGGAGCAAAATTTACGAAAACAGCTATCTATAGCATGCTTATGCCTTTTGGTAGAAACTGTGAATGTTCTGGGCTGTATCTGAATTTGCTATGTGGTTTTCATCTTTGCTTGGCTCTGTTCAGGGTGGTGGCTTTGTTCTTTCACGCGCCACTATTCATATGCTGGTGTTTATACAATTTTAAGGTAGAAAAGTGGTCAGTGTTTTCTTTGACACTTATTTGTAATGATTCTTTCAGTTAAAGAGTATAATCATCAAGTAGCCCCTTTGCAAAATAATAAACCTTCTTCCCCCTCCCCCCTCCCCCATTATATGGTAATACTATAAGCGATCCCTGTATTGTATTCCTTGCAGTTGAGACACAACTTAATTGAATCAGAACTGAAGGATGTGAACAGCAAAAGTTTTCATCTATTCTGCTTAAGAAAGCTGAAGGTAGAGCTTAAGTGGAAATGAGTTTTCCTGGTGGAGATACCGAGAAGGCATTTTAGGTAGATTTTCCAGCTTTGTCAATGGCATGAGGTGGGGTGTTCTGAGCAGACCTCAGAGTGTCACTGCTCCTATATCTGTATATAGGAAGTTGTTGGAACTTAATTTTCTTCTTTTGAATTATAGGGATTGTAGAGTTCTTGGCTCAGCACTTGAGATTACTGAATAGGAACAAAACCAAAAAAGAATCCGTAGGTTGTAGGCTGCTTTTAAGATAGAATACTGAAGTATACTGAGCTCATGTATTCAGTGATAATTGTCATTTCTCCCTAGAAGATCCAGTAATATGTCCTTCACTGTTTTGTCCATTTGTATTAAAGAGATGAAAGGTTAGGATTGTGCTTCAGGGTTTTTGCTTGTGCTTAGCGTTATGTTTTAAGTTGTTTTGTATTTTTTTGTTCTCTATTGCAATTTCATGGAATCCTGCAGACTGTCATTTCTTGTTGGGAAATATTGCTCAAATTATGAATGGCTAACCACTTAGTGATGCATTTTAATGAAGATTACCATTTTATGCTGTGACTTGCTTTGAACAAATTTGCTTATTTCTAGGACCTTGCTGTGTCTTCCAGTGAACCTCTGGAAGGTATGATCAAGACCAGTGGTAGAAATGGTACTTTTTTGTGTCATGGTCCTATTTTAGGATTGCTGCCATGGAGGACAGATGTTGAATAGGGTAAGTTTAGGAAGTGAATGGGGATTGTTTTATCTATTAACAATTATTTTAATGTGACAATGAAGGTGTTACTTGCCACATTTTTCTGGTTTTATTTATTATGGCTTTTTATGTGCTTTTCAGTAGCTTAACCATTGACTTCTGGAAATGATTAAGACTGTATGATGAATTACTGTTGAAGGGAATTTGTGGATGGTAGTCCTTTTCTAGAGAATAAGCAGATCTTGTAGGATCTGGCTAAGTTTTTTTGGTAAGACTTTGCACTTCATATTGTAATATGTATTTATTGAATATTAATGACGGGACTTTGAGTTCTTTTCTAACAACTGTATTTGCAGTGGGTGTTTAACAAGTAAATGTAGTGAATGTTAGGAGTTGGATCTCATAGCTCTTCTGTACCCAAATTCTCACTGCAGAGAGAGATCGAGATTTATTACCTAACTTCTCCTGGCTTGCAAAAGACAATAACAACCGCAGCACCATAATGAAATAAAGTTGGAGTCCCGAATCCATATAGTGTTCAAAAGTTTATCTGGAGGTTAGGTTACAATACTCTCATTTTCTGAAAAGATAAAGCATTTCTTTTGTGACTCTGTGTGTTGTTTAGTAACATAGTCGCTTAACATGGTTTGCTGTGAGAGGCAAGGTGTTAGTTTTGGTTTATTGTGAGCACCTCAAAATCTGACCTATCCTTTATATAATTTGTACGAGTGGAGGAAAAAAAGTCAGTTATTTAGTATGAGTTGTTCAACTGCATAATGCATTTTTTGGTCATACGTTTAACAGTTTTGTTCGTCTAATTAGGACACAAAACCCCACTATGATCATGACAATATTTTTCTCTTGAAGACTGAAGGCCTGGTAGTAATTAAGTTATAATTACATAAACTTTACATTTCTAGCTTTGCAGTTCAGTTGTACTCTTGTATATGAGAAAGTAAAACAAATGAAGTTAAAGAGTGTTTCTTCTTTATGAAATACGCAGGTAGTGTATATTGGGGTTTAAGGAATAATTAACAAATGAGGTGAAAAAATGTGGAAGTACCAAGAGGGGAAGCATTGCTTGTGAGTCTGGGAGAGGAGGGGGAAGTGTTTTGCTATAGTACCGCTATAAACACTTTTTACAAATACTGTAATTTAGGAACAGCAGGCTAATTTGCTTTTTCAACAGTGGGAAATACATATTTAGTGAGATCTGCTCTTACACTCTGTTTTATAGAGGGCTTAGTCTCTGTAGTTCTTGAATTTTCCAGTATGGATTGTTCTGTTTGGTAGGCTTTTATGGTTCTGAAGTTTTTTGAGACTTCTGCAAATGTTGCAGTAAATTAGGGAGAGAAAGAAAAAAAGTCTTGGTTGGGAAAAAGTCCTGGTGAAATATCAAGCTCAACACTTCTGTGTTTATTTTAGCAACAAAATTTAAGAACTTCATGCTTAGATGCCAGTTATGTGCTGTTTCAAGTTGAAATAGAAAAAAAAATTAATCTGCACTGCACATATATTCATTTTCACTAGAGCAAATAATACACGTGTAAACTCGATTCGATCCATTTGTTTCTCTGAAGTTTGAAGTTCTCTGTCACTCTGAAGTGAAGCCTACCTTTTTTTTTTACTCTTAAATAGAATTGCATTGAGTTTTATAATACCCAGTATCAAATTAGATTAGATGATTACATTCTTGCAAATAGTTCACTTGTATGATACAGAAATACTATGTGTATAGTTTATAAAGGCAAGATGATCTTCTTAAGGGAAGAAGTCTTTTGTATGCTATGTGGGTTTTTAATCTTTTTGGGTTTGTCTTATGTTGCTCATTTTTCTTCCCCAAGTGTGATTTTGAAGCTCTTCAATTGTAACATTAAGAAAGTGTCTTTTGAAAATTATGGCGAACTATGTTTTATCAATTGAATTAGAAAAAATAAATACTGAAACTAGTTAGCTAATTGTCTTTTATTTCTGCTGCTTTTTTGACAGTTGCCTTTGGATATTTACAATACACAGTCAAATTTTTAAGAATAAAAAACTCTAGCCTTGCTATTTTTGTTTAAAGCTGTGGCTATGATAGCTTATCCATAATGGCGACAGTAATAAAATGAAATACTGAACTAGAACTGTTCCCCAAAGTCTTATTTGCTGTCAGATATCCCAGAAAACACAGAATGTTGCAAGGTGTTAAAATAGTAAATCATATTTTGTGCATAGGAAGTCTGTCCCAAATGAACTAGAAAAGCTGATGCTTGTTTTCTTGTTTCAGATGAGACATTAATGCACTGATCAGGTACTTTGAAAGAAGGAAACATGCAAGATTTCATTCACCTCTAGAAGACTGATACGTATACGTAAAACTGACACTACTTAATAGGCTCTGCTAGTGGGTATTAGGTGTAGCAAGTTCTGCTTTGTTAGTGATCTTCTACGTATGGAAGTTCTGCTGTTATTCTGCTGCACTTCCCTGTGGCTAAGATCTTAATACATGGTGGTATTAATGAGATTATTGTCAGCAGCCTTTAAAATTTTAACTCTGATTTTCATCAAGGTACATTTCATGACTGGAACTCATACACATATGAACTCTTACTTTCTATTACTTGCCTGAGAATAAAAAGTCACTGTTACTGCCTGTAGGGTTTGCTTTACAGCGTAAGGTCACGTGACTGTGATAACAATGTTTAGAAAACTGCTAGCTGCCTTGAATTGTGGGCAGGAGCAAAGGAATATCTCAGGGCTAAAGAGGATTATGGCAAATTAAAATGCAGGCGTTAACCATGGACCAGGATGCTATAGAAGAAGAAAGGGATAACATGAAGCTTTGCACTCCTCCTGTTAAATTTGGGAAATGCCTTCCTGTTGTCATGTAATACCCTTAGACACATCATGCACTATAGTTTGAGATAACTCCAAAACTCTCAAAGAATCACAGAGTAGTTGGGGCTGGAAGGCACCTCTGGAAATCCAAACGCCCTTCTCAAGCTGTGTCAGCTCGAGCAGGTTGCCCAAGGACCATGTCCAGTCATGTTTTGAGTATCTCCAACATGGAGACTCTGCAGGCTCTCAGAGCAGCCTACTCCAGTGTTCAGCCCTCCTCACTGTTGCAGTGTTTTCTTACGCTCATACAGAACTTGCTTTGTGTCAGTTTGTGCCCATTGCTGCTTGTCCTTTCAAGGGCACCTCCAAGAAGAATCTGGATTCAAAACTTTGACTGTTTTGATTCTTAGAGCAATTTTGTTTAATAATAAATAAATCTCATTATTGTGTTTATGGGTCTTCACTAAGAAGAGGTATTTTTAAATTAATCTTGAACTTTCACTTTTGATCATATTTATGAAAATAGCATATGAATACTTCACAAAATCCCGTAACTCTCTCCAAATGACCTTGAAAAGTTAACTGCATCTATACATTACTGAACTGGTTGCTATACTTCATTTGGTTTTCAAATTTAAAGGAAGAAAAGTTTCTGTTCTCCAACTTGTGAGATGAACCCTGCTAATTTTGCTTGTATTCTGAAAGTGCTTTGAATGACTGGGGAGAATGTTGAGCATTTTTTCCTCCCTCAGCCATCAGTGAGGTTCACAGATGTTGCTTATGCAGTTACAAACAATGTTGCTCAGCAGCTTGTAATCTGATCAGAAGACACTACCATATCCCTTTCAGTCTCAGGAATACATGTTCAACCTGCAGCTGGTTAATTATCTCTTAAGCAGTTCCTCTCTAATTCATTGGTAAACTCTGCTTATTTTATATTTCTGTGGATTAAGCTTCTGAATTAACAAAATTACGAGAAACATCGCAATCTTACTGATATGATCACGATGATGAAAGCGGATGGTTTAGTCCATGGCAGCATGTTCTTCATGCTGATTTTTCATCTCAGAGGTGCTAAAGATTCTAGTCATGAACAAGCAATGTTATTTTTTGTGAGATTGCCATGGTGATCAGGTAGGTTGTGGAGCACAGCGAAGAAATACCTTTTCTCAATTTATGAGCTTAGGAGAAACTGAGAATTTGGGAACCCCCGTTCATCTGAAGCTGTTGGGATTTTTCATGTCTTGCCAGTGCCATTCTGCTGCTGTTAAAACTGCAAGGGGGGGGGCAGAGCACAGTAGCCCTAGTGTTACGGTGCCAGTGTGAAACTGGCTAACTAATGCTTGCTAGCATTTGAGTTTACGGAGTGTCCTTAGTTTGCAGGTGCTGATGGTGCATGTCTGAGTAACTAGCTAACCTTGGTTTCGGCTGGGATGGAGTTAATTTTCTTAGTAGGTGGTACAGTGTGTTTTGGATTTAGTGTGAGAATACTGTTGATAACACACTGATTTTTAGTTGTTGCTAAGTAGTGCTTATCCTAAATTAAGTTTTTTTCAGTTTCCCATGCTCTGCCAGCAAGCAGGTGCACAAACAAGAAGCTGGGAGGGACTGTGGCCAGGACAGCTGACCCAAACTAGCCAAAGGGATATTCCATACCAGAGAACATCATGCTCAGTATATAAACTGGAGGGAGTTGGCTGGGGGGGGCGGATCACTGCTCGGGCACTGGTCAGCGGATGGTGAGCAGTTGCATTGTGCATCACTTGTCTTTTCTTGGGTTTTATTTCTCTTTTTCTTACATTCCTTTTCATAATAATAATATTATTATTACTATATTTTATTTTATTTTAGTTATTAAATTGTTCTTATCTCAACCTGTGAGTTTTACTTTTTTTTCCTGATTCTCCTCCCCATCCCACTGGGTGGGGGGGAGTGAGCAAGCCGCTGCATGGTGCTTAATTGCTGGCTGGGGTTAAACCATGACACCTCAGTAGCCTTCTGCAAGTGTCTTGTCTTTTATCACAGGACTTTCCAGCCATTGCTGGAACTGTGAGGTTTCTAAGTAAGTCTTTTTTACCAGCTGACCTTCTCAGCTTTTTCTACTGTACGCCCTAAATACACGCAAACCCAGTAGCATGGATGTAACATGAGAAAAATTCTTCACACACAGTTGAACATTTTCTAATGATCTCCTCCTATTGCTACAGCAATTGGTCCTGGAACTTTTGTGCTGTTATTGCAATTTGCTTGTTACTACTGAGGCTGACTTGCAAGGCATTATGTTTGTCTCTACAAACCACAGTGTATTTGCAGTGATCACTGTTACTGTGGGATAGTATAGATTAAAACAATACTCTGATTAGCAGTTGTTGCTGTTGGTACAGGAAGAAGTAACTCTAGTATTCTGATTGCAACATTGCATTATTAATATGTTTAGATGTCCATTTATTCTTGCAATGTTCTGCTGTGGAATCGCTAAAGTAGGGGTTAAAGATGTATGGAATGGGATCATATGGAAGGGGATTTAATACAGCAAAAATGCTTAATTTATATAGAAACAATTAATTGGACTTAAGTGAGGCTGTGCAAGAATTGCTGCGGAGAATAATGTTACATGTATTATAAAGTCCATTGTTACTGCTCTGCATAGGGAAGCTCAGCACTTGTGCTAGAGACATAAGCCTTTTAACTGGTTTGTTTTACAATGAACGATACCCGAGTTAGTGAGCTCTTAGTGTCTTCTCTCAGAAGTTCATAGTTTGGCCCGTAAAATGAGTATGTACAGTACTGAAATCAATGAGGTGATTGACTATTCTTATGTACAGGGTTTTAAAGGTGAATGTCATGGCAGAGCAGGACAATTTGTAGTTATTTTGAAGAAGATAGGTGATTTTTCGGATCCCTCAATTTTTTTTTTTTTTTCCCCAGGGTAAAGCAGTGTAGAGAAAAACATGGGTGCTGAAGGATCTTCTATAAAAACTAGTAACTGGATGGAATGCAGGCTTAGTGCCCTTCTCCTTGTGTGCTCTGATGCAGACTGATTTGCCTACCAAATCATAGTGGCCCAAGGAGATGGGAACTAAGAGAGATACCACTGCATTACAGTTTGAGATACAAATGAAACTCAGGATTTTGCCGAAATACGGGTTCGTGGAAAACAGTATTGCCAGTAATTAACTGGTATATGTGATCAAATATCTTTTGCTTTTCTCCAAAGCTTTCATTTCTAGTTTCAGTTTAACTAAGCTGCAAAACAGGTTCCATGATCTATATTTAAACAATACTTAACTGCTGAGGACGCTGGTCCCAAATACCATTCTTTAATTGGTCGTGTAACATTTCCCTCTTCACAGGAACACAAAGGCAGTCCCAAAATTGAATCTGATAACTTTAAGTTTTATAATTACAAGTAGAAGTTATAAATTTTATTAGGAAAACGTGTTGTCACAATTGAGCATTTCTTTTTAACTTGTTCATTTACTGTAGTGATGCTCTTATGTGGTCCCTACTGACCACATGGATACAGTGAGTGATGCTAAGCCTCAAGAGAAATAAGTATTGTGAATGAACATTGAATCACATTTTTTTGGCAGATACATAAATCCAATTATCAATATTAATCTGCAGTGTTAATCCAGCAAGCAGAATTTATTAATGCTTTTTGTGGTAGTGAAATGACAGCACCACCCAGAAATGAGTTTTAAAGGCTCTGGTGAGAGTATGCTGAGTCTCTGCTTAGTACAAAACAATATTAAACACTTAATACATTTCCTCTCAAGCTGTAGAGTTTTATTTTTCTTCTTGTGACAGAAAAAAAACATTCATGGAAAACATTTTAGAAAGCCCAAGTAACAAAAAGTGATAAAAAGATAAAAATGGATATAAAAGGCTAGGGTTTGAGGGGTTTTATCCCAGTTACCATTCTAGAAAATGCCAGTTTTACTAATGAAACTTCTGCTCCGTTCAGGTAATTCTGAAAATGTCCTACTGAGTAAGCAACTGGCAGTCTTCAACTTAAATTACATTCGCATCTGTTTTAAGTCTGTATCAGTTTGCTGATCTAAGTTTTGTGGTAAAGAAATTACACCCATGCAATATCTAATGAATTGCCGTACTTCAGAAGGGAGTGGTTCCCCCACCCCATATGTAGGATTTGAAACACTTTCCTTGGGTAATTGCCTTTCATTTTGTAGCCCATTATCTTTCCCGCTTTTTCTGTTGTATTGAGCTTTTGTTTTGTTACAGTTCTTTATTTCAGCCTTTCCTGTTTCACCAGCAGCAACTCATCTGTTCTTGACTGCAGGTCTCCTTTATTAGATCTAGCAGAAGTCTAGTGTATCCATAATTTTACATGAACTGCTCTTTCGATTTAACCTGTTTTGTTTCATTTCACTAAGTGGAACTTCTGAAGAAGCAGAATTATGCAGGAAAAAAATGCTTGGGTAATTGATGTGGGCTTCTTGATATGGTCTTAAACTTAGGGCAGAACAGAAGACAGTTTAAGGAATTAAAAAACCAACAAAAACCCAAACAGAAACCCCAGATCCTGGTTCAATGTTTGTGCAAAGGTGTGGAGTTTTTTAGCTTTTTGTTCTTTTAAGACCACTGGCCGATCTGTTTATGATTTGCAATCCTTAGGCTCATTTTAAGAGCTCTATTTATTTTAAAGATCAAAGCATATACATTTAAAGCAGTCTTCTGTTTACCTTGCAGTGTCAGTTTTATTTGTCACTAAGAGCAAGGGAACCACCACTTCCACACTATATACATCATACTGAATCCGTCCCTTTCTCTTTGTCTCACATCTTTGCTCTAAATGGATCAAAGCCTTCATCAATATCATGGTTGTCAGCTTGAAATTTGTAGATTTGGTAATTGAATACTTAAACAGTACTCATATCCTATGATATATACAGATTTGGAGATAAAATGAGAGATCTATTAGTTTAGAATAGATGTTGATATATATGGGAGTTTCTAAGCTTTAAAAAAAAAAAAAAAAATTGATGTTTCTTTACCAAATGCACGAAAAGAAATGAAACATCTAATCTTACTAGATTTAGGGGGGGGGGAATCTTTCTTAGTAGACAGGTCTGGAACTACTATCTATAATTCAGGTTCCCAAAGCTTCCCCTTTTAGACCCAGCTTTTAAATTGCTTATAACTTTTGCCAAATGTGTCTGGGCTGACTTTTTTTTTTTTTTTTTTTTCCCTTCACGTTCCCTATACTGGATGACTGCCTCAGCCTGGTTATTTTATGGTTTTGCATGTGGTTCTGACTCTTTTATTTAATTCAAGGCAGAACAGTTAATTCTTGAGAAGGAAGCTACTTCAGAAGAAAAAATTAAAAGGTTTCTTTTAAACACCTTCAGTGTTGTTACGATATTTAATAAAGAATGGAAGGGTCACCTTCTCATGGTTAATGCTTTTGGTCAAGCTTTCACAAATAATGGTAAAAACCTGGCCAGGTTTCATACATTAAAAAAAAAAAAAAATTTATAAATATTCCTGTTTTAATGTGCTTATTGCTACTTGGAATTTAGCATTTACCTGGACCCAAAGATGAAAAGCCTGAGGACAGTAGAAAATTGATCTAACTTAGTATGGAGACAGGGCTTAAGGTATAAGATAACGGTGTGGAGAGGAGAGGGAGAAGGTGGTATTTGAGGACAGGGTAGAGATAGATTATTGAGAATGGGGTAGAAGAGAATAAAGTTGGGAGAAGAGAGTAGTAATGGGAGCCTGCTGGAATGCCAGATTTTGGAAGGGAGTCTCTTCAGCCTCTGTTGTGAAGGCCAGTGGCAAGGTATGTCTCAGCCTTTTCTAGTGCTGTTTCTTCACAGAATCACAGGCTGGTTGGGGTTGGAAGGGATTTCTGGAGGTGATCTGGTCCAACCCCTCTGCTTAAGCAGGGCCACCTAGTGTCAGTTGCTCAGGACCATGGCCAGGTGGCTTTTGAGTATCTTTACAGGTGGACACTCTGCAACCTCCCAGGACAGCCTGTGCCAGGGCTCAGTCACCCTGACAGTGAAAAAGTGGTTCCTGATGTTCACATGGCACCCACTGTTTTTCAATTTGTGCCCATTGCCTCTGGTCCTGCTGCTGGGTACCACTGAAAAGCGTCTTGTGAAAGCTCACTTTTCAGTGGGAGCAATGATTGCTTGAATGACAATGATATGTCTGGGGCAGTCAGAGGTTCTGACTAGCTTTTGAACTATCTACAAGCATCATGCAAAATGGCTTCATCTGCTCTTCAAGTTTGTGCACACCATCTGGAGAACCTGCATAGAGGTATGCATGTGTGCAGATAGGCAAATTGCTAAAAATATTAAAGCAGCAAAACACAGTATTTAGTTAAGAAATTAGAAGATTAAGGTGCCTGCGGCTTCTTAATCTGTGACCTACTGTATTTGCTTTTCAATTATCATATGATTGCGTACCTGCAGTGAACAGGAGTTAAAAAAATGAAGTATTGAATACCTGATTATTAAATGAGCGTTGCACATTGTGCAGAGTGAACAAAATGGTAAATAAAACAGTATTTACAGTGTTTGAACACTGATAGGAAAGCAAAGTTGTTGGCTTCCTCATAGGCTCTGAGTGTCTTGATCACTGTATGGTATGAGCACTTGGTAAAATTCTCTAATTGTGTTATACTTGGAAGGGTGGGTGCTCCCCTTTGACCAGACTTGAGTGGGCAGAAAGTTTAAAATAGTTTTTAGTATTTAGTATCTTATTTTAGTTATCTTAGTTCTTAGCATTTCGTTTAGTACTTCAGTACTTTGTTTTTACTCTTTTTGAAATCTGTTGCAGCCACGAGTTTTGTACATGCTTGACAAAGCCTGCTTAAGCTATCAAGATGGGAAGCCAGGGAAGAATGACAGCAGAGTTTTTCCATGCTGTACAGATTTTTTTGGTAGCATTTGTTTTATGGAGTTTCTATACAGTCCATTTGGAAATAAATTTATTGACTTATTTGTCATGTACTAGAGCTTCTTGAACTTAATTCCAGAAACTTCCTGGCCATGTAGCTGGCTTATTTGTGCTGACTTCCTTTGTTTATTAAAGGGTATAGTTATTTAGTGGGAGGGTGAAGATAATTTAATTTTTCTTAGATGATTTTCAGGAAATATGGCTGTTCCTTAACAGCTTGCCTGTATTGGGGTAATTTTTTTTTTTTTTAACTGAATGTGAGGGGATCCCAGTACAGGTTTTTCAAATGTTTAAATAACTCGCCATGAATGAAAAGATAAACTTCCACTTTTTTTGAATGCTGTAGGGTTTTTAAGAAAACAAAATGTATCTATTTTCACAGGATGATTCATAATGCTTCAGTGTATTTATATCATCCTATGAGTCTTAAATATTGAACTTAAGAATATTCTACCTCAAGTACTAGAATGTTATCCCTTACACTAGGAGGGGAGGGATGGATACTGCATCTTCCTGATAGTTACCTTGTAGACATGTATTCTTGTACAGATTTATGGGGATGCCGATCAATTGTTATGCTTTCTTTTTGTTTGCTCCAGTTCCCTCATCACTGTACCTTAATGATCTATATTTAGTATCCGTGGGCATTGAATTAAACAGTACAGGGTAATGATATACCCAGTTTTAAGCATGTGACATGACAAACATGTTTGTAGCTGTTAAAACTAAGTGCATTTACTGCTTTTTAAAAGTACTTGTGTCTTTCTCAATGTTTGTTCAAGCTAATCAGTGTTGCATTGGAACACAAAGATTAAATTTTTTTTAAACAGATATGATATTTACCATTGCAATTGTCATGCTACTAAAAAAAATTGTCATGCTACTAATCTGCTAATGATACAGTGGAGACTTAGTGACTTTAGAAGACAACCTTGAATGAATTTGTAGTGTTGAAACATTAAATGTTAACTTAGGCTGAGTTAAGAGGAGGTGTGTGAGAATCCATGTATTCTAGGTAGCTTGATCTGTGAATTGTCTTTGTTGACATGAGGCTGGGATTGTCATCTAGCAAGAGAAAACAGTGGCAGGATTCTGTAAAAGCTTTGGTCTCTTTGCTTGGAGTCATTGTATGAAAGAGCATTACTAATCTAACAACGCGGGACCCAGATGGCAAAGCTTTGCATTCCTGGGTGTCTCCTTGAGCCTGCTGTGATGGTGGCTTAAAGGTAGAGCAAAACTGAGGGGGTAAAGGGGTGGAAATCTGCTCTTTATCTTCATTGTGTAAAATCATCTGGACTAAAAAAAAAAATTATAGTAGGTTTATTGTGAAGGTTTTTGGAAATAGTATCTAATTTCAAAGAAAGCCTAATAAGTATGTGGGGATTTCTTACTTCTTTTTTTTTTTTTTTAAAATATTATATAGATATTAAAACAAATAAAATGAGTGCAAAAGCTTTAACTAGAAGAGCTGTGCTTTGAGCCCAGAGTGGTGGAGGTGGTAGAAATAGGGATTTGTGATCTGCTGACAATTTTATATGGATCAGTAGTAGCCAGAATTGAGTATCTGATTGTATCCTAAAACATTTTACTGTTGTCTCACAAATATTTGTGGACACTTTTATTAGTTTTGGTTTTCAGTTCTATGACCTTCTATGAACTCAAAAAAAAAGCCTAGCATACTGTACAGCCTTCTATAACACTTACCTAAGGAAAAACAAGTCCCTGCTCAAACACCATAAAATAATATTAGGGTGTTTTACTCTTTCAAACACATGCTGGGCTTACCATGGTAGAGACAGTTTTTTAATGATGAGGCCTTGGCCAACTTCTGTTACCTTCTCACTGAGCAGGCTGACCCCTGCAAGTACTGCTTTTACAAACTGACAAACTCAGTTTTCTGTGTCTGCAAGGTTCATAAATTTTTGTTAGATTTTCTTCTTTGAATCGAGATGAGGACTTTTTAGGTGGGGATTTTTTTTTTTTCTTTCCTTGAAGGAATAGATAGTGTAGTCTTATGGGTTATTTTTGATGCTACATGGAAGTTTTCATATAGTAGAGTCCTGAAGTACTTGTTATTGGAGAGTATGTTAGGGAAAGGGGAGGGAAAATAACAAAGGTGAAGACATGAAAATAAATTCTACCAAATTTACATAAACAATACTTAACCTTACTTGAAGAAACTACGTTACATTAACTGAGAGTTAATATAATACTAATTAATTCTAATAAAAAACTTTGAAATATTCTTGAAATGAGTGGAAGAGTAATGTGTAGATTTGAATCAAAACCCATATAAACTGAAATCTGAGGGGAGTAATCAGCAGGGGTGTGTTCCTTCATATGTTTTCTCATATTGAAAAATTGGAATATTAATAATTGTAAGGTCTTGGAACACTTTTTGCTTAGATGTAGTCAACAAGGATATCTTGAAGTCCAGATGGAATCTGTTGCTTATTATTATTTTACGCATTTTTGCCTACACTGTACTGGCCTGACAGCCATTACAGCAATCCAAAGCCAGTTATCTGTTGCTGTTTCATGTATAATGAGATTTGATTAAAAAGATAATAGATACTCAGAAACCAGTATGTGTTTGCATATGGCATTTTTTTCCCTTCTGTGTTTGAATTCAGTATTGCTTTTTTGTGAAGACTCGTTCTTTTTTAAAAGGTGCACTGCTTACCTGTACGTATACTGAATACTTCTTTCCATGTACAGTATGTTAATGATTTGAAAAATACAGTCAAACCTTTTGTGACAGCAAAAGTGAATGTTAAGCTGTACAAAATTAATCAGCAAAGCACCTCAACATAAAATACTATGCTATTTTCAAGAAAAATAAAATCTGTAGTATTGTTGTATGACTAATGTCTAAAAATAAATACCATGTGTCTTGCAAAATATCATCTGTTCTCTTGAAAAGAAACTTTGTCAATGCCTTTTGCTTACTGTACCTGTTCAATTTAGTTGACTGTAGTCTCTCATTACAGTCATTGTTCTGGCTACTGATGAAGTTATTTTAGAGCACAATTCTTAAAAGTTCTTTTAAGTAGACAAAAATATTACCTTAAAAAAAGTTACATTTTTGGATTGAACAACATGAAAATACTAAAGGCAGATTATTTTTCTTGGGCCTGGAGAAAGTACTGGCTTTATAAAATCTTGTGTGTGGAATTTCCAGTCATCCATTTCTGTTGTGGCTTATTGAGACGGATTGAGCTGCAAGTTCTGTGGAAAACTTGGTAGCAATGGTGGAACACCTGAGAAAGCACCCCACAATCTCAGTTGATCTTGTTTGATTATTCAGTTCATCTGGGCTCTAGCTTCTCCTTCTGGAACATGTTTGTTGTGTACTGAACTCATTTAAACAGGAGAACCCAGGTAAGGACAGGGTAAAATGGTAATTTTGGGGACTGACAAGCATCTTTCCTTTCTGCATCTTGATTTGCAGGCTTGGAGGGATTCCCAGTCGACTACTGAGGTCTTACCTGAGTGCAAAAAAGCAACTCATTGGCCAGAAGGTCGCTAAAGAAGAGAGATGAGATTCCATTTCAGTTCACTGCAGAGAAGAAAATCTTGATTTTCCTTTAGAGATTTTTCAGGACTAATTGGGTGCCATTAGAGAAGCTTTTAAAAGGAGGACATGGAATGAAACTTAGAATTCCATTCGTAGACTTCAGTTTTCTTAGCATAGACCTATTGTAATAGGATGGTATGATATTGGGAGATAGTGCCAACAGTTAAAAAAACCTAAACAACAAAAACCTAACAAACTTTGGGCGGCTGAATGAGCTTTTTGTTAGAGGTAAATGTGTGAATACAAGAGTGTTCAGTACAGAAGCTCCCTTGAGATTGTTGAATAATTATCTGCTCATCCTTGCACTCTTAAATTTGTTGATTTGGTTTGGGTTTTGTGTGGATTGTTTTCTTGTTACTGATTTGGGTGTAAATGTGATACAGGATTATTTTTTTTGCTTCAGATATTGCAGTCAAAGCACTTCTGTCATCATGTCGTCCTAGCTTGTCTTGTTATAAATGCTCTGCAATCCTAAAAGGATTGTAGACTAAGTCCTGAGCAACCTGACTGAATGCCTTTGTCTGGCTTCGAACAAGAGCAGACCAGGCACCTCCTCTGGTCCCTTCCAGCCAGGATTATTCTGTGATTCTACTCTGGTGCACCTCTTTCTTCAGAGCTCTGTGGCTCACTTCTGGAAACCAGTTTGTTGTTTTTTTTTTTTTTTTTTACAGGCTGGGTGTGGTTATTGGTATGCCATCCAGACATTCTCAAAGCAAATGCTTCTTTACATTTTCTCTACTATTATTTTGCCTTCTAACTATATATACTATATAGTATGTATACATTTTTATAAATATATAAGTGTGTATAAAAATATATACTGTATATATAAAGTGCATTTCTGGCTGCTAACACTTGGTTGATATAGCTAGAGCTTCTTGCACCTTTGCTTCTACTGTCTGACAAGTTATGTGGTGTCAAGAGTTTATTATATGAAAGCTGATACTTGCAGCTTCAATTATGGGTGTTTAGAAGCTGGTTAGTAAATTGGTGAGTGCTTTCCAGTGAATTAAATTACATGTTATAAAGGTGAGCATTTTTAATTAAGGTAGTACGTTTGAGTGTTGCTGGTTTACACACTGATGCCAAATAACCTGAGTGTTGAAAAGCACGCTGGTCTAAGTTACTTGTTGAAAGAGAAGCTCAGTGTAGGTGTAGCTCTTCTGGAAGCCAGGCCTTTAGCAAATGTTGATTCCTTCCTTCCAGCTGTAAAAACTTACCTGAGTCTTCTATTCTTTTCAGATCAGGCGAGTTGTTGAAACTCAGTATTGTGGTTAACAATCTTAAGCATAGATATGTGTTTTACTCCTAGTGAAGATGTCCTTGGCAGATTGACATTTTTCTAGTGTGGTCTCGCTGCTGTTTTTCCTTTTCTTGTATCTACATGTGCACAGAACTAGAAAGACTTCCCTGGTTTGCTGTGGGGAAAATGTGCATGGCCATCTTACCGAAATGATGGATTGTTACCTGTTGTGCCTTAATGACATGAGATTAGATTGGACAGTATCTCTAAAGGTGCTCTAAGACTTGACTACTGTTGTACTCCCACCAGCCAAAGCATCTGTTTCTATTTCACTTTAAAAGTAACTTACTTGAGGGAATATTAAGATTGTATGGCTCTTCTGAGCTCAGTTCCTGAAGTTGGTTTTTGTTACTGCAGCAACTCTTTTTGATGGGGAGGCTAGAGCCCTGGTAGGATGTTGGGACTGAGACCCTGGGTGTCTAGTGAAGAAGGCAATGGAGAGGACTAGAGCCTTGTGCTCTTATTTCCTGTTGTCTTGAGTTGCTATGTGCAAGGTAATTGATTGGTGTTAATTGAAGGCTTGTCAAGGTTTTGGCTTCATTTCTGTGTGAAATTTAATAGACATTAGAGCCTCTAGTGACACAGCTGTGCTTCGCTCTTCAGTTTTCAGTGGTCTCTTCCTGATTTATGTGCAGAGTTGGTGTAACACTCTTTGAGAAGGGTTTTTTTGAGGGTGAAAAATATTTATCGCCTCAAAAACTGACTTGGATTAGATCTGAAAGAAAAACTGAAGTAATCTTGGGGGTTTTTTTGTTTGTACTTGAAGCTCTGTGAGTGAGGAGAAATGGTGTTTCAAGATCAACATGGTCATATAGTTCGGCAGGGCATGGGTGCTGGGGTCCTTACTCTTGTCAGTAGGTAGCTTGCTAGTGAAGATAGTGAATGCTGTAGTTCTATGCCTGTGAATGAACTGGAACGCAACACTAGTGGCTGATGCTTTATTTTGTGGTGGCTTTCGTTTGTAGACCTTTCCCAAGTAGTTTACATAATCTTACTATAAAGAATATTTTCAGTACTAGACAGATTTGACTTCTCATGGCAGTAGATTTGTCTTTAAAATATTCTTGATACCTTTAAATATTGTATAAATGTTATTGGGGAAAACCTTGATTTTTAGTTTAGTGTAAATCTACCATCACAAACTTATTTTTAACTAATTAGGTTAGAAATGAAAATAAATCAGGCTTTACGTATTAAAAGCATGTTATCCTTGCCAAATTCAAACTGGCACATTCTGTGTCCAAACCGTTTACATAAACTAAGCTGAATAAATGTACATCGGGCAAAGAACTGCTAAAAGGACATCAATGAAATTAGCTCTGGGATTTTGTATGAATTACCTTTCTTAGTAGGCACTTGACAGTGCCTCTGTTACAACTAAAATAAGTGTTTTATTATGCCTAAACTTTTAGTCTCTTAAATTCTTGAACTTTGAAAGTTTAATGGTTTGCCACTTTAATTGGATGCTTCAGACAGGGTTAAATACTATTTCTCCTTTTTATTTTTACTAAACATTCATTTTGGTATGTTTGCTGAGGAAGTAGACCCAAGTTTACAAACAGCTTTGAGGAGAGCTTGCCTGTGTACAGTGTGTCTGGGAAGGGGATTTCCCTTTTCTTGTACAAAAGAGGAGGATGCAAACTATTTTTGATGACATGGTGCATTTAAAAAGTGGGTGAAGATAAGAAATCTTTTACTTCTGCTTTGGGAATCAAGTATTGCAAGATATCATTGCTTCAGGTTTTTGGGTGTAAATATATTTGCCTTCTTAATAATGACATTTGACATTCCATTTTTTAATTATTAATAAAACTGTATACTGAACATAAATTAACATAACCTTATTTAGAAAAAGTCCATCCACACTTCTTTCAGCAGACTTAAAATAGTTGCTTTTGTTTCCAGTATGAATATCTGTGAACCTTGGATTAAATATTTTGCTAACCTTTTTGTTGTGTGATGGATGTATGTGTTAATGTATGCTGGGAAGTCTTACAGAATGCCTGAAGTTAACCACATTCCATGTTCTATTTCTAGTGTTACTTAGCTGCTACTGCTGCTTACAGGCTGAATTAGAAATAAGATCGTTGCATTTCACCACCACTGGAGCTAAGGGTACAAAATTATTTAAGTTCTCAGTTGGCCAAGTTCTCAGCTTGCCAAGAAACAAGTTTCTAATACTTGGAAAATGTGCTGATGGATTCCTCCCCCCCACCCCCGATTAATTGAACTTCAAGAGCTAGAATATCTTTCTGAAGTGAATTGAGAGTTTATTATTGGAGCAGATTCAAGTACTATAAGAAGTTCTTCTAAGGGAAGAAAAAAAAAGAGAAGGCTTGCTTTTACGTAAGTAAAAGAAAAGGGCTGATACCTCCTCCTCACACGCCCAAAAAAGATGAGAATGGTATTAGATTTTGCATCTCTGTTTTTAATTGCAAATTAATAAAAATGGCAGTATAATCTGCTTTCACATCTCAAGGCAATAATGACAGACTTCATGTTTTGAGAAATTGCCTCTTTTAGTGCTGGAGACAGTTAACATTTTCCTTACAGTTGTCATTATTAAAGTGAATATTGTTCTCCAGTACGCTGGGCAAATCTTACCTGCTACTCGGATTCTAGCAAATCGTGGTGTGATCCGTGTATCTGTTAAACCCTCATGCAGGTGCAGTTCGTTTGTTAATTCATAGGATGCTATGTTTATAGGTTTGTAAATGTGTAATTTCTTCGGTCCAAAGTGTTGCTTTATTTTGCAAGTGTTTTCTACGTACAGCTTTCAGAAAGCAGTTGTCTGTATCAGTCTTCCAGTCCACAGGTGTGTGTGGGATCTGGTTTTCTCTTGATTTTCTTGGTGCTTTTTCTGCACTGAAAAAGTGTCATTTATTACTGTAATGGCTTAGCCTTTTATAGCAGATCTTCCAACCATGGAGGAAGATATTGATCAGACCCTTTCTTCATTCTTCTGTAGTTCAGCTTGTGAGCTTATACTAAAAATATGAAATAAATGATATTTTTCTTGCTTGGGCAACTTGAGATCTGTTTACAAGTGCTAAAAAGAGAGTAAGTTTTGATTTGGAGGAAGCTTTTAGGTTATATATGATTCATTTCTAGAAAGTAGAGAGAGTGGAAGCAGTAATCCAATTTATTCATATTCATTTTCAATAACAACAAGAAAGGTGATCATTTAACTGAAGTTGTAAGAAAAGAAATTCACTAGAAGGAGGAATTTGTCCCCTGTCATTAGAAGTAGGTGCATGCACATGTACATTTCTCTGTGTGTGTATGTATATGTAGAGATAAAAAACTGCATTAATTTTGTATGTCTGTATAGTACTTGGGGGTGTATTTGCGAGGGGTTTTGGCCATTGGTTTGCATGAGAACCAGTTACAAAACTTTTCAGTCGTATTTCTAGGAACAAATTGGCCAAACCCTCATTTCGTCAAGCTGAGCAAAGTGTAATCATGTTTTCAAAAAAAAAAAAAAAAAAAAAATGCCCCAACGTAAGTATAATGTACTGTTCTAGGGAGGTGGGGGGCTTGGGGGATTTTAAACGAGGGGACAAAGCAAATGAAAGAAAAGCATATTTAGATTGGACCATTGTTTGGACTAAAAGACCCATGATAACAAGAGATGTCGGATTGTTAACTTTTTCTTGTTAAATTCCTTGAAAAAGGCAAAGCTATTGCATATTCCCCCCAATGACAGCAGTGACGGTCTTCAAAAGTTAATCTATAAACTACTTGATAATTTTTACTCCCTCTTTTTTTTTTTTTTTTTTTCCCCTCCCTTGAATTGGCATGTTGGACTGTTTTATCCTCCTCCATGTGAAGTTAACTGTTAGTTTTCTTCCAGATGAAGTAATTTAAAGGTACTGTAATGTCTCCTGTGAGCAGGGTAAGGGAGAAGAATAACACTAATCAGGCAACACTTGACTAAAACTTTGAAATTTCATTCCATATGAAAAGTGCCATTATTCTTTATATTTTTTTTTCTGTATACTGTCTTTCTGCAAAAAAAAAAGGTACATATCCATAAGGTGACAATAACAAATTTTATGACCATTTTACATTACAGGCAGCTAATTAGATTTATTCTTTTAAAACAATAAGAAAGCAGGCAGGGAACATAGCCTATTTTTTACCATTATTCAGTATTAACAATGGAGAAGAGAAGGTGGCTTCTAAAGTTGGGTGCTTAATGCAAATTCATTCTCTTGCATAAGCTACAGAGCAATAGCACATAACACCGTCATTAAAACTGACTCATAGCATTCAACAGAAGGTGTGTTTCAAGCTTTAAAAGTGCTAAGAGAATTACTGCAGTCTAGTAAATACCTTGCAGTGGGAAAAAATACTTTAGCTGTTTTTTGTTGCAAAACGCTGTTGTGCAAATTGTCTTGAAAGTATTTTGCTTTTTTAAAAAAAACTGAGCATGCAAGCAGAGAAATTGAGTTATTCTAAACTACTAAGTATTTTGATCAATGGAAAATGGATGCAAATAGACCATGAAATGCATTTAACATCCATGTTTGAAATTCCAGCTCAGGATGGAGACTCTTACACTACTTGATTGTCTTTTAGTTCTGTTCATTGGGGGTGGGAGAGATGTCTCCTATACATTACAAAAATCTCGCTCTAGCAGTAGGTATTCAGCTCTGTAAATTGGTGTTTTGGTGGGTTGGGTTTGGTTGGGTTGGAGTTTTTTGAGATACGAGTAGATGGGAATAGGAAATGCATATCTAGCACCACAAGAGGCATAAGTGTTAAAATTGCATTTAAATTGGTTTAGTATGCAGTCTCAGCAGCAAAGTAAGTGGTATAATCTGAAGCAGATTACAAGAATTATTTCTGATCTTTTGTCTGAATAAATAGCGTATCCCCCGTTCTACCTGGATTACAAAGGAAAGTGGAGATTACTCTTCCAATGTTAGAAGGGCACAAAGAGAATGTTAGTGGAAAGAAATAATATGGTGCAGTTAAAACTGTAATCTTACATACTGTCTCCCTACCTGTTGGGCAGTAGCTTCTCTGGTTGCTTGTGCTGGGTTAGGCACGGGATCAGTGTGCTGCTGCTTTGTGATTACTGCCTGTGGTGGATGATGAAATGTCTCTATATGCGCCCATTCAGATCCAGTTTCTTGATGACCAATATTTAGGCCTGTCATTATGTGTGTATGGTTTTGTACAGCTTGCTTCTTGCAAGCAAGAGACAGCTGTTTCATCTTTCTGATTTGAAGTCTTTCACTTCAGAAGCTCCCTAGCAGCCCCCATCACTAGGTATAACCGGACTTCAGGAAGTTCTTTTTAGTCTTCTGAGACATGGCATGCCCTATACTGTTGCCAGCCCTTATTTTCTTAGGTTTTTTTACTTTCCTTTTACAGGGAATAAATAATAATGATTTGCTGGGAGTAGACTTTTGTGTTCAGATCTCCCAAATTACTTCTATTTCCCTTAATGTTACAAGACTATTTGTGCAAGAAGTAAGTAGATACATTAGAAACAGGAAAGTCAGTTATGCAAATATTGACTTTTGGGTGCTGCAAGTCTGTATTTTTTTTTTTGTAAGCTAATATAAATCTCAAATCTCATGATGAACTCATTGCTCATGCCTGAAGCATCTTCTCCTTAGATTTTTGTTTTCCTCTTTTCTTTCATTCCAAAACTTCCCCGTATGCCAGCCTTTCACTGTTGTCTTCCATGATGCCCTGGAGTAGCTTCCCTTCCCTTCTTCCCTCACCCACCCTTCTTCCCCTTTGCCAGGGGCATTGCCTTCCCTCTTTTTTCCCTTCTCCTCCCTCCACCCTCCCCACTGTATAATTAAACTTAGAAGACTCAAAGGATAGAGAAACACATGAAGGATGAAAATCAGGATTATGAGCTTTTTTTATTACCTTTCCTTTGGTAGGCCTACCAACATTGTTTACTGTTTAGATGCATCTCTTTTCTCAAGACCTGTTTTTCAGGTCCTCTTTTGGGTCACTTACATATCCAGACATGTTTTTGCTGCCATGGGAATCTTCCATGCAAGAAGCCGTCAGCATATGAGAGAGAAGCTCTGTTGGCGCTTGTGAAGCAGTCTGCTTGGGAGAAAGGCCATGCACCTGCCATTTCCTATTTACATTTAAATATTTTTCCATTGATACATAAACTTTTAGTCTGGATGATTCTTCACTTTAGATTATAGTGACTAACTTGTAAATACTAGTCTTTCACCTCTTTTTTTTCAAAGTAGCTCATGCCTTTCAGTAAAAAACTCTTCTATTTAGTTAAGAGACATTTTTGCCAGAATATTAAAGTTGGCTACGGCTATGACATTCTTTCACTGGGCTTTTATTTTAAATACTAAACTTCTTGACAAAAACACTAGTTAAGCGCAGCTTGTTGGATATGTATGTTATGCCAGTATTTTGATGGTGGTGGATGAAGGCATAGAACAAGTACAGGCTACATTTGTGTTAAGAAAGTTTGTGTGAACATTCATACTTTTAATTACGAGGATAGTTTTCATGTCAAGTGAGATTTAAAATATTTTTTTTTTTCTTTTAGCTATTAAATGGAAACCACTAGGCTGAAATAGCAAGAGAAACTATTACTTGATTTTAGTTTTTAAAGTCATTATGGAGGCTGGCATTGAAACAGCATTGTTTATTATTTAAAAAAAAAAAAAATTACCACATCCTGTTTCCAGGCATGAATCAAATTGCCCCCAATGTTTTTGAAGTTTTTTCCTGAGTCATCTGGCGAGACTTTCATTTACCTCAAGACTCACATTTTACCACAGCAATTCTGTTCATGCAAAGAAGCAGTACCACAGCGTGGTTTCAAACATTAAATCTTCGTATGTTATTTTATAACAACACCCAGAGGCCTTCAATATAGCGAAAAAGTTTCCTTATCAAAGAGCTTAACATCTAATTAAAGACAAGACCCAAGAATGCATCTAACAGTTGAAATAAACAGAAGAGGGAAAGTGAATATCATAAGCAATGAAAAGTCTTTGCAATTAGGTTTCTGTGGTAGGTTGACCCTGGCTGGACACCAGGTGCCCACCAAAGCTGCTCTATCACTCCCCGACAACGCTGGACAGGGGAGAGAAATTATAATGAAAGGCTCATGGGTCAAGGTAAGGACAGGGAGAGATCACTTACCAATTACCATCGTGGGCAAAAGAGACTTGACTTGGGGAAATTAGTTTTATTTATTACCAATAAAATCAGAGTAGGGTAATGAGAAATAAAACCAAATCTTAAAACATCTTCCCCCCACCCCTCCCTTCTTCCTGGGTACAGCTTCACTCCCAGTTTTCTCTGTCTCCTCCCGCCCAGCAGTGCAGGGGGACGGGGAATGGGGGTTGCGGTCAGTTTGTCACACGTCTTTGCTGCTCCTTCCTCCTTGCCCTTTTCCCCTGCTCCAGCATGGG
The DNA here is from genome assembly GCF_026419915.1 of Harpia harpyja. Lineage (NCBI taxonomy): Eukaryota > Metazoa > Chordata > Aves > Accipitriformes > Accipitridae > Harpia > Harpia harpyja. The sequence continues at coordinate 357,106 of NC_068947.1, forward strand.
CTCCCTCCCACGGGAGACAGGTCTCCATGAACTTCTCCACCATGGATCCTTCCCACAGGCTGCAGTTCTTCACGAACTGTTCCAACGTGGGTGCCTTTCATGAGCTGCAGTCTTTCAGGCACAGACTGTTCCAGCGTGGGTCCCCCGTGGGGCCACAGGTCCTGCCAGGAACCTGCTCCAGCGCAGGCTTCCCACAGGGTCACAGTCTTCTTCAGGCACCCACCTGCTCTGGCGTGGGGTCCTCCACAGGCTGCAGGTGGATATCTGCTCCACCGTGGACCTCCCTGGGCTGCAGGGGGACAGCCTGCCTCACCGTGGTCTTCCCCACGGGCTGCAGGGGAATCTCTGCTCTGGCGCCTGGAGCATCTCCTCCCCTCCTTCACCCACCTTGGAGGAGGGTTGTTCCTCTCACATGTTCTCACTCCTGTTTTCCAGCTGCTGTTGCGCAGCAGTTTTTTTTCCCCCCTTCTTAAATATGTTCTCCCAGAGGCACTACCACTGTCGTTGACGGGTTCAGCCTTGGCCAGCGGCGGGTCCGTCTTGGAGCTGACTAGCATTGGCTCTGTCGGACATGGGGGAAGTTTCTAGCAGCTTCTTACAGAAGCCACCCCTGTAGCCCCCCGCTTCTACCCAAACCTTGCCATGCAAACCCAATGCAGTTTCATAATAGGGTTTTGGAGTCCTTTAAGTTTGTGAAATAAAACAATAATCAGAATCTCATCTGTTCTAATATAGAATTAGAGATACAAAGTTTAGAAATGGCAAATAATTTTTTGAATTCATAGTGTAAGGGGAAAGGTATACAGGGGGAAGTATTCTATGAATTTCAGTAGTTTTCTCAAACAGTCTCTTTAAGGGAGTAAGTCTCTCCAGTGCTCCAAGCTTGGTTGCAGGGTTCACATTCAGCCTTGCTGTGATCCACCTCAATCCTTGGATAGTCCATACAGTATGGCAGACTGTCAGCCCTTTATAATTATGTTCCTAGTTTCTCAGTTTCCTTTCATCTTTATTGAAGGTAATTCTTCTACCAGTTTCCTTGTAGCAGAACTGCCCCCTGCGTTGTAACATTAATACAAGTATGTGTCTTCAACCTGGAGTTCACTTGCAGCTTCACCATCTGAAGCACTGTGGTGGCTCACTTGGTTCTTTCTGAAAAAAACCTTCCGCTTTAGCTAATGCTGTCATCATTTTTAAATCCACAACCACTAGATTTTATAATTTTTAAGCTGCCAAACTCTTAACTATCCTCGTTGTAGTAGTTTTATTTCATGCTTTAGGAGATGAAAGTGGATCTTTTGATTGTTGAAGAGATTTTTGAGTACAAATATTCAAAAGCAGATAAAAATCACAACAGCCTGTTTTCCCTACTGCCACCCAGTTTCACTATAATTTCAATAGAACTTAAATTTTTTGTTTAGGTAAAACAAATGGTACATAAATGATTATGGGTAAGTGTTTCTCCCAGCATGTTTTTTCTTGGATACTATACTGATGAACTCTTCATCAGTATCCATTCACTGATGCAGTTAGCAGTGGTGGAGATAAGCATATGATCTTGTGCAAAAGATAATCTGGTCTTTGTTGCTTTTGCTTGACTATTTTCAGGTTGATTTTTTCTGCTTTTAGATAGGATCACTAAATTAAATTTGTGGTTTTGTTTCTGTATTTTTTTTCTCCACTGGAAAGCTGTTTACACATTTTGCAAATTGACCTGGTCACCTTAATACATCTTCCAAATATGTTTGCAGTAATTTACGTAGCAGACTGAAGTTCCCCTACCTGAAGGTGTTCTTGGTGGCTCAGCATGAGGGCATCTGTCGTAACAGCACAAGTTGGTTGCTCTCTTGCTGTACTTTCTCTGCAGTGGATTTGCACTGAAGACAAAGTTTATTTCAGGCTTTTCAGTTTAATGTTCAGAGTCCTAGCTAGAATTGCCCTTGGTACCTGATACATTGCTTCTGCTGCTTCTGTGGCACTGCATTCCAGAAGACTCAAAGCTTTCATCCTCTGTTTCAAGGAAGCTTATGTTAATTGAGTGGGATTGTTGGGAATTTTTTTTTTCTTCTTTATCTGGAATGTGAATCTTTTTTATTGAACTTCAGTTTATTATAACAGTCATAAGGTCTTAATGCAGTCTGAGCCACTTTGGAGATTGGTATTCTTGACTTGGGTTTCACTTAATTGATTTATTCACCTGTGTAAGTTTAACAGGTTTTTTCAACTAGAAAGGGTGGCAAAACTCACCTTTTATTTAAACATGGTTAGTTTTCAGTTACTCTGATAATAGACATCATAAATAAAAAAAAAAATCTAAGAAGTGTTAAAGTAAGCACATTCAAATATTTTCAGTATTAATTGTACTCGCTGTTATCTCTGAAATCTGTAAAATTGGAGCAAATGTCTTGTAATAGACTTTCACACACTGAAATAACAGTATCTTCAAATTCAGGTGAAACTTCGTATGGAGAGATGTTTCTCTAGGTTTCAATTTCTTTGGGCTTTTTGAAGCAACCTGCTTTGAGGTTGATGGAGTTAGAGTCTTTTTCTAATTAAAGAAAAAAAAAAAGTAAACCCAAACAAATAAAAAAAAATCCCCAGTGCTCCCCCCAAAATCCCCCACTGTACACCATTTGCCCACCGTGTGTTTTCATCACTTGTAATGACTTTGTGAAAGAAGAACCAATAATGAAAAGCCTTTGAGTTATTTCTTTAAATATGTTTCCTGCACGTGTGCTTGTATGCAATTGTGAATTTATTCTTGAAATGACCTGTCTTCGGCTGTTAGGACAGTTAGTATTGAGTGGCTTCTTTTTGTCCTTTATTGAAAACCTTTGATGGCATTCTTTGCATGGTTAACTTTGTAAAAGCTGGACCAGTGTTATTTAAATACAATGCCTCTGACTATTTGCTGGAAAATGCATCAAGAAAAAATGCTAAATAATTTTTATAGTGTAATTAGAATATAATTCTATTCATTTGCATGTATTGTATTTTCTTACTAATTTATTAAATTTTGGCGGCTTCCACCTCATATTTTTATGGTTGTTCCATATCTTTCCTATGTCCTTTTAAAAGAAAAAGTGATTTCTTGTTTGTTTTTTTTGGTTTGGTTTTGGGGGGTTTTTTTGCTTCAGTGAACCAGTAATCTGTATTTAATGATATGCTTGAAGATTACAAGGAAGAGTAGTCATTGTGGTTATTTTGATCTGCATTAGAATGCCCACAGAATTTAGTTTCAGCATTCATTTGCTATTTATAAATACTTTATATTCACCTTTACTTTTCTGTCTCTTATGAGGAAGCTTCACCCCAGCCAAAGCCAGTGCAGAGAGGAACATCTGACTTTTAGAATGTGAATGGGAGTTATTTTTAGAACAATGAAGACAAAACTGGGTTGGTAGGAGGGAGAAAGTTTGTGAGATTAGAAGAATTTCGGTCTTTATTTGTTAGGAGACAGTCTTTTTAAATCACCAGTATGCTTTGTGTGTGCAGGTATGAAAGATTAGGTGGCTGATCCAGTTAGAAATGCAACAGAGGACTTTTTTTTCTAAGTGGCCAGGTCTTCTGCATCTGTTGTTCAGCCTGCTGACAGCATGGCAGTATAGGATTGCTGGGGCACAGTTAGTGGTTGCTGCCATTGTGGAGAGGAACCTAGCAGTGTGCTTTTGACAGTAGGCTGCCAGAGAACAGAGGGACCGGAGGGCATGATGGAGGAACTCGAGAGGCCCTTTCTTTCCACAAATACCCTGCTGAGCTCAAACTTTAGAGCAGTCCTTCAATTGACTGGCTGCTCAGTGCTTCTAACGCGTTCCCTTAAAGATAATATATTGTACTTTTCTTGGACAGGATCTCCCTCCCTCTGCTCAGGACTTTGAATGTGTGCTTTTTTTTTTTTTTTTTTCCCTGGTAAAGGAAAAGACTTTTATGCTCAACACTTTTTTTTTTTTTTTTCCTCCTTCTTTCTAAGCATGAATCTTCAAACACAAATGTGGGAATTGAGTCACAAAGTGAGTCCTAATGTGTAACTCTTTGAAAATAGTAGCTTTTTTGGTAATTATTAGAGATGAAGAAGCTGTGCCTGGAATATTATTTTATAGCCTGGGGATTTAAAGTCCATGGCAGATTGTCAAAGATAATATGGGACTAAATAGTACGCAACATGACAAATGAGTATAGGATATTACTGGAGACTGGTGTTCTGAGAAGAGAGAAGGAAAGATTAAAATGAAAGAACCAACTTCTAAGGAGACTACTACAAATATTGTGTCAGATAAAGAAATATTAGCTTCTTCCACAGAAAGATATTCTGTTAAGAAATAAGATCTTCTTTTTTCTAAAAAAAAAAATAATTTTTTTTCTTGCCTACCTCTGCCTAATGGTATCTCGGTAAGCAGAAGCGTGCTTTTACTTCAACTACATATGTTGGGCACTTCTATTTGATAGAGTGAATGTGCAACTGTCAGGCTGCTTGTGCCAGATGAAACTGCAAAGGCTTTGGATTTAACAGGTTGCTGTGAACACTGGTTGTTTTTCTTCAGAGCTGCTACAGGTACAGTGAAGACTGCCCAGCATGCGTAAGGACCAGCATAAACTGCGTAAGAAGCTGTCATACCCACAATAAACGTATTTGTTAAGGTTCTTACTGGAGAGGAAGACTAAAATGGAAGAAAAATTGTCTTTCCTGTCCTTCTGTTATGACTCATGGGAGCTGCTTTTGTGCTCAGCGCTTTGATAATCAGTCTGCTTATTTGTCACTGTGGTCTTAGAAACATCCTGCTAAGCACCCACTCTTTTTGAGTTGGCCACAGCTGTTAGAGAAGCTCATAAATACTGTGTTTTAACTCTTGAGAAGTGAATTTAGTTCATATATCCAGGATGAGCTGAGTTTATTTTTGAATCTGTACTTGCGTACAAAAGGGAAGAGCACTTACAGAACAAGATAAACCAAACCAAATAATTATTGGTGCCCTGGTCTTCCAGCTCAGTTTTCCTTTAGGAATTTAACCAAACAGGTATCTTTAATAGTTGGGAGCTGATTCAGTCCTTTTCCTGGTTGTATGCTTGCTGCAGGATGGGAACTTTGTTCAGGTTCTTCTCCCCCCACACCCCTGGCCCTGCTGCCATGGAGGCATGCTGCCTTTTAGGCCACTTATGCGACGATGGCTTCCCTTGATGTATAAGATGAGTTTGCAGGTTTCAGTATATCAACAGCTATTAAAAAAAAAGAAAAAAGGCAAAACAGCTCCTCCAAAAACCAACAGCAGTGAAGTCAAGTTCCAATGATATTAGCAATGTCAAAAGAAGCTTGCTGGAGCTAAATTTTAAAACCTGTGAGCTTATGCAAGCCACCTTGGTGTTTTGCTTTTACATAATTTGTTCAAGTTTGACAGTTTTCTGAATTTTGTATTTATTTTCACCAGCTGTTCTTTTCATTCCTCTTTTTTTATGAGCAGAGGAGGATAGATTGAAGCTTAGAGTATGAAAAATGGCTTGCTTAATTGCAAGTTCTTGTTGCTTTTTATCTTTTCTTCAGCTTTTTTTTTTTCAGCTTCCACATTGTAGGTTTCTTTATATTATGAACCTTGATGGCTCTTGCTCCAGAACCTTGTCCCATTAGAAGGTCTACTGTCCCTCCATAAAGTGGAAAAACAAGTAGTAACTTTTTTCCAAATGCAGGAGTGAGACTGGCAAAACTTCACTAGCAATATGATTGTATTTTTTTTCATCTCCATTCTTAAAGTCAGAATATTACTGCTAGCTTCTTCCTCACAGCTGTTCGAATACTGAATTTGTTCTTCCTAATCTGTAATTCCACGTAATACTCCTGGTGCGTTCTGGATCAATAAACCCAGAAAAATTTCTCCAACTATTTTCTTAACCCTGTCACTTGTATATTCTGCCATAACACTGAATCAGGTGCTTGTAGCTCCAGAACTATACATATAAAGGGGAGGAGAAGGAAAGGTGCTGTAGTAGTGATAGATCATGACTAATAGAGGTGGTTAATGCTTCCTTTCATGTGTGTACCTGGTACAACAGAAGATGTGCCAGGGTTTGGATTAATGCAGAACCATCAAAAACAGGTACTTATACCATATAAGTTCTTCACATCTGTTTACTGACCTGCTGTTTTGTTAGTGAACAGATGAAAATGTAGCCAGCCTCTAGAAATTCTTAGTTGTATCTTCTTGGTGAGTAAAAATAATAAACAAATAAATAAAAAAAAGATTAAGTTTACTTCTTGTTTTAGGAGAGCAAGAGGGGTGTATTACCTACTGGCAAGAAGCTTGTTTAAAAGCTAATGGATGACTTTGAAGTCAATTAGAAGTTGTAACTGACTTCAGCAGAGTGCAAATAGCATTCTTTCTGTCTTGATATATGAAATGAACTGTATACTTGGTATACAATATACTGATATACAAATCTAACTGTATTTTTCTAGAACAGAGTGTTATTTCTCCAAATTTTGTGAAGACAAATGTCTACCTCAAGTTTTTTATAATTCTGACTAAATGTCTCTACTAAAATCTAACTATGTAAAAGGTGCTTTCCCCTACCCCACCCAGCTATTGATGATTATGAAATAATTAATAGCATTTTTATTTTAGCATTGAGGCCTTGGAGTGAGTAGTTAAGTTGGATGCTTTTGGGTGATGCTCTAGAATTCTTAATGGTCATGAAGGGAAAAGGAGTTGGGGAAGAGCCAGGGTTTTTCCCCATTGTTTTAATTTCAATGTAAATGATCAGGTACCATAATGCTGTATTAGTCTGTACGTTCATTCCCAGAATGTTTATACAGTTTTTGGTTTTTACATATAAGCCTTACATGCTATTGCAAAACAACTACATTTGTATTAAATCTCTCACTGTTATAGTTCTGGATTGAGTAAAACTAATTTGTTGTTCATTTCATGATGTTTCATTTTGCTGAATTGGCTCTGTGGTTTTTAGAATGCCATTGTAACATTGAGACCATCTCAGAGATCTGTTGGTTTAATTCGTAAGTTGCTGATGTGCTGTGAATCTGGCTGGCTCAGAAAGGGTTGTTAGGAGAATGAGTGCTATTACCTTACTGAGAACCTTTGAGAGGTAAAGAATGGCCTGATTTCCTCTTCTGCAAGGGTTATCATTCTAGCCAGCAGGCTACTTATTAAAACAGACCTGTATGGTACTCAGTGCAAAGATCAAAATTATGGTTGCTATTAATAAGGTTTTCCTTGCTATTTCCAGTCTTCAGCTTGAAAGAATCTAGCCTTTCTTCACTAAGTTACAGAATAATGTAATTCTTGCTATGGATAAACTTCTTGAAGTTACTTTTTTGGTTAATACTTCTAGATTATATTTTTTCTTTATTTTTATTATTACAGTTATTCACTCTGCAATTCACAAGACTCAGTGTCATTCATGGAGTTTGAGTTGATGTTACCAGATTCCCTGCAAGAGTCAGTGATTTTTAAAAACAGTCTTAACAAGGGCAGTGCCTTTTGAAAAGCAGAAAAATCTCAAAAAAAAAGCAGAAAGTTCAGTGGGTGCTGCCACTGAGCAAGTATTTTTAGCAGTTTCTTTTCAGTCTTTCAGGAGCTTTTGAAGGCAGAGATCTTAAGTATATCCATCTTGTCTAGGGATTAGATGGGTCTAGCTAGTCTGAGTTCACTAATGTTGCAGGAGAGAACTGGTTTGAATTACTGCCTTGCTTGAGGAGATGTGGCAAAAGAGCTGGGGCAAAAAGTGTTTGGGTATGAATCCATACTACTGCTGCATGCCACTTGTCTTCTTTAGCTCTCCTTTTCATTTAAAGATTAGGTTCTCATAAAGTGCTCTCAGCAGAATTATGCACAAAGATGGCTCTGGAGCTAGCGCAGAAGAGGCGGGTCACTGAAGTGCCGTTTTATTTTGGGAGTCCCCCTCCCTGTATGTGCATCTATATTACCTTTGCTGTCAGTCGTGATGCACTTTGGGGAGAATTTGAGAAGCTGGTTTGTATGTTCCTTTGGGCCAGTCGAAGTGTATCACTAGTGGTGAATGAGCATCAGAAAGTGAGTTGACAGGCTTTTACCTTTAGGGAATTACATCTAAATGCTGCTCTAGGTGCCATGCATCCAGGAGCACCAGTGTAACAAGCGGATCAGCATTTCGTGGCTCACTCTTTTAATGAAGTGAAAAGGGAAAACTGCATGGTTGGTGGGGAGAGGAAGATGTGTAGTACTGAATTTCAGAAAGGAAGGTTAGCTGCTTGCAAATGTAACCTTTATTCCCAATTAAAAAAATAGGATACGTCCAGAATACACTTGCAGAACTCTTAATAGAAAAATAAAAATAGTGGATCACAAGCTGCAGGCTTGTATAGCTTTAAGTAGTTTATGAGAAATTTAGAAATTATGAATGAGGGACAGAGGAAACTGCATCTAAATTTCTTGTTTAGTTTTTGATACATTATCTCATAAGCTTCTTCACTGTTTTGTCATAGATCCAAAAAGTATTGTGTACACTGTAAAGCAGGAAGACAGTATATGGTAATAATGTTAGCAGATAAGTAATGAATGTTATAACCACAATCTAATTTCTAGAAACATTTGTCAATTAATAACGTTGGGAACTGAAGCAGCAGATTTGGTGATGTTACTGAATAGTGCTAATAGAAAACAGATTATATGTTTTCTGACTGTTCCTTTGTGTCTTGCTTACATTATGGCATTAATGGTTCTTTCAAGGTCTCTGTAGTGGTATTTCTGTCACTCAGCTGCAGCGTGGGGACAGCCAGCTGTGCCTGTGAGCCTGGCACCAGCCTGTTTCAGTAGAAAGCCAAAGCAGCTCAGTGCAGGCTCTGTTCTCACGTTGGTGGGTGCAACTGAGCAGATGCTCCTGCTTTTCCAGGAGCTCATTATTTTAGTTTGTTACTGTAACTAGAAAGCCCGCACAAACAGCACAAAGGCTTTTGTGAGAAGGAGATGCCAAATGAGATAGGAAAAGAGTATAGGTAAGGGGAATAAAAGAGTACTTTATACAATTCACAAGTGAAGAAAAAATTGATTAATTAAAGCAGTAAATTAAAACACTGAAATAATCCATTAAGGAGTGGGTAACTTTTTTAAAAACAAAAACAAACATAAAAACCCCTAACCATACTTTTAATTTGGAAGTCACTGCTTTACTTTCAAAATTTGTTGCCTAAATACTGTGGTTGATTAACTCTGAAGTTGCTTCTAAAATAACAAAACCCCCCAAATTATCTCCCTGTGTCTTGCTGAGGCTAGTGTCATTGTGATTTCCCTCCACCCTTGAGTCCCTTTTTGTTATGTGTGACTTAGTCAACACAGGGCTTTTGGCCAGCACCCCTAGCTTATAGTGAAATAGCAATGAGACTTCCTGTTGGTGTGAGCTGAACCCAGTATCATTAGGTCACTCTCACCTATTACACACAAGTAATTAAATGAATTCACTTCTATTCTGCCCTGTATCTTGTTCCTCATGAGTAGTCTTGTTCTTGGAGCACTGAACTGTGGAAGTGACGTATTTCCAATTCATGTTGAAGCTATTTTAGCTTTTTTCCCATTTTTGAATGTGGGATGTATGCCTTTAACATGAGGGGAAAAAATGTAGCCTGAGTTAGCAAAACCAAACTTCGGTGTGTCTAGTTTATCGGACTTCTAAGATTATAGGAGATGTGGTGAGCCTAAAACACAGACACAAAACCCTTTGTTCTTTTCCTTGTGTATAGTTGCTTGATTTGACAAATTATTTCAGTGTTTGGAAAATATGGAAGAAAACCTTTGAAAACTTTTTTTTTTTGCTGTTCATTACATTTGCATTAAATAACCTGATAATGGAAGTAATTTTCTAAATCTGATTGCTAGTCAGTCTAGCAAATAATTTCCCTTTTTTTTTTTTAAACAATCACAGAAAATAGTAGTAGAAGAACATTTTCTATCGTTTAGTGTTCTTTCTACCTTATCCTTTTTGTCATTACAGTGGACAAATAATAAATTGACTAAACACAATTTGTTTTTATACCTAACTGTCAACATACACAAAACTGGGAACATAAGTAATTATAGGTGTATTTTTGCTCACTGAGGTAGTTCCCATCAACATTTTTGTTTGTTTCTGTCCTGTAGAAAATAGCTGTATGTAAGTTAGTTATTATTTTAATAGACATCCTGAGCATGGGATTACAAGGCCAGCTGTTCTGTCAGATACATTTTCTCAATAGGTTCTGTCCATTATATATACTGCTAAGCTCTCTTGATCGTAAAATGTAGAAGTAAATGAGTTGTCTTTTACAATTGTTAGAAAATATTGGTGTGATGTGTATATATACCACTGCGCTCTCTTACTAAAATAAAACAAAGTACCAATTACATTATTTTCTCTTCTTTCCCCAGGAAGCTACTGACTGCCTAGAAATTAAGAAAGGGTGTGAGAAGTCTGGTTGATCAAGGTGGAATTTTTTTTTTCCAAGAGCCTTTTCACAATTGCCTTTTGCAAAATCTTTGGACAGTCCCTATTGTGCCATGTTTTGTGGCTCTCACCGTAAGAAGAATTTGTCTTGATGAAGATTCCTAACATTGGTAATGTGATGAATAAATTTGAGATCCTTGGGGTTGTAGGTGAAGGTGAGTAGTATCTCAATAAAAAATGAATTAGAATTTTATGTATATTTGACTTAGTCCTCTTGATGGTAGTAAGTTTTCATTTGCAAAATATTGCTTGTATGCAGATCTTAAGAAACATCAGTTTATTCTCTACAGCTCCTTCTAATTATGTTCTTGGAAGGAGAAGTTTGGAAGAGGAAAGAAAAGGAAGAGAAATGGGACAGTTTTGTGGGTTTGGGGGTTTTTGGTTTTTTTTTTTTTTGAAGTTTACTATATTAATTTCTCTTTAGAGATACTAGGGAGATGCAAGTTATCAAACTTCTCTGCAAGTATATTTAAAAATAATTCCAGCATTTAAAAATCCATTTACTTTCAACCAATTTTTGTAAAACTGTTTCAGTGCACAGAAATTTATTACAGTACCTGTATGTGCAAGTTCTGGATAATAATACTGGGAACAATATTATTTCTGTAGCTAGGAGGGGACTGAAGACTCTTTTATCTTGCTGCTTTTTTTTTTTCTGCTTTGAGGTGTTTATCTCTTTTCTTCTTTGTTTCAGGAGCCTATGGCGTTGTACTTAAATGCAGACACAAGGTAAGTAAATTGCTTTAAGTCAGAGATAAATGGTGGTATTTGGGTGAAACAATGACTTTTGATGAGAACTGAGATGTTACTATGTATGAGATGTGGCAGCTGGGGTGGGCTTTTCCTTGCAGTCAGTTACTCAGTTTTTTAATTGCAATACTGTCAGAGGAAATGGCTACGTCTAGTACCAAACCTCTATTTTTTGGTGTTTAATATTTGTCTGAAACATATGAAGTATTGCTAATTAATCTCAACTAAGACAGTTTTTTAAAAAAAGAAAAAAGTTGGTTTGGAATGCAGTTTACACTCAAGCACTCTTGATTAAAATGTCAAATTAATTGCCAAATGCTGCTGTGTAAGCACTTAACTCTCTTGGGGCTGGGAGGCAGTGGGATCCATGTGGAATTTCTACAGCTATTGGATAAGCAAACTGCAGTAAGAAAGCACTGACTTTTATGCTTGTTGATTTTAATTTGGAAGAGGAAGAAGTAAAAAAGGAAACAAAAAACCCTGTTTCAGACACAAATGAAGTCTGGCAACCTGTCTACACTATTTTAACTGTATTGTGAATTGGATGTATCTGAACTTGCTGCTCATCAACAGGGAACTCTGACATGAACTACTTTGTGTCTTTGGAGCTGCAGTGTAGTCACAGAACAAAATAACTTCTACTTCTCTGAAGGAAAACATTTCAGAATCATAGAATGATTCATTTGTAGTTACCCGAGAATATATAGAAGTTTTTGTATGTAGTTCATACCCTTTTCTAGAAAAAGTTACCACTGTGCAGGGGACCTGCGTTCCTGCGGTAGCTTTTAGCATGTACACAGAAGGACTTTTGCACAGGACATATAGTTATCTTTGGTGTGGCTTACACTACTGACTTAAAAAGGGGAAAAAAAAAAAATTAGAACCTGGAAAGATCCTATCTCAAGCTGAAGCCTTGTCGGGCTTGGGGGAGACTATAGCACTCAATAGAATGGCTTTGGTTAATGGGATATTTTTGGATAGTTATGAATAATAATTCAGGGTGAGTAGTTTGAGAGCATCTCGGTGATGACACTACAGTTTATACTAAGCAGCTCTCTTCCTTATCAAAAGTAGCCTCACCAAGACTCGAGAAGCTTCTTGGATTTCCTGCATTGCTGAGTGAAATTTAAGCTCTGCATGTCTTTAGTCATGCCCTCATCTAAGAGAGGTCATTAGTCTAAGAGTATAGTGTAATGGCAGGGTAATCTGTTATCTGAGTTCCTATAAGAATACCTTACAGTATACCAGATGACTAGAAAGGGAAGGCTTTCCTTTAGCAGAGGGAGGTGCTTCTTCCTACAGCCTGTGTAAGGATGCTGAATTGCTTGTGAGGATCTAAATTTTTAGGTAGTCACACCATTTTTTTCTGCAGCTTCAAGCTTAATCGAAACAACTGTATTGAAGTTCTAAAACAAAGTGGTATTTATTAAAGCTTCTAGCAAGTGGGTTTACTGAGACCTAGGGTTTCCAGTGTTTGGAGATCTGAAGAAAAGGCAAGGTATGTTGCTATTTTAAGCTTACTGATTTATGATTCTCTCTTAAAACAAGCTGCACCCAGCCTCTAAGAGCAGATGACTTTAGGGGCTGATTTACTAAAAAAGAATAACTATCTAGAAGTTAAACTTTAACACGTGTCTTTTTTCCCATCCTTCCCCTGGCTGTTTGTCATCTTAACTTCTTCCTTTTGTGCCTTGGTAAAATACCTTGAGAGAGACTTGTCCCCAGCTCTTTTGCAAGGTACTGCACAGATTCAGGGAAGACACATCCTGCTTGTTGCCTAGATATACAAGGTTTGTTAAGAAAACATTTGATAATTGCCACAAGAGTTTAGTTCATGTTTAATTATAGGCATCATAATAAATAGAATTATTTACTAGTTTCTACATTTTTGATGGATTTAATTGGGTTTTTTTCTTGGCTTATTCCTTTTAAATATGGAGGAAGAGTGGCTATAAAGGAAGAGAGTTGGAGGAACAGTATGAATTGGAGCTTGAAGATGTGAAAAGATGCTGCGTGTTTGCTCCAGATTTTCATTTACCTTAAGACAAAAGATGCAAATGATAGAAATTTTAAGGCTCTGATATTAATCATTGACTAGAATGAACGTGATAGAACTGAAGTTGTAGAGAAACACCCTTCTAATGGGAAGGAGAAGGGAGGAGGAAAAGGGGAGAAGATTCTAATTCCTGTGACATCAAAGATGTTATAAACCAAAGGGGTGGGTTTTATGTGAGGCCTAAAACCAGTCACTAATTAGCTCAAAATGGGAATTTCTACCAAACCATGATAACAAAGATTAAGCATTAAGAAAAGTTACTTGTATACAAAGGAAGAAAAAAATAACATATTGCAGGATGGTATATGTAGTTGTTCTCCTTGATCAAGAACTGTTTTTTAATACAACTTTCCTACTTGTATAGGAAAACAAAGATTTAATTCACTTTCATGAAGTCTTAACAGAATTACCTGGAAATGCAAGGATATGTGGTTTGTGGGTTTGGTTTTTTTATTTTTTTCACTCTGGCTGCTGATGGGCGTATTTTTTTAGTATGGATGAAGAAAGTAAGAAGTTCTTCCACATGATCTGTCTGCAGGTAGCACAGTTGAATTTTGCCTGCATTACATAGTAAGTTTATTTAGTACTACCTAAGAAGTCCAGAAACAGTACAAAAACTAGAGAATGTTGCAGTATTTTTAATGTATGTATGGTATGTACCAGGCCATCCTTGGTCATGTTCCCTCAGCATGTACTGCTTTTTTTTTTTCATGCAAAGCTAGCAATTATGTCTAAAAATTTGAATGTAGAAGTATTTATATTCATCTTTATAAATAGTGGTAACATGCTAGGATCAAATTCTCAGCTATTCTAAGTCAACGTATCTCCATTGTATTGGTGAGAGGGTAAATTTTGTGTGAGATGAGGAACTGGCCCCTAATTGCAAAAATTTTCCAACAAACAGTCCACTAGTGCTTTAATAAATATGTAGCTTTTTGCCCCTGTGCATTTCACTGGCATGTGTATATCGATTTAAATTGGCATAAGGAACAAATACTTCGTCATTATTATATGTGTTTTTTCTTTGCTAAGGGAATATTATTGGAAAAGCTAAAGTAGCTCCTCTAGAATGACTGTGTTTACATTATTACACAGCATGTTTTTATCACAGATCCTTTATTGCTAATTGTGGTTTGTGCATAAGGATTACTTGTTTATCTGGGTTTTTTTTCTGATGTGACGCTAATACAAATAATGTTGAGATAAAGCAGATCTGATGTTCTGAAAAGCTTTTTCCTTTTTCTTTTAATGAGAGGACTTTTCATAAGGAAGTACACTGGAGTACATTATGTTTGAAAATACTGGAAATATATTTTATATTCACAGACTATTAAAATAGGCTGTCTTGGCTTATTTACTGGATCTTGGCTATGTTTTCTGAAAAGAAAAGCCACTTGAACAGTTCAGCAGTGTCAGAGGTCATGGCTGAGGAAAAGAGTCTTTGCTTATGTTTAAGACTTCTCAAATCTTTGCCCTTTAAATAAAACCACTATTCCTTTTACTTTGCAATGCGGGCTTGCAGCTTCGTGCAGAGTTATCCTTTGCTAATAGGGACATAGGCACAAGTATTAAGAGGACTCTGACATCAGATACAAAGCTAATAGGACAATATTGTGGCTTAATAAAATGATAGGAAGGTGCTGTGGGAAAGCCATAGGTGTCCAAAGACAGGCACACTGAAGAAAGAAGCCTAGAGGAAAAAATTGAGCTGAAAGTCAGTGTGAAAAGGGAATGTATAGATAAACTGTGAGATAAACTGCCTATATAGGGGGAACATTGCAAATTGTAGCTGCAAGTAGGAGGAGTTTGTAGAAATGAGGTGAATACATCCTTGGACGACTGAGACAAGCAAAGACTGCGTCTAGGTAGACAAGATGATGACACTGGAACAGGGGGCTGTTCATTAGGATGAGGCAGAGCTCACCGCAGGGCCAGGCTGGAGAGGAAGGAGGATTCCTACTAGCAGGCAAACCATAGCTGTTCTACTAATGCTTTGAAAGCAGTGATTGTAACTTCTGCTTTAGTTTCTATCCGCAGAGCATGCATAGTGGTTTGCTTTATCTAACCAGGGTTTTACCAATGTTTGGTTGAATGTTCGAGAAGGATGCAGATAGAAGTCTGTAAAAAATAAGGTCATTTTTTTCTTCAGAGCAGGATTTCGTTATTATCCAGTAAATAAGGAACAGACTGCATCTTAAGAAACGAGTGTGAAACACCTAGCTACCTAAATTATGTTAGGAGCATTTTGAGCACTCAGTTTTATCATTTCAGAGTAAAGCTAAGAGCTGAGTAATGCATAGACTTTTTCCAATCTACTACCCTGATATACACAAGAATTGTCATTTTGAGTCAGATGAGTTGAGGTATTTCAGTACCTTAAAAGTGACTTTGTTAGAGGTAAACAACGGATTAAGAACAGGGCAGGTATGTTGTGATAAATCCCCACAGTATTCACAGTCTCTTAATTGGTACAATGCTACTCGAGCGTCATTATCACCAGACTATTCTAGCACAGATTATGCCATCAGTGTATTTTTTTATTACCTTATCCTGTGCCTAAAGCCATCTGTCCTTTAAGTCTTCTACTTGCCTGTGCATACTGTTTAAAGTATTAACTGGTGTTTCTGTGTAGTGTGTAAAGTATTCTGTCCTTGTGCATTTTTTTTATGTATCATCAATTTACATATAACTATCCTTCACCTAAAACCAGGTAAAAAGTACACTGCCAAGTCCTACTGATTTAAGTCTTAAGAAGTCACATATTCTCTCATTATTACTATTTCTGTCTCGTCACTGCCTCTATTTGGTTACATCCTCAGATTTTTTGCTGATCTTTTTCTTTGATTTTGGTATGTAATTAAAAGCAGCATTGCTAATTTTCTCTACTACTCAAATGTATTTTGGCTCTGTGGCGAGATTTTTGTTTTTAATCATGGCTGAGGGCAAATCTCTATGCACCATACCATTTTCTTTCAGTAATGGCAGCTTATCTGTGGAGAATTATTGCATTTAATGCTGTTGTTCCTCAGGCTAAAGCATCAACTCACTGATGTGTTTTTGTGCCAAAATTTGTGTGAAATACATACAGTGAATATGAGACCTGTATTGATCTTCCAAAGTAAATAGTGTGTGCCAGTAGTAAATGTTTGCAGTAGTCAGAGTTGAGATCTGTCTTGAGTATTATGTGAGGAGAGTAGAGCTGTTAGGCATGCTGTAGTGCTGAAAATCATATTAACTCTTTAATAACCATTTGCTTCAACTTCACCATTAGGAAATGAGTAACCTTTTGAATTCCTTACAGAACTGTGGTTTGAAATATTAGGTATATAGTATTTCTTTCATGGGCTTCCATTCTCTGCTTCCATGGCATTCCCTTGAGTGCAGCAGTGAGAGGTGAGCTTGATTAGTGCTAATTTACTTCATTTATCACTTTCCTATACGTATATATAAATGACATACAATGAAGATCTATAACTGCTTGCTATGCAAGGTAGATGATAATGGGGTATTGAAAGTTTCTAAAGCTTTCATTTTTCCCTGATGCGTTGTGGCATTTGCCTGTACGTGAACCTGAGCCTCTTCCATCATCGTCTTAGTTCCCTGTGGCAGGGGCAAACAGACAATCAGATTAGCACTATATTTGTATGTTTTAAGTGCCATTGATGTCAGTGAAGTCCTGATGTATATTAAAGTAAATGGAAGGTTCATGTGTACTATTACTGCTGCAAAGATCAGATAGTTGTGCAGAATGGAGGGTAGAAACTGAGGTGCTGAGATCCCACAGGTTGAGAAGACAGCTGACTATTCAGCATCTCCTCCCCTCCCACCCCAAGGTGGGCTATAATATTCTCTGTATTGCAAGCTTGCTGCCTTTTATTTCTTTTCCTCAAAGTCTTATTCCCAAATCTCTCTCTTTCTGCAATTTTTTTTCCCCCAAAACAGTTGTTTCGTGAGGTATCTCTTAATAAAAACCATTAAAGCACTAATTTTGAGGAAGCTATCCAACTCTAAAATGACTTACCTGCTCCAGTGGAAAAAAAAGTTAGATCTCTGTTTGGTGTTGTCCCAGTTTCCTACAAGTATGAGTCTGGGGATTAACTGAAGTAAACATTTGTTTCTCACACTTCTAAGGCTATATAGGATGAGAGGATAAAGTTGGGTAGTCCCAGGTCTCCTTTTGATTGCTTTTCTTGCATTATGTTGTCTTCTGTCTGTTACTTCTGCTATAGATTGCTAAGGTATGCTGTATTTCAAGGATTTTTAAATTTGTTTTTATATGAACCCTTGCTATCTTTTTCAGTCACATACAATGATTTCTTTAAGAGGACCTGACCAGGTTGTACAAAGCAGGCATGAAAACAAATGCATTAAATGTAATGGTTTTCATTATTCACATTGGTCGGTCTGTCTGTAGCTGTATCAATGGAATGGTGCTGGTTTGATATCTGCAGCTGTTTTGTTTTCCTTTGAGTCTTCTATGACAATCCAGACTGCTGTGTGAAGGGTCCCTTGTAGGATACTCCATTCCCTTACGTCCTTCTTTGTACTTGTCATGTTATGAACCCTGCTCAGATGCGGGTGGTATTCAGTGTTTAAAATTGGCACTCCCTCCCTCCTTTCTCCCCAAAGGCTAATTTAGAAATGGAAGGTGCAGGGGAAAGGTGAGAGAGTACTTTCAGTGGGGAGAAACTAACTTGCTGCGGAAGGGGATACTAAGATTGGGTTTTTTTCAGGTGTGTTGAAGTTAAAGCAGTAAAGTGTGAGGGTGTTACTTTCAGGGTCACGAATTAGGATGGCTTAGGTTGGCTTGGCCGCTATAACGTTGGGTAATGGAATTCCATGCAGCACAAAGCTGGGATGCGGAGACCTGATGCTGCAGAAGATCTCCCAAAACAGGAAGGGAAGGGGGAAGAAACAGGTCATCACCCTTAGACTCCAGTAATGCAGGTAACTGAAGGAGGCATAGAAGCCGGAGTTAAAAATAACAAGAGTGGTTCATCTTATCTTGGGAAGCATATGAGAAATGTATTACTGATGGTTTTCAGTTTAAATTAAGTCAAAGATAAGTAATTTGTTACAGTCACAGTACCTCAGATCAGTGTTTCTTTTAGTCTTACAGCTTCTTCCAGTTTGTCATACTAATGGCTCCAGACTAACCAGACATCTGTTGTGCTTTTTCTTTTGTTTCTTAAAGAAACTGTGTGTCTTCCTGATAGTCAAATCTGTACCCATTGCAGGAATTCATGCAACATATTATGTAAAAGACTGAGGGGTTACTGCTTATGCTGCAAGTAACACTTTTCCTTGGAATGTTGCCATAAATAAACGTGCTCCTTAGTAGTTGCTGCATACTTCCATCTGCAAATGGATTATATATCATTACACTTGTAATAAGACAGGAATCATACTCAGACTTGCAGCAGTGTGTTCTGTGGCTGCCCCTAATGGCTCTTAATTGCAAACAGCTTGTAGTGCTATATCTCACTCTAATGCACTTGTAAGTGAAATCTTGTTTTTAAGTGTAGATGTGATGAGCACACAAAGCAAGACTATCCATACAAATTATTCTTTCTTGCAAAAAGTTGAAAATGTTATGCTGAAAATTAAAGTTTAACAACATGACTACAGTATTTCTTAGAAGCAGCAGCAGAAGAAATTGAAATAGATGAGGATTTGAGACCTGATGTAGGGTCTTGGGTCATTAGGAAAGTAGTGGTGCAGGCTAGGGAGTTTATAGTTAATGCAAATTAATATATGGGAGAAGGAACAGCATATGGCTAATTATAAGACTACATCTGTAGTAGTATGAACTTGCTTGAATATTGGATTACAGTCTAGTCTTCTCATCAAATTGCAAATTACTGTGTAGCATAATTGATGCAAAGAAAATTGTATTTCTAGATTTTAGGCTAATTGTTTTCCTGCGAGGGGATTCTTGTGGACTTCTTGAACTTTCGTAGGACATGTGAGCAGCTCTTAAGAGCACTAGTTAATCACTGATCTCTGGATGCTCCATGTATTTAAATAAAGGCCGGTGAAATAGAGCACAGTTCAGTGTTTGAGAAGATCATTAATGTAGATTATTAAGTGTACCATGGTAAAAATGGATCTGGATCATCTAGTTGGCTTTCAAAATTATTTGTAGAAGCCAAGTTGATCTAAAATGTTACTACAGTAAAGTGTCTTGAATATACCAATTACATTAACTTATGTTCTTAATTGGTTTTGTGAATTTAAAGCCTTTTTTTAAGCCAGGAGTCCTGGAGAAGGAACATTTAGCAGTGTAGGTAAAACATTGACAATAATAGTGAAAACTTTCCCAGCATTTCACTTTATCTGAAAGCTATAGGCTCTTGTTGGCACACATATTTTTTCATCAGTAAGGATTACAGTATGTTTTTAAATAGTAAGTTGTCCTTCTGAATGTCCTGGTTAAAGTAATTAAATTTTCCGTGATTACTCAGTTCTATGTAACTCCTAATTGGTGTAATGCCCTCCTAAAAATATAGAAAACTTTCTATTCTTTTTGAATAAAAATTCCTGGAATATGTAACTTCTTTTAAAGTATAGCAGTGCTTACTTCTCATTCAAAGCCTGGGTAACAATAAATGGGGAAAAAAGGAAAGTAGTTTCCATTTATAATATTACAGCTATTTGAAATGTGTACAAATGTGTAAAATTTCATGGAAAGAACTTAATAATTTCACTTACTGTGTGTGGTGTTTGATCTCAGCTAAAAGCCTAAGGGACTGAACAAACCTGGCATCAGAGTATGGTGATAAAGAAATTTTGGATACAGTGGGAGGCCAGACTGAGCTCTGGAACAGAGGCCGTTTTGTTAATACTGGATAGTGCTCAGTCTTTCTTCAACTGATAGCAATTGTTACAGGTTTACACAGAAGTGGAAGCATTCTTTATGCTATCTATCCCTTATATGTATATTACAATTCTGAAACTCTCCAGAACACATACTTCTGTTTTGCTGTATTTAGCTGCACCTGACAATAAAGCTCAGAGTCTGCTGCTTGCTTTTGATGAAGAATTGTCCAATTGCATGCTAGCTTCTCCTGTTCTAAAGGGTATCTATTTAAGCTTCTAGTTTAATAGGAAAACCAAAACACCCTCTGGATTTATAAAGTAATTGCATTTTTATTATATTATGCCTGAATTATTTTAGCTTAGATTGCTAAATTAGCCCAATCTTCATGCAAGTCACTTTTAAATCCTAACACCTTAAAACATAATGGCTTAACTTTGCCCATTATGAAAAATCACCCACTTCATGGAATTCTATTTTCATTTTTTCCAGATGCGTAGCAAAGTAATGATTTGTTTCTGAACAGCACAGGTAAATTTGTTGGAAACAAATACCAACGTTGCTGTGCGGTTTATAGTTGCTTGTGCCTTAAAAACTTTGATAAAGCATCTTCTATTTCTTCCTCCATGTAAATACTAATTTCTGTAGAGTACTGCAGCATGGAAAGATTAGTATAACAAAATTCAGTGGAAGTCTTACAGAAGGCGAAGGTGAGTAATGCTTGCAGGATCTTGACGTGGAATGATTGTACCAACCGATACCCATTCTTTCATGGTTTCATTTGCTTCTACCCTCATACCCACGCTCCTAGAAGTATAAAGGTGTGTATGTGCCCACGTGCGCAGTATCTGATTTGGGCAGTATGCCCAACGTGCAGGATGGAGGACAAGGGTAAGTAGCTGTCAGGTCCCCACTGCATCTCTGGAGTTCTTCATGGTGGTGATGACAGACTAGTTCTTACATCTATTGTATATATTTTATGTTTAGAAGTTGTCCGTTGTTATGGGATGGTCCTTAGCCTCAATCTTGCTTACTTCAGTTTCCATGAGTCTGTTACCTGTTTTTTCTTGTTTAGGATTTGTGTTTGAAATGTTTGTCTATAATCTGTTTCCCTGATGGGCTAACAGGAGAAAGGCTGGTGTATGTTACAAGCTGCAACCTTGTTGCTGTCCTGTTGTTTGTTAGGATGCAGGGTCTGCTGCTGAGTCAGCTGTGCTGCAACCTTCTGGGCTTTGCTTAGTTTTTCTCAATTTTACTACGGGAGCATTGTCCTGGGAACAGTTTTCTGTTACCACTAAAAATTATTCTTGAAACCTTGTGCCGTTTCTTCTTGTGCTTGTGCATGCTTGTATGCATACAATATGCCTCCCCCAATATCCTATTCATACTTACCCTGATCTGTTACATACTTCTGCAGCAGAACCAAGGTGCACAAATGCATGTGTTCTCTGAAGTTTGTTGTTAACTCTGTTCTCAGTTCTTAGTATAGAATTGTGTTGCCTTATTGAAAAACTAAGTATTAGTTGACCTTTGATGCTTTGAGAGAGAAAACTTAGTTTGGGTGCTGCTATATCTCCTAATCTTTCAGTCCACAAACAGTCTTTATAATATTGAAAAGAACTCCTTCCCAAATGTGTGTTATGAAGCATGTTTTTACATACAGTTCTAATAACAGAAGATTACCACAGATTCTTAAACTTAACCTTGGCTGGACAAGGTTACCATGATTATCAATTTTCCTTTTGGCTTTAGAGAGACTTTTTTTTAAATTGTGAGCTTTTCAGGTGTAACAGAGGTAGGTAACATTTATAAGTGTAATCATGCACTGAGGTGTGGAAAGATAAAATTCCATAGGACCAAAAAAACTTGGTTGGCTGGTTACACCTACCTCTTCTTTTGACAGTACACATCTTGACCGGGAGGCAAGCTATCTTCTTGAAATCAATTAACATTTCCAACAGAGATGGAGTAATGCCATGTTTATGCACAGAAATATGTTAGAGGCAATGCCATCTGCAGAGTAAAGCTGAATAGCTGCTTCTTCTACAGGATCAAATTTCCTGTGAAAAATTCATCCAAGTGGTGTGTACCCTTTTTTTCCCCTCAAAGCATCAGCTAATGAAGAATGGTGTTAAGAAATGTATACAAGATAGTATCTGGTGGAATTGCAGCCTGGGCTCTGAACCTGCTCTGATTTTTTAAGTCTTTCATGCTTCGACTGCTATAAATGTTGCTGTAGTGCTAAGGTATCAAACCTATTTGGGGAGCAAAAGAGAATCAGTAGGAACTTCACTAGTGACCTTTAGGAAGACTTGAGAGAAGCCAAAGAATATCTATCCCATGGACTCTAGCAGGTTTGTTTGTTTGTTTGTTAGTTTTTTAAAAAAAAGGTGGCGGGAGTGGTATTTCTATTTAGAAGTTCTGGGATGTAGTGCCCCCTTCATCCACGCTCCCCAGATCACATAAAATAGAGACTGCAAGCCAGATCTCTCAGATGATGTCAGTATCAGGGAAGCGATGCAAATCAAGGGAGATCAGCCTGTCTGTAGTATTTCTCACTTTCTATTCGCTATGGTTTTCAATGAAATTGGTATTTTTAAATTTATATTACTGAAGATTAGCTTCTGTTGCTTGACTAACATCCTTTCAGTTGCACAAGCGTACATGTACAGAGCCGTGCACAAGTGTATACACACTCACTTGTTTAGTTAATGAGTTAGTGGAAGAGCAAGTGGTCTCTTCTGGTTGGTTTTAGAAACTGACACTAGCTCATTCCTTCTGCTGCCTCTTAGCAGATTTTTATGTGTACTAGTAAGCACACTGTTACGCTGGTCCTTTCTATTTTTATTAATATTAGGAGAACTGAACACTTGTGCCCCAATATGAAATACAAATGGCAATGTTTCTGTTGTTTTATCAAAGTATTCAGCAGGAGTGTACAAGTCTTTAACCAAAATCTGAATAAAAAGTTTCACAACTGAAGTCTTTTGATTATATTTTCTCAGTTTTCACTTGTCTGTTTGTCTGAAGATCATGTTTCAGGAACCTTCTGAAAAATTATCCTCATTACAAAAGCATCTAGTGCTTTTTCTCTAAATAAGTTTGCATGAAGGAAGGCAATCTTTTACCACTTCTGAGCTATTTTAAAAAAAAAAAAAAGTGAAAATGAAGGGTCTATTTAATTTTGATAGCTCTGTTTCTACGGTAAACAATAAGTCCCAGAATTTATCGATGGGAGAACATGCCTTTTCTGAAAATATCTGGGTAAGAGTCAAGTTATGAGGGCATAGTTTATTCTTGCAAAGAATAAATCTGTGGAAAGACAAAAGTAAAGGAATAATTAGGTCCAGGGATCTTTTGTCCATGGATTTGTTTGTTTTTTTTCTCTTGATTATTAGGTTAGGGTAGGTTAACAATTAACATTCTGCATTGCCACCTTTTTCTTTTTTGAAGAAGTGGTGAGAGTTGACTATTCACACTGTACTACCTGAATGAAACCTGTGTGAGGAGACTGATTTTTTTTTTTTTTTTTTTTTTTAAGTGAGGATCTTAACTGGATTTAGAGTAACTAATGATTTACTTGTTAACATTCTTTTATATTACTCATCACACCCAGAGCTTTGGCTATATAATCTTATGTTGTAAAGTTGTTTAAAAAAAAAAAAAAAATTCACATCCAGAATCGTGTTATAATGAAACCAGGTCAGATGTAGTACATTCAAACACAAATGCTATTCAACAAACTGCTGTTAGAGCTATTGTTTACACTCTGTACCAGCAGAAGGCTTGCTACTCTATCAGTTTACAAAGGACAGAAAGCAACATTACTCTGAAGAAGCTTTGTTTTTCATATCTGAATCTAGTTTAGACCAAGTACTGCAATGAAGCTCCAAGCTCACTTGTACAGTTTTAGCTTTTGGATTTTTCCAGTAATCTTAAATGTTTTGTATCCCCCTAATCAAATCTGAAGTAACAGTATTGTTACTAAATATTAATGAGAAATTCTACTAAGTAAAAGATTTGAAACCTTTAGTCCACAAAGATTCCTAAAGCTTTTCCGATTGTTACTTTATCTTTCACTTCCATTTAAATTAATCTTTATAGTGCCTTGAAACTGAGAGAAATATAGCTCTAGGAGATCAATATATAACATACATTCTAAATCCATATTTTTCTTATGACAACCTCTCATGTTAATCGTTGTGCTCTTACTCAAGGATCTTATCTGAAACGTTCTCCTGGAAGCTTAACATAAGGAAAGGAACTACTTCTAATGGGGCCGCCTTTGCAAGTCATTTAAAGCTTTATTGATCTCAGGTAGTACCTTCACTTATACCAGGAAAGGGAAATGCAAAGCTCATAGCAGAGATATTTACAGCTTCATGAAGATACTCACTAGAGAACATGTACTTTATTCTCTAATGTGCAGGTTAAAGAAGAAGGATTAGCTTCAGAAATTCTGGTCTTGCTGTTAGCTATGCCAGATTGCTTTGTGGGATGTGAGAATTGATGCTGCAGAGTTATGTTGGCAATGGAGATGTTCTTGCTTCAGTAGCACAGTTGGGAATACTTTATTTGTGTTTCTAGCATGTGTATTACAAATGCAATCCAATGGACTGTGATGATACTGGATGTAGCAGTGGAGCTCAAAGAATACTGATACAGAGACAGTAATAGCTCTTAAGTTACTAGTGTCGATCATTTTTTCTGAAATGTACCATAAAAACACATACATGCATATAAATTTGTGCATGCATGAAAAAATAAAACATACAGAGAAAAGAGTTGCAAAGTAACTTGGGTGGACTTAATCTCACCCACTGTTTCAGTGCGTAGGCCTTGCAAAACCAATCTCCCTAGTTTATATAAATTGAGGGAGTGCAACATCCGAAAAGCGATTCTTACCATCTGGAAATGATTAAAATCAGTAACCTTCTGGCTGAATCTTCTCTCCCTCACCTGCTTTTACTAGCTGTGGGGAAAGCCTTGACGATGCACGTTGGATATATAACTCTTAGCTGGCTAAAGCTAAATGAGATGGACTCTACCTTAGGAAATATTTGAGGTTTTCTGTAGATTTATTGAGTCTTTTTAAACACAGAATATATTCTCAGTTTAAATTTAGCTTTGGAGATTGCTGTTTCTTATTTTAGACCTGGAGAAGGGCTTCAGTTCCTTTTGCGTGTACCAGTAGTTCTAATAAAAGAATGCTACCTTTTCATCTCAAATACTGCCTTGCTTATATACACTGTGATAAACTTACTTTTTTGCACATAATTTTGTAGACTTCTCAAATACAAAATTCATCATATAACACCATATGGATACCCACGCAGTTGTCACACAGCTGTCAGCTTCTAGTATTTGAGATGGTGTAGCTAGTAACCTGTTGCCTTCATCCCCCGTGCATACCAGAATGCTGTGGAATGAGGCTGATCTGTGGTTTTAGTGGGTTTGCAGCTATTTCTGAATTCTTACCATTCTTCTGCTTTCAGTAAAATTGGGTTCCAGTAAAATTTTAGATGTTCACAGATTCATTTGCTTATTTGTTATGCTGGTTTTAATACTAACTTCTGAGTCCAGGTGCCTTATCCCAGTTTTGTCTTCCAGTCTGTTTTCAGCCTGCACTTGTCTGCCCTCTTTTTCTAGTCTTTTTAGTGTATATATTCCCTGGCCCTCAGCTCTTCATTCTGCACTTTTTTATCCCCTCTCCCCACATACTGTTTCCAGTGTTTGGGACAATAAACTTGGTGAGATCAAGACACTGTTTTCCTTCCCCTTTTTCCAAGAAGTGTTCGTTTTTCACGTTTGGGCAAACTTTCACAGTGAACCTAAATTCTGCATGGTGTCTTTTTTTTCCTGGCTCAAAAGCGCATGTGTGTGTGCGAGATCTAAAAGTGGGATGTGTTAGATAGTCTTATTGGTAGGGGCAATTTTTGTTAGAATAGCTTTTTTTAATCTTCCTGGAACTTATGTGGTGTTTAGACTTTTTTCTCTTTTTTTGAGATATAAGAGAAGATATACTGATCTAGTCATGAGTCTTTGGATACTGCAGAAACTGCCTGAAATAAGTCCACAAACTCTCTTTCTCAATTTAGCTCCCAAACTGAAATTTCTTCTGTAGCAATGCTATTTTTATGAAGACTTAGCTGCTGTTTCTTCTTCATCTATTAGTAGTAACAGAAGTCTTCCTTGGGTGTAGATTCCTTTATTTTCTCATGTACCTTCTGCTTCTCAAGTTAAATTACAGTGCAACTGGTGTAGAGGCAGCCCTCCTGTTCCTCTGACCTCTGCAACAGTGATCAGTAAAACCCGTATGTGTTTGAGGTATGAATCTTGCCTGCTGTCTTTTTTTAAGCGGTTTGGACTGAATTTTAATCCTTAATGCTCTTCTATAAAGAAGAGAAAACCTCTAAAAGGAATGCAATTTTAAATGCTTGGTAGAGCAAAATGGCAGTTTTCTTAAGAGGCAAGAATTTCTCTCTTATCCAAAGAATGCACTGCCTGGATTAATTCTGGAGAATAAAAGCCTTTCTTTCTCTGCAAACCTGAATGTAGAAACTTTGAGAAGAAACGAAGGTATCCACTGAAACACATATCAATATACAGACTGGAAAAAACTTTTTAAAAATACCTAAACTGAAAGGGAAGTAGGAAAGAGCATTGATTCAGGATTCTGCAGAGCATCTATCAGGCTGGTAGGGAAGGAGTCAGAAGCGAGGAGAACTGATCAATAAAACATCAGGAAAAACAATCCTGCTCTGTTATAATGCTAAAACAATTTAAAAAATTGAGGACAAGAAGATAGTACCAACTTGCACCTATAGACCTTTCCCTGTTAGAAGATTGCCCTAGAATTTTGATTTGATAAGAGCATAATGTCAGCAAAAATATCCCTTGAGGGAAAAAAAAAATCTAGAGAGCAAAAAGATGGTTTTCTTGTAAATGCCACAAAATCTTTAGGAGAAAAAGAAAAAAATTTTTTTCTCCATAATATTGTTGTCTAATGGAAGAAGTAGCCAAAGAACTGAAGCTAGAAAATACAGGTGGCATTTCCTGTTCAAATTTATCATCCCTTCCCTAGAGAACAACACAAAAATGTTATCATTAAAGATCTGAAAGAAGTGAAAGGGATGTTTGTGAGCCTTAGTGCTACTTGAGGAGAAAGGAGATAGCTTATTGCAGAGAGGACATGGAATGGCAGATTCTTAGGGTTGATGTAGACATCTATGAAATGTTCCATAGCCAAACCTCTCAACAAGCTGAGACCAGATTACCAAAGGTGTTGGTTACATTCAATAACACCTTTTACCTACTAAATTGCGCAGACAAGACAGTGTTACACTATTTTGCAAGCCCAAAATGGGGAAAAAAACAATTTTAAGTTTAAAACTTTTTTTTTTTTAAATTGGAAACACTAAACATAAAACTTCTCATCTTTAGCATTTTAGGAAAGAAGAACATTGTAGCTTGGGCTTTCCCCCAGATGTGGAAAGCTTATCATTACTAAAATATACTGTCTTTCACATTAAGGTATTAAAACCAAAAATAACCTCAACCATGGCTCTTGCTTCTGCTCCAGAGCAGATCTGGAATGGCTGTTTGGTATCTGAATAGACGATTACCACCTCTAGTGGTTTAAGGCCCACTCCAGAATACAGAGGAGCTGTTGCTGCCATTTGTGCATGAGAGAGAAAGTTAAAGTTAGGGCAAGCCTCGTGTGTAAGTCTGCAGTGTGGAAATGACAGTAGCTGCTGCTATTTTTAATTTTTTTTTTCCTTCAGCAGCAAGATAGACAGTTTTTCTTTCTAAGATAATGGTAAACTGAGCAAACTAAGCTTGGGAAATTCTATTCTAGCTTGCACTCTAAAACGAAAATTTACTTAGTATTTAAAAATTATTAAAAGAGAATTAATACTGGAGCTTATATGATGGATGGACAAGTGCTTTAGGGAAGATGGGCTCAAAAGACAAAGAGGGGTGAGGTTTCCTTTTGTGTGAAGGAGTATCTCAGATACATGGAGGTCTTTTCTGGGGTGGATGACAGTGTGGTTGAGAGCCTGTGGTTCAGAATTAGCGGTGAGACCAGAAACTGTGGCATTGTATTGGGACTTTGTTGTAGACCACCTGATCAGGGTGAAGAAGTAGGCAAAGCCTTTAAACAGATGACGAAATTTCTGAATCTCAGACCCTGGATTTCATGGGGGACTTTAACTTCCCTGGTGTCTGCTGGAAGGGCAACATGGTGGGATGTAAGTG
Organism: Harpia harpyja; assembly: GCF_026419915.1. Lineage (NCBI taxonomy): Eukaryota > Metazoa > Chordata > Aves > Accipitriformes > Accipitridae > Harpia > Harpia harpyja. The sequence goes on from NC_068947.1 coordinate 385,446, forward strand.
GTCCCAGAGATTTATGGAGGATATCAGGGAAAATTGCTTGACACACGTGCTGGAAGGGTCGGCCAGATTATTCTTATAATTGGCTACAATGGCTGTGAAATAGTGGAGCTCAAGATCATGAATACATTGAGAGGGGGGAAAAAGTAACAGAATACAGGCCTTAAACAGAGAGTATGCAAGAAACTGGTGGGTGGGGAGCTCATGGGAGGCAGCTCTAAAAGGCAAGGGAAAGCTGGCAGTCCTTTAAGAACAATATCCTTCAAGCACAAGAATGGCCCATCTCAGTGCTTAGAAAAGCAAGTAGACTTCTCAGGAGACTGACTTGGCTAAGCAGGGAGTTCATGGTGGAGGTCCAGTGAAAAAAAGCTTGTATACAGGAGGTAGAAGCACACATAGGCTGCAAAGGAGGAATTCGGAAACATTGCTTGGGTGGACCTGCATAGTGTCAGGAAAGCCAGAGCTCAGCTGGAGTTGAGACTTGCAAGGGCAGCACAAAGGGCTTCTAGTCCTACTTTGGTAGTGAAAAGCTGAACAAGGGAAGTGTGGGCCCATTGCTGAGTGGGGCAGGCAATTTAGTGACAGCAGAGCCAGATAAAGTCTGAGGTGCTGAGTGCCGCCTTTGCCTTGGTTTTCACCAGCAAAGTCTCCCAGGTCTCTGTGCTTAGTGAAAGGGCTGAGGAAGAAGATGAATTACCAGCCACTCAGCCTATACAGCTTAATGGGACCAGATGGGCAGCATCCAAAGGTACTCAGTCCTTGCAGCAGGACAGGGTTTGATTGTCTTTTGAAAGGTGGTGGAGACTTGAGTGAGGTACTTGATGAAAAGAGAAGGGACCAACTTTTTTTTTTTTTTTTTTTTAATTAAAAGAAACAAACAAAACCCCATTCCGGCCAATTTTACCCGCGATTGGAAAATCCAAATGTGATTTCCGTGCATTTCCCATACATGCTTAAACTGAATATGTGCTTTGATTGATTTTCTTTTCATGTGCTGGTAGACCTGGAAAGATGATATGATTAAGATACAAATTTAGGTATGTATGTGTGCACCTGTACAAGTGTCTAAACTCCCTCTATAGTCAATGGAAATCTAGTCAAGGAATAGAGGGAAGTTCAATTCATGCTTCTTTGGGGATGAAAGGTACATTTTAGTTGCCTAAGGATAAGCTCCTACTGCTATTGGCAATACCTGGGAAGCTATACCTTACCTCTAGCTTCTGCTCTAGGAGGTATGCATCTCTGTAAGTCCCCTGTCATTTCTGCCAGTACCATGTGAGTGTTGTAGATACCTAGGGAATCTTGAACACTACTAGATGCCTATGTTTAAGCTGCTGAATCATGTCTCGAGTGACTGGTCAACTTAGAGCTCTCCAGCTCTGCTTGTTGTAGTAGAAGCTTGAATAGACAACTCACATGCAGGGATCTGAATTTAGATAAGATATCTCAATCTGAAACTGAATTCCACCTGAAGAGTTTTGGCCTCAGGAACCTGCTTGACAAGTTTGCCTTTGGCTTGTAGTAAATCTTGTTTTACAGATTAAAGAAAATGCTATTGACTGTTGATAAGAAAAAAGAGAAAAATTTAAATTGTGAAAGTACCAGATAAATTGTATCAATTGCAGAACTAAAGCTTGAACTGTGATGAACTTCAAAACTTTAGCTAATCACTGAAACAATTTTGATGCTCGAAGTTAGAATAATACTGAAGACTTTGGTACTGATGCATGTTTTAAAAAAAAAAAAAAAAGAACAAAACAAATATTTTCCAATAAGTTCTACCTACTCTTGAGTTACAAAGTACCCAGGGAAGGAGCATTACATTAGTAATAAAAAAGAATTAAGAAATGCAATGTAATTATAAATGCCTTGCTGACATCTGCATTTGTGGAGTCAAGAGTATCTTAAAGGAAGCCATAAAGGTAGTACAGGTTGCCTTCCTGCTTTTTCCACTTTCTTATCACTTGTACTCCAACTGTCAAGATTATGCTATAAGAAGTAATTAAATAATGCTGGTATCTGCCCAACGTAGTATTATGCTATTTATAAATAGCTTGATTTTTTTATTCCACAAATGTTCACAATTTCCAGTGTTAACAGACCAAAAAAAAAAAATCAGATAGAACTGGAAGAGGACTGAGGTCTGAAGCTGAAATTACTATTATTGGCATTTCAGTATCAGAAAAATTTTATAGCCATTTGCTGAATTTGGATTCTGTTTTACATCTAGGTTTGTGATCAAACAATACTGTCAAATTGTAAAATGATACAGATTAGTGTTGCAACAGGATGAAATGAAGGCCAGATTATTAAAAAATTTGCTACAATAATACTAGTTTACCATGGAAAGCCAGAACAGCTGCATTTATAGTATTTAAAAGCTGCTTTTTATTCCACATCCTTTTCATTACACTATTGTACAAATTCTTTGGGAATACATATTTACTTTCTTGCTTGGAGAAAATTGTGAATAAATGTGAAAAATCCATTTGAAGCAATGAAAGTTTCAATGCTAACCACTATCATCAGCCTGGTAGTTAGTAGAAAATACTGAGTGGGTTCACTTCCTTCAAGTGTTCTTTTCAGGGTAGTATTTTAGCATTGTAGGACTGTTTAAATGCTAATGTTATAACCTTGGGTTAAGGAAAGTGCTAATTGCCAATGTTTATGAAGAGCCAGCATTCAGCATAATGTAAAAGAGGAGGCAGGGAGAATTTGCACAGAGCTAACTTCAGTCTAAAGAAACAAGTCCTTGCAGGCTTCCTCGGGAGCCTAGGGACGTGGCTTCCTCCATTTCGGCAGAGGTGACCGAGAGCTCCTTAACTGTACTTATGCTCTGAATCACTCCGTGCACCACTGCCCATCTGAAATGACAGTGGGAGGGACTAGCCTGCAAGGCTAAGATTAGTCTTTGTAACTTCTGGGGAAAGTAGAAGGAAAAAAACCCAAACCATGAATTGGTAGATTTCAAGTTTTTGAAGAATCTAAAGTGCATACATTGTAATGTGCTCCTCAGGATTCAGGTGTGCCTCCTAATAACTGCTTAAAGCAGAATCAGCTACAGCAGGTTGCTACCAAACTTGTCGTTTTGGATTTCGGATATCAAAGGCTATTCAGAGTATCTCCAGGGATGGGGACATTCAAGACTGGTTGAGAGGTGCCTTCCAGCCCCAGCTGTCCTGCGAGCCTCTAAACTTACCGCAGTCTGGCAAGCCTCTGCCACCGGTGGAGGGGGGACGCTTTGGTCTCTCTCGAGCCTGCCATGGGGGCTGTGGCAGTTCAGAGGGGGACCCTGATCTGTGAGCCTCTGGATACAGATGGGCCCCTCATTTGGCTTACAGATTCGTCCAACGGTTGGGTGAGAAATGCTTGCTGTTCATGCTTCCCTTAAATTACACTTGATTTAAACCAGAGGAATAAAACAGGTAATGCAGGCATTTACTGGTAACATCTGAACAGACAACACAGTTGTTGCAAGTGTTTATGAAAGACATAGATAAAGAAATCAGAGAAACTGTTTCAATCTGCTTGCAGTTTTTTAAAAAAGTCTCTTTCCATCATTGCACATGCTTACTGTCATTTCCTGACAAACTGGTAGCTAAAGGTTTCAGCCGTTTCTTATGCTTCTTTCCCCAGTGGAATAGCTGAGCTTTTATAGCTGTTCCTCCTTGGAAATCTTCCAGTGGGTCCAGAGTGGCTCAAGCTTTATCTAGTCCTCCTTTTGTTTTTCCTCAACTAGGACACAGAGTGGCCATCTTCTTTAAATTGGGCATGTGAAGTATATAAACCTTTGTTCCGTTAAGAGTCTTCTCCTGCACTTAGCTAGTTAGTAAAGAACATTGAGCTTTCAAGAGATAGAACTGGTTTGTGGTGATTCATTCTAGATGCTTCTTCTCAAGTAAACTGTAACATGTATGTGTCGGAAAAATTCTAACCAATTTTCCAGTAAATAAAGGCATTGTGATAACTCAGACATACTGTTCTGCCATTATTTAACAGAGGGTCTGTGTCTTCCTAAAAATAAATAGGACTTTTGGATTAGGAGGTAATTTCCTGGAAGTTCGCCTATGCTAAGAGTGATATTTCATAGATAAACCAAGTGTGGGGGTTTTTTAACTGAAAAAATAGAATTACAGTTTTTCTCAAGGGAGAAATATAAGATTAAAACAGAGAAACACCTCTTGAGGGAAATTCTCTGAAGTATTCTCCGAAGGTGTACAAGAATACATAGTGCCATGACTTATACTTTCCAATGTCAGACTGTTTGAAAAAAGAAATTGAATCCATCATCTTGCACATCCCTCTCTCTTCTACAGAGAATATTCTAAGATACTCCACTAGATTTTGCAAGTAATGTTGCAAAATTCCAGCACCTAATATTAGAAGTCTTGAGAAGATAGAAGCTGTGTTCTGATCTGTTAGGACTGCCCGAAGGTAGCAGTGTTTTAAGGCAGAATGCAAATGGAGTCAGGGCAGTGTCTGGGCGAGGTTTTAAGGACCTGATGTACATGCAGGTAACAATGCCTGTTACCTCTCAGAACTTGCATTGCGGTGTAGCTTGGCTTAAGTTGAAAGACTTTTGTAATGACAAATGTTACAGTTACGATACATTGATCAATACTGACTAAAAAGTTAATATTTTCTGTTCTTGTTTCGAGAGTAACTTTGAAAAATGAATTTGCTGGTTTTTTAGAAGTTTCATTTTAAGCAACTCATGAAAAATAAATGCTTTACTGTCTTGTAATGGTTTCATGGGCTTTTGTTGCCTCACTGGTGATTGCTTAATATTCTGTGATTTTTGCTAGAATAAACATTATTGAAAGATCAATTCTAAACACTTAAATGTTGAAGAATGTAATAATGCCTATGCAAGTTGAAGTAGAACTGTACTACTTTGTTCAGAAAAGACATGAGCCATAGCATATGTTTGGCTGAATTTTGTTGATTTTTTTAATGTATGTCTTTGTTGTGGCAAACTAAATTGTATGAATGTAATTATGGATTGGTGAGGATCAAATCACAGATTCTTGCTTGCTTCTAAGTTATTTTTATAAAGTGTGACTTTTATTTATAAGTAGAGAATGTGATTGATTTAACTTTTTCTAGCAGAAGTTAAGCATGTGTTTATCTTTGGGTCTTATAGCCTCATACTTGTACAGATGGAAAACATGAGCCAATCACAGAATATGCCATATCATATCTTAATGTGCCATTTAATATATCAGCATAAAACCCTGATGTGATGTACTAGATATTGCTTGAGCAGCACTGTCTGAGTAAAGGCAGCAACATGCTGCTGCTTCATGGCATGTGCTCAGTACTGACTATTGCTGTCTGTTGATTTTTATAAACATTTAGTCTTTCAGTTGCTTAAAAAAAGCCACGCTTGAGAAATTCTTGTAATCATATAGGGTGAGGCAGTAAAATTACAGCTGAATGATGTAACTTTGTGAAGGACATAAGATTATCTGTTTTTCAAGAATCTTTTGTGTACCTATGCTTTGTGTCAAATTTTCCTTGATAAGCAAAATAGAAAGGAAAAAAAAATCCTAATGGAAATCTGAAACGAAATAGGGACAAACGTTTGATGAGATGGTTTTGTCACATGAATTTTTCAAGAACAGCGTATAGTTTGGTAGGATATGTTTCTCTTTCCAGATGAGAATGGTTATAGTTGTAAGATCTTGAGTTACGCTGAGGGGCACCTTTCTTCTTGAGTACTCCCATCATTAACATCAAGGATTTTTCTAGAAAATGAGAGGTACATTCCTGCACTATTTTGGAAGAGTACTGTCATGCCATGTATATTATGTAGAGACAATGGAAAAATAGGAGATCTCTGTCCTTTAAATGAGGTAAAATGAAATGCTTTCAAATCAGGGAACTCTCCTAGTTTGATACTGGTCACAGAAAATACTAGGTGCTACAATCTTGTGAGGAAACCTGGGAGAGAAGTTTCTGGGTGGCTAGCAGAAGAGCAGTGAGAACTGCTCGGTTCCCATAAGGATACTCACCTCTCATCCGTGGCTAAGTGGACAGACACTTTTCTGCAGAGGCAATTCCCACGCATATTTTGAGGTAAAGGAAAGGACTGAGCCCTAGCATGCAGTCATTCCCATCTCCAGGACTGGAGATACTCTTTTCCCATGAACAGGTATCTCCTTCCTCCTCTCTCTCTCTCTATGTTTATATATAAAGCAAATAGAATAGTCAGGGATTAAGAAATTTTTGTCTTACCCTTATTAAATGGTATCAGCAGGTTTGTACATGGAGAAGAGACATATTTTGCCCCATTTTAGACACAGGTAATCATGGAGTCTGAATAATCAGTTTGTGTACGTCTCTAACTTTTACACAAAGTGTTTTCAGTAATATTCATCTGTTGTTGCATACTTAGCTGTAAAACAGTGCTTTTCCTATAGTTTTATAACACAGAATATTTATAATACATGTGCTCAATAAGCAGAGGTAATACCAATGCTGAGAGATTTGACTCGTACATTCGCAAATTTGCCGTTGCCTCAGAACAGAAAGTGAAATATTGAGGCCAGAATTTTTTAGTAGAACAAGATAATGAGATGCTTAGTAATAAATGTAGCTGAGTGAAGCAGAACTACAGCTAAGTGAACTCAAATTTTCATACTTCATGATATAAGCTAGTAGTAGTAAGCAGTAGAGATCAGAAAGGATATCCTGTGTTCCATAAAGAGCACAGAATATGTAGGATTACTTGAGTTTTTTTTCCTTGACATTCATTGAAGTTTCAAACATTGAATCAACTAGTAACAGCTTATCTACCTAGATGATACATTAATTAGATACGAGAATTTTCCATGCTAGGAGTTGGATACTGACTTATTGTTTAAGTGGGATTTCTGCAATCAGACTGAACATTGTTTTCAGTACTGTTTCAGAGTACAGTCTTGAAAAAAAACTTTTTGAAATGCAAAAAAGATATTTTAAAGAATGACAATTCTATTTTGGAGAATGGCAATTTGGCCTGTTTTTGAGGAGCAGAGAACCAGATCCACAAAAGAGCTCAGATCTCCAAGAGGACTTCTAAGTAAAGGTTTAAGTAACAAAGTCTAAATTCGATCTGTAAAGAACCTTTCAGATTCCCACAGGAGTCTGAATTTTCACTGTTGAATTCCTCACTGCTGAAGGCTCTGCTTTTCTTTGTATCCCTGATTCTGTCCATCTTCTCAGGGCTTAGCAATGTGGTATCTGTGTGCTTTGCACCTAGTGCGTGTCAGTACTTGTTTGAAACTTCAGGTGTGCTCTGCATCTCTAGAGCCTGGCAGCTCTAGCATCTGTCTCCTAAGTAGATATCAGGAGTCAAATAAGCTAAATTTACTCACCCTCTTAGCAGTGTTCCTTCATAGTGCTAGTAACTATTACTATTATTCCTATAGTTAGATTTAATAAATATAGCAATACTATAATTTAGTAGTAACAATATAACCGGCAAAATAGTCTGTTCAGTTTAGTTTAGACCATTAAGTTTGTAAGCTTCCTAAAACAAAATATTTAGGAACTGTATTTGACATAAAAGCTATAGATAAGCCAGTCAGAATCACTCTGAGCCTGAAATGCCTATTATCTCCTCAATTCTGATATCTCTTTCTTTGCTGTTCTGTAAATTGGTTGAGCAAAGAGTAGCGCTTCGACCTTTGTAGTATCTCAGCTGAATTTGTGTGATGTATCAGCCTTCAGATTAGACCAGTGTACATGAAGGGTAGGTTTTGGTAGCAGAAAAGCAATGCAAGTCCTCTCTAAGAGTTAGTAGCATGTGTTGCTTCTGCTGAACTGACCTTCTTCAGTGTGACATAAATATAGTTTTGTCACAAATTAATACACAACATAATGCTTCCAAGTTTTTCTGATAGATGCTATGAGTGATGATGGAAGGATTTTTTTTTTTTTTCAAACATGCAAATTATACACACACACACACACATATATATATTCTTATGTTTGTTTGCAAACTCATTTTTATTGATTTTTTGTTCATAGTAGTATTGATTTTCAATTAAAGGCCTTAAAAGGCATTATTCACTACCTACAGTAGTCTTTCCAGGTGCTTTTATTTTAAATGGGATCAGGTGTTTTACAGCTTCATGTGTATGACAATTTGAACTGAAAAACAGAGTAAATGTTTGTGCTATTCAGTACTTGGTTATGCAGATGTCTTCAGGCATTCCAGAAGGGCTTCACCTTTTTATTGCTGTTTCCAATCCAGCCTTTGTATGCTATTAATAGTGGGATATTGGGTTGGGTGGTTTTTTTTTTGTTGTTGTTGTTTTTTTTTTTAAAACTGTGCTGCTTGGAAAAGGTGTGTAAGCTAGGTTTAGCTCATCAAGTGACCCAGGTAGCCTGCTGCCTGTCTGCTCACGTGCCATTACTCTGTGACCTTAAAGCTTCTTCCCCATCCTGTTACTAAAATTGAGGTGCTGCATCATTGCATTTAACAGACCTGCACTAGTCATGTCATGTTGGCTATATTTTGGCCGTGTGCTAAATGCATTCCTGCATTTGTCCAACAAGACAAATGTCTTCATTTAAGAGAAAAATGTGACCTATGATGATCAGGTTTGGTGAGAATAGACTAGAGGAATGCAAAGGCAGGCAGGCATTAAGAAGTTATCACCTATGACTGTATAGTAAACACAGATTAACGCTTTCAAATGCAATTAGTGATTCTGATTTTGGATATGCTTCCTTTAAGACGACAACTTTTTTTTTAAGGAGGCATTGAGAATTTTACTTTTCTAAAATCATGTTCTTTGTGGATATTTGAACTTGGAAGCCCAAAAACTTTTGGCAACCAAAATTACAGGTCTCATTGTAAGCCTTAGTCTGCCACATGCTAGTACAGTATTTTCATTTCAGCTCACAACGATAAGCACCCACACTCATAATTTGGTTAGATAAAAGATTGTTTGACTTTCAGAATAACTAAGCAACGAGAGTCACAGGGACAGGTCTTCTGAAAATGTAATTGATATCTGGTACAAGGTATTAAAATATGAATTTTTGGCATTTAACTTTTTTTTTCATATTGGTGTTCCTAATTGTGACACATCTGCTACATGTGGCTTTGTATTGCATTTGGCCTGATCACTGAGGTATTTACCAGATTTTTAATAAATTTTGGTTTGCATTTTGAAATTTCTCTGGATGCTGTGGTTTGGGTTTTTTTGTTTGTTTGTTTTTGGGTTTTTTTGTCTGATGATCAGGTAAAAAAAAAAAAAGAGAAAACACACAACAGATCTTGCTCATTTCCCTTTCTTTGCTTTTGTTTTACAGGAGACACATGAAATTGTGGCTATCAAGAAATTCAAAGACAGTGAAGGTAACCTTTTCTGCTGCATAATGTCATGTCAATAACTATGTTGTTAATATCTCTCCAGTTACAATAAGAAGTCGCATATATCAAGACATGATTTAAAAACGATGATTTATTAGCTCTGTGAATATTCAAGGCACTTGATCCTTCATACCTGCCTAGCGACTGCAACTAGATAACTACCTGTCTTTCTTGGTGCATGTACCTTAACACGACTGAGATTGTGGTGCCATACACAGTAGTAAGATCTACCACTTGGAGACTCGATGTGATCAGAAAATGGCAAAAATTCCTCTTGTAGTAGTGGCTTTCAGAGTCTTTGGGCTTTACCACCCTTAATCTGTGGGAGGGGATCTAAATGTTAGGGGGACTTGAAGGGGTAAAAGGAGAAGCCTGAGAGAAGTCGCCGTGAAGTTCAGTGGTACGAAGAGGAATCGAGGAGCGCTTGGGGATCCGCGGGAGGATTTGAGGGAGTTGTGTGGCGAGGCAGCAGTGCTGCCCTCCCCTCAGCAGGCTCTGCTCACCACAGGAGACTTGCTCTTTGCCCCCTCACAGCAGCCTCTGTGTACTCTCCAGTGTTGCTGAGTTTGCTGAGAGGGGGGAAGAGCCGACTCCTGCAAGGCTTACTGTTGCTGGCAAAGTCGGTGGCAGGAGACAGGTCACGTGGAAATTGCTGCCAGTGCTGCACACACCTATTCCTCTGATAAAACCAAAGATCTGTACAAGGCTGGCTGTCTGACCTGTGCTCGTTGGGGGACAGCAAATTCCAGTACCCTATCATAGGCAAAACTGGTGATCAACCACGAGAGAACTGTCTGCTTCGCATACATCAGAAGTTAACGCTGATCCCTAATGGCCTAGCACAAACAGAAGGAGAAGCCAAGTATGAAGTAATAAGAGGAGTCATCCCAGTCTGAGGCGATGGCAGCAATGATTTGCCATAGACCAAGGCTTTAGCTGAAAACTAATGATGTGGTTTAAAGAAACAGCAGCCACTTTATTTTAGCAAACTTTTCTTTTTTGTTATTGTTACAGGATTGCTGGTGGCCCTGGAGGTGTGGTTGGTTACAAGGACTGTAATTTTCAGAGTCAGTTAGACACAGCAAAGTCTGATTTGTGTCTGTTTTATGCAATGCGAACTCTTTGCTTTGCAGCTGATTTTGCCAGACACTTGAAGAGTATATTTGATGCATTTTTTAGAAATCTGTTTTAAATCCCTGTTAAATAACGTAGGAGATAATTTAATTGTGGTGACCATCTTGACCAGGTCATGAGAGTACTTCAGAATTCGTTTTTGGAACTCGATATGGCTATGCAGTACAGATCCTAGGCAATGAGTCTCAGTATTAAGCCCTAAACGGGATTATTATATTAGCCTGTCTACCAAAAAATGAAAACAAAAAATACAACATTGCCATTAGGTCTGGCTTTCCTGGAGTGTTATGTAATACCAGTTTACATGACTGATGTCTGCTTTTCAGAGTTTTAGGTAGTTGTTTACAAGTTTCAGGAAATATGACAGAAGTTCTTTTGATGGATGTGATTCAGCCCATTTCACATCTGTCTTTTTAATATGGTAGTTCATTAGAAATCTGAAGATACTGTAATTGTTTCTATTGCCATTTTTCTTTCACTTAATTTTTGCTGTTGACATATTCATGCTAAATGCGCTGGAAAGAGTGTATCTAGTTATAGATGAAATTATGTAATCAGGCTGATGCAAGCCAACACTGAGCACTCAGTTTTAAAATGAAATGATTTAGATTGCTCTAAATTATATATTTTTTTAATCAAAACATTTGTGATGATAGTATTTTGTTTTCCTCTTCTCTCCTGCTACTCTTCAATTTTATTTTTTTTCCTCTCTTCTGATGATGATGATATATGTTTGCATGACCTGCGTTATTCTCTCTCCCCTGCAAACCTGTTCTTGCCTTTTGCTTACTTGGAAAAACAATTTCTCTTCCTTGTTTCTTCTTCTTCAGTCTCTGACTGTCCTTGCGGTACATGAGCTGCAAATGTGATTTAGCTTTGAATTTATGCAGTCATATCCCATTTAATATCCCTCTGTTGTGGATAACAGTTCTAAGAGATTAAGAACCCTGCTTCTACATGTGCATGGGCAAATTTACTGAATTAATGGATTTCATTTTACTAAATGAAAAATAAAACCTAATGTAATCTGGTTTACTTGTCATTTCATTGGTAGTATCCTTTAGAAGCCAGTCATTTCAGGGCCCCTTGATGATAAGCAGTGTACGAAGCTTTAGTAAAACAGCACTCCTTTCTTGAACAGCTTTCAGACAACTAAATTGTCAAAACAACAGTTAAATTTCTTGACTCCTCAGAATCAGATTCAAGGCTTCATTGAATCAATACTTGCTCTACTGCTCTCTGTGGCTGCTGCACTGGTCTGCATTGGTGAATTTCCATTGAAAGCCTTGTGGGGAAACTTACAGGACTTACAGATCTGTGCTTCAGTCTTAAGATTTGTCATGGCTTTTGGAGAATAAAATTATTTTAGAATCAAACAGATTTCTTTGACATTGTTCAAATATGAGCTTTGCATTCCAGTGTTTCTACTGAGGACATATTAACCTTGCCAGTGCTTCATGCGTGCGACCTGTATTTGTGGGGTGGAGGATGTGTCTGTACGTCTTTTGAAGCATATTAGTGCTCTTCATAATGAACAAGATAGAAATGCAAATGATTTGGGTTTTATGATGACTTCTGCCACTGAAAACGTAGATGGGACTGATGGAAAGTCTGTGAGGGTTGCATAATGATAGCACACTCACCAGTTACCTCTGTTCCAGTGCAGAAGCATCCAGGCAGCAGAGAGAGTCCACAGTGGAAAATAAGCCTTTTTCTCTGTAATATCTAGAAACAGAATTTAATCAGGGGTTCAGAATAAAGGTTTATAACACTTGTTACTTGGGGGTTTTGTTTTGGTTTATAATAAGTTTTACTGTGTCATTTTTACTTTGCACTCTAGAAAATGAAGAAGTTAAAGAAACCACTTTACGAGAGCTTAAAATGCTTCGCACTTTGAAACAGGAGAACATAGTGGAGCTGAAAGAAGCCTTCAGAAGAAGAGGAAAATTATACTTAGTCTTTGAATATGTGGAAAAAGTGAGTTCAGTTTGTACTATCCTTGCTACAGTTAAATCATCAGCTTACTGGAAATACTTTTACTTTTAAAAATGAAGCTATTCTAATCTATAAAGAGGAACATCAGAAACTTTAATACAATCTGAATTGTTGTAATTAGACATTTATTGTGAGAAAGCAACACTGATAACTTTCCCATTGTTTCTACTTCATGTGTTGGTATTTTAAAAAAAAAAGTTCTTCCATATATGAACACAAACATGTTCAAATTATGTGGACTGGAATACATATCATTTGAAGAAAAATTTCAATCCAAATTCTAGAATCCAGCTTAATTGTAAAGCTTGTTAACTGTCCTGTGTTATGTTGTGTAATGAATCTTGACATGGTCTTTCAAAGCAAGATCATAGACTTTTGACCTTGGAATCTGTTTCAACTTTCTCCATCCTTCCCTGTTAAAAATAGGATTTGTTTCTATATTTCTTTAACAAGGCCGCTATCGATAGTTGCTTAGAAGGATTTGGCAAAGATCACTGTCATTATCTCCAATCCTGACCTCATTTGAAACGATTCCAAAATTTCCTTAGATTGGCCTACTGCTGCCAAGCATCCTGGTCCGTTTCCAGGGAGAAATAACCTAGAACAGATTGGTCTTTTGTTATTTTTGCAACCTTCGTGATGAAGGTAGACCTTCCCTCTGAGTTCTAACCATTTAGCATTTCTTGATGGAAATAATTAGATGGTATTCAGATACACACAGTAAAAATAAACGCAAGCTTAAATATATCTATCTCTGTAGCTTTCATGAGATATTGTTCCCTTGATTGAAATTTTCATTTAATATCCTGCCAGTGAGATGTTGCAGTCTAGCTGAGTGCTAGTCCTCTTCAGTCTATTCTCTCTCATGTAAAGATTCCTCACCTTAAATACTGTGTCTCCTTTACCTCAATGTGAAATTTACTATGTCTTATAACTTTACTGCATAATGTGAGGTGACCTATATTAGCTTACAGTTTGGCAGAAATCAGTTTTGTTTTTCATAGCAGATCAGCAACTTCTAATGTGGTGGATCTTCCTTCGATCTAACATCCAAAGCTTGACTTGTTCCACCCATGTTCTTTGTAATTGTTCCACGTGGAATGTCTTTGATCACGCACCAACTTAGAACATGCATTTAATTTTCTATTATAGTTTACTTGGCTAAGCTTTCCGTAGTAGTGGGTTGGAAGAGCAGCATAAGTAAAAGCCATGTAATTGATCCTGTAAGGAGTATACTTCAAAAATTGTTAATATTGGTAAAAACACAAGGCTGCAATATCTAACATTATTTGCATCAGAATAAAAGGATATAATGATAGAGGTAGATGTCATGTAGAGTCTGTGCCTAATGTAATTTCTATATTAATGGTCACCTTTGTTTTCAGTTAAACTTTGCAGTCCATGAACATTTCTCATTTTCAGATATGTCAAATAGTTTCCACAATAGTATCTTTGAAGACCAGGATGATTTCTGTACTTTTGGATGAGGGAAGGGTAGAAGGAATTAAATAAAATGTGGTATAGTAGGCTAATTTTTGTTTTAACTGGTGATGAACACCTTGTGTCCTTTAGGGAATCTTAGCTCTGCAGTACTCAATCCAGATTACTTAAATTGACATTTAGTCTAATCTCCTTTGTTCATCATCCCCTTAGTTAATGTCTTCATATAGGATTATGTCTCACTGTGTTGATGCTACTATTTTGGTATTTGTAACACTAACTTCTTGACTTACTTATCCAGATCCAGCTTCTGTGTGGACAAGAATCTAACTAAAATCAATACAATTACTTAACAGAAAATTCCTTTTCTCAGATCTGAAGTGTATTTCTAAGGAAACTTACACTCAAGCACATAAGTTCCAGTATTTATTCCCAGATTGCAAAACTTAGAAAGGTTTTCAAATATTATCAAAGTTTCCATTTGTTTTGTGTTATATTTGTGTTCATTAAAATACCTGACAAGAGAAAGCTCAAAGATTGTATTATACAGCTAAATAAAATGTTTGTCAAAGACAAGGTGAATTTATTTTAAATGAAAAATCTACAAATGCTCAAATCCATAATTAAATGAGTTGGGTAAGGCAATATAGCCAAAATACTTATTTCTATTTCAGTGTTCAGTAAATAAGAATTTTCTCTTTTCAAGCGGGCTGCTGTTGGCCATTATTCATTCAGGATTCAGTCTACAAACTCCATTGTGCTTCTAATTGTGCAAAATTAGAGACATTTGCTAACATAATGGGAATCTCTGTGTCCTTTTTCAAAGAGGAAATTGACTAGTATAAACAATCAGTTTATTTTCTTCCCTAGGTATATCTATAAACCAGTTAATATGGCCATAGTTACTGTAGTACAAATATGTCTAAGATCAATATAGCTGATATATAGCTATAGGATATTCCCTAGGTTACTATTTATGGCCCTATGAGGCGTTTTTATATCTGTTAACTTCATGTGCACTAACAGGCTTGTGTTGCTTTAACTATACCCATTCACAGACAGGCACAGTTTGTGATTAATCATGGCCCTGCTATGTCAAAGCAGCAGAACTAGCTTAATAATGAAGAAAACAGTATGTTAAAGCACAGTTGGATATTTACAAAATGCTGTGCTCTACTAAACTTTTCATATAGCCACACTGACCCAGTGTTTCTGTTTAAGCAACTTTTCATAACTAAATGACTTTTTAGAAGTTTTAGGGTAAGTGGTTTGATGACAGTTGTCCTAGTTTCAGCTGGGATAGAGTTAACTGTCTTCCTAGTAGCTGGTACAGTGCTATGTTTTGAGTTCAGTATGTGAAGAATGTTGGTAACACACTGATGTTTTCAGTTGTTGCTAAGGAGTGTTTAGACTAAAGTCAAGGATTTTTCAGCTTCTCATGCCCAGCTAGCAAGAAGGCTGGAGGGGCACAAGAAGTTGGGAGGGGACACAGCCAGGACAGCTGACCCAAACTGGCCGACGGGGTATTCCATACCGTGGGACGTCCCATCCAGTATAGGAACTGGGAAGTCGGGGCGGGGAATCGTTGGTCGGGGACTGGCTGGGTGTCGGTCGGCAGGTGGTGAGCAATTGCACTGCGCATCATTTGTACATTCCAATCCTTTTATTATTACTCTTGTCATTTTATTAGTGTTATCATTATCATTATTAGTTTCTTCTTTTCTGCTCTATTAAACCATTCTTATCTCAACCCACAAGTTTTACTTCTTTTCCCGATTTTCTCCCCCATCCCACTGGGTTGGGGGGGGGAGTGAGTGAGCGGCTGCATGGTGCTCAGTTGCTGGCTGGGGTTAAACCACGACACAGTCTTTTAAGGACTTGTGGTATATTTGTGGTTCGCTTTTAAGGATTATTGTCTTCACAAGTGCTTTCTCTAGAATGAAAACCGCTAGTAGTATGCTTATGATTAAAATACATTCCTGGAGTGTTAAAATACTGATTTTTGTATAGCCAGGCTCAGTGGCCTAAGTATCTTGCTTCGGAATGCTGAAAGCGTGTTATCTTCTAGCAACTACTATATAACTCTTTTAAATAATGTGTCTTTTAAACACTTAGAATATGCTTGAATTGCTAGAAGAAATGCCAAATGGAGTTCCACCAGAAAAAGTGAAAAGCTATATCTACCAGCTAATTAAAGCAATTCACTGGTGCCATAAGAATGATATTGTTCATAGAGGTAAGTGTATAGTTCTCCACATGGAAATAAGGCCCGGGTAGGAATTTGCTTTCTAAAGGGAAAGATGTTACAGCTTGAAGTAATTTGCATTTAATATAAATACAAGCAATTGCTTTATATCAACAGAAAAAAAGATCTGTAAATTTGGCTGGGTCTTAAGTCTGCTGCATGACTTCAGATTGTTTTAATACTAAATTCATCTGCATATAAAGCTTGCTGCCCACTGGCTTTGGAGTATGATATAAAGATTGTATCACATGCACAGTGAAGTGAAACTGCAGTACAGACTTTGCCAAAGGAAAAGGAATTTTTTTAAGCATTTCATGGTTCTCGGTCATTTCACTTTTGAATCTGGTAATAGAATATTAGGAGAGAAATAACCCAAAACTTAAAGTTTGGTCTTCCGTGTTTTACTTCTTAAGGCAGTTCCTCCCAGCTCCCATGAGTTCAGCTCTGTAGATGTACCTTCTCTCCTAAGCTTCAAGCACTCAGAGTACATACCTTGATGTGTGACTTTATCTAGGTTTAGGTATCGATCCTGATTTAATTAAATTCTGGTTTGCTTTGTGGCTTTGCAAGAGTAACATTTTTAATTAATGTTTCCAATAAATTAAAATTCTCATACAATATGCTATTTATATTTAAGACTGATCAAACATAAGCATGAGTCTGAAAATATTTTGTAGAATATAGTTTGAAAAGTGTCATGTATAGATACCACAATATCCCTATAGGAATAAAAAAAACGGACTTAAAACTGGACAACACATTTTTTCTAAACAAATTATGAGAGGTGATCAAGAAGGTCATCGTAACTGAAAATGTTGAGCACAATACACTTAGCATTTTATTGGTTAACTGGGTAATTAAATGTCAGTTCTTGGTATTATTTTGCAATATGCAATATTCTGCATGTTGGTTTGCTGCCCAGGACTATCTGTAAGCACCTTTTATCTTCCCATATTTTGTTGGGAAATGCTTTAAAAGACTTTAAAAGGCAGAAAATTAATTCTGCATGTTCACAGACTGAATTGCTGGAAGCTGTTTCAGCAGTTGCTCTTATAATGCTTCATTTAGGATTGCATGAATATCTCTAAATATGTTATAATGAAATAATATTTGTTGACAAAGTTCAAAATTAAAAAGAAGTTAATGGCGTTTTTTTTTCTCCCTCACTCTGATACTCCAGATATCAAGCCAGAGAATCTCTTAATAAGCCACAATGATGTTCTGAAGTTGTGTGACTTTGGTAAGTTCAATAGATAGATACCTGCTTCTTGCCTTTTTAAAGAAAATCTCTTGCAGTGGAGTTTTGCCTTATTCTTATAAGGAGTTCTACAGCATGTACTGTTTAAAACCCTTTTAGTGGTCAGAATTGATTACTTCTTCAGGTTTGTGGCTAGTACTTTAATCTGAAAGATCTCTGGGCTTAATATGCATACCCTGTGAAATACCTGTATTAACATGTCAGTAGAAACACTGCATTTATCTCTTCCTATATTTGACAGAGTTTTTACTAACAGTGTTATTGGCACCCAGCGGAGAACAGTGCAGATGATAAGCTGATTAGGAGGCTAGCAAAACTGTAGGTTTATCTGGCCTGCGTATTAAAAGAAAAGATAATTCTTCCTTGTTTAGTAAAGACAGAATAATCTTACGCTTTTTATTTGTTTTTTTTAAACCACTGGCTTTCATGGACGGTTACGTGCGTAGTTATAGGTCAGCTTTTACCCTTATGTTAATTAAGGAATTGTGTCCACATATGATCAGTAATTGAATGGCTGGAGGTTAGTCTCAGAGTTGTAATGTTAACTCTGATGTTTCCTGACCTATGAATACATGTTTAATGTCAGCTTTAAGGCGCTGAAGAATCAGCACCCAAGCGCAAGGTAAACTTTGCCCATGTACGTAATCCCCAGAAGACAGCAGGGCAGAGCGTACACTGTTCCAACAATCTGTATTTTTATTTTAAATGCTACATAAACACAGAATAAAATATTGTTCTCTCTAAAAAGCTTACAGTTTGGCTTGGTAAATAAAAACCAATTCCATAGTGCTGCCCAAGGGTGCTTTTCAGTGAGAGTGGTTTGAAAGCTGTCATTTCAAACCTCTGCAATTTTGAATGAAAAGAACAACTGCTAAAAAAAATGGATTGAAATAGTCTTTTAGGAACACAAAAAAGGCATTTGTCATTTGCAGTGCTGCTTATTTCTTTTAATCCTAAAGGCATTTTTGCTTAAGCATTCAGAAACAAAAACCATTCTAGGAAAAGCCTTAGAAGATTTGGTCCGCACGGGTTCTTTGAATTACGGGCAATTTATTCTGCAGTGTAGGGAACGGCACGGCTCTGACAGAGCAGCAGCACGCTGCCGCGCGGTGCCTTCAGTGCCCTCGGTGCCTGTGCCTTTTCAGTATCCACAGGCCTCCTGTCTGCACCGCTGTGGCTGCCGCCCTGTGCCCAGGCTGCCCTGGCACCGTCGCCTGGAGCTGGTGGGGCAGGACTTTTCCCTTACCCTACACTTATTTTGGGGGCCTTGCCCCTGCAAAGCAAACCCCACCGGGGCTGGAAGGGCCGGGGCTCGCCCGGGGGTGAAGGCTGGTGTCGCCCACACCTTGCCCCCTCGCCACCCCTTTGCCCCCAGCGCCGGCGGCGGTGGTTGGGGACCCAGTCGCTGCCTTGCGCAGAGCTTAACAGCCAATCGGTGGGCAGCGCCTGCCCCGACCAGTGTGTGCTCCAATCGGGGCTAACGGCATCACTGGCGGGAACAGCCAATGGGGGCGTGGGCGGGTCCTGATGGGAACCGTTGGCCCCCGCCTCCTGCCCGGCCACGCCCTAGCCCACCCTCCTTCCAGACTTTGGGGGGGCGTCCCCTGAAAATAACATTCACCATTAGAGTTGGCAAATGCCATCGGCTAACCAGTCTGGCGTGTGAACTTGTGTCAACATCCTCTGTGCAGCAGCATTACAGGAAAATAAAAAGCCAAACAAATGGTACGATCGTGTTCTGGACGTCGGTTTTCTCACAAGGTACAGGTGATGTGAATTTGGCTGTGAGCAGTGGTGCTCTCTGTGGTCCGCTGGCTTGCTCACACTGTATGCTCCAGCCACGTTCTCTTCCTGCTGTTGGAAAAGTCATGCAGTCACAATGTACTCGCGGTGCTCGGCACAATTGTGAGGAAGGCAACCTAAATTATGGGAATTTCTGTTGTTCTTATTGTTCACGTGGGCTAGTTTGAATTTTGATCAATGTTTCAGTTTTAGTTGAATTTGAAATTCCAGGCAGCTCTTACAATTTGGGATAAATTTTAATCTTTTAGCCTTATTGCTAATTGACATTATTGCTAGTAGCTTAAGCTTTTACTGTAAAATGTCCGTCAGAACGGTATTAGCCACAAGCCTGTCACATGTACAGATTAGGATATAAGAATTTGCCTTTTAACACGATTTAACATATGCTGTCTGCCTACCTAACTTAATTAATGTTTTGGAACACAGGTACTTGTCACATACAGTGCCACATTTCTCATGTGGTAACAAATGCAAAGAAAAGGTCTGTGCATCCATCCCAATGCAGATATTGAAGTAATTGGATGTTTCCGAATAGCCCAGTGGACAAAACAGCTCACATAGAAAAGTTCATAAATTTTTAACAAGATAGTTCTTCGTAATCCTTGTGCCATGTGTTCTGTACATATCGTGCTAGATAAAAATGAGATGGAATGTGGTGATTGCCTGGACACATGTTGTGTGGGTGTCATTTCTGCCAATAGAAGTGAAAAAAGAGAACAGTACAAAATGCCGATTATAGGAGATGCATCTGACTGTTGGAAATAGTTAGGCTTTCTGACTAGTGTGTTTGCTGTTTCAACACCAGGGCTTCAAAATTACTTGTTTTAGAAATCTCTTGATCTCTGTATGATGCGTAAGCATAGAAATCGTGAAATACAGGACTGGAAAAGGCCTCAAGAAATTCTCTAGTTCTTCCACCTACTCAAAGAAAGGATTAAGCATGCCTGTGTCATTCTTGACAGGTGTTTGCTTAGCTTACTCTTAAAATTCTGAATAATGGAGGTTCCCTAGTGTTCCTGGGCATCAGTTAAAGTACTTATGTGTCATTAATGTTAGAGTGCTTTACTTTATGTCTAACTTAAATTTGCCTTATTTCTCTATAAGAAACTGACAATCTTCTCCTTTTTTCCTTACATGTTTTTCCTTGACATCTCTCCTACCATGTTCTGAGTTGTTTAAAGTCCTTTCTCGAAATTTCTGATTTTGCTTGTTCTCCCTTCTTGCATCGTGATGCATTTGCAAACTATTGCTTTCATGGTTGTTCTCACCTTAATCACCTTCTGTCTTCATCTTCTAATCTATTCCTTCTCACCGTTTAGAGTTTGGTCTAATCTTCTCATAGTTACCTTCTCTTATTTTTGTATCAGAAAATTCTTCCCGATACCTCAGCACAATTTGGAGGAACAATAAGCTAACTCCACCATGACAAAAAAAAGTAATTGTGCCCTTAGAAAGGTATTATGCTTTTTTGAATTATTAATTCTGTCCATCCTCTTTCAGCGTGGTGTCATAGAGTCAGAGCGGTAGTGAATCCATAAAATGGTTTCTTACATCACCCAACAATATATAGATGGCACTGAAGCCCATGACAATAATTTTCATTTCTGTCTTCACCAAATCCATGCTGCACCTAGCCTGTAAAGTTGGGGGCTGATTTTTCAGACTACATTAGCTGCTGCTGATTTCTAGACATAGTTAGTAGCTCCTGACTGTGACCAAGTTCCAGTAGACTGGCCTAGGGGGAGGAGGATGCATCCTTGACTTGTTGATTCTTCTGGTGCACATGGGCTTGTGGGCTGCCAGGCTTATGCATTACATTAGCACATGTGTTTATTTGTATCATGTGACATCTTTTCTCCCCCCTGCCCCCTTCACTTTGGGGCTTCCCACTTGCTTTGGCTGTCCCATTTCTTCAGTGTAGCTCCTGGTTATCTTCCCTCTCTTCTTTAAACACATGAATGAAAGATTTTTTTTTTCGCTGACAAGATTAATCAGATAGGTCATGTAATTTGAAACAGAAACAGGGCTGCCTAAGCAGTTCTAAATATAGTAATGTTTAGAAAATTACTCAATCCCAATGTTATAAGTAATAAAAAATTCCTTACCAGCTTTTCTCCAGCAGCATCAGTAATGTTCATTAACCTTTATAGGAACAGATCAGAATTATTATTATTTTGGGACAACTTTGAAATATCTGTTCCTCATCATACATGCCTTTTAGTTTACTCACTCTTGAAGGTAGAGGTATCTTGCAAAAAGTAACAGCTGTAACCTATGTCAGTAACAAATTTATCATTGTTTTCTCAAATCAGTAGTCTAATAATAATGATCTGCATCCAAACCTTTACTTCAACTTGGAGTAAATTAGTGTTCCACAGGTGTGAGCGGGGCTGGGCTTCCTCACACTAAGCTGCCAAATGAGGTACACTTTCAGAATACTAAAAAAAAAAAAAAAAAAAATTACCACCTTACAAGCATAGTTATGTGGGAAAAGCAATTTTGGCAGCTTCTGCATAAGAACTCAGACATCAAGAAAAATTACTATTACATTTAAGTAGCACTTATTGATTCTGAAAATGAAATTATGCCTTATACCCCTGCAACACTTTGGAATTTTATTCTTTCTTCATCACTCATGCAATAATGGAAAGAGTCATAGTGATTTCACTGAAGTGAATTTTGGACCAAGCTTTAATGCTACATCCCAGTAAGAAAGCATTTTGAAATGTTGCTTCTGCATTTCAGTCCCGAAAATTTGTCTCAGTTTGAGCTCTAGTAAGGAGCCTACACATCTGGAGTCCTGCTGCTGAGATCTGTCTGTCTTCAGTCTCACCTTAATATTAATTATTTGTTTGAAAGCAGTAAGACAGTTGATACTTTTCTGAAAACAGTGACAGCATCTGCCTTAGGGTGCTTCTACATGAAGAATCCAGTAACATTACTGTGGTGCTCAGCTGACTTAAATGGAGCAGAATGAAAACAAAAATATAAATTATACCTACATCCAGGTTTTCTAGTATATGCACTCTTTTCACAGTCAGTGGTCTTAATTTTTATACCTTAGGACAGAAGTTAAGTTTTGGTACAATTGCAAATAAGTATACTGTTTGGGTTTGGTTTTGGGGGTTTTTTTTTTTTTTTTATTTTTAACAATATGATGTGGAGGGGGAAGTTAATTTGGACTTGGTTTCTGATCCTAATTCACTAAGATCTGTGTTACAAATGTGATGCTAAAGCAGGTGGGAAGCTGACACGTGGAGTCAGCCAAATGCAGATATAAAGAAGTTTTGCTGATCTTTGGTAGAATCCTGCCTTTTGTAGTTTTGGGGAGATGACCCTGTTCCTTGCCAGGTCAGAGAGGGAGTGTCCTTAGATGAGAATAGTACGTGATTTTTTGACCAGTTTAAAAAGTTGAATGCAGTAAGACTGTAGTAGTTAGGATCAATGACTAGAAGAGTCTACTCCCCAAGCATGTGTTACATTTCTAATGTTATGAATCTTCTTCTGCAAACAGCATCTCAGTGAAATTACTGGCAATACTTCAATAGCTTGCATGGCATGCTGACAGGTAACTTTTATCAATCTGTTTTGATTATGGCAAAGCACCAAGAGTAATAGCAAAATGCTATAGACTTCTGAGAAGAGTACACCAGTAAAGTAGTAATTAAAGCAGACATGCTGACTTTCACTGTCCCATCAATAAAAGCTTGCATTTCAGTAGACAAGCAATTGTTGGAGGCACCATTCTGCACTAGGGGTTGTAAACAATTTGCTTCTATATTAATAGGTGTAACCTCTTACTGCCAAAATCAGTGCTGATATGCATACTGTATTTAAAATAGGATATAATCTTTCACACTGTTTCTTTGACAGGCTTTGCTCGTAATCTCTCTGAAGGAAGCAATGCTAACTATACAGAATATGTGGCTACCAGATGGTACCGCTCACCTGAACTCTTGCTTGGGTAAGTACTGTTTGTAGAACTGCCATGATAAATCTCAACTGATTCTTTACATTTTTTCAAGCACCTTTTGTAAGGCTTACCCATAGAGAGCTGTGGTTGATTTAAAGGGAAGATTTCAAGAGGCTTCCAGGTTTTCATTACTTTTTGTTCATTTCCAGTAAGTCAGCGTGAGGCATTGACATGTTGACCTGTCTTGAGCTGAGCAGTGTTTAACTGATTAAAATATGAAGCTGAATTGTAACAAATATAGTTCAGATTCCTGCCCCCTGCCCCCCCCTCATTTCAGAAGAGATTTCCATGGCAGTCCTGTAGCCTGAAATGTTCCATCAGCCTTGTGGTGGACATCACATAGCAATGGCAGTGCAGCTTTCACATTACACTCCTAGTTCTCTTTTATCCTTTGGGTCAAAACTATGATTTGGTTTTCATTCCCAGTTACCCTTTACCAGCACTGCTGAAGTGGCTCAGAAGGGTGGTGCTAGCTTTTTACTAGTGAGGAAGAATTCATTGAAGAAGGCTGTATGAATCATTTTAGTAAAGCACTTTAGAAGTTAGCGTTGCATTGCCTGTGAAAGCCATAGTTACGTGAGTAGCCTCAGCCAGACAGTTTAGTTTTACTCTTTTATTAATCTGCAAAATAAGTGTTTTACTACCTCACAAGGTTAAACAGATTTTCAGATCCTATATGAACAAATTTATAGGACCCAAAAGGGCAAAGGAAGAGACAAAAATAACTGGAGATCTACTATATGTGATCTTCCCATTACTATCAAGTTTAACAGTGCATTATTCTGAACTACATGAACACTCTCATAGAATACAATTCCTGTATGTATAGCATATCTGTATTTATATTCACATATTCTAGAAATAAGGAATTGATAGCCACAGGATGAATCAGAAAAGTACTAGTCACTCCTAAGATTCTTTAAGCAAAATGTTTCATGCTGCTGAGAAACAAGTCTGTTGGAAGCTTCGATTAACACTGAACTAGACATTTCTTGAATAGGTAAAGCATTAGGTGATAATTATTCTGTCAATAAAGTCATCCCAGTATTCCCAGAGCTTGCTAATCTTAATCAAATTGGTAGACAGTTGCATTGTTATGTGCCGAATAGGATGTTAAAGCTGCCATTAAAAACCTCAAAGCTCAGTTTTTCATATTTTGGAGAAAACAGATATTATTAAGCTTCTAGCAAAGTGCATGTGTATATATAAGTATAAAAAAAGACATGGAAAGAAAGCTTCAACTGTGGCCTTTTTCATTACACATTTTACTCTTTGTCTATAGTAGTAACGAGGATTTAGGAGGAAAGACATGAAAGACGTAGTATTAATCTCACCTGCAGTTTTCAAAACTGTTTTGTTACCAAAGGAAATTTAGCAAGAATCATGTCTGTTTTTAATTGACTAAATTTGTTTGATTAGCTTGTAGAGAAAGGGAGGGGGTATGTGTACTTAATGCATATGACTTCAACTTTGCTGGTGTATGTTTTTAATGCCAAGTTTTTCTGGCACAAAGTGATGTCTGTTTCTTGGCAATCCTGTTCTATTTCCCAGACACTCGTCTTACTATTCCCCCTTCCCCTGCATTTACCAAATCTTTACAAGCATCTAATATTCAAAAGTCTTCCCAGGATTATTAAATATATACATTTTAACAAATACAGTTTTACTTTTTCAATTTTTAAAATGTGTCCCAGAGAGGTTTCTGATTTGCAATAAAGTTCAAGACTTAAATTTCAGGAGGGGATAGAAATCACTGCCTAATTATTCACAGAACATCCAAAATCTACTGACTTTGGAGAGCCTCAGGTAACTGTTAGTGGAGTAGTCTGTACCCTTTGATGACAAAATACTGCTAAAAGCCAGTAGATTTTAAGGCATACCAAATTACTAGGTGAAAACATGTTTTGGAGAATCTAATTTGTGCAGGAATAGACTACAGTACTTCTGATTTGTGGTGTCTCTGTCCTATAAGAGTTCTTTCATTTATCCAGCCACATCACTCTTGCATTGTTTACTTGTTATGATCTGACAAGACTGATCCTGACAGTCAGCAGAACAGGAGTCTTGAGCATGCCTTTTCAAACAAAAAAGTTGCAGTTTACTCTGCCACTGCCTTAAGAAATGGGTATTTGCTGATTTGTTTCTGTTTGACCACAGAGTAAATAGTGGAAATTTCTTAAACTGATTCGGCTTCCTTTATTCTCGTGAGCAAGGAAGGGTAATGGTCCCTGCTTCAAAGGAGTTTTAGCCCATTCCTCAGTTGTAGCCCTAGCTTGTTCTCCAATGCCCCAGCCTACAGCAACCTTTTCATCATTTCACATCTCAGTGGAGAAACCTGCTTATTAAAGGGGTTGCAAATAAAGATGTGGTTGTTTTTCTGTCATAATAAAAGGTAGGTTTTTTAGGTGCACTCTCACAAACTGTTTTGCTTACAGAGCCTCAGTTTTCCAGTAGAGGCACGAAATATCTTAAGAGCAGATCCTTGGCTTTGGAGTCTGTTCGTGTCTCTATTGTCTTTTGCAGCATGGAGAAAAACTAGTCCTTCCTTGGCGCTCAGACCTGACCTAATGGGTGGGTTGGACTGGCAGCACCACAGAAAGGACAAACATTGAGTCCCTCAGCAAATCGACAAGTAGTCACTATACAAGATTAGTAAGGGAATTATGAACCCACAGAGCCATTGTAGTAGTAGTAGTAGTACTAGTACTTCAGGAGTTTTGGCATGCTCATGCACTGGTGGTTCCTTGTCAGCAGTCTATTCCAATGGGCAAACTTTGATTTTGTGAAGGTTGTTTGTGAAAGGACTGCAGTATCTCATGGCAGATTCTGAAAGGCAAATGGTTCTTGAAATTTTGGTGACCTACTTCAGCTGTCCTAGGTACTGTAGACTACTGCACTAGGCATCTCAGTGGGCCAGTGGTTTCACTCAGGCTATTGTCCAGCTACAAATGGTTTCTCACCTTCCCCTAACTAAATCATCAGAGGGGTTACAGGGTCCTCTGGCCAAGTGTCCTCCCCATAAAGGGAAGTAACTAACCATGAGTAATCAATCAATGGGGAAAAGTCAGATATTTTTTTTTCTTTAAGTCTGAGGGTGTTCTCTCTCTAAACATCTTTAATCATCAGCATAAGGAAGGAGCGAAGTTAGGATAGGATTTGTGACCTGCAACTCCTGGTGCTGTCTTATTCTAGAAATAGTCAAGCCAGTTGTAACTTAAAAACCTCTTGAAACAGAGGTTGAGTTGTTGGATTACAAGTTTCAAAAAGAAGAGACTCAGTGAAATATGTTTTCAGTTCAATCTTTGTTGCAGTCTTTATTCTTTTTATATGCTTTTTCTTTGACATGAGAAGAATTCTCCCGTTGTTCTGCTCAAAACCTAAACATCCAGAAGAGATTCTTGGAATAAGTTGGATGTTTACAAAAATTTTTTACAAATTCAACAAGCAAGAACTCGGGCATACCAAAAAGGAGTTGCTTTGGTCTGTAGTAGGAACAATGAAAAGCGAAAAGTATGTCATGCATTAGCTGTTGCACGGTTGAGGTAGACAGCTAAACAAGCTTGCTGATGAACAGAACCTTAGAGTGAAAATCGGAAGCTGTCCAAAAGGATTTTGTGTCTCTTCAATGTTCGAGCCTTTAGACTGAATGTTGCAGTAGTCTACCTCTCTCTTCTTTTCATATAAATTTCCATTCTCCTCATTCTGATTTTCTGTCCTACAAGTCTTACAAATCATCCTCAAGCCCATAGTCTCTCCTGACTGGAGTATCCATATTGCTGCTTCTTCCATTAAATACCCTTGTATGTAGTCTCAAGAAAAGCTGGTATAGCCCTTGCTGGTGTAACACACACACCACTTAGTTTTGTTTCTGATGAATTCCCTATACCTCTTCATTGCTGACCTAGCTTCTTTTGTCATTTTCAGTTTAAAATAGCAGATGCCATCCTCTCCACCACGCAACATTGTTTGCACACACAGAGACCACCCATCAGAGTTTCTCCCCAAAACCCCACCTGTGGCTTTGCTCCAAACCAGGAATTACTTACTTTATGATGCTTTCTTTGCTTTCTCACCTGTGTTTTTTAAGGAATAGTTTTCAGGGGCATTCTGTTTTCTCTCTAATTAAAATTTCTTTGTATGAATGCTGAAACAAAGATTTCTTATAATTTCTGTTCTCCCAGTGGCCAGACCCAGTATGCCTATCCACCTATTAAGCTCAATGGAAAAAGAAATGTGATGCAGAAATAGAGCACAGTCATTAACCCCCGAGAGAAGGAAAGTTAGTGCTAGTTTAACTGGGAGTAACTGCTCCGCAGTCAAAAAGATTATTCTTCTATGTAAGATTTTTCGCAAAGGTAAGCAGATCCCTGGGGGTACTTGAGAATTCCTGTCCTGCCTCTTCAAGCAGTGATACATCAGGCAATCCAGGGCAGAAACAGAGGATTTGGTATTTGAGGTAGTTTCTTTAACATCAGAGTTTATTTTTCTGTGTTGGAAGGAAGTGAGCTGTGGGAAATATGGCCAATAAATTGAAACAACTCAGTAAGAAGACAGTGTCAGTGGGTGAAAAACATTGTACATTCGCTTTACAGAGCCCCTTATGGAAAGGCTGTGGATATGTGGTCTGTAGGCTGTATCCTGGGAGAGCTGAGTGACGGGCAGCCCTTGTTTCCCGGTGAGAGCGAGATTGACCAGCTCTTTACCATTCAGAAGGTGCTAGGCCCGCTGCCAGCCGAGCAGATGAAGCTCTTCTATAGCAACCCACGCTTCCATGGCTTGCGGGTAAGAGAAAGCTTTGTTCTTTTTTTTTAATTTACTCACACAGTATTTACAGTATTGTCATTGTTGTTGTGAAGGTTCTTCTCATTTACGTTGTGCATTATCTATTGCATGTGTTTCTGTGTAAGTACAGGATATTTAGATTATAAGGCATACATAATTCAAAGTAAAATTCTCATTATACCAGTATTGAGTTTTATAAATATGGGGTTTTTACTGTTAAAAGTTGATTAAAGATTTTCTTTCATTTCTTTGACTTGTTTAACATGCAAGTTAACATTTATCCCCAGCTTAGTATTGCCCTGCCAGATTTGCACTGTGAAGTTCAGTGGCATAGCTCTGTCAGTTTGGGGTGTGGAAAATTGATGCCTGCTGTCTTCAGGCTACTCTGTTGGAAAAATTTGAGCCATAGATGCTGCTATCATGGCAGAAGAGCTTTTTGCCTTTCAACTTACATTCCTGGGGAGTTGATGTAAGCCACATGAGTAAAAAAGCTCTTCCTACTGTCGGCATTGTTCCCCTTTCAGGGGTTTGCCAATACCACGTAATGATAGAGACTCACTGGTGTGAAGAAGCTGCTCAAGTTGAAAAGCGCAATATGGCAAAATCCCAGAAGCAATATATAAGTAATAGCTCTGTTATCTTTAACAATACCTGGTCAGTGATTGTACTCATGTTTCCTTGTAATTCAGTTTTTGTTGTCATTTTTTATTAATGAATGTTGCTTAGAAAGGTGAATTTATGGTCTTGATAAATGGCCTGAAATCATTAGCGTAAAATCCTATAAAGAGACATACAAAGGTTTTGGGAGACATGGTCTGTGCTAAAGACTCGAGATTTGAGTTCTACTCTGTAAAAGAGAAAACTTAGAGAATGAGAAAGGGGGAAAAAAGGGGGACCTAGTTGTGTTAAAACATGTTAAAAGTTGCCATAAATTGGGTTTAGGTGATGATTATAAGAAATAGTTGGCTTGAGCAGTTAGGATAATTATTTTAGCTACAAGGATAGCTAATTCCTAAGAGTTTTTGTTGAAGTTTGTAGACTCCATCAGTGGAGAGTTTAAAAAAACAATTAGACAAGCATTTCTTACAAGGTCCTATTTGTATTTGATCCTGTTCAGAACAGTGGGCTGGATAGGTTTTTCTGTTTAAAAAAAATTTATAATCCCTTATGAGGAAAGCAATGCTTTAAAAGTTTTAAGCAAAATAAATTACTGCCTCTTCAACATTATTTTAGAGCAGTTCTAGTTACGCAGTGTAATCTTATTTGGATAAATGCTCTGTAATGTCTTAGGATGAGAATGAAGTATATTTGTTTTGTAGCTTTAAAATACAGTAATTCAAGAAGACAGGATGGACCTAATGTGATTAGCGCAGCATTGAGAGTTAGGAATCTGTTCTCATCCTGGATCAATGGTTTATTATTTGGCCTCAGACATGTTGCTGCCTTCTTAGCCCCATCTGTAAAGTCAGGATAGTAATGATGATGACAGTGGCATATGCCTTCTGATAGAGAGTAGTTTTTGAATACTGAAGTAAAGTCTGAATAATGGCTTAAACATGAAAAATACTACAAAGAATATTGGTTCAGAATGTGATATTCATTAGTTAATTCATGGGGGAAAAATATTCCATGCTATATAAAAAACTTTAAAAATACATTTTTCTGAATGTAGCGTAGTGCTTAATAGTGGAAGATTTTCTGTTGCATAGCAGGTAGGAGGTATGCTGTGATCATGCAAGTTACTATTTACAAGCTGGATCTGGCGCTGGGTATTCACAAGATAGAAACTAGCCCATGATGAGAAATTGTTTATCCATATGTTTAGGCTTTGTGAGTTTCTACATTACTGTAACTGTGAGTACTACCATATTGTAGCACAGGACTTTAAAAATTCCAATACGAACACTCCAGCACCACGTGCACATGTATACAGATGCATGTTTGCAAACTTTCTGTCTCTTCTTCCCGCTCATTTCCTCCATGCATCTTTCTCTATGTATATGTATATACACATATACACACACAGTTTTCTGCATTCCTGAGGTTTAGGGAGTGTTTAGTGATCTCTTTTCAGTCCTTTTGAGGAAGAAAACATCCATGGTATGTTGAAGGCCCAAGGAAATAAAATAATATGGGATCAGAAAGTACCAATAGGCTGGTGCCTTTATGGAAAATGTGAGTGGTGATGTAGGACTGTAAATATTGTTCTACAAATAAGTTATAAATAAGCTGGAGAATCTCAACAATTCCAGTGAATAGCCATCTCTTATTACTGCTTTGCATGGCTTCGGCACATTTTCATGCTTCCCTGATCATTCCAGATGTAAAATCTTTGTGATGGTCATTCTACATGAAGACAAGAATATTTTGCCATTTGGTTCACGTAAAAAGCCAAGGAAGCATGGAAGCCTTGCTTCACCTAAGTTACTATCGAAGATCAACATAGCAGACTTGGATTTAAAAAAAATTCTCAATCATTAGTAAACCACTTCAAAAGAAAGCAAAGTAAAAAGAAAAATACAGCAACTACTTAGGAACAAACACATTCAAACTATGTTCTTTCATTTTCCTTCAAAGCTCCCATAATGTAATTTATGAAAAGTAATGCCAGTGCAAACAATGGCCAGCAATTCATAGTGTCTAATACGCATATACAGTGCACATGCAATGCATTTTGCTTCCACATAAACTGCATTTTTGGAAATGAGTGTTTGTACTGGGTTGCTCTTTAAAGCATAGGTTTGAAGCTAGTATTTACTCTGAGGAAAGTGAATGTGTAAATATATGCACCCAACTGTAACAATGCCTAAATGTAAGTGAGAGTTGAAAAATGCAAAAGTGAAAGTAAAGGAATAAAAATCTTTAAGGCTTCCTGCTCATTGACATTTTAGACCAAACATAGAGTTCTCATACGTTTTTATACTATAGCAAACTTCCACATAAAATGTTTGTTTATCTTCATGTTTGTTGATGGTTTTGTTGCTGTTGTCTGTCTTAATCACTGACTTGAATTTTATTGTTTTCTTGTATTTTCAGTGATTTTTAACTATAACTCGGTATTTTATGTGGGTATATTTTAAGCATGGCTTGACCCCATTTGGACATACAGTGATGGCTTTTATGTACCAGTAGACAAGAAGACTGCATGCTTCCTATTGTCAGTATTCTTGCTTTGGTGTGTTAGCTTAAGAGGACTTTTTAGAAAATACATAGGATGTGGATGGGATCAAGCCAGGCTGCAGCTGAAATACTTGCATAGTATTAGGCAAATTCCACAACTCTGGGAAGTACTAACAAAGTGTCTGGATCTCAGTTGCCTAGTTTTGGAGAAACTGTGATTAATGCCCATAGACTAGCTCATTGTTGGTTTGGTTTGGTTCATTTTTTTTCCAGAGGCTTCTCTGGTATTCAAATGCGTAATTTTCTCTAAAATCAGCATAAGTTGGATCCATGAGGTCTTTTATGCCTCTGTTGGAAATCCAGCCTTAAATTTGTAATTCTGAAAACACTGGCATATATGTTTAGTTTTTAAATTTGAAGTTACCTTGCTGAAATCAGTTTGTCTATTTGTTTGCTGTCAGTTCAACGTGTACCGCGGTCTGGAGATGGATCTCTGTTATCTGTTTCTTTTCAAGTCATTGTACTTGATGTTATGTTATAGCAATGAAATATTAAGCAAGTTTTCTTTCATTTGATATAAAGAAAAGATTCTGTCTTCATTTTATTTGACTCTTGCCTTGTTTACAAAGCAAGCAAAAAACCCCAGTTCTGTGCTTTATCTTTTCTTTCTTCAAATCATCAGTGCCTGTCCTGTTATTTCTAGGCAGGGCTAGTTTCAGATACTGCTTTCGTCGGGTTTTGTCCAGACTCCAGTTGACAAAAGGTGCCCTCCAGCAATGTGCGCTACTTCTCATGGTGTTGCCAGTTCTTACTGCAGCATGACCGCAGGAGCTATCCTGAACCTTAAACTTTTGGGGTTTTGATGTTTTTCACTAAAAACATTTTGGAATTGTCTGTTAATCTTTGGTTTTTAATTAGTACTGTATATGTGCTCTCAAATTCTCTCAAAGCTGCTATTAATCTTTTTTTTTAAATATATATTACTTATGTTATTTCTGAATCTATTTTAAACCTCCTACCTCTTGTCAGTCATAATGCCACAAACACATTTATAAATATAAGTTGATTATTTCTTATTTGAGAGAGGTTCCTTGACTGCTCTACTAATTCAGAATACTTTCTTTGGTTGACTAGATGTATATCATACATCAACAGTTACTTATTTCATTATAATGTTTTGTAATGTTTCATAAACCACTAACTTTTTCAGTGCATATGATTCCCGTTAATTACATGCCTTGATTCACTATGTAGTTTCTATTTTTTGAAGCATTGTATTCATGTATACCTTGTTTACATTCTCAGTATATTTATGCTATATTATTTTTACAGTTTCCAGCAGTCAATCATCCACAGTCTTTAGAGAGAAGATACTTGGGAATTTTAAGTGGTGTATTGCTTGATCTTATGAAGGTAGGAAAATGTATTTTATTTTCTGTCTTTAATATGTAAGGAAAGATGTCAGTGACTTTTTATCTTTGTTTCCTAATATGATACATCTTAGAAGTACTTGTGAACTTCCTTTTGAGATATTTTCATATCACCATTGTTTGTAGCAAAGCTTGATATTTCCTAGGAATCAGGAAAATACCTCTTGCAAATGCCAGGAGAGGCTGTTCAGATTTGACTGATTTGATAAACAATACATAGTCCAGACAAAAGAATCACCATCGTTTGTAGCAATATGCATTCACACTGACATACATTCAGATGCAAAGGTTACCTTAGTAATGCTGAGTATGAGCTCTCAACCCATAATAAATTTAGATAAATCCACAGAGTATTAGGCTAACCTGAGGTGTTGTTCCTTTGTTGTTGGATAAGCGTGAGGATGGGACAGTTGTCAAAGACAAAGTTGATGCACAGTAATTTTTTTTTTTTTTTTTGCCTGAGCCCTTAATCTGCTTGCTATCACTCACCTCTGCACAGCGTGTATGTTAAGTTACTCTTCAGTCCTGTTTTGGAACAAGTCACCTAGTTACCCATGGCCAAGCTAGGATGTGGTCCTGAGATAGTTTCTTACAGGGGATCAGGAGAAGCTGCCTCCCCTCAAAATGGCCAAACATTGTAAAGCATTGTGCTATGCATTGTGCCATGTTCCTGGGTATGCAACACAATACAGTTGTCCTTATTGTACTATAAAGACACCACCATGGTAAGCTACAGTACATCCCACCCATTATTTCACTCACAGCAAGCTGAAAAAAAAAAAAGTCATAGCATCAAAAATTAGGTTTAGAATCACAGGGGTACCACCTAAGAATTAAAGGTGATCTGGGACAAATATGAAGCATGGATATGGCTAATCAACTCTAAAGGAATTGTGTGGTCCCAAGCCCATCTATGCCAGTTGTCCTGGAAGCCAGAGGTAGTCAGCTTAGGGTATACTTGGGTGTTTACTTGCTTTTAGCAGTATTTATGTAGCTAGCAGAAATCCACCAAATTTGCTCTATGCTTTTCTTCAACACAACTGGTTCAAATCACTTTTATTTACTCTCCCTGCCTTATGAAGAGAGTCAGCATAGCTTTTATCTTGGTTTCATGGAGCCTGC
The DNA here is from genome assembly GCF_026419915.1 of Harpia harpyja. Lineage (NCBI taxonomy): Eukaryota > Metazoa > Chordata > Aves > Accipitriformes > Accipitridae > Harpia > Harpia harpyja. The sequence goes on from NC_068947.1 coordinate 419,112, forward strand.
AAAATTAGGTACCTTGGTGCATATAATTGCTTGTTTTGGTATTGTACATTCTCCTCTATTTTCTAATTCACAGGAACTTTTTTCTGGCATCATAGTTAGCTGTAGCTCAAGCTGTAGTAGCATATATTGCAGAACAGCAATTTCAAGATCATTCTTCAGACCATTGTTACATGTGCTGGGGTGGGGTTTATTTTCATTTTATCCTAAGTTTTATGTTATATCTCAGTGTCTTTTGGGTCCTTTCGTTGTGATTTAAAAGTTAAAATATTGTGAAATTAAGCACTTGAATTTTAGGGAAACACAGGTTTCCAAATAATTCCATTCCACTTTAAATAATTCTTTTCAACTTTTCTCTCCGTTTTTCTCCCTCCAAGGTAAGAAAGGTCAGGGATTCTGTAGAGGGGATATTTTGTGTGTGACCTATGTTACTTAATTCAGCAGTTGGAACGTTGTTAAAGAAAGAGCAAAAGACTACAAGAACAGAAGAGACTTGTGGTTAAGTTGCATGCTACAAATGCTGCACATACTTTGCTGTATGCCTCTCTTCTCCAGACACTGGACAGTCTGGCACATGTCCATGCTTGGTGTGTTCCTCGTTATCTGCATTCCCAGGGACCTCAGGTCTGATTACTAGATTACCGAATAACCCACACTTCAACTTAACGCCAGCTAAAGTAGTGAGTTATTGATATCTCTCTATTTAGAGAGCATTTCTGGACTAGATTAATGAAGAGGCACCCATTTGGCCCTGCTGCTTTGTTGCTTCTCTCCTCTCCTTCACAAATCATGCTGTTTTGCAAGCATGCATTTGGGAATTGGGAGGTGGTTGTGATGACTTGGGCAAAAAAGACGTTGAGTATTTCGGTCTTTTTCATATCATCTGTAATTCAGTTGTCTCCCCCATTCAGCAACAGACATGCATTTTCTCTCAGCTTCCGTTTACTACTAGAATACTTGCAGAACCCCTTCTTTCTACCCTCAGTGTTCTTCACTTGCCTTAGCTCCAGCTGGACTTTGGCCTTCCGAAGTGGCCTGTCCTTTGTGCTAACGCAGTGCTTTTATGGCCCTCCTTTGTATGCTGTCCTTGACTCTACTTCTTATACACTCCTGTTTTGCTTTTTTGTTCGTTTAGAAACTCCCTGTTTAGCCAGCTTGACCTTATGCAAAATTTTGTGGTCTTCCATACAATAAGATGCTTTGTTCCTGAACTCTCAAGAAATTTTCTTTAAAAATCAAGTGGCTCCCCTGGACACCTTTCTTCTGACGGAATTTTTTCGGGAGATTCTGCCCAGTAATTCCCTACAGAAGCTGAAGTTTGTTCTCCTGAAGTCCTGGGTCCTGTCCCTGATGCTTATCTTCCCACCCTTCCTTTGAATCCTAACTGTAATCATGTCATGGTTGCTACAGCTCAGACTGTCTTCTCTGATCAGATTTGTCACCAGTACTTTACTGTTGGTGAGCAGCAGGTCAAGTAGAGTGAAGTCCTACCCTTGGCAGATTTGCCTCTCCAGTGGCTGCACTAGGAAATTGCTACCAACATAGTCTAGAAATCTCCTGGATCATCTACACAGGCTGGATGTCTGGATAGTTGAAGTCTGCCATGAGGATGAGGACCTGTGATCAGGAGACTTCTGCTTGTTGTTGCAGAGTTGTCCTTTTCATCTTCGTGCTCTTCAATGCATGGTTGGTAGCAAACCCCCACCATAACATCACAAATGTTGCTTTCCCTTCTAATCCTGACTCAGAAGACTGTCAATGCATATTCCTTCTGTTCATGCTGGCATTTGATACCATCCAGGAATTATATGGAGTGCGACTCTTCTCCCTCCCCTTCTGAAGCTAGCTGTACCCATCAGTGACCATACCTCAGCCATGAGCCCTGTCCCACTACTTCTCTGTGATTCCAGGCAGGTTCACAGCCTTGTGATTCCCTATGGACTTCCAGTTCTCCATGCTTCTGGTCCAGGCTCTGCAAGTCAGTGTACAGGCACTTAAGGGAAGCCTCTGGACATCCTCTCTTCTGAGGAGGAATGTGGAAATCACATGTGGCCTTCTCATGTTTGGCCATTTGAGCCACTGTAGTGATGAGCACCAGAAAAAAGGGGGAAAGAAAAAGTTAATCATTTGGTACACAGTTTGTCACTTGGAAGGAAGGTGACTTGAAAGGAAGATAGTGCATACTGTATGACCAAACTACATAGGAATATAGTTTGCCACTTGCTTTGTTTCCTGAGCATTTTCCATTTTGAAGTGCAGGGATCCTGTGAAGGGTAAACCAGTTTGGGGCAAGTGGCTGAATACTACATTAATGCATACACAGATATGCTTTGTGTGTGTGTATACACACGCATATATACTCATAGAGTTGTTCTCTATCTAACCTATATAACCCTTAAAAAATAGCTATTTTTTTTACTTAATAGCCATTCAAACTTTTGTCCTTGCTGATAGTCGTACATGTTCAAATATTCCAAGATATGTTTTGTATTGCCCTGTTCCTGCAAGAAACCTTTCAAACTCATCAAAGTACCCAACATACTGGTTTTCAGTTTTGTGATTAAATATTTTTTACATGTCAGAAAGTGTCTTTGTTTAGAATCACAGCAGATCTAACAATTTTAAGGCAAATGTTATTCTGAGTGCATTGTAAACAGTTTAGAGGATTCTTTAAATATATGGGTGGACTTGAACCCTAGAAGTAAAAAACAGAACTCTTATATTTGTATATATTTGAAAATACAAACTTTAAAAGACTATTTTTGTTTGTATAAGAATGTTCCCATATTCTCGTTCTGTTTGTTTGTAAAGCTTGTTTCATTGAGCATTTTATTTCTGGCAAATTTAATATTCTCCATCCTGAACAACATTGTTGTAAGGTATATCCTGAAAAATATGTTTAAAATACCTATATTTTAAACATGTGTGGGTATATACATAAAACATTTTTTTTAAATTTTAGATATTTTTGTATTTTAAACATATTTTAAGCACACATATATAACTATGTATGTGTGTGTATATATATTCATTATATACATATAGCACATGCATATGTTTCATAATAAGCAAGGCTGAGGTATTCCATCTCTTAAGTAGAGCACAGATTTTGTATGTGTTTATTTTGTGTCGTATGTAGTTTAATGCAACACAAAATTATTCTAGCAGTTACATCTAATCACAGAAACTTAAGATTAAAAAACTATCCCAATAATGTTCTTTATTTTGTTGTATTTTTTGCTAATGCAAATACAGATACTAACATTTAAACTTTGGGATTTGTTTTCCAAAGAACTTACTGAAATTAGATCCAGCAGATAGATATTTGACAGAACAATGTTTGAACCATCCTTCATTTCAAACCCAAAGACTCTTGGATCGCTGTGGAAGCTCACCTTCGCGGTCAGCTAAGAGAAAACCTTACCACGTAGACAGCAACACATTATCTAACAGGTAAACGTAGTCATGTCACCGTCACCACTGACATTTGCTCTGCCAATGAGTGAGTTGCTATCATGCTTACATACATCATCATCTACAAGAAAAGTAGTCATTTGACTGTTTAGGCACATTTAGATATATATACTGTTCCATGTTGCCTCACTGAATAAAGGAAGTAGACATAGTTTTACTGTATTATGGCTATTCAAGCTGAAATTTTTGCTAACTTTTTGCATAAGGCTGAATGCTTCTTGGAAAAAAAAACCAAAGACAATGTTCAAGCCATTTCTGCATATGACAAAGGAAAAATAAGTTGGCTTACACGTCTTAAAAAAAATGTTAGCCTTTTTCTTGAACAACAGTAGGAATTTTGTGGCTTGGAGAATGCCTGAGATTCCAAAGGAATGCTCTTTTCTTTGGAATGCTCTTTTCTTTGGAATGCTACCATTACTGTACATGTGCAAATATGTCCAAGGTTTTGGTATTTGAAAGTTCAAAATTCACACAGATTTTTAGCAGCTAAATGTCCTGAAAATTGTGTGCATTGATCATGCTCCAAATTGGGGATGAACAGAATTTTGTCTGCAGTTGCAGTTATGAATCAAGTCTAGTCTACCTGAACTTAAAGCAGGGTGTATTTGCTCAGAGACTCCCTTGCTGGACCCACATAGCTTGAGAGAAGCTACTTGATTTTAATACGTCAATGAACCAGGTTTACTGCTGGACAAAACACTTCAGTACCAAAAGCCTCATGGTATTCCTCTGACAAAAGCTTTCCTAAAGGTCACCCTCTGGAGTATGCAGAATGATAGTGGCTTTTAATCCCAGCCATGTTTTTCTCTAGCTGCTCTTGTGAGATTCAAAAACTGACTCCTCATTTTAAGATTTGGGATGATGACATTTACAATCTATACTTTTTTGGAGATAGACACCAAAAAGTTTTAGCTGCCCTTATAGATATTTAGGATAGAAGTTTTACCATTAGAGATACGGCATCAGAAAGGAAAACCTAGATCCATGGGAAACTTCTTGTCTAGCTGCTTGATTTAAAATTACTAGGTTCCTTATATCTGTAAGTTTTAAAAAAAATATGCTTACTTTTAACTAAAAAAGATTTTAAACTGGCATTAAAATTGCTAAATTTCTAGAAACTGTAATGGAGTACATAATTAGATCACTGGAAGTGGGTAGTACAAAAATCCTAGGTATGAAAATGGCTAGCATTATCCAATTATAATTATCAACAAGATCAACAAAGGTACAGACTCATCTGTACAGTGAGCTCTCACTTTAACCCTCAGTAATACATCTGACTTACTTTATCACAGATTTGATACAGAAATAAGTTAACTGCTCATAGCCCACCTAGGTCCATCAAGGCTAACAAGTGCAGCTGCAGCACCACTCAGTCACAGCTAGTTTGCAATGCCAGCGCAAGTCCAGAAGCAGAACTGCTTTTATGCCAGAAAAACTGAGATAATAAATCCTGCTCAAATAAATTCAGGCTGAGTGTTTGCAGAACCAACTCATATCTTAGTCCCGTAATCCCAAAACCAGGAGAGCTGGAGAGTAGAGGTTAAGGACATCACCAAGTAGCTCTGCACCAAGTCAGTCTGGTTGCAGAGCATTTCAGGTGCAGCTTTGGGGATGAGTTAGTGTGCCAAGAACTGGGGTAGTGCCGAGTTCCACGGAAGCTGGGGTTCCCGTGGTAGACCTGGTTTGGGGTTTGGTGTTACAGGGCTTGCTCTACTGCGCTGAGCTCAGGCTCACTCCATCTGGATGTCTTCACCAGCACAATAACCTCTTTTCCTCCTCCAAATCAGACATGCATTAGATGGCCTGGAGGATTGATTGTATCGGGGGTTTTTGACAGTGCTGACATGCTTTATTGTTCTATCTTCACTTTGATATGCCAGGTGTATTTAAGATTTTTTCAATGGATATACAGCTAATTTTTGTAATGTAGTGGTTACATTATTGATGTGCACATATATTACTCACACATATGCATAAATGTGTAAATATACGTTGGGATTTCTATGATTGGATTTTGTATCACTTTTTTTGTCAGCAAAATCCATTAACTAAAGCTGATTGTCCATCAGGATGTAACCAGAAAGAAACAATAAAGTACTAACACTTGCAAATCTGTTATTTTAGTGGAGCTTCTGATGCCTAGTTGGCAGTATTTGATCTTACTGCAGTTAGATTTTGTGTTCTTAAATGGCAACTCCTTTCTGAAGTGAATGTACTGTTGTTGAAGTTATTAATACATGAATATGTAATCTGGTATATTAATGCTTCTTTATGCATTTTAATGTAGAAATCAAGCCAGCAAAAGTTCTGCTTTGCAGTCACATCACAGATCAAACAGCAAGGATATACAGACACTAGGGGTTGGCGGGGCAAGAGAAGAAGGTCTTCCAGCAAATGAAAGCTTTTTAAACGGAAACCTTCCTGGAGCTGCACATAGTCCAATGCATGCAAAAAAATCAAGCAACACACCTGGATCTGGCAACAAGGATCTAGCCAACAATAACATGCCACATCTTCTCAGCCCAAAGGAAACAAAGGCAAAAACAGAGTTTGATTTTAATGTGGACCCAAAAAGTTCTGATGGTTCAGGCACAAAGTACCTGAAGTCTAACACCAGGTCTCAGCAGAACCGGCACTCGTTTATGGAAACTTCTCAAAGCAAAACTGGGACACTGCAACCCGGCGATAAGCACAGTCGCCACAGCTATATTGATACTATCCCACAGTCTTCTAAGAGTCCTTCGTATCGGACAAAGTCAAAGAGCCATGGGGTTCTGACAGACTCAAAATCCGTGGGCAACCTTTCTGAGGCCAGGGCCCAGGCTGCAGAACCAAACAGCAGCAGGTATTTTCCATCCAGCTGTATGGACTTGAACTCTCCCACCAGTCCAACTGCTCCCCGACATGGTGATAATAGAACTTTGCTCAGTCCGTCTGGGAGGAATAACCGCAGCGAGGGTACCCTGGACACCCGAAGACCGTCAACAAGACACTCCAAAACAATGGAGGAGTTAAAACTGCCAGATCACATGGATGGAAGCCATTCCCACTCTCTGTCTGCTCCACATGAATCTTTTTCCTATGGTCTAGGTTATACCAGCCCTTTTTCTTCACAGCAGCGCCCTCATAGACACTCGATGTATGTGAGCCGGGACAGAGTGAGGTCAAAGGGCTCAGAGGGTGGCTTAAGCATAGGGCAAGGGATGGCAGCCAGAGCAAACAGCCTGCAACTGTTATCTCCACAGGTGCAGCATAAGTCACTCACAAGATCTGTTGGCTCGTCACGGGAAGACTGTACAGAAGATACTAATAGGGTTAGTTCAAAATATTGCCTGTTATGGAAGGCTTACCTTCCTCTCTTCACTTCGTGTTGGGGACAGTGTCCTGCTTTCTCTCTTCTGTTTGTTTGTTTGCAGTTATTTATTTGTCCTGTTGTAAGGCAAGGGATGTTGGGGTTTTTTTCAGAAGGGCTAACTATTTCAAGAGCAAAATGAGAGGCTATTTTTTAAAAATGAACTATGAATACCATTCCCTTAAAGTACTGAAATGTGAGAACAGAAAAATTGGTCTCTGAAGTTAAAATTTCATTAGTAGTTCCTAATCTTTGGTTACGTTGTCTGATGTCATTTTTATCATATTGTCTGGCTTAATTAACCCTCTCATTTGTGGTTTTATTTAGCTTTTTTGTATGTATTTCTGTTATGAATGCTAATGTTAATTTTAGAAGTGAGCTTTTCACTCCCTTATAGCAGGACATTATTGCTGAAATGCCATCATTTACTAGAGGAACATCAAAATTTGCAATATTTCTCTTGATTAGTATGATGAATAACTGGGGTAGTCTAGAGATGTTATGTTGGAGAAGCCACTGGTAAATTGACTCCTTACAGTGATTACTGTCACTAGATACCTTGCTGTGTTTTACTGTGAGCATTATTTAATGAGTAGTGGAAGGGCTAGTTCTGGTGTTATTTACATTCCTTACACAACGCTTCTGAATTATCTGCTCTTTTACTCATCAGAAGTGTAAAGATGACTGCATTTGTCCCCAAATCTTTAAATTGATGTACCATTGATCCAAATTGGAGCAAAATGGTGCGGAGAGAGAGCTACAAAAATGAGTGTTTGTTTCTCTATACGTACATCTGTGATAAAGTGACTTCTAAGGACAGAACATCTAGTTCAGATTTGTTGACAAATTGAAGGAAGTCAAAGAGCTGCAAATATTATTTAAGGTCTAAAAATTATGCTTTACTGTGAGAGACTAAAAAACTCTGGCTACTTAGTTTATGTAAGAAATATGGGTAGCTGTCCTGATAGTAGTCTACAAGTACCATAAAAAAGAGTTTTCAGGTAGTGGTTGCCTCTTCGGTCTAGTAGGGAAAAAAAGGCATAATACATTTTTCTGTACTCACCGCATCTCCTCCATTCAGGTTTATGTGTATTCACACATGAGGAAAGATCTCATCAAAATAGGAGAAATACGATGTAATTTAAAAAAAAAAAAAAAACCAAAACCAAACAACCAAAAAAACCTACTTAGGAGGGATTATAGCAGCTCCATTTCAAAACCAGCTGGTTTTTTTTTCTTGGTGTAGTCATTTTTCTCTCTCTCTCATTTCAGTCAAGTTAAATGTTACTTATTCTTCAGGATGTTACTGTAGAAGGGCGATAACACCAACATTTGAGTTTTTGATAATAAAAACTCATGCTACCTTGTATTCTTCAGTGCATTAGGATCTTTTCTGCATTATGTAGCAGATATTAATTTGATAAGTAATTTTAATTTTTTTCATATTAAGTAGAGGCAGATGGTTTTTATCAGATCATTCTTTGTCTTTTGACAATTGGTTGACAAATTTTTATTTTAATTAGAAGAATTGATGAGTATCTTAATGCTTATGTTTTTGTTCATTTTCATTTGCTTTGGAATGCCTAATCATTTGTAAAGGACTTGCCTTTATCTCTTATGGTCAGTGTTTTTAAACTTAAGCCTTCAATTAATGCTCTTAAATCTGTATTTCAACCATCAGAAGTCTGAAAGGAAAAATACTCTTCTGAAATGGGTGGCAAGTCTTTAAATACATAAAGCTGGTTTTGTTTGTTTATACTAATTTCAGTAACAAATCAGAATTAAATTGTCAATCTTCTTATGCCTCATAAAGGCATTTTCACAAAAAAGCGATTCTTTGGCTCCTTCCTATCTCTCCTCCCCCCACACACACATTCTGCATTAGAAATCAGAAAATTTCACTTTCCTCAGGATTACTGAACTAAAAAAATCAGGAATAACATAAGTGCTCTCAAAGATTCTTTATTGTTTTCCTATTATTTTTTTTCCAATCAATTCTACTGGTTCTCTCTCTGCTCATACTTTGTGAAGTTTCCTCACGTCCATGTTTCTAGTTCTCATTGATTTTCTCTTCAGCTCTACCAAGTCTTTTTAAAGAAAAACATTCTTTGTTTGCCAGGCTTTAAATCTTACTTTAAAGAAAAAAAGACTTGCATTCAGCATTAGTTTTGGGGCTTTTCAAGTCTCAGTACAACACTTTTGTTTTAAGGGTTCTTTTTAGTTTTAAATTAAATGTACACAAAAAGGGGCAAGCAGAAGAAAATCAAGTACAAGTTGCTATTACTGTCTCATATTTGTAACTTAACTGCTGACAAAGAGATGTCTTACACAAGCAGTAATTTAATCAAATGCTTCAGCCTCTTGTAAATTATAGAAGAATCAAACTGTGATTTAAAGCATTGGTTTAGCTGCACTTGTTGTCTTGGCACAGTTTCAAGGGTTGTTTTATCTGTGACAATAAGGCCAGATCTTCATTAATAAAAGGCAAAATAGAGTCTGCAAATCACTCATATAGTGAATAGAAATCCCAATTTTTAGTTTTGGCTGGGGTTTTTTGTGGGTTTGTTTTTTTAAACTTTGTCCTTCCTGGACATTCTAGATTTAAATTCATATAGGGTTTTCAATACAGTTTTCTGTGGGGTCTTGTAGACAGCATTGAATTTTATCTGGTTGGTCCATACTGCAGGAAAAATTGCAGCATCTTGTTCATTTAGAAGTGGGGTTAAGTCATATTTGGTGGCAAATTACATGCATATAGGTGTTTCTAAGGGCTTACTTAAGCTTTTGCTGAAGTACATCCAGGAAGTACTGTATTCAGGAAGATAGACTAAATTAGAGGTAATGATATTCTTTTTGCTATCCTGACTTAAATAGTTAACTTATAGATGTCTTAGTTCAGGGACTACCTCTTATTTTGCATACAGTAGATTTTATGCCTGTTGGTACCTCTAGGTACTACTGTGTTAACAGCTGGTAAGAGGTAGTGCTTTGGTCTTGCATTTATCACAACTTATATGCATTTCGTGTTTGCTTTTTAAAATTTGCCAGTAGCAGAGTGACTTGATTCCATCAGAAATTAATTGAACAAGGCCTCCATTAAAAAATTCCTCCAGAGATGTTACAACTGCATTTCATTCACGCCAAAAATCTGAGGGGTCTGAGTCATGCTCATGTCTAAAATTACAACTAAGAGGCAAAATTTTGTTAGTGCCAGTTTTGTCATTTTGGAAAAAGCAAGCAAGCAGCAAAACCAAATAATTATTGATTAGATAGTCTGTGATTTGATATTGGCAGTTATTAATAACATGAAAAGAAAATTGCATGTGGTTAAGTTCAGGGTTTCTTGCTTGTGTATGTTAGTTAAAAACTGCAAAATCAGTTTATAAGCTTTCATTTTAAGTGGTTGATTGTTCTTTTGTTTAGGGTGGAGCATATCATGATCCACACACAGAAGATGGAGCATCTACTAAGGAAAATAGAATTCTGTATAATGACCCTGTTCCAAGAAGAGTTGGCAGCTTTTACAGAGGTAATTTTATGGTGGATATTTCAAAATTAAACAAGAATTTTAACATAGACTATAAATTAAGTAGTAGAAATGGTTACAAAGAACTGACATGAACAACTAAAATAGGAAAAGAATTGTTACCCCACTTTCAGAGACTGGGTTGACCTGCTAGTAACTGTATTAGTATCATATTATTTATTTGCAAATGGTAACTCACTTTGATTGACAAGTATATCCAGTGCAGTAGCTTGTAAAGCAGAAGATAATTTATCAGGGGAAGTTGAATAAAATGAATTAATATTACCAGAGTAAGCAGTCTATTAATGCTTTTAATTTGTATTTTAAATTCTTACTAACACTATGTCTAAACACCTTTGTACTTGTAACACATTGACATACTTACTGATCTATTTCAGATACTGTGGTGCATGGAACTGTAATGCTAGTTTTTCATTGCTCAAAACCTATGTTCATTTCTTTTGTTCAGACTTACTAAAGATCAGGGTTTCCTACAAGCAAGAGCATGCTTACATAATCCCAGTTCAGAATAAATAATAAAACAGGACTGTGTATGTATGTATATATACATGCGTGTGTGTGTATAAATACACACAAATAGGTATTTTTCTATTATGGTACACAAAAGATGGTGATTTCTGAGCAGCTGCCTCGTGGCTAAACCTGGGTAATCCTTTTGAAAAAGACAAGGATGATAAGCTAATTACTGTCCTGCAAGTGTTAGGAGGCTTGTGTGGCTCCCCTGAACCTTAAGAAGTCCCAGTCAGCTAAAATTCGATTATGAGTCACCTAATAACCTTAAGTAGAGTCACAAACCTCCCTCTGATCCTCTTCAGGTTGATCAGTTGGCTGATGACCTGATTCAGACATGTTAAAATCTGCCAATCCTTGCAAGTGTCCATTGCAATATTAAAACCTGTGAGCAATATTAAAGCTTGTACTGTTTTGAGCAATGCTTTTGAGTGTAAGGTTTTATAGCACATGCAACAGAGAATCCTTAAGGATCCTCAATCCTGAATTGCTTTTATTAATCCTTAAAACACTCCTAAAATTGGACATGGATTATCCTTCTTTTTTATACGTAGTAAAACAGAAGTTCCAAGGAAGAACGACTTTCTGGGGTTTATTCAATTCCTAATTATAAACTAGAGGTTTCTTCCTCTTTACCTGTATCTATGAAACACATGTATTTTAGTTCACAGACTTAATTATTGCTTTGGAAAAATGATACTATATTTAAATAATACATTGATAATAATATATGCAAAAACTATTGAAAGAAAAAGCTACTATGAAAAAAGTAAATTCATATTTATGCAGTTCTTAAGTACTGACTTAATACAAAGGTTATTAGCATGTACTTTTGTACTACAGCTTGAACAAAAACTTACAGATTCAATTTTGATAGATGGTATAGTGTGATGCTGCAGTGATGCTGCAACTAGTGTCCAATCAATTTTTAATCCAGTGCACGTATTTCTGGTGATATTCATAATTCTAATAAAGTTATGTTCTAGGTATGCATAACCTATTTTCAAAACCACAGTATGTGTGTTTGAAAAATATATAATATCTGATTTTGATCCTTTCATTTTTAGTGAGTAATCTCTTAGTTATATTAAAATCCAAAGTAATTTTTTTCAGGGTGGGTACTACTTTTTTTAAGGTCTAGGTGAAGACAAAGTGTAACCTGTAGTATTTTGTGTCTTTAATAACAGTATGCCAACCTTTTATTCTGTTTCCTGTTTTTAAATATCGATTGCACTTGTGGCTCCATACAGATAGAAGTGTTCTCAAATCTAGTAACAACTTAGTCAAGTTCTGGTGATGGTCTCATATTACAACTGATGCTACCTTGCAAGTATCACAAAACAACAGCTTTCCCAACTGTAAAAAAAGTATGCTTTTTTTCAGACATACATAAAGTACAGCTGTCTTCACTCTCTTGTTTCTGTAAAAGAGGTAGAGAGGAAGCAGACAACTGAAAGATGGGATTTTTGGCAGAGCTCAGTATACATTGTTTGCTATTTCTCTGTTCAGTTCCATCTCCGCGTCCAGAGAGTACGTACATAGAAAACAATGTGTCAAACAGAGCCTCTGTGTTACCAGCAGACAGCAGCACGGTGGCAAACCACTCAAAGAGACAAACCACCTTTGATACCTGGTGAGTTGTTATTTACACAGGTGTGTAGAGAATGGCAGGGAAAAAGGGATTTTTAACAAGAGGGAAAAGTTTTTCTCAAAATTTGCAGTTGTCTATACATGCTTAGTTGCTTCCTGTGACTGTACTGACTTAGCATTGCATGCTTTCTGTCCCCTTTTGAGCAAGAAGAAATACTTCATTACACCATCACACTGAACGCATTAAAGATTCTATACTTTTGTCCAGTCTTTCCTAATTTTTTTCCGCTATTAATCTTCAGTTAAAGATAATACAAAGTGCTTGTCTTCATATAGTATGGATAGCAAGGCCGTAGCTTCATCTGTGGATTCCAGAAGCATGAGTTGTCAGACAAACGGGAAAAATATCAAAATGCATGTTTCCATATATAAAATAGGACTGTATTAATGAAGAATATAATATTCACCCTGCAATGGGGACTGCTGCTCTTTTTGCTTGTGCACCACAGAAGGAAATGAGTATGTCCTGTGGGAAAATGGACTAAGCAACATCTTAGTGGTGTGTATTGATTTTAAAAGATTAAAAGCATCACATGGCTCCATTATATAACATAGAACAATTAACTATAATTATGCTAATAGAATGACAGCATGTGCATAGCTGTGCAGGACTTAAAGGAAAATATCTTAATTTTGTTGCTCTCAGAGCTGTTCAGCTTCAAAATACTCTTAATCTTCTACTTTGTTCAATCACAATGAAGTACACTGAATAAAAATAAACAAACGGTGCTTCAAAGGATTGGTGGGAGGATTGGACTGTATGCATTCGCATGGTTCAACTGTGCTTTGTACCACTATGTGAAACACTGCTTTCTGAAAGTGCGATAAAATCACGCTATCTAAAGAACTGTTGCAGTGTTTTGTTGACTTAATGTGTTTCCACATGAACAACCTGTGAATTATCTGCTTAAAAAAGAAGGGGGGGGTGGTGGTGAAGGGAAACAAATGGTATTTCAGCTTGTGTTCAGGTTATATACCCACGTCAGTAATAGAAGATGTTTACTCCAGAACCCTTGTCACCTGCTCTGATTCACTAGCGTCTGCGTCCTGTCCTTCAGTAGCTCCACCTACATCCGTTTCGTGGACGTTAGCTGAGGAATCCGGTCACTTATGTAAAAATGTGGTACTTATGTTGTGACTTATGTGGCTAAAGAAGGTATTTATTCCTACTGTTGAATCCATTTACTTATTTTGTTGTCCTTCATATCTGAATCTATCTATCTTGCATATAACATAAGCCAACTGGAATCTTGTTTTGCTTTATATATCATTCGCCAATATATTACCTTTTATTATGTGGTCACTGCAAAGAAACACGTAATGTTATTTTAACTCTGAACTGAAATAATAGCATATGTTATTAGAGCTGGTTGGGAATTTTTTGACTAAGTATTTTTCTCGCTTACAATGCCAAATTATCGAAACTAAAACTTTTCAAAGGAACAGACTGATATCCACTAACCTTTTACTGGGAAGATTCTTCAGTTCCAGGATGGAATTGCCAGTCAAAACCAGAGATACACTCAAAATAACAAATATTCTGGGGTCAGGATTATTTTTTGGAATGTGAGGAACTCGAGTGCAGGGCCTTTGTTCTTCATTATTTAAACCAGAGGCTTGAACCAAGATCTTAGATCTAACGAGTGAATGCCCTGAACCAGAAGTTAGAGGTTATTCTGGAGCACATTCTCTGTTTCCCTCAATATATTCTCTTGAAGCTGTTTCATCTTGTTTAAATAGTGAAAGGACCACAGAGATGCTGAATATGGCCCAGTGAATAAGGCCCTTCATTAACTTTGAGACAGTTAGATTTAAGTCCTTGCTCCAGTTAATGTACTCAAATAGTTTCACAAAGTGGAACAGCTCCTTTGAGAGAAGAACCCACAGAAGAATAAGCATTTCTTGTTATGAAATGGGAGGAATGGCAGTGCCCACAACATCGTTACTGCTATTTTGGCATGTGTTTCTCTTTCTCTTTGCTTTTCCTACTCCCTATTTTCCTGAAATGTTTCCTGCCCAGCTCTACATGTTAACTCTGTGCAAGTTGTCCTGGCAATGGTCTAATGTTGTTGCAAAATTGTTCTGTGCCATAAATGCAGCTTAATCAGATTCCTGAGTGATGTAGAGTCTATGTTCCTCTACTTAACTTTCTGTACAGAAATTGTGTAAACACTTATGAAAATGTTCAAAGCTCTAATGGAATGTGATTCTGCTTACATCAATTTTATGGTGAAGTAAATATTTGATGTTTGACTGAAATGGATAACTGGTACATGACAATTCATCTCTAATTATGAGTGACATGTATTCCACCTGGACTTGCCACTACTGTAAATTATTGCTTCTCTCATACTATTGCTCTGTGTTGCCTTTCTTCTGTCAAAGATTTTGTCAATGTTTGCTAGACTGAATTGTCACAGATGTTCCCTTGTCTTTGTGTGCATTTCTTCACTCTGTCCCCACTGTCCTGCCTCTTTAAATAAAGATGTTATAAACTCGACTTTTTGTCATCAGGTTTTACTCTTAAATTACTAGATCGCTTCTGAACTTTAGACAAATTGCTTTGAAAAAAGGCAAATTTTTCATCCTTCTAGAAAATCTTTTCTTTGCCAGAGTTTAATTTCCTGTAAATGGACTTGAACTTGCTCAATTTTTCCTTTTTGGTACAAGAGTAGGTGTTTTATTCTCTTCACCTGTACGAGCTTTGTCTTGAGCTGGGCAAAATCGGTAGGTACAGGCAAGATGCTTAAGCTTGTTCTGCCAGTTTGCCAAAATGTTGGCCTGAGGTATCTTTACCGCTGTTATAGTTCTAAATATCTCTTTAGAATACGCTCCCAACATGCAGTACTTTACTTCACATCATATTGGAACTGTTTGCATTGATTGCTTACACGATATTTGGGGGCTTCTGGAAAGCTTTGTTGTTTAGACCTTTTATGTCCATATAAATATATTCATCCTATGACAGACAACTTGTCATATCCTCTCTAGCATATGTCATACCTTCCTGCAAAAATAAAAAGGGGAAATATGTAATATTCATTATTATTTTTATATGTATATAATATATATAAACACACACAAAGTCTCTCTGTCATTCAAGAAAACAAAAAAAAGAAGAACATCCTACTCTTAGGAGTGTCAAAGGCTTACAATTATCTATATACCATTAATTGTCAAGACTCCAAAACAATACAGTATATTGTAAACATGACATGACTGGCTATAATATCGCTGTTTCAGCATCAGTGTAACAATGTAGTCACACTTAATGTTCCTGAAACTAGAAGGTTGCCAGTATCTGAGCAAGCTATTTTAAAGCTTCTTCAGCTGTGTCTGCAGTACAACTGTTGCTGCATTGTAAATACTTTCCAGTTCACTTACAGAATTCTTGAATTTGTAAAAAATATCAGGAAATTTCAAACTTGTAACTTGCTCAGAAATCACCTGCGTGTGTTACGCTGGTTGAGGGTTTAAGAATCTGCTCTGCATAGCTTGAAGATGTTCACCTTCCTAATGGTATAGCTTTCCCTCTGACATTTCCTGCACAAGACACTTGCATATGCATTGTCATCCAGTATGTTTGCTTTATTCATCTATTTGGCAACATCTGAGCCTCCCTACCAGTCTCTTTTAGTAATCAGTGCCTCTTCCATGACCCTTCTTCCCTCATCATCAGTGGTTTTGTTTTGTACTAAAACTTAGATGATGTACTCTGATGTAATTTGCCAGGAAGCTTTCCAGAATTTGTAGTCATCAATATTCTGTCCAAAAAATAAGCCTAGTGAAGTATATGCTTTAGAAGTTTACGAAACCAACCACTTCCAAATTTTTATGGTTACTGATGTTGAACAATACCAGAGGGGTGTAAAACCTATGTGTGTATATATACATTTATATGTATACTTTTTTTGGTGATGCCACAACCTCAGGTGACCTAGTGGCTTTAGTGGCTTCTGGGTGGTATTTTGTATATATGATAGTAGATCTGGGGTTTATTCCAGTTAATAAATCCTCCTTTTCCACATTGGGGAAAAAAAAAAAAAAAAAAAAATTTGCAGCTCCAAGCAAAGTTCATGTTTGATCTCTGATTTTTAAGCTTTCAGTGCCAGGCTTTTAGACCAAGAAGTTTTAGTGTGGACTTCAGCTTGTGGGATTGCAATTCTTACCTTAAGTAAACCATCTGTTTGAGGTGCTTCGTTAGTTTCTGACATTTTCTTGCCTTCGTTTATGGTAACTCTATAACTGCCAAGGGCTTTACTTCAAGTGAAACCAAAAGCTAACTTGCAGAATTAGTGTTTGTTCATTTATCTTCCACAGAAAACTTCAGACGTTTCAGTAACTCCTCCATTAGACCAAAATCTTACTTGTGTAATTGTGAGCAGTTCAGTAAAGGAAGTAGTATACTGGCAGTTAAACAGGATTTCCAAGCCAGGCTGCTTGCTGAGATTAGGGTTGCTGAAGAATAACTGAAACAAGCGTGAAGAATTGTCTCCCCAAAAGAGCTGTCTGCAGTAGGAATCTATCTATGGCAGCATGCTTCCTATTTATTCTTTTTAGTTAATATTAAAGCACATCAGCTTGCTTGCCCCATGCATGTTTGCTGCTATGCCCCATTGTACCTGCATGAAGTTGGATACTTTGCCTGCCGGGGCAATAAATGCTAGTGATAATCACAGAATTTCTGTATATACCTATGCTTTTTCCAAGTGTCTAAGACCAGAATAACTAATGTGATTTACATTATATGTCCTAAGCAAGCAAAAGGCACGCAAAGATAAAATAACAAAGAACACATTTTTGCCTTTGGTTTCTGCTTGAGGGTGAGCTCTCTTGAGTCGGGGCTTTTTTCTAGGGCTAGTCTTACCTGCTAGTAAAAGAGGCACTGCGTAACAGATCCTGGTGTAACTGTTCGCTTTCAAGAGCTGAAGTGTTATGCAAAATACCAAGATACTTGCAGTTACGTTGTAAGAGTTTAGTGCTGAGTGACGGTACCATACAGATTTTTTCTGATAATCCTAATTTTTTCCTGTACTGTCCATTGTCTGAAAATCATCTTTTGGGATGCCTAAAATATCCCAGTGTTTCATCCCATGGATCAAAATGTTCTGCTCCATTTTTGCTCCATACAAAATCCTGGTGTTGAAGCTTCCTGCTATAATGCTATATATGTTCACTCTCTTCACATTATGAGCATGTGTTTTGAAGCAGTCACTTTTCAAGGTCAGTGCTTTTTCAGACAACTGTACTGCAATATGAGTCATAGGAGTTAATGACATAAACCAGTCAGTGTAAAACCACTGGCTTTTGGGTAAGGAGCAATTGAAAATGAGGAGAGTTCTCAGCCCCTTATTTTCCTCCTCTGTCTAGTCACTGTAGTTGTAAAGAGGAAATGATGGTGCAGAATTTCACTTCTCTCCTCTCTGCTCATCTGCTGTAGGGAGCAGTTTTCTCATCCAGGTTCACTGGGCCAAAGAAAAGAATCACACTTGAGCAAATCTCTGTCTATAACTATGGCAAAAATTGTCCCAAGCTTTATTCTGAAGATTAAGTTCACCTTTAAAAATACAGTGTCTATATTTTGGGATAGACTTCGGAACAGAAAAGCCATAGGAAGACATTGAAAAATTTTAAAGGACAATGTAGAGTAACCACATGGGGACTTCCTTATGATCTGACACTGGTTCCTCAGTGGACAACATGGTTGCTGGGTTGGTAATTTGCACTGGGGCTATGGTTTGGGGTATGTTAGCAGATGTGGATGTACAGTAGCTCCTTTGGGGAAAGGCTCAGAAAATTCTAAGCCCCATTCACGTGACTTTCAGAGTACAAGTAGGATAGACACTTGGGGTGCATGCTTTCCTCCAACTTTTCTAACAAATTAAGTAAAAACTATTTAGTAAATAATTCTGTAGGTGTTTTGTCTGTGTTAAGTCAGCCTTGTTAGTTCACCGAATCTGTAAAGCTGTCAGTAGTCTTTACTCTTGGGCTTTCTCCTTGGTGCTTTAAGTGATTAATACAAGACTGCTGTACTGGTGTTATGCAGTGGTACCAAATACAGGGACATGACAGAAACAGGAATCCTTAGCAATCCAGTATATTTGAAATATGTGTTATAAATCTAATAATTATATTAAACTAGAGATTTTTCCTGTAGCATTGTAATTTTCACGTTAAATCTATGTCGTTGTGCACCTGACTGTTTCCTGGATCTAGATGTAAGTTCCAAAAAATCTAAATTAGGAAAACTTCCACCATACTCTCAGTCTATGAATCTTTCCTCTAAGCCCATTCTCTTACTCAGCAGTTGCACTTTATTACAGCGTTTAAACACCGCATGCGTTTATATTTAGAACCAGGTAGCATTTTGAGCTTGAGGTGGTTTTGTGAAGGAATGGAGGAACTGATCATACCACCTATCAGAGTGAAGATACTCTCACCGATAAGAAGGATGATTCCAGTGATTCCTCTCCCAATTATGTGTTTCATATTTGCTTGGAAAAAAAATGTCAGCTTGGCATGTAGTAGCAGCTGAATCACCAGCTGATAGCATAGCCTTTGAAGCCAGAATTAGAAGCCAGCGATAACTATAGTAGACAGCTAAGTGCTGCTACATTACAGTTACTCCAAGAAAAGCTGTTCCTGTTTGTCATCCAGAGCCCTTAGAACTGTGGCTTTCCTTTAGCTTTTCCATCAAGACAATGGAATAATTTCATTTTTGTCTTCATACAACTTCAGAATGAAAAAGGACTATTAAATCACCCAGTATGATTTTCTGTATGTTAGTAGCCTTTAAATGTCATCCGTTCTCTGGGGTCCAGGCCCAGTAGCATACCTCACTAACGTGTGTCTCGAGAAGAGTATGAGGTCCTGATTTGAAATGTCCAAGATGGGAAGTCCACTCCTTCACTAAGGAATTTGTTCTGGCGGTTAATGATTCTTATTGTTAAAATCAATGCCTTATTTCTAATATGACTTCTCTGGCTTCATCGTCCACCTACTTGTTATGTCTTTTCCCTTTACTTTAATGATCCTTCTAGTATTCTGTAATTTCTTCCTGGATAAGTACTTGTGCGCCACAATCAAGGAAACTAAATATTTGGGCTCGTTTGGCTGTGGTTTTTAACATACTAAAGAGATTGAAATCTCTGACTCTTTTAATGTAGGCCGTTCTTTCTATCTCTGAAAATAATTTCTGTGACCCTTTCCTGCACCATTTCCAATTCTCAAACTATTTTAAAGGGCACTAGAACTGCATTCAGTTGTGTCTCACCAATGTCCTACGTAAACCACCTTTTTACCCCATATCAGTACTTTACATACGTAGTTTACTGTGTATATTTAAAGTAACATTTATCAGCTGTAGTTAATTCAGCTGTGCAGACAAGTTAAAAGGTGGAAATTCAGTCTTCAGGCAAGTCACCTGTTCCACTTTTGGGTCATCTTCTTTTGCCAGCACTGTCTCACCCACGCATAACAAACTAACTGAAGTTTTTATGTTGAAACGGACAACAGTAGATCCCCAGCTTCCCCGATGATAAATTTGGAACCATGTCACCAAAGGTCAGGAAGTTCAATTGAAATTGGTTCTCTCTGGTGAACTTTGCAACTCCTGGCTCTGCAGCAAGCAATGGATAAACTGGACCTGTGCTTTTGTACCTCATCACCATTTGTATGTTCTCTCAGATATGATTTTTACTTTTCTAAAAGACTTTGTGTGTGATATTTTGGTTTGAATATTAAATTCTGGCTTAAAAAAAAAAACCACAGACAGACATGCATGCTTTCCTTTTCCCTAAATAACTATTTACTGGTTTGAGCTAGTCATTTTACCCTAACACTGTGTTCCTCCTATCCCATTTAATACGACTATTTATCCAGTGTTTGTACAGTAACACTTGAACCAATGAATGCTAAAACATTGAGAATCTTTTTGCTTTAATCAATAATTTGCATTCTTTGGCATCAGATCTCATTATTACACAGAATATGTATAATATCAAAACAAAATCTCTCTTACAATACCTTATTTCATGTTTAGGAAAAGTCCTGAAAACCTTAACAGTCACTCAGAACAGCTCAAGGAGAAAGAAAAGCAAGGTTTTTTCAGGGCAATAAAAAAGAAAAAGAAGAAATCTCAAACTGTAAGTATACAGTATTTCTAACAGAAAATACGTTTATCAGTTTTGAATTATACCATTTTAATATGCTAGATTAGTACAGTACCTTTGTGTTGTTTATGATCATGCGTGCCTGTATCTATTTGTTCTTTTATTTTCTCTCTTCACTATATGAAAGTCAAATTCCTCTCCTGTTCAGGGTTTATTTATCTGCCTTTTCAAATATTTCTTCACCTACTAGTCCTGTGCATCTTTGTTTTCATTCAGACCCTTTGAGAGCCAGTTTTGATGCAAGTTTTAAGCTGATGTTGCAGCAGATTCTTTTGCAGGATATGGTGATGCCATTCCAAGAATAGCAAATGCATTATTGTGTGTCCTCAGAACTTGAATAATTTCAGACACCTATTAGGAGGAGATCAAATGGTTATAAATGAGAATTCTTCCCAGTCTTTTTTATGGCATTGTCTTGATAACAGCCTCCGTCTTCTTGCTGCACCCCATGGCTGGAATAAGGATGATGTGTCTTAACCATTCTTAATGTTTTATGTTTTGTTGGGGAAATGGATTGCGGCTTTTGTTATTCAGTATAAGCCTTTGGTGTCTTTTACATTTTTACATTATCTAGTTTTTGGGAGGGATAAAGGACTCTCTTTTATCAGAGAGCAGTGATATATTAACATTTCCCAAAGCTTTATAAAGAAAATCTCCCTAAGAACTGAAGTAACCTAACATCATCTCATCTCATTCTCAACTGACAGTTCTGGAAACAGTAAAATATTTAAAATGTCATTTACATGAAGTTGCAATGATTCTGTAAGTGTAACTGCAGTTATAGTTTTGAAGGTTCTCAGAATGGCGTAAATCACACTCACTCCTGGCGAAGAGGAATAACTAAATCAAAATATCTGCTGTCACAGAGTGAGGTGGCATGACTCTGGCTGTTGGTGGAGGGCTGGTCTGTTGAAAATTGGGGGAGAGAAGTGATTGTCGGGTGGGGAGGTGTAGTTTCTTTGAACTGTATGGAACACGTGCATGTGTGTGTTAACTAGCACTCAAAAATGCACCTTGCCTTCCTGCTGGGCAGGTTTTAGAGCAGTGGCATCTACGTCTCCTTCTGAACTTGTTCATCCTGATACCTGTACGCAGTTCAAATATGATGATTTGCATTACACAGCTGAACAAAATGTCTAGATTATAACTCTGGGATTATTTGATATCAGAATGTCCATGAAAGGTTAGCACATCTAAGGCCCTTGCTTCTAGTGATGCATTTTCCAAAACCAAAGTCTTAAATTTGTACTGTTCTAGTCTACTCTGATTCCAGCCATTCAGACGTGGTGGCAAGGAAGACTTCAAAAACCCAGGTGATGGTATATCAACTGCTTCCACATTAAACTGTGTGAAGGAAATACAGACCAGATTGTGTTGCATCTCAAAATCCAGCACGTTCCAAAACATCTAAATCACAAGTACCTTGATCTATAGCTACCAAAAACATCACTGATTACAAGACAGGACAGATTTTTGCATAATCCTTACTCCTGTTTCTTCTCACTCTTAAGAAGAGGAGGGGAAGGGGAGTGGGGGAGAGGGAGGTTTTGCATAAGGGTAAGTTTTGTTGGCTAGTTAAAGCTAGTATCTCACAGGAAGATAAATAAATTAGTGAAACAAGGTAGTGATAAAACTCTTGCATCCTCAGCTAGAAACTTTCTGACATCAACTTGATTTTTGGGCCCAACCAGAGACTGAAAAAACTCTTTTCATTTCTACTTACAGCTGTTTAACAGGACAGTATCTAGGGATAGACTGTACCCACCGATGTGTGTACAAGTGTCTGGTTCAGACACTGTTCTTTGTTCTTCTTCGTCTGTTAGTTGAGAACATCTACCTAACAAACATTGGGATGTTCATTAGGATCTTCCAGCACAAACAAAAACTATTATCTTCAGTTCCGCACCAAGCTTGACTTCATTAGTAAAAGCTGTTAACAGCACTGTAATATTAGCTCCTCAACTACATAAATAATGTTTTCTGTGAATTCATATTCACAAATCTAATAGATAGCTTGTGACTACCCAAGTTTTTTCTGAGGCTTATAATTCTTACAGAGTCCTAGAAGTATGAAATTCCACTTATTTACTCTAACACAGACTTTCTGCAGCAAACTAGACCTGAGAACTGTCACAATGCTAAGAAGCACACATCATAGCTAGCTACTATTCACTTCTGATATCCTTTGGCAAGTCTCATTTTGCTAGGGATCATCCTAAGAGTCACAAAAGATACCTGAAACTGGATTGAAGACATCATCTTAATAATGTCATTCTCAAAATCTGTAATAGCCCAGAACTGATCCCAATTCCTGACACTTCCTCCTGCAGAGTTGTTCCCATTAATCATTCTCCCTAGAGTTCTCCAGGTGCAGTTCCCCATGGGATAACAGTTGTTACTGCCAGCTACAGGAATTCTCTGCAATATTGATTTTGCAGAGCTATTCTTGCCCATTCTCCTTTTCATCTTATTTGGAGTCTTTCAGTAAAGTAGCAAAAGGTTTTGAGGATTGCTACAGTCACAGTTTTTTCTGTCATCTGCCACCAAACAATTTGATACCCATGCAGGTTGTGCACATGGGTATCAAACATCAGTGTCGATAGGCGCTATCTTCAGAGGAGCCTGAGTTTTGCAGATTTTGGCACATATCACAAGCTATGGGTCTGAAGAAATTATCTGCTTTGGAAAAAACAGTTGCAGGTGAGCATTTCTCCTAGCGATGCTTTGATTCCTTTTTAATTTACTGAACTTGAAACAGGAAATTCTTCTAACAATAAAGTTCCTAAACAAGTTATGCTAATTAGTGGCTCTCTCTTTCATTAACTTGAATGGAATCTAGAAAGCTCTTTGAAAACCCTTGCTTTTGGTAGTGCACCCATCATTCTCTTTCGTGATATAATCATTGTATTGTATTATAAAGTTTTCTTTTGGTAGGCAGAATAATGCTAGACACAGCATATGTGTCCAATGCTTGTTTGTACCTGAGCAGGGCAGAAATAGTCCCATTCATAATTTTAATACTTGATAGTTCTGTTTGTTGTTTGTGCATCCATTGGTATGCTCTTTGGTTGTGTTACAGAAATTAAAATAAAACAGCCAGTGCCCTTGCAGTTCTACATGAAATTGTTGATGGCATATTTTTGTCAGAATTGAAATAATTCCTCTTGGAGCCCTAGCTCTTTTTACAAGTTAAAAACAGAATACTCTTTATTTCTTCTAGAGGTAGCTATCAACTGCTCATTCTGAAACCAATTGCTATTATTGTTAGTGTATCTTTGATATTTTATTTATATAAAAATAAGAAATTTCATACTGCTTTAGGTCATTATCATAAGTAACAAATGATTGCCAGAATTACAGGATTTGATCCAAAGCTCAATAAAGTCAACAAGACCTACCGGTTGTTTGCAAAAGTCTTCAAAACGCACTGTGCATTCCTAATGAACATGGATAGAAGAATAGGTGTACTGGTCTCTTTTTATATGCATTGAGTTCCTTGAATTTGTTCCATATAGTTTTTTCATTCAGTCACTATTATATTTTCCCAAAGCAAAATATAGGATTGATACCATATATTGTCGAAATTAAAAAAAAAAAAAAATTAATATAGTAAGGACAGATCTCTTGAACTGAAATACTATGCATTTAGTTTTTGTATCTTATATTGCAGACAGACTCAACCAACGGGGAGAATCCAAGCATCAAGAAATCCCTCTTTCCTCTTTTTAATTCAAAGAATAATTTAAAGCATAGTTCTTCTTTGAAAAAGCTTCCTGTAGTCACTCTACCCATGGTATTAATTTTTAAGTACAGTAGCACTGTAAAATGCTCCAGTAAACTTGTTTTACTGACTACAGCAGCATGTGTTTTATTTTCATGGGATCACTATCTCTTCATGCCAGTTAAGTATCTTGGGCCAGTTCAATAAATTTAAGTAAAATTGGCAGTTCTGTTGAAATAGATTGTGCCTAGATTTTTTAAATTTTTTTTTTTTTTTTTTTTAGTATTTGATATACTGAAAATGTAATACACACAGTTCCAGAGAGAATGAGCCCTGGGACTAAGACTAAAGGAGGAAAATAGTTGTGAAATCATGTATGTTTAAAATTAAACTGTCTCATTCTGTTTCAGTCAGGAAAAAAATTAGCCTGTTTTTTTATAGCTATATTGTAAATACATTTTTTTATGCAAACTGCTCCATTATATATAAATTTAATTAATCAAATATTACCAACAAATTATCTGAAACCTACATTTTAGCTCATGCCTCTGCTGTATTTTTGTTTGTCCTTATTGTTCATGGTAAAAGACAGCTTGCATTAAAAATAGGTTACATTTTAACTGTCCTTTTTTTGCTTAGAATTCTTGAAATGAGATAAAACTCTACATATCTTCTGACATAAATTTTGTTGGATTTTTAGCTGGGGAGTGGGGGGGGAGTTTCTTTCTTTTTGCTCTAGTTTGGGATATTTATGGAGGAGAAGAAAGACGGGGAAAGGAAAAGCTCTTGGTTTTGTCATGGCAAAATCAACCAGACATCAGTTTAGAGAAACTTTAGTCTGCTTCACTCAGGAACAAATTTATAGAACTGATCCATGGTCTTAACTGCAGTATGGAATGCTTTTTAAACGAAGATGAGGCTCAACAATTATTTTTTTTTATTTTTATTTTTTTGAAGCCTTGTTTAACTGCTCTCTCTTACAGCAAGTAACACTAACAGCATGCGAATGCTTTGAGGGCTAAGGGTATAGCAAATCTGCATGATATCCACAGCTACTTGCTCTTACTATGGGGAAAAATATCGAAAGGTCATTGCAATTCTGCTGCAGTAATGGGCTACACTTGGGTTCTGTAATTAACAGGGGGAAATGATTTACAGGTATTCTTAAGAATATATTAGGAGACCAGTATTTAATATTTTGTTGCAGATGCCTAGCAGTGATGGTCAGGATCTCTTGGCATTACAGAAAGCCATTCATTCTTCTAATCACCAGAGCAGCAGGCAGAAGGATTGGCATCCTGAGAAGATGACAGAAATCCAGCCTCATGTAAGTGGCATTATCAATTCCCTGTATTTTAACATCACTGAGGTATCTTGACAGCTTTTTCTCTGGTGAATAGAAAAATTGCATTTGACGTTATTTCCCAACCTT
Source organism: Harpia harpyja (assembly GCF_026419915.1). NCBI lineage: Eukaryota > Metazoa > Chordata > Aves > Accipitriformes > Accipitridae > Harpia > Harpia harpyja. The sequence goes on from NC_068947.1 coordinate 444,969, forward strand.
CCCATTCCCCGTTACTGAATGTGAAAAATCATGTGCCTGCAGCCCTGCATAATTCTTTGAAAATCTAGGCACGAATGACAAGGAAAAGAAGAGACACTAAATGTCCCTGTGTCAGTCTTTGAGCCTTTCGAAAAAATGAGTTATGTTTTTGTGTTAGAGGCAAGCAGCCTTTCCATGGAGGTCTGTGGTAGCTGTGCCGTGCTGTAGAAAAGCCCTCACATTAGCTCTGCGAGGAATGGTGAATCCTAAGGGCACGCTGTGGCTTGAAACAGTTTGATACTCGATGGGGTCACCAGAGCATCATGACCACGTCACGGCATGGCTGTGCCTCAGCTGGCATAGACTGCGGTTTAAGCAGGCTACGTTATTGGAGCGCAGCACTGCGCTAATGCAACTTTATTTTCTCCAGTTCTAAAACCAGCTGGGGGGGGCAGGGTTGGGGGGGGACCTTCAATGCGGTGCTCTGTTGCCGTTACAACATTGACAACTGAAGAAGAGGGTTTGTTGCAGCTGCAGTGTTTGAAGAAGCAAGTTGCTCTGTGAGCTGTGGAATTTAACGAGTCTGTTTTCATACCACTTTGTGTACTCAGGCTTCCCCAGGCTCTTGCTACCCATTTCAGTAACCCCATGTCTCCATTTGCCTTCAGCTTGCTCACCAGTCAAAGAAGCTGTGAGGGACCAGAGCAGCTTACTTCAGTGCAGATGATTACTCAAGACTCTCTCTAACCCCTAACTGATGTTCACAGAATTTTTAGGAACTTTGGATTTCTGATATCTGTGCCTTATAAAAAGTGGCTGAGGTTCTGAAGTTAATAGCAGGAGTGGTGACAGATAGCTAATGCAACTGCCTATGCCTCCGTTTTCATACGAAACAAGGTTAAAATAACTGATGGGAACAATTCTTTTTTCTGATGTAGAAAAGGTTCCATCTTTTCAGGTAGCTAATAGATTGAACCATAATGAGAAGACATTTTCTCAGGTGTGTAGTCATAGCTTGGAATGAAATATTCCAAATGAATGCAAATTAAAAGTGAAGAAGTCCTGTGAGGTTCAAGGTGTTCAGTTTAGGATATGACAGTTTTGTTATAGGAAGTCTGATATGACAGAGAGCAGAAGGTGAAGTGCTTCTCCACATGTCTTTCAGAGCCAGCCATTAAAATCTCTTCGAAAGCTCTTACACCTCTCCTCTTCAAACCATCCTGTCCCTGCTGAGCCTCGCTTCCAGCCCTTACCAAGTCAGCCAGCCAAAGCTTCTTTTTCTGAAGTGCGAATTCACCCCATGAGTCAAAGCTCCAGCAGCGGCAGCAGCAACGTGCGGCAAGAGCCTCAGCCGAAAAGCCGGCCGACGCTGCAGATACCAAGCCAGCTGGAACCTACCTGGCACGTCTCCCCGGTAAACAGGAGTGCCAGCGATGGGCCTCCCTACTCCGATCAGCTGCCTTCCAAGAGCGGACAGAACGGGCACACCTATAACCGAACAAACCGATCGCGAATGCCAAACCTGAATGATTTGAAAGAGACAGCCTTGTAATTGCACTCCAGAAAATAGGCCAGTTCGGGCGGAGATCAGCGTAGGGGAGCAGTGGCGGTTCTGGTGATGGTAAGACTGCATTTTCAGCTTTATAAAGGTGTGCAATATGTACATGTGGAGCTATGCTGTTTGGCACCACAGTGAGAGTCAGGGATTATACAGTAAAACAAGTTGAATTCTGAATTACAAGTCATCAGAAATGTCACTGGATGCCAGGCAGAGTGTGCCGGTCAGGGAGAAAAATGCATTGCCGTTTTCTCTCATTTACATTCCAGCTTAGTGCACATCTCTGTCTGAAAGCTGGGAGACTTCTGGTATGTATTGGCACTTAGAAGGGTGAAAACATTCATGTCTAGACCTATGCCCTTACTACATTTTTTGCTGCCTAGTTAAAACAGTGGGGTTTATGTGATAAAAGTGTATCCCTGTTAAGGGTTTAAAGTTAAATTGTATGTCTTAAATTTGTTTTTTAACTTTCCATATTTGATAGGATTTGTAATATTTATTTATGATGACCTAATATCGTACTGTTATAATCATATCTTTTATGTTATAATGTAAAGTTATTTTGAGCTGTTTGAAACATTGTGAAGCAGTGCAACAGCTACAGTAGTTTCTATAAAAAACTAACAGTAACATTTATATATTGCATCAGGAGTATTTTATTCTATATATAAATATATATATATAAATGGAAAATAACTGTCTGTTTTTTAAATATACTCATTTAAAAGAAAAGTATTGTTATGACACTATCTGCCATATTTTTATACATTTGTGATATAAAGTGCAGTATTATACTTCTAATAAAAGGAAGTTGAATGTGGATATAAATGTGACTGTAACAGTATGAATCTTGCTCAGCTATGAGAGCCCAGTATTACAGGCATTATTGGTTACAAACAAAAGACAACATTCAATTCCAAGCTTTATTATGGGCTATTTTGTTGGAAGTATTGGCTAAATGTGAGAGACTGCAGAACTGTACAGTAATCTAAATGTGGTACGTTCCCCCCTGTGTCCTTAGCTTTCCTAGTAATATTAATGGGATTTCTGCATCAAGAGCACAGAGACCCAGTACCAAATTTTTGTTTCCTCTAAAGAGATAAAGTGCCCCATGACTACAGGCTAAAGCAGGTGCTCTTCCACTTAATAGCAGGGGTGAAAACCAAAGAAACATAGCATGAATTGCAAGTGAAATGCCAAACTTTGAGACTTACGCATAGCATGGCACTGCAGATCATGATATAAGCTTTTATGCATATGTGTATTTTACATCTTGTTTAGCAATCTATTAACTAATAAGATAAACACTGTATTTAAATTTAAACTACTCTTGCACTTTGTATTATATTTCAGGATGTATTTAAAGCTACAAATCCGCTATTTGGATATTGAGGGAGAAGGTTGCCATGCAGCTTAATTTCTCCTTAGGTCTTACTATCCGAATATTCCCATACACAGTTCAGTTACCAGTCTCAGCAAAATAGTAGATCTTGGGTTCCAGTCTCCTGTACAACATTGTTAAAACTGCCTTTACGTTGGTGAATGTTGAGTGTAGCAAATGCACAATGAGATTCTTTTGTTGCTACCGGTAACCTAAATCAAAGGTGAGCCTGTAGGAGTCAAAAGAGTTATACCAGTCTAAACATTGTGCAATAAGAGGAAAGTCAGGCCTGTAGTGTCAGAACAATACAATCTTTCCTTTTTAAACACGTTAGTTCAACTCCATCGTTACTCTGCAGCATAGTTCGTTTTCTAGATGCTGTCCTCATAAGACACTTGTACTTGCAAATACATTGTCTTCTCCAAAAAGAGATTAACCTGAATGTAAATTCGGTGATTTAGCCATAGATGTAGTTAACAGAAGCCGCCAGGCAGTAAGAGCTGAACTTCCTACTTGAATAACACTGCAAACTGGACATGCTGTTCAGCACCTCTCGAGTCATACCAAAGTTCTAACAACAGCAAATTTGGCACCACTACTCTAAAAATCTTTGTCAGAAAGTGCAATATGGAAGGATGTTACATCAGGTTTGTCCAGGACTAAAAGTCAGTCTAGTAAATTTGAAAAATTACAGAATAAGAATTCTTTCTTTGTCAGTTGCCTGCAAGAAATGTGCATGTGATTTTCTATAGACTTATATGATATATGATATCTAGATATATATGATATATACTGTGTTGATATATCATATATATAGCATATATAAATACAGTAGACATGAAAGGGCATTCAGTTTTTTATAAGTTCGGTGGGCATCCAGGAAGGACATTGTGGTATTTACTAGTCATCACTGCCAGAGTTCAGCAGCATGTTTCCACAGTCTCTTTTGGATTCACCAGTTGGTCACAACTAGGTTAGTCCTGTTAGTCCTGCTTTGAAATGGGCTGATGCAACTGAAATCCCTCACAAAAGCAGTGTCCGAGAGTGGGGCTCTGAGCAGTACAGTTGCAATGCCTCCAAGGGAGCGTTCAGGCTAGGCTCTTCTGTGCTTTGTGGATATGTATCCTTTTGCCTCTGCAAGACTTTTAGCTTGCTGGTAAGAGCTTCATGCTGGGGATGATGATACTGGGCTGTATGTGGCTGTTCTGATTGCTAGCAAGGAAGAATGTTTCCAAAAGATTTTTTTTTTTTTTTTTTTTCCTCAGTACCCATTAAGTTAAATCAGGGTAATCTCTGACTGTACATATAGCTGTTTAAAGTAGTTAGCAAAGCTTCAAAGGTGACCCAAGGAATGTTCAAGTATTTGGTGGCCCATATTTACAGAAAGTTGTTTCTACTTCATACTGCATTTTCTTCTCTAATTCAACAAACCATAGTAGATTTTGGTTGAATACTAAATTGTGTTGAATGTATGTAGTATTTTATTCCTTCTGTTGGAAAGAAATTCCAGCAGCTTAGCCAGCTGGTGCTGGGATAAATTGTGTATTTTTATCCTGGTCTACCTTCCCAATATTTAGAATATTACTAATGTAATTTTGCTGAGGCTTCCAAAGGAGTCTTATTATAGTGACTGAGATTTGCTGGCTCAATAAAGGGGAAGAGAATTACAGAGCAAACGATTTTGTAAGTGTGAGCTTTCCTCTTCACTGGTCTGTGAGTCTTGTGCTACATGTTCTATAGATTTACTTAGTATAGGGTATCTTAGTTAAACTGCATTTTATTCTTTGGCAATCTGTTTTGCCGTATGGCATCATTAATGATGTGAATAGAAACCAAGTTTCAGAAATGAATTATAGTCATTTTGCAGAACTCAAGCTGCCTAAACTTGTCTATATGTTTTTACTATAGCTCTTGAGCTCTTGCACCTTAAGCTCATCTAAACTGAAATTGTATATGTGTTTAAGCTGTCCTTTTAAACTGCCATGTCAATGTATTAACCTGGAACAACATTCTTTTTTTCAGCAGACCTGACCACAGAGAACATTCCCTTAGAGCTCTTTAACACTTTTTGCTCCACATGTCACAGTCCAAGATTTGTTGCTCCTCTGGGAGGTCGCCAGCACGGAGCACGGGGCAGAGTTCTTGGCAGGAAGTCAGCAATCCCAGATTCGGTCCCTTCTTCCGAAAACATTCCCCATCCCACAGGGCTTGGGACTGATACCAAGCTTTGATTTCTGATACCAAGTCAGACCCACCTAAATGTGTGGGTCCTGATGCCACTCTATTTACCAATACTTGCTCTTTTAGATCAATATTAAAGCAGGCTTCAAACTTCCAAACGCACGAGACACCCTCAGGTCATCCTTAGGCTTGTCGCCTTTCTCTCTGCTACACCAACCTGTTTCTGGGAGCGAAGCTGGAGTGATTCTTCAAGAAGCAGTGTCCTGTAATAGGCTTTTAGCCACTCCTTGTCATTGCAGTTAGGTCTCTTAACAGATGAACCTTACTAGTGTAAAAAGCTACATAGCAACCTTTTCTTTTTTCTTCAAAAGCTGTTGTAGCTATTAGCTGAGTAGACTGCTGTGTTCACCCAGAAAAAGCTATGTATTCTTAACAATTCAGTGCTGTAGACCTCCCTTATAAGAATGGGAACACAGACGATACAGCTCTGAAAGCACTGTTGTGATCTATTTAGCTAAGGCAAAACCCAGCCGCTTTTGAGGGGAGCCATGCTCTAGAAGTGTTTGAGGTTTTTATTCATGTTTCAGTTTTTTGTTGTCTTATAATGATTTGGTAGTGAGACATGCTTCAGAAATATCTGCATGTAATTAATTCTGTATGTGTTGAACATTGTCAGAGCTGGGAGAATATTTGAATCCCAGTCACACAAAGAGTATGAAAAGGATAGCCATATATAATATACTGCAAATTGTGGGGTGGCAATGAATGTTTATTTTTTCCATTCCAGCTAGCATACATAATACATCTGTTAATGGGGTTATATCATAAACCATGCATCTGGGCTGTTGTAAGTAGGCCCATCATTCGAAATAGGATAGGAGTGTCACAGAAGATGATTGGAAAGGTGATGTGCCCTATTTAACCATTTTTAAATGACCTTCAAATCAGGACACTATTTAAGAACAGGTGCCTTTCCCTACACAGCTCTTTCTAATGGTGTCGTGATATTAACCATTCATTAACTGGGTTTGTAGTAAATGAGGAGAAAAGCCATTTGACTTCTGGCCTTTGTTAAAAAGACAGCAATTTGAGTAAACCCTTTTAATATAACACAGCTCGGAAGTTCTAGGTGTTGGCTCCTTTTTCAAAGGGTCAAACAGCAGCAGTACATCAATGCTCAGGCTCATCAGACAAGCGAAGGCTCATGCACATCACTTGGTTCAGATGTTGTACTGAAACTGAAGATTTCTCATTTTGCAACCATGAAGCAAATTTCATGATAATTAAGCAACCCAAATTTCACAGGAGATCTTCTTTCAATTGGAAGAGAAAAGCTGTGGTAGGTCATCTGTTCTCTCGGTGGACTGTCTAAACAGCTACTGCATGAGACAGCACAGGTAAATCTGATGGATTAGGTCTGCATTTTACTTGCTCCGAGTTCTGCTTGGATGCTTATTTGTTACCTTGTGTACAGCCAGTTGTTTGGTGCAAAAATTGGCTTTTGACAAACTAAGTGGAAGGTGCATGAGAAGTGTGAGAGGACCAGCCCCGCTATGTTTGGAAGCTTTCATTCCACCAAATCAGATTGCTTCTCGGGCTTTTTTAGAACATAACTCAAAATATGCAGCCAGGCAAAAGCGGCTCTTAAGACGTGGCCCAAGAGTCTGAACACGGAATCTGTGACTTGGGCTAAGAGTGACTCTACACATCTCTTGTCTTCTCCGTGAGTCAATCTACCTCCTCTCTCTTGCAGAATGTGGTCGAGATTTGGTTGGTTTGTTATTATTATTGACTCCAAATTTTGAAGAGATATATAAAAAGATTGTTCCTCTAGGTACTGTTAGCAACCAAGTAATAAAATCTTGACGGGCCTTCATCTGATATACTTCTGAAACCTCCAAGCCATCTGAGCTCTCCCTCTGGAATCCCAATGCCATCCTTTGCACTGCTTCGCAGTCTTCCCTTGCCCTTCCCCTTGTGGTTCTCAAATATTGCAGTTGCCTTGTTCTTTGTCGTTTCTCTAGTGCAGATTATCAGGGAGTTAGAGGCCTTATCTACTACTCCACCCTGTTTGCTGTTTTATTCAAACAGCTATCCTTAGACTTGCTCAGGATTTTCTTCATTTTAGTTTTCCATTTCATCTGGGTGAGATACCTTACCTCATTGTGCCCCCACCAAAACACGCTGCCTACCAGGCTTTTCGTTCCACCAGGTCTCTGTTTTCACAGGGCATTGTTTCTCTGGATCCGTTCTGAGAAATGCAAGGTGGCATCTTAATTGTACAGGCGTAGAAATGCGTTGTGAAGTAACTGCTGTCGTAGAGCTTTCCATTAGCAACGTTAAAGCATGTTCATAGCACGAGATGGAAGCCGCTATTCAAGTTTCCTATAGGATATGAACCTCTTGGTGTAAACTCTTGACATGTAAATCCAATGGCAGAGCTTTTAACTGTTTAGTAACAAGGCAAAACTTTAAGTGTAGGTAACTGTCTCGACTTTCCTTTTCTTCTTACTTTTTTTTTTTTTTTTGCTAGTGCACATCTTAGACTCGTACTACTGAAGCATATGTCTAATTGAAAGGAGTAACGTATATATATATTTGGTTTATATGAAACAATAAGCTAAAATCTTCCCTGAAACCTTAAGTTTGTTGGAAATTCTATGCGGGCATTTTAAAATCTGGTTAATCTGCTAAGGACTTCCAGGACTGCTTAGATGTCCACTGTGAAATGCTGGGTTCTGAATTTGTGTCATTTGGGAGGAGGAAGGAAGAATGAGATTTAGAAAAACGTGATCTTTTATCACAATCTGCTAGTACAGATTATTCCAAAAATAACAGGCTGGGGAGGTAGCTTTCAAAACTTCTAAATTTATGGATAAGATTCCCCGATGTTTTTTAACAGCTACTAGAAATCTGAAGCGCACAAACTTTTAAATCTACCATGCTTTCTGTTGTGGAAGGGATGTGATGTGGTGTTAACCTTTTTAATCCTGGAATACAAATTGATTTTAAAATGTGTTGAATATTTAAGGATGACTTCATGCAAGTTAATAAACCATTTGTAAAGTGTTTGTATACAACCCTTTGTATCATGTTGTTGGTACACCTTACCAAATTTTTTTTTGGGCATGTATTCCATTCTTAACTTCTGTACAATTTCTATTGTTGCTGTAAATATTCTAAAAGAGGAAAAAAAAAAAAAAATCCTGTGGTAACCTTAATTATCAGCATGGAAATGGTTAATTTTTACTGAGCACAATGTATTTTTGAATGGGCCTTCCAAAACATGTCTTTAATAAAAATGCAGATTTTGCACTAGAACATTGGCATTGCTCAACAGCTGATCTTATTCCTGACACGTCTCCTCCAGAGCACCTCCCCATTCGTTAGCTTGGCTCAGATGAGCAGAACAGGACAGAACCGCACCAGGACTCCGTTGCCTGACAGGTCGCTGCCATGTCCCAGCTAACTCCCCGCCTGAGAAGCTGGCTTGTGTCTGTCCACAAGCCCGACGTCTCCACAGGAGCGCAGGCAAAGCAGCTCTGAAGCACCTTGTTGCCCACCATTCCTGTAGTCTCACTGCAGACATTGGGTGGGTTTCTGCCTTTCAGGGCAAGAATCTCTGCTGTTCTCCCTTTTGAACAGTATCAACCTGCCAGTCCCCTCAGCAGGCAGGCACTACCCAGAAGTTAAAAGGCCCTGAAAATTTCCAGCCCTTAAATTGCCTTTGCTGTAGAAGGGGGATCCACCAGTTGAGTAGCATGTTGGCATTTCATCGGTGCCACAGGTAAGCTGAGACTCCTCCAGGCAAACGTTCAGGTGTCAGCGATACGGTTTTTGATGGGTTCCTCTTTCATGTGTCCTGGCCACAGCTTCTGTTGTTATTGTGTGCAGCTTTAAAAAACCTTAAATATTTCTCTGCTGGTCTCTCATTCTTCAGGGTAATTGGAAACAAACTGAGGAGTAGGGACCGCTTTACCTTGGCCTCCCTTCTTTCCCTCTGCGCTCCAGCACAGCAGACCTGCGGAAAGCTGGGACCTGCGGTCTGCTCAGATCCTCGGAACAGCCGCCTGACGGATTGTGCCGCAGCCGCCGCTGCAGCGGGACCTGCTGCTGCCTGGTGCCCTCACTGAGTTGCGCCCGCCACCTCCCAAACGGGGACAGCTGGCCTGGGCTAACGGCTTCAGCTTCCACCAGGGCAAGCGGCCCAGCATTTCAACGGTCCCAGCCAGAAATGTGTTGGAAATGCCTGTTTTCCTTGAGGTGCCTCGCTCTCTGGGGACTTGGCTTTACTCTTAGAACCTCACTTCGCGCTTACGCTTTCAATGGCCTCCTGGTAGTGACCCCAGGCTTTGGTACCCTTTTCTGTAGCCCTGGCCAAACTCCAGAGAACGGAGCGGCCACATCCTTGCAGGGGTCGAGCATCTCGCCGTGGCAGCCCCAGCGTAGTCAGCGTTGGTCCCCTGTGGCATGGGGAGCACAGCGGGTGCGGGCGTTTTTCTCTCAGAGGGAAGTGAAGGGCTAATTCCTGCCTGTACCCGTTAAGAGAAATGGGGCTATTGACTTACAAATGGTGTGGCTGGTCCGGAGGCCTGAGACAGTCTCTTACCACACAGCTTGGATGGGGCAAGCTTGACTTCTGGGCGCAGTTCCCTCACTTCTCTCTGTAAGCATCCCAGACTAAAAATTTAGGTCGTGAAGCTGGAGGCAGCTCTTGGTCCTGCCTCCTGTTTCAAACCTGTTGCGTTTTACGCAGTTGCAAAGCCGTGCATTGGTCTCCCTACCTCTGCAGGCAAAGACCTGCAGGATTTTCAGTCCTAGAAGATAAATGTGTTTTCAGCACTGCTTTGCATCATCTCCTGCAGCCTCAGTTGCTGGCTCTGTCCTGGTTAATTGTGATTGGAGGCATCTGTGCCAGTAAATTAAAATGATAGGGATACACTAGGAGAAGGTAGACTTCATGAGGAAAAGATTTGTATTTTTGTAATTGTATTTTGGCTGGTTCTATCGCGCTTTCATAATGCCCTTAGTCACGCTGTTACTCCAACATGCTGTGTTTATGCAGAGATGGAAGTCAAGTGCAATTCTAAAAGCATTTTAGGACCACTTAATTAATTAAGCCTCTCAGCACCCTTCTTTTTAGATAAGAGGCAGAGGTTAAGTGAATTTCCAAAGGTCGATTAGCAAGTGAGCTGCATAGCTAGGATCAGAACAGAAACTCCTGCTTTAGCAGGAACCATTTAGACGTTGCAAATGAAAGCCAGAAGTAGGTCCCTTCCCCGTCGCAAGCTGGAGAGGTGAACTGCAGGCAAAGGACAGGGCGAGGCAAGACGCAAATGAGCTGTGAAATGCACTGTGTGCCAGTTAGTTCCACCTTATTTATTGCTGTACATTTCAGTCTGGAAAAAGGGTCTAGTAATTTCTTTGATGCTGGGAGGCTGGAAGAGTGATAGCACAGGTCCTTTCTACCTGGACGGTCTTTTCTCCCTGCAAGGTTTTAGTATATCCTGTATGTAGGATCGGTCATGTGAAGATACATAATTCCATGTGGTGCCTTGGTGTATAATGGTGTGTGGTCCATCCATTCAGGCTGTGGATTAAGCCTGCGAGCTCTTCCAAATTACGCAGGAGCTCTTGGCCCTTGCCACAGGGTGCATTTCCAAAACCAGACAACTTGCGAAACCCTGGACTGTGCGTGGGAGCTCTTCAGAGGCCAGCCACAGCCAAGGCTTTGATTAGCTACAGTCAAGCTTAACTGCTTTGGGGTGCTACAGATATTCATCGGCTGGTGCCCAGTCCACCCTTGCACCCCTCCAGCCTCACCCCACCACTCCTCAGTCATGCAACAAAACAAGAGCACCAACCCTCCTCCCCACCGGTCACCACCCGCCGGGACACGCAGCAGAGCTGCCCCTGCTGCTCTTAGGGAAGGGAGAGCAGTGTGTTAACGTGATGGCACTGTGTCCAGGGCCTGGAAACGCTTCAGCTTTCAGTGTTGGTGTGACTAACGCAAGAGCTGTGTCAGCTGTTGGAGAGCCCTTGTCCCCCTGTTACTGTACGTGCAGTGCCTCCGGGGAGGCTGTTACCCCGTGCTGGTCCTGCAGCTCTGCTGCATGGAGGACTTGCCTCGAGCTCAGTGGACCTTCTCGGTAGAGCTTGCCTCAACTGATAATCATTAGAGCCACGCAGATTCACTGATTTCTTGCTGAGAAAATGTGTCCCTAGACCCATTTGTGGATAGGCAAAACTCCTTTGGGGGGTAAGGGGGAAGCAGGGGAGTGATGGTGACATAACAATCATCTCAGGAGATGGGGATTGGTCTTTTCTACGTCTCTGTAGATTTCATACTGTTTGTATAGTGGAGCAGAAGCTTTTAGACTCACCAGAACAGCTTCTTTTCCTGACAGCTATTATTTGTCTCTATATACAGGAAAAAACAAGGCAGAAACATCTGCCCTCATGAATGAATAAAATGTAACGAATTGCACAGACATCCAAAAGCTTTTCTCATTTTTTGGTCACATCTCATTTGGTTTTAGTCACATCTCAACTCCTGCCCTGCACACCAAGCATTCGCCTCTCTGCCCCTAGGGATAAGAAGAGGGCACGAGAGGCAGATGGCCTGCCTCGGTGCCGCTGTCCTCCTGCCGCTCCTCTCTTCGCTGAGACTGTTCAGGTGCTGATGCCGTGACTCTGGGATGGCTGCACGGACTGTTAAAAAGCCCTCCGGTGCCTGCCAGGTTTGTGCCACAGGGGTGTGGGAAGCCAAACAGTGGCTGCCACCCCAGAGCCCCCCACAGCCCTCCCACGTGGGAGCTGTGGGGACCACAGTTCCCACCTGGGGCGTGCTGAGCATCATCAGCTCCCAGGCAGAGGCAGGGACACGAGCTGTAGCACCCAGGTGGTCACCCCAGGGAGATGGGTGCATTATCAAAGCCTCCTCATGCCCCAAATTCCTCAGGCGCTCAGCACCTGCTGGGGGTCAGGCCATGGAGGTGGAGGCAGTTAACGAGAGCCAGTCCCTATTCCTGTGCCCAAATGCCCACAGGGAGCAATGCACCCTGGGCTCCCTGGGATGCGTCAATGCACAACCAGAGAGGATATGGCGAGGGTTCGGCCAGCCGGTGCACAAGGCACCGACGCTGGTCCCAAAAACAGCCACAGCAGCTCAGGCCAGAGGGGACCTGATACATGGGGACATGAGGTGATTTGAGAGTGTGAGATACAGGTGGGGCCCCTCATACCGGAGACGGGCCAGATCTGGCCCCAACCCTGTCTCAGGGACGGCAGAGACCGGCAGGAGGAGCATGAGGAAAAGCAGGGTGAGACGTCTGCCCCGGGGCGAGAGCCCTCCCTGGCTGTGGTGGGGCAGCGGGGGGTGCCCGGGCTCGGGGACAAATAGCCCAGCGCAGACCTGCCCTCCCCCAGACAGTCCAAGCCCTGCCCTTGGACCTCATCTGCGTTCGCTTTGGCTGCCGCAGCACGCGGCGATGATGATTTCCCCAAGCTAACACCTGGGGCCAGAAGCACCCCATCTCACGGGATGAAAGCCGCAGCCATGAACCCTCCTGCCGTCCCCCGTGCGTGCCCCGTAAACACCCATCGGCTTCACAGCAGGGTTTAGCTTTATCACCAGGCGTGGTGTGAAGCAACGTTTTATTCAAGACAGCCCTTCCCTTTGCAGGCCGGGCATTTACACGGAAGGACCGCGGCCGCAGCCGGCGTCGGTGGCCAGGCAGGGCGGCTGCTCAGGCGGACACCTACACATCTACCCCAGGAGACGGCGCTCAGCCGCACTTGCCCAGGCACTCGAGGAGCTCCATGCGGATGGCGATGCGCACGTGCCAGCCCAGTGGGATGAGACGGATGTAGCGGGCCACGATGGGCGGCCGCAGCAGGTTCTGCACTGAGGACGAGCGGTCCGAGTTGCCATAGAAAACCTGGGGAGAGAGGTGTGGGCAGGTGGTTAGGGGGCTGGAAATCCTGCCCGGTGAGTTTGGGGTGCCTGTGCAGAGAGGAGGAGGAGGAGGAGGCTCTGTCTCCTCCACCCCCAGAATAAAGGACTTTAAAAATAGCCAGGTGCAGACAATGTTTGACATGCTGACTGACTGGTTTTTCTGAGTAAGTTACTTTCCCCACATTGTTCCTGCACTTCTTCTGTTTAGGTTAAACTTGATCTCACCCCATTCTCTCTCATCTGCCTTCCCGCAGCAAGGTACCACATGTTCGGAGTGAGCGCGATTGACCTTGACTCTTTGCAGTTCATGAGCTGGGCTCCCAGACACAGCGATATAGACAAAAAAAATGTATTTGGGGGCCCTTCCACCACTGCTTGGTCATGCTGCCATGTCTCCTGCTGCCGTGACCTGTTTTTTGGGGAACGCTCAGCATCCCCTCAGGGCTGCAGGAACTGGTACTTCAGCAAAACCACCAGAGCCTCCCATGCTGGGACGAGCAGATGGACACTGAGGACACCTGGGAGGCAGCAGTTGTGGCATCCCCCAGCCCAGCTGGGCTGCACAGGGGCCACAGGCACCACCGTAAAGTCTCCCCAGCGCAATTTTTCGCTTCAAACCAGCCCCTTATAAGTGCAGCGTGAGACCAGTTCGGTTGTTTGTGACTTAACTAGTTGCAGATTTTGTCTCAGGGGTTTTTCTGCATCGTCACTGTGCGCTAGCCCTGGACATACGGCAAAAGGAGGAGCCCCTGTTTTGTAGTGCTCAGGTGTGCTGGGGTTGTGCGGCCGCAGCTGAGAAAGGGGTTTTATCGTGGAGGTGCTGCCTCCCCTGCAATGCCAGCTAATGCCTCCAAGCTTAATCTGGACGCCACTATCATCATTAGAATACGTCAAAAATGTATTTCGTCCTTCTGCAGCTGGTCAGCGAGGCATTTGTGCTCACCACAGGGGGGGATGCCCCGCTCTGGGCTGTCCCCAGATGTGGGGTGAGCAGCGGGCCCCATCCACCCTGCTGCTCCCACAGAACCCCCCTCTTGGGGCACCTCCCCACCGAGACCCGACGCGTTCACGTCACCAAACACGCCACCCCTCCACCAGTGGCCGAAGCGTGAAGTCCACCAACCCGGTTGTTGCCAGTCTGGTCCTTGTAGTAAACCCAATTGAGGTTTTCGTCGGTGCGGTACTGCATGCTGTACTTGGTCATCCACTCGTCGGCATCACAGCGCCCTTGCGTGAGGATCCCCGAGATCACCTTCACCTCCTTCAGGTCGATCTGCAGCCACTGCCCGTTGTCCTGGTACTTGGAGAGCCACGCACACCTGGGGGGACACCGCCGGCCCCGCTACATCCTCCACCGCTGCCCCCCCCCGCGGACCCTCCTGCCCCCGTGCTGCCAGGGGTCCCCCACACCTGTACGCTCACGGGGCCCCTCGGGGAGGCATTTTTGGACTCACCCGAAGCCTTGGCCGTTGAGGCGGGCCTTGTTGGCCGTCCAGGAGGAGTACCAGCCCGTGTACTGCTCAGGGTTGGAGCAGCTTATCTGGTCGGGGGTGACGGCGCCAGACTCGAAGCCCAGGGGCTTGTGGTAGGGGCACTCTGCAGCACAAAGGAAAAAAATACCTTAAGGGACACAAGTGGCTTTGTTTCCTGCGTGTGTTTGCACGCTTGTAGTCGACAGCCCCTGTGGTTTCCCTGTGCCCTCTCCTCCCCGGCCAGGATCCTGGGGATGCTCTTAAACCCGGATCACAACCCCTGCAGTATTTGCTGCCCAGGGGCCATGGGGTCCTCATTTCTGACCCTTCTCTCGTGTGAATTTCTAGCTCTCCCCTCTCTCTCAAACTTACTAAACCTGTGCTGCCTGCAGTATTTGGGGGGGGAGGTTTTAGTCAGCTGTTGCAGTCTGAATCTCCTTGCAAGCACGTGGAAGCAGATCCAGACTGGATCCATCAACCCAGATCCAGCCTCCAAGCTGCCAGCCTCCGCCTGGTCCTTGAGAAATGCCTGGCATGGCTTTTCTTGCTGGGCTTTATCTCCTTCTGCTCCTCCATTCACTGTCTTGATTTATGGCTATGCCTGCATGGCAAAACTGCTGAGCCTGCTCTGATCATCCCTCCACAAGCACCCTCAGATCTTCTGCATTTTCTGCTATGGGGACTATCTTTGTATCTGGAAATGGTCCTGTCTTGTGCAAAACCTGCAGATACTCTGGTGCCAGTGAGGTGTCATGCTTGGCCCTGCCAAAGGCTCAGGGATCTCCATCTGAGTTTTTGCCTTCAGATCTTTAGGCTACCAAACCTGAGCCCACCGCTGTCTTCTGCAATAGCAAGAAGTTCAGCAAGACCTGCTGGCTGCAAAACCACAAGGGGTAGAAATACTCATTCACCATTAAACCTTTCTGTGGTGGGTCACCGCAGAGTGCTCTGGAAGGCAAGCCTTTGGTGATGCTGCCATGCAGCGTGCCTGCAGGCTGCTTGGACCTTGTTGTGGGTTTTTCTGTTATGATGATTTTTTTATGCAATCAGGTTATCACTACCTATCTAGATACACATAAAGAAGGCGCTCACAAATGTCACATGGGGATTGCCTGGGCAAACATCTATATCATGGGCAGCATTTTCTGATTTTGCAGCCTGTGGAGCAGGTGTGGTGCCCCCAAGGGTAACTCTGTCATATTTTCCAATTCAGCGTCAGTCATTTCATGCATTTTCGCAATAAAGGAGCGAGCGAAGCTCTGCACAGCTTCACTCGTGGGTAAGACGTTTCCTCACCTTAGCCATGCCCGACCAACTAGCGTGGTGCCTCACGTTAAAAATGACCGATGTGGGGAGTGTCCGCGGGCGCCAGGGCCTGGCATGACTGTGGCCTCCCCGGTAAAACTCCCCTGCGCTGCGGCCATGTGGTCGATGTCTCATTAGCAAGCTCCACTGGGTCGATATCGTATGCATCAATATCTCATTAACATATCTTGCTCAGTCAGCACCTCATTAACACATTTTTTCCCCACGAAAACACGTTTCCTCCAGGCACGGAAACATCACGCTTTTCCGCCACGTTAAAACCCTTGCTCCCCTCGTGCAAGAGGGCGGCCGGGCTGGGGTGGCCCCGCATGTTTACTACTCGGCAGCTTATCTCGAACACCACGCAGCTTTACTTTTAGCAACACTAATCTGCAGACCACACAACCATAATGCAATTAGCAGGTCACCTTCTAGCACGTCCGGCTGCGTTATGCCCACGAAACAGATGCCTGCTGCCCGCCCGGCCAAACTGGCTGAGCCATTTAACGCCGTTACCACCAACCTGGAGAAAACTCGTGCCGTGGTTGCGAGGCCGGCTGCTCCCCGCCGGCTGTGCCCGAGACAGCTCTGCAACACCTCGGCTCAGCAAACCATCCCCGGGCAGGGGGGACGCCAGGCCACACCGCCATGGCTGGGCTGGGCTGGGCGAGAAGAGCGCGAAGTCCCCTGCCCGGGGAGAGAGACGGCTGGGAGATATGGTGACAGTGTTCGTTATTCAGGAGACCAGCCTTCATTAGTCAAGGAAGACGCCTTCATTACTCAGCTACATAATGCTAATGCGTGAGAGCACCCCTCACACCTCGCCTGGCCAGGAAACCTAGAGCCGCTCCTCTCACACACATGTCCCTCAGCCATGGACGGGTCAACCAAACCTGCCGTGTCTCCTTCCCTTCCCTTTCAAGGGGCAGCGGTTTTAAACGGGAAGAGGGAAGATTTATATTGGACATAAGGCAGAAATTTTTTACACCACGGATGGTGAGGCACTGGAGCAGGTTGCCCAGAGAAGCTGTGGATGCCCCATCCCTGGAAGTGTTCCAGGCCAGCCTGGCCTAGTGGAAGGTGTCCTTGCCCGTGGTAGGGGAGTTGGACTAGATGATGACCTTCAAAGGTCCCTTCCAACCCAAACCACGGTGTGATTCTGTGATTCCTTGGTGCACGCAACAGCAGGGTGGTACCAGGCTGTAGCAAGGCTTCGGATGGAGAATTGCGCACTGTTAAGGTTAAACAGCAAGAAAATGTGCGGTAGGACCAGGCTGGCATGCCAGGCGTAGGTGCTGGTGGGGAGCCACCATGAGGAGAAGGACTCCCCCAGGGGCTGGTCCGGGATCTCTGCTGGGCCGGCTGCGGTTCGGCACTGCCGTACGGCTCTGCGGGGTGTGTGAGCATGCCTCACAACGAGATATAAAGTGTCATTTCTGGAGCTCTTATAAGCGATTCTTCTGCATCCCAGGGGCCGTCTCCAGCAAACGCCTTCTTCCTCTTCATACCTGCCCCAGCAGGCAGCCCTGTGAAGATACCAGCTGCAGAAACTGGAAGGACAGAGCCCGAGAAGCCATGGCTCTTTACTGGGGATGTTTGGGGCCGCTCTGCCCTGGGGGCGAGACACCACCTGTGCACAGCAGATGAATCCTCTCCTGGTAGTTTCTCCGGGCAGGAAAGCAGCCTGCGGGCAATGCCTAAGCTGGGTGAGCCCCAGGTGGACACGGCCTCCACAGGAGCAGGGCACCCGGAGGGAGAGCTTAGGGGAAGCAGATGGCACAGCAAGGAGGAGTGGGAAGCCTCTGCGCTTGTCAGCTCCCTCAGGTCCCACACGAGCGTGGGATGGAAATGCCTGGGGGTTTTCCCCTCTCATTTCCATTTGCGTATGCCTGCAAGCTCTGCCGGTGGTGTCGTATCTTCTTGTCAATACTCGTTTTTGTTTGCTTTCTAGCCCATCCTGGCTTCCGCTCAGAGCTCTTCCAGGTTAACTCGTTTAACCTCCTCCTCCTTCTGGGCAGCCGTGCCAAATGCTGAGCGCTGGGGTGGCCATTTTCCCGGTGTATCTCCCCAGGGGAACCCGCGGGCAGCAAAACACGCCTCAAGTTGTTGCACAGCCTCTCGCGGGAGCTGGGAAGAGGTGGTTGCTAGCGGGTGTAAGGGAGGTACCGCTTTCGGCACCCAGCTCCAGAGGGGGTGAACACCTCTGAAAATCTGCGTGACAGAGGCCTGAACAAGAGTGCAGCTTCTGTGGGACACATGAGCTAAACCTGAGGACCAGCCGGGCACCGATAAAGCCTTGCTGGGGTAACACATCTGGGAAAATGTGGTGGTTGCAGAGAATAACAAGGACAGAGCTTGATCAGAAAGAAAGAATAAACTGTTTTCCTTGACCCCTGGAGAGAGGAGAAGCTGTCACAGGCTGAGCTGCAGCAAGGGAGAATGAGCCTAGGTGATACAAAAGGTTTCCCACAGCAAATCCAGCACACGGTGGTAGCTGCCCCAGGCAGTTTCTGGGAGCACCAGTGCTGTAGGGACAGGGCAGGCAAGCGCCCGCCGGCACCGGCCAGCCTGGGCCACCCTGGGTGACCTCCCGAGGTCCAGGCACAGCCCCTGCCCCTCTGCCCAACGGTGCGGGGTCACCCCGCACCTCCCACCGGTGCAGCACCCCCGGCCCCCGCCGGCAGCTGGGTTTGGAACAAGTACCGCCGTGATGTGCCACCTCTGCAACGCAGGGTGCAACCGGGGAAGCTGTTGAAGATCACCCAACATGGCTAAAAGCGTGCTGGCCCATTACCTGGCATGCACTCTAAGCTGTTAGTCCCACTGGACCACACCGAGTTAGGACCTCCTTGGCAATCGCATTTGCAAGCCTTGCTGTGCCACAGCTCCAGTCTCTCATCCTAAAGGGAAGGTAAAAATCCAGTGATAAATCAACGTAGTCATCGACAATAGTGACACAAGACTAAATCTGAGTCCCGAAGCTTAGACAGACCTCGCGCCCTCCTGGGCTGCTGCACCTTCTCTGAGCCCCGTTCTTCATGCCAGCCCGGCATGAAACGTGGGATGACTCCCTCTTGGATTCAGAGGTCAGAGCATGTGCCTGGGCTTGGAGGCCGAGTTGCCATCCCTCCTTCTGCCCCAAGGCACCGGAGCCGGGCAGTGCCGGACCCCCAGCATTTACCCGGCAGCCAGACTAGCCAGAGAGACTTACCTCTCCTGGGGAGAGGGCCATTGCAGCTGGGGCAGTGGGCATGGAGGGAAGAAGAGAGAGAGAGGTCAGAAATGAACATGCTGCAAGCAAACGTCGGGAAATGGAATGAACATTTACTCCTGAGCTGGGGACAAATAAATCAAGGAAGGACTGATGAATCTACTGCGTTTCCCCAGGCTGATTGCCAGGGGAAAGCAAGAGGATGGGCAGGAACAGGGCACTGCATGTGCCTGTGTCAGTGCTACTCCTGCACTGTTTTCTTTTCAATGCCTTTGGCATCTCCTCTTTCTGATCAGACGCGCCTGAAACGTCCTGAGGAGACCCATGCCAGCCCCCTTGGCCTCTGCTTTACAGCTAATTTTGCCCCTATCCCTTTTTGCTGTCTTCCTGCCCCAGAGTTTCCCTTTCCCAGTTTGCCCTTAAAACATGTGAGCTGATGAAGTCCAAGGGTGAAAGCCCAGCCTGGTGCCACTGCAAATCCCCAGTGCCTTTGGAGATGGGACAGCCCGCGAGGTGCCTGGCCTGGCATCACTCCCTCTGGACGGGATGAAGGAAAATGAAATGTAAATAGGTCTTCCCAATCCATCTTACATACAAGACTCCCCTTTTTTTCTTTCTTAGAGAAAAACAGTTGTTGTGGCCGTAGAGGAAGAGCCGCTGTTTTTGTAACATCTGACCTGTTTTATCTCCTGCCTGTCACTGAGTTTTTATGAGCCATTTCCTTGCTGAAAGGGCTCTCCCACTTCACAGTGAAGTCCAAAGCAGACTATGTTTGTAGCATTTGGACTGGAAAAATAGTTCCCAGACAACTATGAAAATAAAAAAATTTACAAATATAGTGCCAGGACTGCTGATAACTCATCAACACAAGTCAAATGTCAAACATCATGTTTTCAATGCCAGCAGGGAATCTGCTAGCCACTAAGGACCAAGCTATTGAGCAGCTAAAAACTTGCGTACAGGATCCATGAGAAACCTGCCATCTCCAAACAGAGGTTTTGTGAATATGAAAAGAGGATCTTTTCACCAAATGTCTTAGACTCTGAATTATTCACTGAAATCTAGTTATGATTTATTCATTCATACACCGTCACTTTGCTGAGCCTAGGAAGCTCCAACTAATGCTGGGAATTTACATCTCGCATTTCTATAGCAAGTTTCATCTCAAAAGACTCATAAACACTGTGCAATTATAATCATCTGAAATATAAACTATATACAAAGTTCCATTTATTACTGAAATGCAACAGCTCCTTGGGTGTGACACTGAGCCTGAATGTATCAAGAGTCTGAAAGAAAGACCCCAGAAAAGAACAAAATTATAAAGAAATTTAAAAAAAAACACCCTTTCTTTAACACAGAGATGGTGTCCTTTGCTTCAGTGTCCCAGCGCAGCTTTTCTGGCATCAGGAACTTACCGCATTAACCCAAGGCATTGGCCCTGGCAGAAGAAGTAAACGTTGGTCTACAATAAAAAGACGTGGCTTTTAGTCGGGCCCAAGAGGGAGGGAGGGGGCACCCAGACCCCATCGAGCTCAGCAGGAAAACGTGGGTGCATGTCTCCAGATCTGGCCTGTTGGACAGCGTAGCCTGGGGGCCACGCACAACACCGCGCTCCACCTTTCCCAGCACAGACGTTACCCGGCCAAGCCCCGTGACTCCATTGTGCAACGAGAAAACCACGGCGGAGGTGCGAGCGCAAAGCCACGTGGCACATTGCCACCTCCGTGCTGTCCCACGCGGGGCACAGCAGGTCAAATTAAACCCGCGTGAGGGTGGTTCAGGGTAACGCTGCCTGTCCTCGGATCAACACAATACACAACAGGACTTTATCACCTATCGAAACTGTACCACCTTGGCCAATAAAAGCAATGAAGCGCCTCTCCCGCTGGCTTAATGCTCTGTTTGATGCCGATGCTGGAGCGGCACTGGCACCGGGGCACGGGAGCCGGGCCGGCAGGCGCTCCAGCCGGTGGTGCGGTGGCCTTTCTCAGCAGGATGGGCTCCAGCCTCTGGGAGCACCAGCTGCAAGGGTGCAGGTAGCTTCGATACCCTGGGATTTGGGAGCCCAGCTCCCCAGCCAGCACGGCCCGCCGTGCGTCCCCGCTGCCCAGCAATTGCCGAGCAGGTCTGAGCTCGCGGGGCGGCAGTCTCAGCTCCTTCAGTCTGCAGGCATTCAAGTTTCATTTAGAGATGTGTGCTCACTATGTGTTCCTTAACCTCTTTATTCTCATCTTTAGAAGACTGATTTTTGTGGAAAAAAAACTTTTGTGGGTCATTTCCTATTTTCCTTATGGCGGTTAAATGCACTTTGGCCTGGCAATGACCTGAGAAGTGAGTGGAGCCGTGCAGAGGTGAAAGCAAAGGTGCCTGCACCTCTCTACCTAAATACTCGCCGTGGCTCCCCTTTAGCGGCTACAGAGAAAACCTGGTAAACAAACTAGCAAATGAATATACTTTGTATAGGGATAAAATATTTGATTATATGTGTGTTGGGTCCATTTGCCCAGCATGAGGAAGACTGTATTGTGGTGAAGCTTACTATTGTGCACTGTGCGCCTGAGGTGGGGAAAGGGGATGTGAATTACCAGACTGATGTAGGGTATTGCTTTGGGTCCATGCTGAGCCCTTCAGCACGCCTCCTGAGTCCCTGCCTGGGTATTTGAGAGCCAAGACCAAAATTTAGCACGTCATTGACACATGCAGCTGGAAATCCAATGGCTGCGAGTAAAACAACAGGAAAAAAATGAATAGTTTTCAGGTGGGTGGGTGTACAGTAACACTTACTTAACCACCAGGAATAAACCCTCCTGCCCTGGCATTGCTTGAGTGGCTGCACCTGGTCAGCAATGCCTGCTCCTGAGCTACAAGAGCAGCTTTTAGGGTTTTTAGGCTTCTCAGCTGGGGGACATTAACTGCAAATCAAGCAAGGGTGTGGATTTCAGGCACAAAAGCCCTTTTTTCAGTGCAGCCTGTTATTGGGCCAGCCCTAGGACAGGCAGTGGTGCAAAGGCAGTGCCGGGGCAGGGGTGCTGGTGTGCTGCCCCTCTGGCTGTCCCTGCTGGGCTGGGGGCCTCCACGCCTCGCTGGTTTAAATGTCTCAAATAGGAGATCAACTTTGCTTTTTTGAGCTAGAAGAGGTTAACTGCTAAGGGCTCGCTCCCACGAGTGGCTCAGCCATCCGACCGCCTGCAGCACAGGGGAGCAGCAGGATCGGCTTGGGGTAAGCACGGCAGCGGATTGGCCAAAAGTCCTGCCTGGGCAGTGTGGCCTGATAACCCCTGGTGTCGGGAGAGGAGAGGAGAGGAAAAGATGCCCTTGCCTGCAGTTGGCCAGAAAAAGTAGTAATTGATATATTGTTGTGTTTACAGCTGTGACGGGCCCTGTCCTACAAAGGAAATGAAGAGGAAAGCTGGCTGCCAATACTCTAAAAATGTGATGGGCAGCATGCTTTTATAGTGAGCGTGTTTGCCTTCAAGGAAGGTTACAGATAATTGGTAATTGTAGGTCAGACAGAACGAATTGCTGCAATTCGTGGGAGAGTCATAAGTCCTGCACGGCCGCCGAGGGCTGTTGTTTTAAAAGTACAGGACTGAAAAAAAACGCCAAAACATTAAAAAGGAAAGAGCCCTATTTACAGTCCCTGCAGTGCCCCAGGACATTCAGCAAACCATCAGTTCAGTGAAATAAATTATCATCTGTGAGTGTGAGAGGCAGGGAGATAGGGCACGCGCCTTTCCTGCCCCTCCATCCTGCCCCGCAGCATGGTGCGTCCAACGTGCCGCTGCGCACAAATGCCACCCCGTAGCGCAGGATTTGGGGACCGGGGCTTGGGCAAGCACCAGGGGAGGATTTTGTGCCAGAGCACCTATCCTGGGGGCTGGGCCGGAGCACAGGCCCTGGGATGGCCCCGCTTGGCACCAGAGAGCGGGATGGAGGGGAGAGAGAGCCCAGGGACTGGCCCAGGTTTTGGGGGAGAAGGAAAAGAGCTGGCAGAGGCAGTCCTGGGATGCCGGGATGGGGAGGACGCAGGTTTCCCAAGGTGGAAGTGGGATAAAGCAGCAGCCACAACTTGGGGCTAGCTGAGGAAAGGAAGGGGCAAGCAGTAGCAAGGAGGCTCAGCTGCTGGCATTTTAATGACAGGAACAGGTAACCGTGTGTCTCAGAAAACTTGTGGTCATTAAGAACGTGGTTAAACAAGAGGAAGAAAGGAGGAAGGTAAGTCTGGGCAGAAGTAACACCACCAAATGCTGAGCAAATTCCGATAAGGTCAGCTTTGAGAAATCATATTGAATATCCTGACCATAAAGCCATGACAGCAAGCCATCTTTTTTTAGCGTGGCTAGAATTAATGACAGATACACAAGCATGAGAAAGCACATTATAAAATAAAACAGGGAAATAAAATATAACACAGAATAAATGTCAGTCACGCAATTTACCAGAATAAGTTCACATAAACCTGGTCATTGCAGGCAAAGTATGTGGAAAATGTTAATGACTTTATTTATTGACTTCATGATTTAGGTGGCCTAGAAGCTTCAGCTGGAAAATAGTTAATCTTGCCTCTCATCTCTGCAAGCAACATCTCAGTTTAACAGAGCTCAGAGAGACAAGCAAAATTATTTTCTCCCTGCTTCTCCCAGAGGAGAGCACTCCCTCTGTGATGCAGCGTGTGGTGGCTCCTGCTGCATAGCTGGTCACCTGCTTCCCTTCTGCATGTGTGGGCCATGGGACAGGGGAAAGGAAAGCAGCTTGAAAAACAGAAGAATGTGACTGAGGCCTCAGAAAAAGCTGTCACAGAAATGACAGAGGTGACTGGAATGAATGGCACTGGTTCTATCACGTTTTCTGAAAGGCACACCACTGCAAGACCCTGTTTTCCTTGAGCACCACATTAGAGAGCATCAGGAAGCAGTTAAGTAAGGCGGTCTGTAAGCAACACAGCAGGTCGAGACACTGAAAAAAACCATTGCGGTACCTCTGTGCCCATCAGGTGCTAGTTTGTGGGTTGCTATATTATTAACCTAGGCTATTTTTACATCCCAGCCCTGGAAATCGTGCCAGGCGAGCGAGGTGACTCATGCCAGGCTGCACCAGCCTGAGTAGCAAGGTGCGTTTGGGGAAGCTGCCGCATCCCAGGCCACCATCGCGCACGGCGTTTTCCCCATCTCTCCTTGCCCTGCGCCAGTGGCGATGGCCCCAGGGACCCCTGCTGCAGCCCTGGCTGGTCCCCAGGTCCCCTCGGCAGGCATAGCTCCCTCGCCCAGTCCCTTCGTCGTTGCTTTTGTTGTTCTTCCCCCAGGGCTTTTTCCGTGGCCATGCTAAGCGGGGTCCATGGGACCGTGTCGTGCAAATGGTGCCTTTATTTCTAAAAAGTGCAGGCTTTAAATGGTCCTTGGGAGCTATGCTGGCAGGCAGAGACCCCCAGGGCATATACAGATCTGCATCCACCGAAAGATTTTGGGAGCCAGGCTGGCCTGGTGAAAACAGGGTGTTCATCCAGGGGCTCTCACCACCTAAAGCCGTGCTGGGCCAAATGCTCAGCCTCTTTCCCCTGTAGATGATATTCTGTCCGCGGCACGCCCCAGGAGGGCACCACCGCCCCGGCAGACATCAGCCTGCGAGGACTCATCTCTGCTCATCGCTGTCAGGCGCGGTCGGAGCCAGAGACTGGAGGCAAGAGGACCAGCGTCAGCCTGCAGAGGGGAGAAGGGCTCATACTTCGCCTTAAGCTCCTCTCTTGTGCTTTAACATGGCTGCTGTTTTCCTCCACCATTTTGTGGGGATTTTTCATGGTTTTGTTATTTTTGCTTCCATTTCATTTTCTTTATTTGAATTATTTTTATTTAATTTCCGTTTTCACTCATTTGCATTGTGTCTTATTTACTGGTATTTATCTGAAAGTGATAAAAAACATTTAAATAATGATAATTATACCTATTTAATTCATATTCATTTCTCTTTTATGCCTGCTATCTCCAACAAAATTTTTCTATGTTGTGAAAATATTTGGAAAAACCTTAAATAATTTGAAAAAAAATCAACATTTCCCCTTTTCTTCTTAAGAGGTGTATAATTATCTTTTTTTTTAAAGTGTTCCTTTGAAAATTTTTGGCAATTTCTGATCTTATTGACATGTTTGTTCCTTCCTGCTTAGAGCTATGCAGAACATTGCCTGCATAGTAATTTCATTAGATGTATCGATTACGCCAAAGAACGGAACTAAAGATGTTATTTACTGTGATTTGAAGGCAGGTTTGGGCCTTTGATTTTGGTGGGGGTTTTTTTTGTTGTTGTGGTTTGTTTTTTTTTTTTTTTTTCAAAGCTGCAAAAAACAGAGAGGGGGAAAAAAAAGAAATCCGCTCTTTTAAACTGCTGAGGTGTGCTTATTCCCTGACGTGTAGTGAGCACGGATGGAGTAATGTGGAGCGGGCATGTCACATTCAATGTGCTAAAAGCATATTCATGTCAATCCGGGGCTCGGGGTGCTCCCCCTCACCATATGGAGGGGGCCCAGCAGCTGCTGCGGCTCTCATCGCAGGAGCCCGCCTGCTGCACCATATGCTGCTGCTGCTGCTGCTGCGGTGGTGTCCCCGGCAAACACAAGCCCAGCCAAGGCGCGGGGGCCGGGGGTGCTCCTCTAAGCCACTTGCTCTGCCAGAGAAAATAAGCTAAGGAGCTTTTCACGGCATCGGTGCACGTGGCTCAGAGGACTGACCTAGCGGCACCTTCTCCATGGTGGGAGAGGCAAGAGAGTGAGGGGGATCTGGGCAGAGGGTCACTGCTCGCTCTTTATCCAGAAGAGGATACTTAGACCACGAAGCAGAGAAAACCAGTAAATTAAGAAAACCAGTAAATTAAGCAAATAAATACCAAAGGAGCGATGCCTGGAAAGTGATCCTGCAAGTAATTTTTCACTGCAGGCTCTCTGAAAATATCCTGATGTGTGGGTGTCTATTAAAAGCAAGCTGTGTCTGGGATTGAGAGCAAGGTATGAACCCATTCCAAGGACTAATTGCAGTTATGCCACCCATTGGGAAAACAATGCTGGCATCTGGGTAAAAACAGCCTTTCAAGAAGCTCAGGCACCAGTAACCTTCCCATGTGAAACAAAGGAGAGCGAAGAGATAAGGTATGAGAAGAATGCACAAATATTTGCTGGAAGATTAAAAGAAAGACCTATTAATTGGACAGAGTGGGGTACAGCCAAGCATAACAGGATGAAATGAAGGCACAGCCAGTTGAGGAACACTTTCCTATCCATGAAATTTAGTAGACCAAAATATTCAATGGAAACAGAGAAGGGTAGAAAAAACTAGACAAAGCAAACCACTGAGAATTCAACATCCATGGGGGAAAAGCTGGACTGCCTGATAAATCTGTCCCACACTCTGACAGATCATACTCTTTTCACACATTAATGTTGGTAGATACTGCCCAGCACTTCGCAAGAGCAGAAGTTTAAGATAATAGCAGCTTTGCCATTGGCTTTGATGAAGCCAGAAGTTCAAACACAACCCAGAAAATTATCTCCTCGTTCCACAGCTGGGTTAATTAAAACGGAAGGAAACTGTGACCCTGAATCTTCTGGCTGCTTCTAGCTCCTCCTTACCTCCTATCACTGCTACATTTCTGAAAAGTAAATTTGAGAAAGCCTCAAAATTGATAAATAGTTTTCCCATTTTCTTGACTTATGATTGCTTTTTGTTCTTGAAGTGCCTTTGGAAGTCTTTTCCAGGCCAAAATACCTGAAAGAATCTTTTAAAAAAGGCAGATCTCCATCAGCAATATCTTGCTGCTAGAGAAAATGATCAGGTTTCGATTAATCAAGAGTTTTGATTAATGAAGGACCAGTCTTTCATGTTATACTGTACCTCATTTTTCAAATCAGCGTTCTTATTTACTCACTGGCTCAGCTGCACGACAATTTTCTTTGCAAATTCATATTTTGACAAATTATATGGCAATTTTTTCACACTGCAATTATTTTGTGAAACAGAGTTTTACTACTGAATATTCATAGAGCTGTAAGAACGCTGCTCACTCATGTACATAAATTACACATCTCCTCCACAATTTTGCCTTTCCCTGAATTATTATGCTTCCATGAGAACATAGAGAAGAGCTTGCTCTGTACCCCACAGCCCCTGGCAGAAGAAAGAAGCATGGATGAAACAAGAAATAAAAAGAGGGACATCTGAAAGTGCCTCTCAGGAGGCAAACTGCATACCTTTGTACCAGAAAAGAAGAGACAGCAGGACGCTTCCCATCTTGAACCGCATCTTTTCCTTCCTCTTTTGGGAATAGCTCCTTCGCGTGCTGCTCGGCTTGCTGGGAAGGCATGAGATTAACTTAAGCATTGCCTAAGCACCTTACTCTCCTCCATTCTCATGATTTTATCAAGCACCACCAAGCCAATCACACAATTATTGCTGTCGAGCTCCATCCTAGAGGATGTGTCATGTGTAACAGTTCTTTAAAAGGTAAAAAAGTACTGAGGTACTGACACTGTGAGTGCGATTCTGATTGTGTATGCAGCCACATGTCCAAATAAACAAGGACATACCTACCTAGAAACCACATATACCCCCCACAGAAATGCAGATGTCTAATGCTTATAAAATATATGTAGTATATAGTCTATTGTATGCAGTATGTTTTAGTTAACTGCCACCCCAATTATTTACCTCTACACTATCGATGCCTTTCCTAATAATAGCTGTGTGTAGAAATCTGCCCTGGCCTTACTGCTCTTTTAGTCACCTAATTGCAAGGGGCTGAAAACTGCAATCAGTAGATCAAACAGAAATAGCACATTTCAGTTGTTTACTTGCTGAGCTGTAAAAATCTCAAACCAAAAAAGTAAACCTCCCTTTGCTAACAGTTCTACCTACAGTATTTTCTCAACCAGTTTACATCAGAGTTACACATTTGATTTTAAAATGACTGAAAGATTCAAGACAACAGACTGCTAGTGATTCCAGTGGATCTTGCATCCGTTCCTCCAATCTCTGTTAATTATGTGCAATTAGCAGTGAATTTTTAATGGAGGTTTTTGAAAGCAATTGCTTCAGAAGCAACTTGCTTTGTTTCAAAAGATCTCAGAATGTATGCACAGGGAGTAGATTAAAGTGCTGCGTAGATCACGTGGGCTGCTGTTGAATTAAGCTAGACCTGTCTCTAGTCTTCTGGTCTAAATCCATTCAAAAAATGCTGTGCAAACAAGGATGTTGACTTTTTGTAAAAAGTCCCCTGGGCAGGATTAATCTCACCTGCCTTGGGATACCCACAGTTTTGGAATGCCCCATAAATGGGATGTCAGGCATGGCATCCCTCTGCAGTTACACCTCCAGCGCCGATGCATCCCGGCCTCACCAGGGCATGCGACGCGAGTCTCCTGCCAAGGGGGCTCACTGCTTTGCTCAGCCTCGAGCAGTTTAATCCCCTCAACCCACCACTTTTCCCACTTAAATCTACCCTCAGGGAGAGGGCAGGTTATCGCAGGCGGACCCCTGCAGGGACACGGCCATCCTGCTTCATGGACTTGGGCCAGCTCACCCCAAACCCTGGGGAGCATCAATGCATGGCAGGGTGAGCAAGCAGGGCGGCTCGTCCCAGGCAGCAGGGAGGGGGTCATTTTCCTAAGGGCAGGGGGCTGCTCCTGATTTTTTCTCAGAGGCCTCATACTCATATGCAGTACCCCTCTCGGGGCAGAGAGACCTACCAGAAGGTCCAGCCAGGGGGTGAACAAACATGATCCTCACCGAGGGTACCAGGGCAGCCTCTGTGCATCCGCCACGGTGCGCATCTCACTCCAGGCTCTACACAGTATCTGGGCAAGGCTTGCTCTCTCCCTCTCTTTGCCATCCGGTCTAAAATGAGCTGCCACAGAGACAGAGATTTCCAGAGCTGCTGAAGACACTCAGATATCTATTCCCTCTCTGCGTTGGTGAGCACTTGGTATCTAAATCCCATGGGCTTGAAAATCCCCGCTTAAAAATCCCTAAATGCCTTCATCCACATATCTCTTGGAAAACCAGACCAAGGCTTCAGCCTCTTGCCTTATCGTCTCATATGCACAGGTCACCGGGAGGCAGAGCTGCCCACCCAGAAGGAAATCATCTGCCGTATTTTTAAAAAGCAAAATCAAATTCTCCTCCATCACCCCAAGCAGTTTAAAATCAACTTGGTTTATGGTCAACTCCACCCCTCAAACAGGTCTTGATTTTGTGTAAGAAATGCACAGGGATCATGTTCAGAAATAGCACAGCTATTATCAAAGAACATTTCATCCAAAGGGACACCCTCAAGACTGGTGGGTCCCCAGTTACAAAATTCCCTTCCCACAGAAAAGAGGGCAGCCTTTGTTTAAAAATGTATCTGTAGCATTAAAAAAATCAAATTGGTTCGCATGAAGAGTAGAAGAGCCTTAAAATTAAAGTCTCTGTATAAATACTATGCAGTTCAGACCCTCTGTGTCTAATGGTGTTGATGGTCCTTCATTTTAATAACTGTAAACAGCAAAATCATGCTGCCACTGCAGACAACATTGCTAAATGAATCACTTAGTTAATTCCTATTAAGCATACAAATACTTTCAGGTACAGAAGACAGAAAACATTTTAAAGCCAGTACACAATACAGCCACAGAAAGGGCTACATTTGCCCTTTATAAAAAGTAAAAATAAAATTTTAAAAGCACAAACATTAGCCTGGCATTGATTATGAAGCAAAACCATGGCTGGTACAAATGGTCCAAAGTAGGACAGTTTGGTGACATCCACACTGCTACATAAAAAGGGCAGGAACTGCCTGGGTAGGTTCACTCTTTTGGCCACACATCTTCTTCAGGTCCAGCTCGTGTCCCATTGGCCTTAACACATTTTGGTATGTTTTCATGGCCCTCAGATACCTTGGTGTGTTTTCTTACCCCAGACTTGGTAGATAACACAAAGGCCACCCTGCACCATTGGGATGCTTTTAGTTCGTGAAGTTGAGAGTATAGCTTGCATTTCCAGGGGTGTGACATGAAGGCATGGGGGTACGTAAGGGTGTGAAGCCCCTGGGATGGCAGCAGGGGGAACAAAGTCAAGTAGAGGCTGTTTGACACCCTGTCCAGGGATGCTCCCTGGTACGTGTCCTTCCCCAGCTGGGTCAGCTGGCCTTAACCACAATTTTACCAGGAGTTTGCTAAGAATTAAACAGCATGGATGACTGGAGGCCAGTGCTCCAGTCTGTACCTTGGCATTGCTTTGTTAACAGATATAGATATAGCTCAGCACCATTTGAGGAGCCTCATGCCAGCATCTTATGCAGACTTAATGCTTTCTGCCCATAGCTTTCTCCTTATGAGAAATGAATTTGCTTCTGAGCACAGCAGAGCTGTGCATCCAGGAGCTCTCAAAACACATACAAGGGCACGGAGCCCTCCCCGGCACTTGACCGACCAGCAGCGTGCGCATGTGCCTTCAGAGGGGAAGCAGGAGGCGAAAAGCACTTGCGTGTGAGAGAGAGAGAAGTGCAACTCCACATGGCGATTTCATGTTTCTCCCAAAGTCGGAGTGCCAGACAGCTAAATCAGTCGCGCACAGATTCATGCGTCTGGGAGCTGAACACACACGACACACAGTGTCTCAGCACAAATGTGTGACTGGTGTGCTTTGGTTTTAGCACAGTTAGGGAACGTACAAAATACACATACATGTATGTGTGAACCACAGGCATCTCTCAGAAGCAGGATACTGATGTGCCAAGAGAGCAAGATTGCCAATGCCTTCAGAGCTTGAGTCAAACCATCAGGAGCTGGACCCCCTTGAAATGGATGGAGCTATGATGGTCTACACATGCTGAAGATCTGGCTCTTGAAATAAAATATTCTTTCCACACGTCTGAAGTGTGAGCTCAGAGCTTTCTGAAAAGGAGCCTTTTTCCTAAATGTAAGAAAACACGATGCAGATAGTTACCCGGTGCTGGCCACCAGGATCAGCCCTCCCCCCCCGTAACGCCTGCACCTCGGGGAGCTGTGGCTGTTGTTGGCAGGGTAGGCACCATGGGATCGCCATCCCTATGAGATGGGAAGTACCTACACCGAAGCCTTGCATACCCTACATTAGGAGAGGTCTAGCTATAGCTGATTCAGCTTTGAGCCTGTATCCTGGCAGCAGCCCATCTGTGGAAGACAGTTTACCTGAGAGGTGGGATACATTGCTTTGGCTTCACCTCCTGTGGGCTGCGCACACGCCGCTAACCAAGCTAAGCAGAGGAAGGCCAGACCTGAGTGTGTCTGTACTTTCGGGTTGTAGGGTACACAGGCCCTTAGTGTCATGACGGTGCTTAATGTTACGACCTTATCCTGCTAGGTCTCACTATGTGATATATGGGTGCTTTCTACCCAAAAGAGCTTTTGCAACCTGGCCCAGGTATCCCTGCATTGGACTGCACTTCAGCTTGCCCATACCCCAGAGTGTTTCTTTAATAAGAGCAAGCACTGACAAAGGTTAATAGTTTTCTTAAGATGATGATTATTAAAGTAAGTAAGTTCCTTAATAAGACCATGATTAAAGTAAGTTAAGGGCCTTCAGCCCTGCCGAGGACGAAGCCTCAGACCTGTGGCAGGGAGAGGCCCTGTCTGCGCCTCAGGGCCTGAGCTGCACCCGTGCGAAGGGGCCCAGAGGAAGATGCAAAATGGCCCCTGAAGGCCCGTGGATCAGGCAGGCTTAAAAGGAGGGGTGACACTCTTTTATTAGGCTTCCAGCTGCCCGTTCCCCCTCCCAGGCGAGCAGTGGCTCAGCGAGGCCTGGGCGCAGAGAGGCCCACAGCCCCTGCACCACCCCGGGCCTCCCCTCTGCACCACAGGCAGGGGTGCTACCGGCCACCACAAAATGGCGCCCAGGGAGTATGGTACAGTGAGCCACCAGATTAAAACCCTGTAAATCCTGCCCTGCAGGGCCGTGCCGGGCAAGCCGGGAGCACCGGCTGCTTCGGCACCTCAGGGTGCTGGCTCGAGCCAGCTCTCACTGGGTCTGTCTGCATTTTGGTTGATGTTGTTGCAGGAAGAAGAGCTTTTTTAGGGGAAAAGAAAAAGCAAGTGCTGCAGCAACATTATCTAAATTACTTTCATACTCTTAGAAACGTGCTATTGCACAGGGCCTGTGGAAAGTGTTCTGCCGGGCGGGGCATTCCTGCTCGAGGGGCCTTTCTGCTCCCCTCGCCACGCACCGCTCCTACTCTGCCACAGGCAGGACTTCTTTACGTGCTTATGAGTTTGCCCATCTTGGGTAGGAAAAAAAGCAAACCGCGGCCCACCGCTTGAAAGGAAATGATGAAAAGCTGAGGGTGCCTACAGAGGGAAACAAAAACTGAAGCCCGGGGCGTTGGTTCCACTGGGGCTCGAACCCAGGACCTTCTGCGTGTAAAGCAGACGTGATAACCACTACACTATGGAACCGCCACGTAAACCAGCGCTGGCGGCACTGCCCTTAGCGACGAGACGATGGCGGCACTCCTCCCCGCGCGGGCGGGGAGCCGTTGGGCGCGCGGCGAGCCGTTGGGCGGTGGCGGGGGGCAGCGTCTGAGGGAGGGCGGGACAGCTCGCCGCAGCCCCCGGGCTTTTTTTTTTTTTTTTTC
The DNA here is from genome assembly GCF_026419915.1 of Harpia harpyja. Taxonomy (NCBI): domain Eukaryota; kingdom Metazoa; phylum Chordata; class Aves; order Accipitriformes; family Accipitridae; genus Harpia; species Harpia harpyja. Next base: position 477,642 of record NC_068947.1, read on the forward strand.
CCCAAATTGCTGGTTAGTTACACGTGTAGCCATTTAAAAAATCACCTTAAGGCGCTTCCTGCCCCTCCGATAGCTACAGAGGAGCAGCGAAGCCAGTAAATCACGGTTAATAGCCCTCACGCTGCGGGAAAGCACAGGTAAGGCTTTTGCGCGATTACTGTCGGCATGCGGGCCTGCCGGGCCCAGGTCTGCCCCCCCAAACGCGGCCCAGAGGGGCAGGTGAAGGGCCGGGAGGGCACGGGCCCCGTCACGGCCTCACGCTGCGTGCAGCGGGCAGCGTGAGCGCTCCCGTGCCCTGCGTGTACTCGGTACATCTCTGCTTTAGGCCTGTGCGCTCCGAATGTCGCTGCCTCTAGCCCCCCCGTTCGGAAATGGTTGGCAAGCTGCTCCTTGGATTCGCTCGGCTGCTCTGTTCTCCCAAGCGAGCGGAGAACAGAGGTCCTTGGGCCGGCGCGGTATGTCTCGGTACCCAGTAGGTTGACCCGAGCGGGGGAGAGGCAGGCTGAGCTCCCCGAGACGGGCAGCAGCACCCCCGCCGCGGCGGGGGAGCCTGGCTGCCTGCACGCCCTGCGAATCGATGCCGGGAAGGCGCCCCGCTGTCGACAGCGGGGCGTTTCAGGGCTCTTTTTCACAGGGGGGAAGGAAGGCGTAGGGGCTTTCCTCGGTACGGGAGACGGCGTTTGAGACAGCGTGAGGAGAGGGGGCAGAGCCTGAAGTTTGTCCGTGTCGCCTGGCGGATCCGCGAAAGTCAGGATTTATCCCCTGGGACCCGGCACGGGACACGCTGACGAGCTCTTACAATGAGGCGTGCCAGCGAGACCACCTGCTTGCTCAAGTCTACCTGGCGGGCTTCGAGGACTTTCCTCTCAGCCCCGGCCGCGGACCGTCCCCGGCCGCGCCTCAGCCCCTCGCCGCGCACGCAAAGTCCGCCTCCGCGGCGGGGCGGGGCCGCCAGCAGGGGGCTCCCCGCGATCGCGGCCCTGCGCACAGCGGGCCTGCGGGTGATGCTCCTCTGCAACCGGATTTTTTGGAAAAAAAAAAAAAAAAAAGTTTTGTTGCGTGTGCGTGCAGCACGAGAAGGCCTAAGTGTTCGCAGGTGTGTCTCTGCTAAAGGCAAGCTGACCGAGCTGCTCGTGCTGCCTGCTCACCCCCTACTGCCATCCAGCAACAGCCGAGATTACTTAGGCTGTGGATTCGTGATATATCCCCTGCAGAAGATGGCTCTTTGTGAGGGTGCGGAGCTGCGCAGCTGTTTCCGTGCAGTTCTGTGCCCGTCCGCATCAGGCATTCATTCATTCAGGGACTTTTTTTGTCATCTGTTATGCCGCACAATAATTGCCTCGTTTCATCTATTATGTTTTACCTGGGGTTCTGCACTATTCGCATTACCTCAGTCCTCGCCGTACTAAATCCTCGCATCCCAAAGGGAGTGGCTTGTAGAAGTACAAATTAAGGCACCTGTACAGTGTTTACAGGACTGTGGTTAAAAGTTACGAGCAGAAACTATTACTTGGAATATAAAATACAAGTTTGTTAATTTTCAGAAGTATGTGGTGCCTGTAAGCAAACCAGTTTATTGTTTGTCGCTACGTTTCGTAGTTGCCTTGAAATTAATAATATTTTGCTAAAGCAGCAGATGATTTACAAGGTAGAAGATTTTGTCTTTTTGTCATTAGAAGCAATTTCATAAGGATAAGATGAAAATAGAGGTCAAGAAAATTATTTCCATAGACTTTGGCTCCCTACCATGTATGGGATGGCTGCACTTAGTAGTTGGCTGGTCCCAGTCTTTAAAAAAAAAAAAAAAAAAAAAAATCCTTTTACATACTGATCATTAGTGCGTGAGTCAAATCTGTGTACGCTCCTGACCTGGATTTAACCCAGAGGTGCCTTTTGGGAAGAGGCAGTCTGGTAGGCTTGAGGCTTCAGGATGTAGGTTTTGCACTGTCTGTGCAGCTTGTGGTTCCCCAGACCAACAAAATGCAGGTAAAGCTGTCGTTAGGCAATTCTTATGCCCTTTTATTTTTCATAATGTTGCTTTACCAAGATTTAGCAAAACCCGAGTGCTGTAGATAGCTATCATCTCTATAGGCTGTAAGTGGAGGCTGAAGCTAACTTGAGGGAGGTAGAGTTGTGCAAATTAGGTCATTAGTCATTGCTTCCCAGAATAATACGCATTCAACTAATTTGGGAAATTTTCCTTTTTAAAAAAATTGTTCTCATTTTCACAGAAGGTATCCTGATGCTTTCATAGTGTTCTAGTCTAGTTTCTTGGCCTTCAGGAGTTTGGAAGCCCTACAGCTGCCTTTCTTTCACACTTCTGATTTTGTGTTCTTTTTGCAAAGGATGCTAGTTTTGATGTCTGTTATTCATCATCTCACCCAGAATTGTCAGTGGGGGGGAGATTTCTTTTCCTGTTCACCCAAATTAACCTATTCCTTCTGATTTGTAAGAGCAGATTTCTGTCATCTCACTGACTGAGACAGAGTTTAAAATTGTTCTGGATGTTTATTTCTCTCCATTTCTTCTGTTCTTTCTGTTTGTGACTGGACATCCAGGTCTCTCAGGCAGGGACTCGTCTCCTGGCTAGTACTTTAAAATACTTTGTTGGGTCGCATAAAAATACTTATTTGAACTTGGTAGGGTAAGAGGAGGGGAACCACGGTCAGGGGTCAGAAGAAGCACATTCACTTCGAGTATGATTATCTTCAGTCTTTCTGAAAAATATCGGTTACATCACTTTGTAGTGGGTGCTTCTGAGAAATAGGCCTGAAGCAGAATTTGAATTATGTATGTGGAGTGCCTGCAGGGAGCCTTGCTCAGGAGGTTAATGTTTCCAAAGTATTTGGAAAACAGAATATGTGCTATTACATCGAGAAGGGCTGCTTGTAAAGGGATGTTCCGAATGCTGTGCTAGCAACATAACTGTGTTTTTTCTTGTCATGCTAGACTGCTCAACAACATATTGTCAAAATTTTTTGGCCTACTTTCTGTTGCAGCTGTTGATGCTAAAACCCTTTTCAGCATCTTAAGCGTGCGTGTGATACATGATTGCTAACAAAAATGCGGTAGTGTGTGTGACCTTGGTGGGACTGGTGTGTTCTCCTTCCTCTATGTAGAAAGGAGAATGGTCTTGTTTGGTACAGCCTATGTCCTTGGACTTGAACAAGAAAGGTTAATTTGGGAAGCACATTTGTGTTTCCTCAAGTTGCATGTTACTGTGATCCTCCTAGGTAACTGGAGAGGTGGCTCAGTCCAGCGAGACTGACTCTTTATCAGGCCGCTTGGTCGCATCAGACCACTGAGACAGAGGACAAATAACTTCCATGAATAACAAAAGAAAACATGCACTGGAGGCTTTATGTCCTACAGAACCTAAGAGCTAAGGGCTTGATCCCTCTCCCATTGATCTTGGATGAAACATTTCTGATGGATTTGTTGGCTGTTGGAACAAACCTTACAGCCTCTTATTATGCAGAGATCTTGGTAAACGCCAATATAGATGAATTTATCAGGTACAGTAAATGTTTTATAAATAATGTGTATCCCCAGAGTGCAGTGGAAAGAGGTTATGTATTTTTGCTTGCATGCATTTTGGCAGAACAGTGTGATCATACATAAATGATTAGCTACTGTAACTCCGTTCAGGGAAAGTGCATCCTGCCAGAAAAACAAACATCAAAACTCTTTTGGGTCATGCAGAATTATTGTGCCTGGCGTGTATTCCATTTACTGTCTCATCTCACAGGAGAGGAGCAGCTTTGAAAGTGGAAGCTTGTGTCTGGGACTCCAGAACCTCAAAGGACTAGCTCAGTTAATCAAACTAGTGCATTTACACAGTGCCTTCTGCTTTGCTGGTTTGGCACTTTAAATATCTTTTGCGCATTAATAAATGTATCCGTTCTGTCACAGTAAGGGCAGTTGTCTATCTGTCCCAAAAGATGATTTGATCACTCTGTCCTTCATGGTGGTGGTTGATGCCTTTAGAACTGTCACCAGACTGATGGCAAAAATTTCCTGAAAATACCACGTTACAGTATTTAGACCTTCGGGGCAGGGGCGGGAGGGTGAAGATCTTGCTTTGTTTGTTTCTGTTCTCAGAAATCTTTTGCTCCCTATCCAGTCCTGGTGGGACTGCATCACACAGAGAGGCTGCAGAGCAAGGGGCACGGTGATCCCCATCTTGTGCCCATCCATGTGGAGCTTTCTCCCACCGCAGCATGATTTATAGCCTGTGGTCCTCTTTGGACCCACATGCTGACCCCACAGAAGGGGCTGCTGTGCTCTGTTCCATCACTTTGCACAGCAGCAAGCAGCCCCTCCCCAACTTTTGGAGAGGGGTGGAAGGACAGACTGAGGGAAAAGGTGGTGTGATGAGGATGAGTGATGCTGAGGACTGGGCCTAAGACTGTACTGGTGATATTACAATACTGTACTTCTACCAATGCCTCATATTTTTGAGAGATTTGGCAGTATATATGTTCAAAATCCTAGTGTCCCCATGCTATCGATTCACTGCCAGAAGGGGCAGATTCTTCAGGGGCTGTTGTGCTGGCAGTGGGCACTAACAAATCGCCTTGGGCGTGACGGCTCTGCCCTTCCCCGGGCACCTGTGCGGTGACTGAGAGTCCGGGGTCAGCATGGTGAGGAGCTAGGCCAGAGCTGCGGGCCATGCTGCCAGGGGTCAGGGTTTGATTTCAAAGCATACAGCACCACGGCTTCCTGACTGCACAGGGGAGCAACGCTGCAGCGTTCTCGGCTTGTCCGATCCCCTTCCAGTGGTCGAACGAGGAGCAGATGAGCCAAAACATGAACTGAGTCCACTGAATTCCAGTCACACGTTTATGGGGAGAACATGTGCATGCACATGAAGAAATGAAGTGTACAGGCATTGGTGCAGTGCTGCTGAGTGCAAGATTTGAGTGCTTCATACTTGTCCCATTATCTGGGTATGAATGAGTATTTTGGCGAGCACCTATATCACTAGCATGCAGATACAATGCCTCATAGAGTCAGTATTTCTTTACTTAAGGGCTTTCATAGCCATGCCAGTCACATCAGATAACAAAATACCTGGACAGCTCTTATGTTTTTTTCCGATGTGCTAGATCTGCTAAAATGCAAATCGTTGCCTCAATGCAGCAGAAAGGCCATTCCTCTTGAAAGAGATCATGTGACTTCAGATGCGAAGCAGATAACTTCAGCCCATCCCTTTCTCTGCCTGAGATTCAGGAGGCATGGTCACAAAACAGCTCTTCAACAGCACACGTACGGCGCAGCTGGAGGGCTGCAGCCATGAGCTTTCATATCAGGCTGGACGATGAATACAGCGTTTTCCCCTGACTGTTTCTGAAGAGCAGCGCTCAAGAAATTCTCTCTCGGGAAGCTGTATAAATAGGTAGAGAGCAAGTGCATTACATCTCCTGAGCTCCAGAGCCCCAGAGAGAATTGGAGCACCTGTTCTGCAGAGCTGCACCCCTCATTGTGCAGTTCTGCTTCCAAAACGGGGCTGCTTTCTCTTAAAGAATCTTCTAAAGGTACTCTTGTGGAAAAAATCTCGGTATTGCTGAAGCAGAAAGAAAAAACAGGTAATATCTTTGGGTGGGGCATATATATATATATTTAGCTTGCTTTTAAAGAGCAAATTTACGTCATCTTAAGCCTGTGTAGGGAATGACAGATGTACATGGGGCTGTTTATGATTTTACCCTGAGAAAAATCAGTGTGCTTCAAGCTATAAAGTTTGACCTGGACTGGATCAGTTATCCAGAACTTCTGAGTACAGATGAGATCAAATATCTTTGAGACTACTGGATTTCATGTACTATTTGTTTTAGGAAAAAGTATTTAATTTTGAACCTTGTTCTGATGCTTAACTTAAACATTATTAAAACCAATATGAATTTCAGCTGAAGCATGAATTTAATTTTTAAACTGGCTCAGATTTCAACACATATTTACTCTATTCTGGAGCTTTGCATTTTCACCACTTTCCCTTTCAAGTAAGGAGAATTAAATGGGATGTCATTAAGACTCTGCTCATTAACTGCAGGATGGTGCATGATTCAGATTTTCCTTTTCCTCCAGGATAATAAGCTACAACTGTTGTTGACTTTTATGCTCCGGTTGGGTCCAGTTTACTAGAGCTAACTTTTCTTTAGGATTTTTAGTTTTCTACTTGCTTCCTGAAGGAATCTCCCCCTAGAGGCGTTTAACATTTCTGGAAAGTGATATGATGTCTTTGCTTACACTTCAAGGTGATCTGCACCCCATTTGTGCACTTGTGTTTGCTATTCCACCTCTTTTTTAAAAACATTTTCCCCAAAGTCTTGCTGCACAAAAAATGAGGCTGCTTGCTTTATTTGTTTTTCTGCACAAAAAAGTGCAAATGTTTTGTGTAAATGTATCCTTTATTGATTGTAAATAACACGAACTGGCTTTCTCCTACAATTTTTCTACAGATCCTCTTTGGATTTGCATGCAGTTCCTGAACTCGACGATTGCTTGAACAATCACTGCATGTTCACACCGTTGCAGCTCTTGCTTGCATTTCTTTTTGCAGTGCATTTTTGTGCTCAGGAATATGAGTCCACCTTAATGAGCTGGTCTGTCTTCATCCTATTCTCTTTCAGGCTTTGCTGGCTTTCCAGTATCTTACTACATCCATTCCATATTGATTCCCAGCCCAAACATTGAGATCTATCAACATGGCCATTGCTAGAAATTATTGCATCAGTTCTATATTGAGCTTAGCCTTGCTTCTCTGAGCAGGCTGAAGAAATTATCTGCAAAGAAAAAGGCTTTGTCATTTCTTTCTTTCACATATATAATCACTGAAAGTCACTTAACAGAAATGTCAGTTTGTCCCATGGATGTAAAATAAGTGACCTAAACACATACTGCTTTGCCTATGTTTGATGTTCTCGTATCAGCCCCTTGGCAGACCAAATTCAGCATTGATGTCAAAATTACAGCTCTTGTGTGCCATAGCCAGGTTCTCTTTCACTCTGTTAGTTGACTGTGGCTGCTTCATCCCACTTCATGCAGGGTGGATCTTTTAGCTAATGAAATCTTTAACTCATCTCTAGATTCCCATCCTTGATGATCCCAACTCTGGCAACAAGACAGGTTTGAAGAGTTGTCCCTCTGCAGGTACTAACCTGGGTGTTGTGATTTAATGTCTGGGTTCTCTTCTCTAGGATATTTTGCTCTTTCCTGCTTCATTCCCTCAGCAATGCACAGAAGCAAATCCATCTTAAACCCATGTTATAGCATCTGTTTCTCAGTTCTCTGCAGTCCTCATTTCCAAAGGAAAACAACTCTAAAAAAAAAAAAAGTCTGTGAGTCACAAAAAAAAAAAATGATAGCAAGAAGATGTCAAAGGAAAGCCCCTGTCATTGGAAGCATCTACCCATCCATCCATCTGATCTTTATGGAGAAAACTGTCCCCATCTCATCACCTCTCCAACCACACGTACCTTCTAAGACATGTTATGGGAGGAGATCATGGACTGCCTGGACTTGTGCAAGGCATTTGACACTGTCCCGCACAACATCCTTGTCTCCAAATTGGAGAGACATGGATTTGATGGATGGGCTACTTGGTGGGTAAGGAATTGGCTGGATGGTCACACTCAAAGAGTTGTGCTCAACAGCTCGATGTCCAAGTGGAGATCAGTGACGAGTGGTGTTCCTCAGGGGTTGGTGCTGGGACAAATGCTGTTTAACATCTTTGTTGGTGACATGGACAGTGGGATTGAGCGCACCCTCAGCAAGTTTGCCGATGACACCAAGCTGTGTGGTGCGGTCAACATGCTGGAGGGAGGGGATGCCATCCAGAGGGATCTTGACAGGCTAGAGAGGTGGGGCTGGTGTGAACCTCATGAATTTCAACAAGGCCAAGTGCAAGGTCCTGAGCGTGGGTCGGGGCAATCCCAAGCACAGATACAGGCTGGGCGGAGAATGGATTGAGAGCAGCCCTGTGGAGAAGGACTTGGGGATGTTGGTTGACGAGAAGCTCAACGTGACCCGGTAATGTGCATTTGCAGCCCAGAAAGCCAACATATCCTGGGCTGCATCAAAAAAAGCGTGGCCAGTAGGTCAAGGGAGGGGATTCTCCCCCTCTGCTCTCGTGAGACCCCACCTGCAGTACTGCATTCAGCTCTGGGGCCCCCAACATAAGAAGGACATGGACCTGTTGGAGCAAGTCCAGAGGAGGGCTGTGAAGATGATCAGAGGGCTGGAGCATCTCTCCTGTGAAGACAGGCTGAGAGAGTTGGGGTTGTTCAGCCTGGAGAAGAGAAGGCTCTGGGGAGACCTTGTAGCAGCCTTCCAGTACCTAAAGGGGGCCTATGGGAAAGCTGGAGAGGGACTTTTTACAAGGGCATGTAGTGATAGGACAAGGGGTAATGGCTTTAAACTGAAGGAGGGTAGATTTGGATTAGACATAGGGAAGAAGTTCTTCACTGTGAGGGTGGTGAGGCACTGGAACAGGTTGCCCAGAGAGGTTGTGGATTCCCCATCCCTGGAAGTGTTCCAGGCCAGGTTGGATGGGGCTTTGAGCAGCCTGGCCTAGTGGAAGGTGTCCCTGCCCATGGCAGGGGGGTTGGAACTACATGATCTTTAAGCTCCCTTCCAACCCAAACCATTCTATGATTCTACCATAACTACCTGTTTACAAATATGGTTGAGAAAGGAGAGAGTAGGGAAAGCAGGCACATTGCTGGAGATAGCCATAGAAACAACTCGTAGGGGAAGTAGCGTAGTTGTGGAAATCCCATCCCAACAAAAATAAAGGGAGGAGCCTTTCATTCTTTGTTTATCAAAGGTAGGAAACAAATGGAATGAAGCAAGAATAAGAAGTTAAAGCCTAGTGGCTCTTATTTGTATGGCTTCCATATCCTCAGGCTTTACCTAGCTTACACTTGTCTGCCAGTAGCACAGCTCATCTAATTTTAAATGAGAAGGTATGCTTGAAAGGATGGCTCTCTGCCCAAAGGACCTGCAACCTGATTTCATTAAAAGTCAGCTATAAATCTTTACAAGATTTCCATTATTCTTGAGGCAGCCTAGTCTTTATGTGACTGACAAAGTGGAGGCATGACTGATTTTGGGCAGCGCCTATTACACCTGGATCAAATGGTGCTGATTCATTATCCCTGTAAATCAGGCTCTTGACAGCTCAGGTACTGAACCCCAAATTTCTAGCACTTGCCGCAGTGTAACCTTCAGTGACTTCTATCTGGAAAAAGAGCAGCGTGTGCCACTCTGGCTTAGCTTGGTGCATGTCTGTTGGCATCGTTGGAATGACATATTATTTTGCTTCAGTGGATGGGCTGTGTATTCGGTGCCTGTCCATCACAAAATTGCCTTTTTGCTGAACGGAGAGAAACGTAGCAATTTCTTGGAGTTATATCTAAAAATGGGACAGATCACCAGCTTGTAGAAATTGAATTACTGCCTGCTTTTTAGTGAACACGACAGATTCTCTCTTAAGGGTAAATCAGTGGTATAGTATCCAGAATGCTAACACAGCATTATGTCCCAAATTCTCATCCAGCTACCTTGTATCTCTGAAGCCTTTTTCAATACCTTGGTAAAAGCCCAGCTTTCCATTTCATCAGCGCACATTTGGGGGAGTTTTGTAATGGCAAATGCTTCTTCACCAGGCATTGCTACACTGCATAGTGAATAGCTCACAACTGACTCTAATGTTTTAAATGCTTGGTTTCCAACTTTCTTCCCTGTGGAAGGCCTTAATGGCCTTTGCCTGGTATTTTTCTACACCTTTGCCCAGGAAGGCATGGTTTGGCATGGAGCAGGATTTGCCTTGAACCAACATACCTGGGGGGTGGGAGGGGAGGGATTTCTCCCTTTGGAGCGGATCAGTTAGGAGCAATGAAGAGCCCTGGCCTAGGGAAGTCACTGGCTCTTTCCGCAGTGGCTTGTTCCCCTTGGTGATGATTCTTTAGTCAGACAAGAAGAGCAGAAAGTGAATTTGTTGGGCCTGCGTGGAGACCCTGCTTGCTGGAGTGTTCAATAGTTGTGGCTGGTCTGGAGTCTGGACATGCAGGTTGGTGGCCAGGATGGCTCTGTAGCCACCTGAGAAGCCATCAGGAAATGGGGTAGTAGTTTGAATGTTTGCTACATCCATGTTAGGATGCAGATATTTGGGGCTGAAGGTGATGATTATTCCCCTGGACTAGCTCTTTGATGGCCAGATTTGGCCTTTTAAAGAGGTTTAATGATAGGATATATCTGTGCAAGTTTTCCTCCAAGCTTAGAGTGTATGTTTCAGGCTTCATTTACTGCTATCACCACAAAATTTCTGTCTCTCTGTATCTTTTGTATTTCTTTGCTCAAGCTGATGCTAGAAGTCCATGAATTTAGAGTTGGGTGGGGGGAAGAGTGGGGATGACTGGGAGAAAAGCTTAAATCATTGCAAGTAGGGTGTGATAGTGATTCAGATCCTCGTTTCTTGGGTCAGCCCATTGTTTGCCTATGGCTTGGGTGGAGTCCTGCGAGGTGTGATGGTTCTGTTTGGGGCTCCAGTTGCCCAGTTGCTGGCCTCACACTGACCTGCCCTTTAAAGAAGATAGTCTCACTGCAATAGGACTTAGATTGTAAGCTCTATTTTGCTTTTGGTCCTAGTCTTCAGATCACAATTCAAGTCATGGCTGGCTGGTTTGAGATGGACTAATGAAGGCTTGAGATTCTCCTAAGAGGGCAAATGAGGAGATGGTATTCAGGAGAAAACTGTTTGGAGAGAAGACAAATTTGAGCTATTAGCAATATCAGTGCTGTATTTGATGCTGTCAAAGCCATTGATTGGCTCAAAATTAATGTAACAGCACTTTTTTGGATTTCATAATAGCTCTTTCAGAGGGAAGAAAAGCAGTCCATTGTGGGGAAAAAACACTAAAATCCTTTTTTCCTGAAATAAATACTGACTCAGAAGGTGGCAGACCCAGCTCAAATGTAGGATACCCTTGTGTTGTGGGACCCTGAAAAATAGCCCCACAACTATAAAGAGTTGTGCGATATTAACATAACATAACCTGATATAATAAATATATAAAACTTGTAAATAATCCTACAACAATAAATGTATTCTAACTATTGAAATTGAAAATAGGCTAGTTATGCATTTATGTTTTCCTCTCTCTTATCCACCTGTTACTTTTATTTGTGCTAGTAAAGCCAGAGGAAAAGAATAGTATTTAAGCGTTCATTTTATGCTGATGAATTTCTTCTTTGTTTTAAAACTCAAGTTAAAAGGAGTATCAATGAAACAAAACAACAAATGCAATAATTTAGACGTCAAATGTGCTAGAAAGAAACATGTATCCCTGGAGTCAGAGAGAGGGGTCAGTGTGATCGTATAAGAAACCTTAGCTAAAACAAAGTTCAGTCTCTCTAACAGCATCAGTCACTTTCTTGTTACTTAGAAATGAATCCATTTTGTATCTCAGGGGAAATGTATTCGTTTGAACTTGTTGATTAGAAAGTATTGCATTAGTGAATGATACCATTTAGTGAAGAGCTGAGCGAGTGCCAGGAGAAAAACCCAAAAGGCCACACCGCAAAATGTACTTTGTTAATTTATTTAATGAAACCAAATCTTTTATTTAGAATGTTTCAGTAGAAATGCAACAGAAAATTGGATGTTTTATTTAAATGAAATCTGATAATTAAGCAATTTGCTATTGCACTGTCTCTCCTTGTAAATTTGATGGTGGTGACACTGAGGAATGAAGCGATAAATGGGGTGGTAGGGCACATTTTCAAATCAATAGAGTGTTAGGAGGGCTGAGGTTTGGGGGTTTTTTAGCAGTAATATCAGATGTAATTTAAAGTCCTTAAAATTCTGCAGTTCTGATTTTCAAATCACAAGAATGAAGAGTAACATGCCTCTGTAGTCCCTTGTCTCTAGTAGTAAGGCTTTAAATAGCTGTGCTTCAGATTAAGAAATCACTGGTGCCCATTAACTCTCAGCTAACATGTAAGGAGTAAACTGTATTAATTACTGAGTTCATCTGTCTTGAATGCAAGCTGAGAGTAATCAGATGTGAAAAAGAAGCCTACTATGGTTCATCAGGTCCAGTTTGTGTAGGATGTGCTGTACAGTAATTTGTTATGAGCTGTAGGTACTTTAGATTCTGTGTTGTCAAACACTTTTTTTTTTTTTTCCCCTCTCCTCTCTCTCCCTCCCAATCCTCTCCCTGTTAGGAGTTCTAGGAAGAGCCCAGGAGCCCAGAGGGGTATAATCCTCATCACTGAAGGAGCAACACAGGAAATGTGTGTAACGCTAACAGCTGAGAAAAACATGCTTCATATCAGCAGCAATTAAAACTGATGAGCAGCAGCACTGGAACCATGGGGTGTAGCAGTTCTGTAGCTGACAGAAGGTCAGAGAGAGGTGAGTGCTGCCTTTGTCTACAGGGTTAGTGGTTGTTCTCTCTGTAATACTAGAAGAGGATTGCAAGGTTACATTTCCCCCCAGTCCTGTTGTCAAAATACTTGTTCAGAGAAAATTATTTTCTTATTATCTTCTTTTTAAAAGAGAGCATAGCTTTTAGATGCTGGCTGAGGTCAGAAGGCAACTGTAGACCACCTCTAACATCTACAGATTGGGTTGGAAGAGATCCACAGCATCTGGGACAGAAGCTAAATTTCACATGTGTCTGTGCTTGCTCTGTCACTGGCAAAGCATATGGGGTAAGGTATTGAGGGGAACCTTTTATGGCCTTTCACAGCACAGGATTCCTGGGCAAACTGCCCCAATTTCCCTGCTGCTGGGTGACCCTGATTATGAAACAAGCGTAATAAAGCAGAGCTGTTACAATGACTCTCAAAATCAATTTTCTGCCATACCAAGTGCCTGGCTGGAAATTCTCCCTGACAGTCACAGAGGCTGTCAGTTGAAAGTCTCCACAGTCCCTAGTTAAATGTTCAATTAAAAAACTTAATGCATCATCTACCTGCTTTTAATCGTACCACACCCTGGTATGAACACACTAGGCCTTGCACAGGCAGGTGGGTTCCACGATTGCCTCAGACCTTTGTTCAGACGCTTCGTGTTCTCTTTCAAGGTTTGTCATTAAAGCACAATTTACAGGTTTGCCAAGAGCCATGTTACGTGACACTGCGTGTAGTTTTAGGAGATTGTTATGCTGAACAGCCATGGTTGAAAAGGAAGGCTCTTTTTGGCTACCAAGCCAGGACACAAGTCACAGGAAACTGGTGACTAAGAAGCAGGAGCGCTTAGTCATGGCTACAGGGATCCAAGGTGACTAGTTTAAGGGTAGCCCTCAGCTTTGTGTACACTACTTGGCTGTCACAGCAGCAGCAGTGCTGTATCACAGCAGTGGAAGTAGAATGGAAACACCTGGAGTCCCAGACCTACCTGTAACTGGGAAGTGGTCCTCCTTCTTTGGGTTTGCATGCTATGCATATATGTGCCTTGCAAGGCCTCAGAGATGAATTAGTTGGGATTATTTCTGAGGGTGCAAAAGCTTGGAGCGAGCACGAGGAGCTGTACTCTTTCTCGGCCTACAACCATCAATACACATTGGTGTGGAGCCTGGCTTTGCTACCCCAAAGTTGGCTTATGATTTTGTGTTTGTTTGACAATGTTTTGTCCTCTCCAGTTGCTGGGTGGTATTCTTTCTGCACCTCGGCAGTAGCCAAATGATGCTGAACCGTCATTCTATCCACAGCCTGAGGCTGTACAACCCTCTAATGCATTAATAACATGAATTTAACAGGTACTTGCTGGTGTAGAGACTTTCTGCAACTGATAACGATTTCTTTTACAGATGCAGTTTAGCCTAGTGTGAAAATAATGTTCTGATTCAGTCCTGAAAATAACAGCACTGTAATAAGTACAATTAAAAAAAAAATTACAGGAAATATTATGTTAGATTTGCAACATTAACCACAGTGGTCGATATATATCTGTCTTACGTGATATCACTGGAACCGTGCCATGTTAAGTGCTCAGGACCATTAAGCAACCCAGGGGGGCTTTAATGGGAAGTTTAATGGTTCTGATGCTGGAAATCAGTTTCTGTGCTGGTGGCTGTGCTTTGCCCCTTAGGTACTCTTCTAAACGGAAAAGTTGATGACAGCCTTGCTGTGATGTGTCAGGCTTTCAGGTCTGTGGCGGTGGTGAATTCCAGAAAGGCCAGAAAATAAGAGAGGTCTCAGAGCTTATGTAAGGTACGAAGGATGCTCTTAGTTATATGAGGATTACATTTCCTTCAGGCAGGAAGATTTTTCTAGGATGGATGTGATATCTGTAGGATGGGAGTCTTAACTGATTTTTTGGCCTTGTCTGGACTAGAAAACTTTACCACTTTATTTTATCATTAATAAGTATACAGTATAATTAAGCAAATAACATGCTATTATGGCACCTGTAAGCATTTTTATAAAAAAGCTTCCATAATGTTATACATTTATTAATAGAATCACTTTTCCATGGAGTTTTTTCTTTACCTGCATAACTGTCAGTTTAAGAAAAAAAAATCATTCTCGGGGTGCCACTCATCCTAGTCTCAAAATTCCTGGTATTTGTGATCAGCTAAAATAATTGACTAGTGTAAACTGTTGTCCCTCTAGTACAGAGCTTCTCTTTGCTGTTTTGCAGGGAGAAAAAGTATTAGTATGAATTGTTAGTTATTATTTCTTGTTTTGTTTTTCAGTATCAACTGTTCATTTTGGCAACTGTAGTAAAATAGAAGTGTATTGGTTTTAAGACATTAGTGTTGGTTTTAGTTTCCTCTTTTTTTCTTTTTCATGAATTTGCAGTGCTGTGCAGTGGTGATTGTGTCAGACTCTGGAATTCAGAAGAGTGTCTCAGTTTTGTTTCTGTGCTTCTCCTGGTCATCTGTTCATCTGCTCAAAAATGAGCTCTAGTTCTTGAGAGTGTCAGGAGCTAAGATCGGTGTATTCCTTTTGTCCTTGTACCTTCGATAGAGTTGCCCTGCAGCTGCTTTGACTTGTTCCCCAAGATCAGAAGCATAAAGACTTTTTTCTGTGTCCTATACTGAGCTGTTAAGTTCCTTAGGAAACTCCTTGAAGTGAGGTGTTAGCTGCAGGGCTGGAGGCAAAAGCTTGACATTTGTGGCCCTGTCTACTTATTTACTGGTATCCTTTTGAGAGTACAGGGAAAAAGAGGTAAGGAACCAGTCAAGAAAGAATTATGTTCAACTTTAAGTGAGTAAATGTGACATCTCTTGAGAGTAGCCTCCTACCTTACTCTATTTTTTGTTGCCAGGCAAGAATATGGTGGTGGCGATGTCATTGCATTGAGACAGGTGTAGGATCCAATACCCCTGTGCTCTTCCTCTTGTTGTTATGCAGTGATGCATGTAATGCCTCTTGACTGTCCCTGTTAGTGCTCTGTAGGGCTAAGCATGTTAATACAGAGTCCCCTTCTGACCGTAACTTAAGCAAATGACTGGATTTGAGTTTGCCATTATTTCAGCTGCTCGATCTTCAAGGCAGTAGCTGTATTTTGTTCTGATATTGTATAGTAAATGGTGTCCTCCTCTGGATCATAAATCCATACTTACATATGCCCTAAGTATCTGAAATGTGCATTTATTCCTCTCTAGCTGATCTTAAAAAAAACAGTTAACAAGTGACTGAGGAATGCTTTTCTCAAAGTTAGTTGATCTTTCTGGATAAGCACCCTTAAAGCGCTAGAGAGTCACAGCTCTGTGAAACAGCAGAAGTTACTGCTGAGCTCATTTGTTCCTCTTCTCCCAAGCTCATGCTTATTTCAGGCCAAGCACAGCCCCTCCAGCCTTCTGCTTTCACTCCTCCCTCCAGGTCTGTCGGAGCTGCAGTGATCATCTGTAATGCGGAGGGCATGCCTGCCTTTTATCTTTCACCTTTCCTCTCATCTTCCTGCTCGCAGTGCTACTGCCACCCACATTTCACACCCTGGCTTCTTAGAGCTGCTGCCCTTTGGGTACCAGGAGTAGTGGGGGGGATTGTCAGCACGGTGGGGAGGGATCAAGTGAGCATCAGATCCTGGAGCTCCTGTCCTCCTGGCACAGCTTTGGCTGGTGGCCACTGTTCATGCAGCACTAACTGCTTGACATAGGTGTGAGGAGCTATCCCCACAGGACAGTGCCCACCCTGGGACCTCCTTATGCCACCAGATGTTGTTCTGCTTGACAAACTTTTATCTGAGCAGCTAAGGGAATGTAATCTGTTTGTGGCATGACTCGGGCCTGTAGGCAGCAGGTCCTTCACTCTACGCTGCAGCCTTGGCAATTGCCCTTCAGTGAAGTTTCCAGCAGTTTTCCAGACTGGGACAATAGTAGACACAACTTCTTGAAGTGCTGAGTGGGATGCGTGTTCAGCATATAGTCCAAAATGGTCTTCTGACATGTCCCATTGAATTCTTGGGGTGAGTGTTCCTTTGTTCACTAAGCTAGCCAAAGATATATCTGCATGCCTTTTAGCATGTCTATTTAACCAACATATTCTGCCCTTCAATTCCATTTGTTAACATTTTATCCTAAAGTTTGAATTTTGCTGGCTTGCTGGTACGGCTGTGCAGGCAAAAACTTTCTGTTAAAAGAGGCTGTTACAAACTCTGTCATTACAGGATGCTTATGTTACAGCTTGCAAAGTCTGAAGCTTTTTACTGCAGCTTGGTAAAGAAATACATTTTGTTGGTAGGCCAAATTGCTTCTCTTCCTTTCCTCACGTTCCCCAAACCCACATACTGCCCATCAGCTGAACATGGCTGACTTCTTACATGGGTACTGTCTTCAGGACAATGAAATGGGGAAGGTTTCTAGCAATATAGGCCTGAGTAAGTCAGCTAGTTTGGGATCTGTCCCTGAAGACAGAGAGAGTAAATGCATCATGTATTCATTATCAGAAAACCCTTTTTCAGAGTTTCATCTTAAGTGTCGACTGCGCACAATGGACTGAATTTGTCATCTGTCTGCAAAATTCTGCAAAGGTAGCTTGTGTGTTTTCATTGTAGATTACACTGCATCCATGTGTACTCCACTGCTTTCTGTTTTGACAGTCATTAGAGCTGCTATCCTCATCCAGAACTGGTACCGCTTTACAATGGCCCGGCTAGAGATGAGGCGCCGCTATTCTCTGAGTATCTTTCAGTCAATTGAATACGCAGATGAGCAAGATCAACTACAGGTTTGTAATCTTCAATTCTTCTTGTACAAGCAGTTATATTATCCCCAGAGGACTGAAGTTGCACAAGCAAAATGGGTATGTGGTTATTTCTCCCTGCAAAGTTGTCCCCGGTATAATAAAACCACTTCCCTACCTCACACATGAACTAATTAAGTTGTGTGTATACATATATATATATATATATATATATAAAAAAAAAAAAACCTACGTAAGCAGCAGGACACCATTCTGCCTGTACAACCACATCTAGGTTAGAGGTTCCTGTAGAACAGCTCTGTTAGCCAGGGATTGCAGGCCATCCCCCTATGGGTGATCTTAACCATGTCTGTAGAGGCAAGATATATGCAACAGAGATACCAGTGTCTCAGCATGTCAGCCCAGGCTTCCTTTAGGGTCCAAACAGGCAATTAGGAACTTCTAGGGCTTTGTGTTCATCCTAGCATCAGTGTCTGAAGTCAGTTTGGTGCATTGTAGCAGTATCTTTCTATTGACTACAAAGTCCAGACAAATAGTCTGGGTGATGGGCAAGATGAATTACATCCAAAAATGTCAGCAGCATTGATACAGCCCTGGAACTTTTTATGTATTCATATAGTGTCAATCTGCTAATTCATAGCAAAGAAGGAAAGGAGTAAGCTGTTTTTGTAGTAGGACACAAGTTGTGTCATTATTGCAGGCTGACGCTATGGGAACATGCAGTAGTGTCTTAGATCCCCTAAATGGAAGTTGCTAGTAATTAAGGAAAGAAAATGTTAATGCTTGTTGGATCCCCTAAACTGATCTCTGTGTGTGTGTTCTTTTGTTTTTCTTACTCAGCTATCCAACTTCTTTACATTCATGCTGGATCACTGTACTCATCCTGATTCAGGTAAGGATAAAAATCAAAGTAATATGGAGATTCTGTTTGAAAAACCTGATGTGAAGAAAGTGGATTTTCAATGTGATGTTTACAGCATATGGCACGTGCTGGGGCTGAGGTGTGATTTCCCAAATACTGTAATAAGAATTTTATCCTGTGACTGTTGACTGTGCTCAATATCTACCCAGGGAGTGAAGATGTAAGACAGAACAGATACCTGTTGTTCTCATGAGAATACTCAGAGGTGCTCAGAGTGCTTTGTTACATGTTACTGCCCTTAAGCTGTTCTCATGGTAGTCTTACTGACTCCAATTTTCACAGCTTTCTGTGCATGTTTTCTTAAACTGAGATGTGATTATCCAGAAAGACTGTGTCTAGTTGGTTTAGGGCAGGTGTAATCAAAGAGGTTGCCTTCAAAAATGTTGTTCCTCTTCTTTTCTTTTTTTTTTTTTTCTTTTTTTATCCCTGAAGCAGTTCTGGAGTACTTTTTAGTTTGTTCTAGATTTCACTGCAAAACATGTATCGGTATGTGAATGATTAAAAATGAAATAAATTTAAACTGCTGGAGATAAATCTTTAGAAACCATCTCAATTAAAGCTCAGTTATTCAAAGAATAACCTTTAATTTTTGAAGTATTTTGGGATCCTTGGACAAAACTTACTTTTGAGGTCAAGCTCAACAGAAGGACAGGCTGAAAGTGATTCCTAAGTCCAGAAAACAAATATGATTTCGCTGAACAAATTGAGAATACATCTCATCCCAGCAGAGTTAAAAAGGAGGCTGTCCCCTTCTTACTGAATTACAAAAGAATGTCCTTTCTCTTTCATCTGGTCCAGCCACAGGTTATTCCAATTAAAATTTGCACAAGACACTTTGATAGCAGGATAAAACCACCATCAAAACTGTAAGTGGTTCAGTGTTCTAATGACAACCATTAGAAATGGCAATTTTTCTCTCTTAAATACTTTAGAGTGCCTAATGCTTTCTGTGCTCTGCAGAAAAAGAAATTATGTTTGAGCCTTGTTCCAAAGCCAAGGCAGATGATACAATAGTTCTTCCTTTGATTTTTTTCCATTACCACTGTATTCTGCAAAAACCTCTGCTTTAGTCATTTAACTTCCCGGGAAGGAATTGACAAACATAAAGAAAATCAGACATTGCTCACTTAATCTACTTCTACACCCTGATAGCACACCTCAGTTCAGCTTTTCCACCTGAGTGGGAAAGAAAATAGTAGTGCTATGTCTGAAATTTAGAAAAATAGTGTTAATCTCTATTTTCATTATAATATTAAAAGGGAATTTTACAGCTGCTCATTGTAGATGTGATTTATCCACCTTTATTAACTGTGTCTATTGGCAGAAGGAATAAAGGTAAGGTGCCTCAGGTGACTTGCTAGGGCTCAGGACATGGCTGGTACAGAGCACACTGCTACATGCATAGGCTGTTTGCGGGCAGGTAGAGATCCAGGCCCCACCTGTGCACAGGGAGGGACGGAGGGTACTGTGGGCTGCCCCTTGTCACCCCTGCACAGGTGACCCGTTTCTTGGTTTTGAAGGTATTGGGAGTTGCGGACGTGGTTAAGGCTGAAACACATGGTAAAATGTATGGTTTATGGTAAAGCTCCCCTTTGTCTTGCTTAAAACATTCATCTGTTAGGACTGAAGCTGTTAAGCCTTGATAACTGCACCAAAGGCTTTACTTTTGTCTTGGTTTGTTATTTCCCTCTTTCTATCACCCCATGTTACAGATACCAGAACCCAAAACAAACCAGAAGGATTCTGTACGGTACATGTTTAATAGAGAGACGGCTGAGGCTGCCTATGCAAAGGACCTACCTTAGGGGTTTTTTTTGAGAAATTGCATATCAAATTTGTATTGTGTAGTTTGTGGTTATGTTTGTCCAACTACTGTCTGTGTGCATTCTTTACTTCAAGCTCTTGATTGCTTGCCCCTCTAAGGGACATTTGCAGCATCCATGCTAGCCCCACTGATTTAAGCAAAATCAGTGCTGAATAGAGTGATTCTTAATGAACTGCTTCCAATTCTGCTGAATCACCATCTTAAGATGTGAGCCATGATGAGTGTAAACATAACAAGCAGAGAGGCTTCAAATTGGCTTTGCTATTGCCAGCATTTTCTAAACCCCACAATTCTCTGGCTTAGTGTATGCTCACTTAAATTAGAGTGATAGCATATGGTTCAAAAGCCCTCTCCAAGAAGATAGAATATAATATTCCTACCAGAGAATAGGTTGCCTGTTCTTCTCAGTATGTGATGAGAAAGCTACCTGAAGATTTTGTGATCTGTGTTTTTTCCTTACATTATAAGCACTCAGTCTCCACTATTCATCTTGTCACTTTCCTCTTTTTAATCTGCTTTTTCAGAATATGTTTTTCAAAGAAAGCAAGCAGCCACCATCTCATTAACACAGTAGTGCTTTTGATGTGATTGTTTATCTGTTGTACCCTGAAGCTTTTTTCATCCTCTCATCCTGCTTAAGATGTCAATGCAGTTTACGTTGTGATTGGGATATTATATAGCTGTGTGTCTTGTTCTGCTTGTGATTAAAGGCTATTTTCCAAGGGTTTGTGGGAAGTAAGAATTAAAACCTTTTCTACCTTACACTTTTCTCCCTTCCTACCAGAAAAAAATCTGCATACCTACTCAGCCTTTCAATGGAAAGATTGCTGGTCAGAGAAAGCTGGAAACTGTTTTTCCAGCAAAAGGTGACCCATTTATTCATTCTTTTGTGGGTGCATTGAGGGTGAGAAGGCTGTAGACATGTCCTGGGCAAAGTTGTGGGACTGGGAGTCCAAAGCACCCCTGGCTGTGCCTCTCAAGGTCACCAGGGCAGAAGCCACACCTCTGGGAGCCTTACTTCAAAAGGGAACAACAACAAAAAAGTGCTGTTTTCTGCAGCTTCACTCCCCATGATGCCTCCCTTACAGCATTAACACCCTTCCAAGGCTTTTTGCACAGGGTGATTCTTGCAGTGGGGAATAAGTCATAGCTGCTTGCAGCTTACAGTGCCAGGAACAGAGTGAAGGAATAAATATTTGCAGTGTTGTAGAAATGTTCATCCTCTTAGTGGGCTCAAGGTCCATCTGGCTTTGACCTGATGGCTGGGAATCAGTATCTGGCAGATGTAAGAGCACTCCTCAGGAGCCAGAGGTGCTCTCAGGTACCCCAATGGTTAGTCTGAAGGTGCATGGATGGTGGCAGAGCAGAGAGCTTATTTCAGAGCCACAGAAGTAGCTGATTCCCTGCTACCCCAACAGCGAGTACGTCCTTGGCGGTGGCATCTTTGACTTGCCTTGAACAACTGCCATGGCGAGGTGGTCTTGTCAGGAGAACCAGATCCCTGGGCTTTCTATGGCCAAAATGACTCCATGTAGCTCTGGGCTTTCATATTTAACATGGAATATGGCTATTGTCCTGTAGGGTAGTTGTACGGGGTCTGCTAATAGTAAAGGCTCAACTCACTGAGCTTGGGCTAGACCTCTGGTGTCAGAGTACAAAGCAGGTCATTCCCTGTGCTCCCTGTAGTCAGTGGAGAGATGCAGATGCTGGCAGAGGGTATTTCATTCTGTCTTAAGATGTGCCTGGACTAGGCATGCCGAGAGTTTTCGTCTCTGTCTTTCAATATGGACTGAAAGAGCATTGACAGCTTTGACTAGAAGATGACTAAAATGAGAGGGGTGCCAAATCCTTCAGAATTAGTCCTGCATGGGGCCTGTGGTGAGCTGGGGTACTTGTTGGCCAGCGTGCTAATCCTGAGGCTGCATTAGGGCATCCATTACTGACTGCTCTGAGATGACACAGTCATCCTGTGCAGGAAGGAGCCTTAAAATCCAGCTGAACGACTGCCTGAGGAGACATTAAGTGCACTCTAAGGCTAATGACCATGACTGGCTTTTGACAACTCATCCAGAAGTGGAAAATGGGGTGTACTTTGCACAGATATGCCCTACAGGGAAGGAGATTGGGTTTCCCAGCCTGGGCACATGCCAAAAAGGAGGTGAGGCTGTGAGGAAGGCAGGTTCATGTTCAGAGGTAAAGGGATGGGTAGCCTGTTGCGTGCAGGAAGGGAGGGCCAGAGTAGGAGCAGGCATGGGCAGGTGTCTGCCTGGATTGAATTGCTGAGAAGACCGCTGACTCTGAAGGAGTTGTGTCAGATTAGGAGACCCTCTGGCCAGAACAGGCAAGCCACGAGGAGTTCGGGTGGTCTGAGGAACTGGCTCTGTAGTCTGCAGCCGCCCACATCCTGAGAGGTAGGGCACAGAGGGGGATGCTGTCCGGAGACCCGCTGGTAGAGCCGGAATGAGACTTGGTGCAGAAGCGCTTGGCTGATCAGTATGTGGGAACCAGCAGTTTCAGTCCCCTGGGTGACATTCTGGCATCTGGCCAGACAAAGCTGTAACTGTGGTGGAAGACTGCAAATCAGACTACTTGGTGGAAACGGTGAACCCTGAGCACCTTGCTGTCACTTGATGCCTTAATCCATTTACATGGCTGTACACTGAATGTGCTAATCAGCTCACAGAAGAAGAGCTGATAAATTTTTTTTTTTAATCCAGAGCTGATAAAAAGTGTATTTTTATCTATTTATTTCTTTAATATGGATTTTATCCAGTTATAAGAAGAGTTGGCCATTATGAATCTCATAATTTATGAGGCTGCGTGCCGGTTTTGGCTGCTGTGAGTTTTGAGTCACAGCCACAGGTATTCCTCTAGCAATAAATAATACATTTTTATTTCCAGTTGCATCTAACCAAGGTTACAGAAAACTTACCTGTAGCCCAGCAAAAAGCGTTTACAACAATTGTCTCATAAGAGCAACTCTGCAACAGCAGCTGCCACAACACTGTCCTCTAGGGTCTGGTTCTCTCTTTTAGAATAATATATGATAAAGACAATCTGCAAGAAGAAAACACTGGAATCTACTGTTTAGTCAGTTACATTTCAAGGGTATGCCAAGAAAATATTGGATTGAAGCAATTAGTAATGTTCCTGCTTTCTCCATATTCCAGGAAAATTAGAAGCTATGCTCTACTTTTATGGCTATGGTTTTGTTTACTTTATTCCATCCAATGGTTTTATGGCAGGCAACCAAAAGCTGGCATTGTCTCCTAGTTGTATCAGAAAGGAGTGCTTTGCAATCCACTGTGAATAAATAGGATTTTGTTAATGACTTTTAAAATAATCACTGACCTACTGGTATTAAGCCTAAAAATTTTATGTAGAAAATAAAAGCAATAAAAGTGAATCTTTAAAACCTGTATTAAAAGCGTAATGTTGAACTTTAAACAGATGATGGTCATTGAATGATCAGCCATGACTTTCAGTCTCCTTGCTTTGTGGGAAGGAGAAGGTGGTCAGTAACAGATTAAGTTTCTCATTACTTATGAGAGCAGATTGCTCCACAACTTCAATGCAAAATGTTTGGCATTCTGACCATGGCTACTGGCTGTTGGGACAGAATTTTTGCCTGTTTTTTTTCATTTGGTTGGCTTTTACTTGGTTTTTGTTTGTTTGCTTGCTTGTTTTTAGTATTGTGAAACAATCTGGGGATACCTGGAGCTCTTCCACTATACAAGGCAGAAGTTAGCCACTGTAATACTGCAGAAAGTAAAGCATCAGTTATGTTCAGCTGGTTCTGGTCATGCTGTTATGGCCCCATGGGGGACTGGTGGAGTTTCTACATTGTTGTTTTTCTTCCCTTTTGTTCCAGTTTCTCACATTTTCACCAGCCCTAGTGTTTCTCAGGTGGTGGACAAAGGCTTATATTTAACAGAATTTGAAAAGAAGATTGATGTTCCAGACTCCTATTATGGACCACGACTCTCATTCCCCCTTACTGTTGAAGATGCCAGTGCTCTTCTTCATGCTTTCAGGAATGAACAGGTAAGTTGCAACTAGTTTGATTTCTTTTTACTTATTTTACATGTCTGTCAAACTGTAGCTCCACAATCGGTTGAATCCAATGTAAGGCTGAACTGGTGCCCAAGGAGATATTTCACCCTTCCTTTCCACCCCATTACCCTTTCCTGCCAGCCCCATGGTGAGGTGTCTTGGGAAACCGATTTGGCTGGAAGCTAACACAACAAAATCAAAAGCAGTCTGTTCTCAGCCAGACCAGTTCCCAGATTTGATTCACTACTTGGCTGCATGACCACCAGAGCCAGCACTGGGGAGGGGGCAGGGACTAGTGGGGACCTCCTCTTCTAGCATTGAGATTACAGTGATCATGAAATAGGAACCCTGAGCAGCTGCAAGGCAGGGGTTATCAGTGAGGGTGCAGGACTGGGGAAGGTGTCCTAAGCCGACCTAGAAACTAGTTGTCATCTTTTTCTGGGTTGAAAGTGCTCCTTGTGTGGTCCTCTTCCCCCCCCCCCCGCCCCGCCCCATTCCTCTTAGAGGAATTGAAGAGTGAATATAAAGCATCGCTCATGTAGCGGAACAGGGTGATCGCACAAATCTCAGGAGCTTGCTGTCTGCGGCTGCCAAGGCCCTGAGAAGGCTGTTGCTGATTCTCTCTATGTTCCTGAGCAAGCCCCTTTACTGCCCTCTTACAAGATGAGGGTGGGGCAGGGAGGCATTACATGGCACAGCTTTGTTTGAACTTGTGGTCATTTGTGTTTAACAATATACTGTATATAAAGGATTAGGGTCTATCTTGCTTTTTAACTTACTAAATAAATGGTGGTGGTGTCTGTAATTTTCTGTGGAGGCTGATCTTAAAAGTAGGAAAACATAAAGCGTATGAAAAAGCCCACCCAGACTTCACCTTACTGTCAGCTCTCTCTTCTCTTACTATGGGTGGTGTTTTATTAAGGAAATGATTATATGCAATTGGTCTTTTTTGTTTGCTTTAAAAACATGAATCTTGGAAAGTCAGTCTCATCTATCTTCTCTACCAAACTTTCTCAGAGCTGTGTTTGAACTAAAAGCCTTAAAAATCACCGACTGACAAAATTTTCATAAAAACCATTAGCAGAGAAGACCAGAAGCTTCAGTGTTGCATTGTCATACCATTTTCACAGTGAACAGGAAGGTAACTCTTACCAAGGCAACCCTTGCCAGAACTTCCCTCTCATTATTTTTGCAATTTGCTGAAATATAATTTATGGCCTTCAGGGTTTTTTTGGTTGGTTTGTGGTGGTGGTGGTGTTTTTAATTCATAGCTAGAACTACATCCTTTTTTTTTTTTTTTTCCTCTAGTTACTTTGAACAGATGACCTTATGCAATTATTGAGTGCTGTGTATCTCAGCCTCTTATCCTTTCTGTAGATGGGAAGAGTAGAAACAGTGCACAAGAAATAAAATGGGAAAATATGTAAAGCAAGTTCATTAAGGGCTCTATATCCATTCACCAGGAAGCAAGTGCAAAGCTATGAACACTCCTAATTCCCAGCACTATACCATACTGCCTGTAATCCTGTCTGGAGGTCTGTAGTATAAATAATCTTGGCAATACGTGTCTGATACTAATAAAGCAGACAGACATATTGCTACTTCTAATGAGTCTTCCTTTTCTCCCTGCATTTTTTTCTCACAGCTGCTTCATGCCCGCTATGTACTGCAGCTATTATGTGAAACTAGGAGAGTTCTCAAAGAGATGCCAAATATCACCCATCTTTCAACTTCCTACTCCAAGGAGATAACTGTCTGTGGTAAGGTTCCAGAGAAGGTAACTGCTTTGGGCTACGGGTTGATATTCCAGATCGTTAGAGAATGATACTGATATTTCCAAATGTTGCCATTACAAGAAAGGTCTCGATGCCTTTTTTTTTCTTTTTTTTTTCTTTCCCCCAGCACCCAGCATAAATTGGAACAAATAAAAAAAAAAAAAGGTTCCTGAGTCACAGTAAGCATATTTTAAGAAAGTCCCTCACCTTCTCTTTCCTTTTCTCATTAAACATTTCTGAATGAGTCAGTATTAATTCAGCTAACACTGCAGTGTAGCTTAAATATTCCTGCACTCTATCTCTAAAATGCCACCGAGCATTTTGATCACTGGCTGCAAGTCTCACTGCTTTCTCCTCTTACTGAGAAAAAGACTTTACCATCATAATTTACTCAGTAATGATTTTAATGAGGGCTTAATAGGGGTGGCAAACAAGACCTTTCATTGACAGCGCAACTATCTAGAATAAATTGAAATTATAAGAAACCCTCATTTCTAAAGGGACTCAAGAGGATGGATCAGTCTTTATACAACCAACAAATTAGTCTCACAGAAGGATGTGATGTGTCGGAAGGTAAAGAACCAAGAGCTCATTGCACATCTATTTTGTTACGCTTTTGTAAATTATGGATAAAGGCATCCTGACTTGCCACAGAACGCAGTAGCTGCAAAACAGAACATTAACTCTTGACGGCTAGCAGCGTGTGCTGTGTGTAATAGTAAAGTGGTATAAGGAAGGGTACTATGACACATGCAAAACAAATAATGTTTTTTAAGATGTGGTTATACACCTACTTTGATTGCCAGGAAAGGGTTTGTTTAAATGAGGTTTTGCATAAACAGTAATTTGTTAACCAAACCAACAAAACTTCTCTCCAAACCAAGGAAACACAGATTCGTACTTGTTCGCTACACAGTATGTTCTTACTAAGCAAAACATGTTTCTATTGCATTTGCACTGTATAAGCAGCACCTAAAGGGTTCCCTTTCCTGCCATTGAAACCAATAGCTTTTGTAACCAGAAAGATCCTCTGCAGAAGATGAAAGACCAATTTTTAAACATAATTGGTCCAAAATAATGACTTCCTTAAAATAAGGTATCAGTCTCCCCATTTTCTTTTAATTTCAAATTAATAATACAGATTAAATATGCACCTGAAATGTTTGCATCTACATTTGTGATGAAAATCTATCATAACTTGAAGGACTGCTTAGAATGACATCAGCAGGCTCATAATTAATAGAAAGTTACACAGAAAACATGTAGGCAGGGTAAAAATGTCACTTCTCATTTCCTACTCATTGGTGATGAAAGCATATTATCACAAAATAGGTTTTGAAACCGTTCTGTGGCTTTGTGGTGGTGAGTCACAGACGTGAGAAGGTTGGTTCTGTGAGCATGAAATTCAGTCATATGCAGAGGGGAGCTATGCTGCAGTGATCTTTGTGTTGGAGTGAAACCCCCCTGCCTGTTCCAAAATAAATGTCTTGGAAAGGGCCAAATCTGTCATTTCCCTGAGTGAACCTTTGGCTGTGTGACTGGTCTGATCTTCAGATCCAGCTGGAAAGACAAAAACTTTATGCAAGACAATTGTATACTCTTTCAAGTATTTAATTGCCAGATTTTACAAGCAGCTTCAGCATGTACCTTAAAATGAAGCTAATCCTGATACAAGGCAAATTACTAAGGAAAACATGGGGAAGAATTTGTTAGGACTAACTAATCCAGTTTCATAATTCCAGTTTTTTCCTCCTCTCCAAGAAAATAAAAAAGAAAATAATGTTTTTGTTTCCTGTAGGAGATTTGCATGGAAACCTGGATGATCTTTTGCTGATATTCTATAAGGTAAGTAGGTAGTCTGTGATGTAGCATTTTCACTTCATGACTTGTTAAGAACACGTATTTATGTCTGATTGATAGATTTATCACTGTTAGAACTGTACATGCGGTGTGCATGTACTACACATAGAAATCCTGGAACAATTTGAATGGTGTCTTTGTCATAGCTTTTCCTTCTCCATATCTTTCTGCTCACTGTGAAGGAGGAGATCCAGGAGATCTTTCTCTTCCTAAAAGTTGAACTGGAGCATGAGCTAAAACTTAAGAGGGTTCCTTGCAATGTCTCTAAAGTCCTGCCACTGTTTATATTCCATATTGACTAAAGTCTTCTAAAATCAGGAGCTAACTTAGTTCCTGATGTAACACTACACCATGGATAATTTTGGCCCTCCAGAAGAAATGCAAAAGCTTTCATTTAGGCCTTCCATTGATACCTGCAAAGTGTTTTTTATTATTATTTGTTTACAGAAACAAAAAAGAGTGCTATCTGTTTAAAAGCTTTTTAAGGTTTGAAAGCAATCACGTGGTCTGCACAAAATGGAAATACCTTGGGCACCCTTTACATCTCCTTGAACAGCTGATTGCTTTTTAATGTTAAAAAAGCGTAGCCCTGTTTTACTGATGTGAAAAAAATTAAGGTCCAGGCTATCTTTTCCACAATTGTATATTTAACTGAAGATGCAGGAGATTTCCTGTATTTAGTTTCACATTTATCTTTAGCATGAATCATCACCTTTCATTTAGCAGATACTCTCTTTGATTTAAGCTTTCTGGGGGAAAGGGGTTGTGTCTGATCCTTATACATTCATCTGCACTGAATGGAGGCTGAAGTGAGGTAAACCAAGGCTGAAGTGAGGTAAACCAGGTGTTTAAATGATGTAATTCTCCCCCTGCTTCCAACTTTGTTACACTTTATCTGACACTTGTTGAATTGAAACTTGGTTGTTTTGCCCAAGTGCATACATGAAGCCTGTTGAAGTATAATCAGACCTTTTTACAGAGCTTTGCTTTACTTATTAATCAATCAGTTACATTTAGCTGGTTCTTGGCTTGCAGTCTTCTAGCTGTTATTTTAATTAGACAATCTTCCTTTTTGAAACTGGAATAAGAGTATGATACAGATTGGTTTCATACACAGGACCTGAAATGGGAAAAAAAACTATTCTGAAGATATATGCTCAGATATAGTTATATTTACAACTGCAATAAGCCTGAATTTTACTCCTTTGGAGTAGACAGAAGATGATTCTTTTTCCCCTCTCTAATAGATGTTACAAAGAAAAAAAACTCTAAGCAAGGACTAATTCCTGACTTCAGTAAAATCAGAGCCTAAACTCCTACTGACTTCAGGGACTAGAGTTTACCCCCATTTGTTCTCTGTTAAGCTTCTAGGGGAGTCCTTCCACCAAACCAAATAAAATGGACAAATATTTTGTCATTTCAAAGTGGTTGAGAAAATAGAGAGCACATGACAGAGCTGCTTAGTTATTTAGAAGCAAATTAAATGACACAGTATTTTCTGTCCCCTCTGAGCAGTTTACTCAGCAGAGCAGGGAACCCAGTCAGCCTCTGGGATCCATTTTTTTCTACTTCCCTAACTCTGTTTCAGTTGGAAGGGATTTCCTCCTCTGAATTGGTATGAATCACCCATAAACTTAAACAAGAGGGTGCAATCCTAAACAGTGCCATGAGGAGTGTAGTGATCTCAGGTCTGCGCAGAGCTGTGCAGAGCTGAAATGGCTGCTGACACATTTTGGAGGTCTGCATGCAGACCAGCCACCTTGCACATGGTGCTCTGTCCAGGGAACTTTTATCACAGTGCTTTTACAAACTGCCAACAGTAAACACACAGAAGCTAGCAATCTACAGCTTATCAATGCAATGCTGGTTGTAATAGCATGTATAATTCTTAAACCTGGTTTGGGTGAGGCTAAGATAATGACTTTTTTCTCAATAGCCACTTTGTAAGGCTCGTTCAGTCCCTGCATTAATCTCCATTAAATTACAGCATTTCCTGAAATTCCTTGAAACTCTTGAATTTCAAATGATGTATTGTTAAGTTAAATTGTTAAATGGATGCTATGGATAGAAATAGCCTGAAGCTGTAGAAAACGCAAATGACAAACGGAAGTTAATTAATCACTAACCCAGCAGATACAGTAAGGATGCCCAGCAGCAAGTTGCCTTGTTCGCCTCTTTGACATGTCAGAGCCTGCAATGGCCTTTAATTTAGTTTTGTTCTTACTGTTGGTTGAAACCACAGAAAAGGAAATAAAAACTTTGCATGAGTGTGGAACAAAACTAAAATGTCACATTGAAGTTGGAAGTCCAAAACAAACTCTCATTTAAAACTAAGAGTTGTGTGTAAGCTTTTCCAAAAGAAGAATAATAGAGTCTGCAGAGTGCTTCAGTAGATCTGTCTTTTAGGACTGCAGTTATGGAGTGGCTGTGTGTATACTGACAATCTGCTGGTGATTCACATCCCTATTGGTTTTAAGGCAAAGCTTTTATTAATTCATCTTTCCAGGAGCTGCAGCTGATTCTCTTCTGTCTGTTCCATTCCTGAAATCTGTCCTTTCTTTTTTAAAACCACTACAACCCACTGCATTAGCCAAGTCTCATAAATTGCCACTCTTGTGAGCACAGAGCAACTACAGGCTTCTTCTAAGTTAACTTGGAGAGAGCTGGGAAGAGGCTATGGCAAAAACCAAGCAAGTCATATTTACAGCAGTCAGGATTGTGCCAGTGTGGGAATCGAGAGATCAGGATTCACTGCTGCATCCCTATGTAACAGCACAGGACACTGATTGGGACAAAAAAGATATCTCCTAATGGATTCAAATCAAACGTTTAATTGAGTCCCTGACCAAGTCATGCATCCTGCAATAAACCTGCTAAGGCAGTACACCAGGGAATGCCATAGGAAATGCTGGACACTGACGGCAGTAGCTGTATTCAGGAAGTGGGATGTCTTGCAATGCTGCCAAACCTGTTAAGAATGGCTTCCACAGCTGTAATGTGATTTTTATATATGTTCTATTGATAATTCTTATGCATGCCAATTGTGAAAACAGAGGTTACCTTTTTCTGGCAAGTCAAAATTGAAATAATATTTCTGATACTCATGATTGGAAATGATGAAGCTACACATAGTTGCTGCTATATTTTCTGTAAGCTGATGGCACCCGTTGATGTGTTTATAACTAATCTATTGAAACATACCATCAATTCACAATACTAGCTTTTGAAAAGTCACCATTCATAATAAAGCATTGCTCTCTATCTTCCAAAAAAAATAAGGTAAGAAATACCTGTATGTACAGCCTCTCAGGTTTGTGAGTATTCAAGTATATCTTAGCCCTGGTGGGGGACAAAGTGCAATGTGCATAAAATTGAAGTAGTGCTTTCAGGATTAAAGCAACTGGAATCAAGTTCTTCAGAGTTCTGTATTAAGATTTGATGTCTTCTGGACTATAGTCTTTCTCAGGACTTCTGGAAGCCTACACTGCAAACAATGTAACTATATGAAATCTATTTTCTTACTGTGTAAGGAAACATAAGGACCTTCAGACTTGTGTCAGAAGATAATTTTTCATGGATTTCTTGTCTTCCATTCAAAATGGAAGACTTCCATTCCCTCCTATTTGCAAGTGCATAACTTCCTAGCAGCAGTTGCATTAACAGAAAAGTGTATTTTATTACAAGACTAGTGTTTCTTTTGGTCCCTTTCAATTTAATTTAATACATAAAGGAAAGGACTAGAGATGGCATTGTAAGAACAGCTAGAGAGGTCATCTCTTCTCTGATGGCTCATACAGGTTGTCTGATACAGAGGTTTTTGTTCTAAACAGTGGAAATAAAGAAATGCTGCATTTTAGATCTCTCTTATGCAGATTTTTTGGAGATTTTCTAGCAATGTGATCTCATTTAAATGCTATTTCCTTTATTACAGTAGCATAGCAGCATCTCTAAATGTCCTTGTTTTTGTTTCCTTCTGCAGAATGGTCTGCCTTCAGAACAAAACTGTTACGTCTTTAACGGTGATTTTGTTGACAGAGGGAAAAATTCTATGGAAATACTTATAATACTGTTTGCATTTCTTCTTATCTACCCCAATGATTTACACTTGAATAGAGGAAACCATGAAGACTACATCATGAACCTGAGGTAGATTTTAGGGGCCAGGGGGCAGGGGAGGGGGCAGTGTCTGGCCTTTCATTAGAAATGTTGGAGCTTTTGAATGCTACTTTAGTCACTGGGACACTCTAAAACAGAAGTAATGTTTTATTAGCTATTCAGGTGTAGCTTTGCATCTTCAAGATGTGTGAGGAGGGCAAAGAACATCATTACACACAGACACTCGAATGGGAGTCATGTCTTCTCTCTGACCTAATCACAGTCCATTGAAGTCAGTGGGCTTGGTGCAGCTTCTGGAGTATCAAATCTGGGGAAGGGGGATGGATGGAAGGATGATATTTTAGTTAAAGCATTGGCTTTTTCCATAACATAGCAAAAGACATAATAGTATGCAATATAATGGAACCAGTCAACCAGGAGCTGATATTTCACTTAACTTTAGACTAAGTTGTCACTTCCCAAACACACGGAGCAGGTCCATTAGTTGAGAGGTGGCAGTCTGCCCCATTGCAGGAACAGCTGAGACCCTGTTTCTAATGCAGGCATTTGTACTCAGTTGTACAGCGCTGCCAAGGGAGTGAGCACAGCCAGTGTCTTGGGCTGTAGTGAAAGCGTGACTGGTAGACAAAACCATCTCACAGACGTGAGAAGTCAGTCCTAGTCCCTACAATTCTAAGCCTCCCCAGTACGTCTTTGGGTGACTGGCTGGTGGTTAACCTGTTGTACCCCTTCTGTCGCTTGTGTGCACACAGAATATATTGCAGTTTTAACACGGGCATAAACCTGGATTAGAGGCCCATGTTCAAATCTTACTAATGATCCATGTAAGAGAATCAGCTTCACATGACACTTCCTTTTTCAGCACTTAATTAAAAAAAAAAAACAAACCAAACACCAAACCATAGAGAAAGATCAGTTACTTTATCTACAAGGTAGGAAAATTCCCGCCCAAAATAGTAAAAAATATTAACTAAGTCTGTGATGGTATGGAGCACAAAGATGTGTTCCTGTGTATGGCTCTTTGCTGGGCATTTTGATTAGCAGTGCTGCACATCAGTAAATTTGAAACCTGGTGGTGTGAAAATGCCCCTTGCACCAAGGATATCTTCATCTTAAAAGAACGAGTATCAAAATCCTTATCCCTTGTGGGGGAAAAGACATGATAGATGACATTGTCTAATAAAGTTGAGTGATTTAGGACAAAAACTCTGTGGAGGTTTTTTGGGAATTTTTGCCCATCATCAGTTAGGTTCCTTTGAAATTTCTCTGCAGTATCTGAAAGGTAAAACTGCTAAGCTATTTCATTTAGATGGGGAAAAAGGCCACTTAATAATTATTGGTCTGGATTCTGTTCCTGATCTCTTGTATGTACAAGAAATCAGTTTAACTCAATTCTTCAGAAAGAGCAGAAGAAAGCATCTTTAAAACTGAGGTGAGACAGAATGGCAGGAGAAAAACAGGGCTAGAAAACTGGCAAACACTGTAGTGCAGAACATGATGCAGAAAGGGCATGCTGAAAACCAGTTCGTTATGCTGTCCTATTTTCAGATACGGCTTCACAAAAGAAGTTTCGAAGAAGTACAAGGTAAGATTCCTCCCCCTTCTCCTGTATTTTCTTTGTAGTCTTGCACGTGCAAAATGAAACTCTGTAAACAAGGAAACTTCCAAACAGTTTATTTAGGTGTAGTACAGAATGACTTTAGTAATGTAGTTGCAATTATTTTGGATTTTCAGTGGAATAACTGACAAAACAATTTTAAGCCTTTTATGCTCAGAGTTCTATAGGATGAAATAAATAACATCCATAAGGCCACTCAAGAACACAAAAAGAAGTGAACGTGAAAGAAAAACGAAATGCTGCAGAGACAATCAAATGGCCCTAAGGTAAATGTCAGAACATGTTTGTCAGTGTTGCAGTTTGGGGTGTCACCTGGATGGAACCGGTCGTACAGACTGTGGAAGACACTTCAGCAAAATCTTGAACTTAGAAGCAACAGAGTCTGCCAGAAATAGGATCTAATATAAGAGTATGTTTTACAGGACCATGGGCAACAGATTTTGTGTCTTCTGCGAGATGTCTTTAGCTGGCTTCCCCTTGCCACTATAATTGATAGCAAAGTTCTTATCCTACATGGAGGGATTTCAGACACCACAGATTTGGATTTCCTGAATGCACTTGAGAGAAATAAGGTAAGAGATCATATTCGGGGGGTGGGGGTGGTGGTGTAATTTTGTTTTGTTTAAAAAATCTAGCAGTACAAATACTAAGATCAAGTTGTTTGTACTAGGAAAGGAAACGGCTGCTGTATAAGGCACGTAAGGGAAAAAAAAGTCTTGTTTTTCTTTAAAATCAGTGTTTAGGAAGGAAGGTTTCAGTAGGTATTGGGAGCCAATTGTTTGGCTGCTGTAAAATAACATGGGCCTTTTGATTTTAAAATAGCTAAAAACACTTTAGGTGCCTCCTTCCTGCAGTGATGACGCATTAGCCAGAAAGTATGAAAAGTACTTAATTCTCAGGCATTTCCGAACACTTTAGAAATCAGTCTAGCCACATCTTTCTAGCACTGCCTTTTGTCCCGGGGCTGTGCTGCTGCTGTCTGTTGTGTGGGGGAAGCTCTCCACCTGTGAGGCACTCCCTTGGCAGCAGCGGAGCTTTGCGCATGTGGGAGAGCCTTTCCAGCAGCATCAAACTTCAAGGCCTGGCCTCGAGAAGACAGGAACTGCTGGTTTTCAGGGATTTAGAAGGCAGAAACGTTCACTTTTTTCTGAAATGGTGAGCAAACACAGCTCTATCAAATCAGTGGAAAACGGTGTGGGATTTGGTCTCAATTTGGACAACTAAATCAAGATGTCTGCTTCTGATCAGGGTGCTTAGGCTCCTTATGGAGATCCAGTGGAGATCCAGGGGATCTGGTGGAGATCCAGGTCTTATCACTGCTCAGGTGTAGGTCTCCAGTGCTGTTTGTGGAAGCACCCCGTAGCCTAGAGAGATCCCCTCTGGCCTCTGCCTGCCTCTGGAGAAAGTTGTCTTCACAGGTCTCCTCCACCAGTCTCCTTTAGGTCTGATTCATATCTGCCCATCTCATGCTAATTCACAGATAAGGCAGAGCATCCCAGATGGCACGACATACCTATGTTTAAGCAACCTTGTGTACCTTGTCATTAGTCTGTGGAATCCAGAACTATTTCTGTCATCCTCATGTTTTCTAATGCAGAAATAAATGCTTTACAGGACAGTCAGGTGTATCTCTGTTTCTTAAAGATGTGAAAAAGGGCAATGAATGCTTCTGGTCATTGGAGTCTGGGCTCTGTTGGCTGTACCACTGTACACTAAAATTGGGTGCCTAACTACAGATGTAGGTGTCTTAACTGTGAGCTGAGTTCTGCCCATGCTTTCACCAAGGCTGGGCTTGGCATGTTGCTGATGCGGTATCTGTGAAATTCAGAATTAACAGGTCAAAGTTGCTGCCACAGGAGAGCGTTGCTACTGAGACATGTGTGGGCCACAACTTGCGGTGATATCACTCAAGGCCAACTGATGTATTTTAATTGGTACAGCTGGCAACTGACAGGTCTCAAATACTGGTCAGCGCACTGGGGAATAACCCGGTGTTTTGCATTTTGTTTTGCATCAGCCCTTTCCTTTGTTAAAGAGTAGACTTTTGGGGGGTGGTGGTGTTTTGTTGTTGGGGTTTTTCTTGTTCTGGAAATGAGTTAGTATTGAGAAAATTTCAAATGAGAAGAAAAGATACTCCCTAGAGAAAAGTCTGTATTAATGGGCATTCATGGAGCCATAGCACACAGCTCTGAAAAAGCAAATGCCTATGTGTATTGGAAGAGGTTGATTTAACAATAAAAGGGTCTGCTGTAATACTCCATAATTTCACTGTTATCCTCCCAATATTCCATTTATTTTAGCCAAATTAACCTAGCAGCATGCTACTGTATCAGAATAGTAGTGAATGCAGTTCATCTTCAGTACAGTATACATGTATATTTTCAGTTTCCAGTGAAGCTGGGCACTTAAGTGTCATCCCTGAGCCCGGACCATACTTGCTCTATAGTGAGACCTTATGATTGACTGTGGCTTGGAATGAGTCTGTGTCTGGATCAGAATGTGAGAGCAGCTCTGAAGAGGCTGGTCACTGACAGACCTAAAGCAAAATTTCTGCAAGTGCCAAACACCTGCAGCTTCCACCAAACCTGTGAGTTCAGGACATGAGAGTTTAATGCTGAGTACAGGAAACAGGAGCTGATATGCCTTTCAGCTGACATGTCTGTTATCATCTTTATGTTCTGGTAACTCTTTCTTTTTTTTTTTTTTTTTTAAAAAAGTTGAAATCTTTGATGCGGCCACCGAAGTCAGTGAGAGACAGACAGGACCAACTGAAGGAGAGAATTCCCACCACCAGACCCAGTAAACACATTGCCAACCAGAATGTTGCAGGGAAAATGCAACACATCTCTTTATCGGGCTCTGCTGAGCCTTCAGGCTCAAATTTGCCTCCAGACCCCGCCCTGAAGGAATGGAAACAAGTAGGTGAAACCAAAGACAGATTGATTCTGAACCCCTGCTGCACAAAACCAGCAGGTGCTCTGCTCAGGCAGTATGTTTGAGTCTGAGGGAACTGTCTCTTGGTAAAAAACCCATCATTCTTGGGAGTATACTAGCCAGCTATTAGTTATTTGGATGCTTTTGTAGACCTGGTAATAAAGGCTTGTGATTTTTGTACCTAACAAGTACAGCTTACCCAGTGTTTTCTTAGCCGTTAGGAGGAAGGAACTGCTCAGTACGAAATGTGTTTGCGTGCCCTCATGTGGTTGGATCTGTTGGTACATACGTGGCTGTCAGTTTAAATAGGCCAGACTTTGCAATCGTTGGTGATAGTGAGCACCTTTTTTTGGCTGTGGTTTTGGCAGCTGAATGCTGATACTGTCCAAAAAACCCAGCTCCTGAGACCTACAGGCTGATTACTCAAGAGTGGGAAGTTTTTGTCCTCTGGCTGTTCATTTCCTCTTGAATATTAGAGGCAATATGGAGCTCTTGTCATACTGTAATTTAACAAATGGTGACAATGAGAAAAGCTTAATTTGCACAAAATTTAGAAGCTCAAAATTGAGTTTTATATAAGTTTATTTTTCTGAGCCTCTCTTCAGACAACTGCTTCAAGGAGCAGACAGTTTTCTTTTGCTTCTTGAGAAGCAAATCTGTCTCTGAAAATGATTTCCCAAGATACCCATCTGAGCTACAAACTAACATAATGGGCACGAGCAACCCCCCCCCCCAAAATATGACAGTCCCCCAGCTAACCAAGTGTCCACTGAGCCACGCTCACAAATGTGAAGTGGAATGTGTTAAGTGTATACCTTGTCCAGTGAGGTTTAAACAAACACATTTTGCCTAATGTTTGCTACTGATGAGAATTATTAGGTTAGGTGACTTTAAACCATGATAATTCATCCTCATGTCTGAATCCTACTAAAATGCTAATATGTAAAATCTTGTTTTGAAACATGAGCTAACTGAAGACAATAAAGCCAAAGGCAACTCTTGTCATGTTTAGAGCAGGCACTCCCAAGCTTAGTTTAGGTAAAACCACCAACCCATGTGGTTATCAGGTCTGTGCTGGGAAATAGAAAATGCCTCTCACACCTATGTGTGAAGAAGACAGCTTTTGCTCTCTTTGAAATAGCCCAGGTACCATTCCTGAGGCACCCACCTGAGTCTGGAAGCCTCGGCTGTAAAAGGAGGTACATTTCTGAAATGATATTTCATCAGAAAAAAGTTCATCCAAAATGTAGAAAACGTTTCTTAAGAAAAGTAGAACAAAATTTTCAGCCCAAAAGAATGCCCTGCTGAAAGGAAGGAAGAAAACACAAGACCTACTGTTAGCTCAGGTGTGTTTTCTCCCTGTACTGTGGGGCTTTTGCTATAGCCAGTACTTTAGACAGCCATAGCCTGTCAGTCCTCACCTACTATCAGTCCTCACTTGCTTGAGTTTGCTATTTATAGATCCTTGACATTCTCTGGAGCGATCCAAGAAGCCAGAATGGCTGTACACCAAACAAGCGTCGAGGAGGAGGTTGTTACTTTGGTCCCGATGTCACTGCCAAGCTGTTTGAAAGGTATAATCTGAAGATGCTCATCAGGTCTCATGAATTCAAGCCAGAAGGTTATGAGATCAGTCACAATGGGAAGGTAAGGTGCCTCCATGTAAAGTAGAATTCTCCTGTGAATTTCACAGGGATATCCACAGCTTTGTCTGCAAAGTTAAAAAAAATGAATGACTTCTTTAAAATGGGTTTGGGGGAATTGTGTGCTAGATAGATGCTAGAAGAAATTATGGAGTTCTGACAAAATTCTTTACAGCTTCAGGGAGTGGGCACTGGCTTATTACTCGTGTGAAAACAAATGAACATCAACAAAATCCCTGAGGAGAGTTATGTGTAAATACAGTGCAAGAGGTGCTCTAAGGCGCTAGAAGCCTTTTAACTTAATTTCTTTTCTGACCCTACTCTCTGACATGCTATCAGGAAGCCAGCAAGAATCCTGAAAACCAGGTCTATCTTAGAAAGAGGTTTCTGCTAAACAGCATGTTGTATCACACTTCCCTCTGAACTGAAATCTTCCTGTATCAGGCCAAAAATACAGGCCTGGAGCTCTGACTCAGAAAGTGCGAGCGATTTGGTGAACAACGTAGTTGTTGATCTCTGGTTTTATATGTAGACAATTTTGTAACCTGCATGTTTTGCTAAGATCAGTTTCAGAAATCAGTCTCAAGGAGAGTTGTTCTAGCCAATCCAGTTTCTTTGTTTCCTATGATCAGGTTATCACTATATTTTCTGCCTCTAACTATTACGAAGAGGGAAGCAACCGGGGAGCATACATCAAACTGAATCCTGAACTGATTCCTCGGTTTGTACAGTACCAAGTCAGCAAGTACACACGCAGGCAGAATCTTCGGGAGAGGTAAAGCTGTGTGTTGTATGCAGTGAGCGTGTACTCACTTAGCATGTGAATACCTGCCACAAATCTACAGCTTCACTGAATAATTGAATAGGCATCTATTTTCCTTGGTTTTCCTTATTTTTCTGTTTTACAATTTAAAAATTAATGCAGCAGACAAAACATGTTCTAAGTGCTCTAACTTGGTTTCCTGAGAAACTCCCAAAGGTAATTAGATGCAGTAAGCAGTTAGAACAGACCATTGTCAGGGACTCGTAAAGGGCCTGTGCCTGTCTGTCAGGTCTGCTTTAAGGCTGCAGTGTTAATCTGGACAAATCCTGTTATGAATTGAGTCCAAAAAGTTTATCATGACAGCTTTGCCATGCCTAGCACTGTGGTTAGATTTACTAAAGCAAAGCAGCTTAGAATTACCTGCATAAACTCGATTATCTCTTAAGTTCAGATTATTCTTATGGGGCTGTTTGTTTTGTTGTTTTTGTTCTTCCCTGTCCCCCACCATGTTGTCTTTTAGGATGACCCTGAACATACTACATGTTAAAGGATATAAGAATTTGATAATGAATGTTGAAAAGCATAAAATGTTAGAGGATTTCAATCCTTTAATGATCTGCTCTGCATTTTTTTTCCTCCTAGGGTGGGTACAATTGAATCATCTGCCTTAAAGTGCTTACGAGAGAAGATTTATGCTCACAGGTCTGAACTCACCAGTGCTTTTGCACAGTATGACCTCAACGGCACAGGTAACACTACTCTGTCCAGCTACCACCATGGGGAAAGCAGCTTCCATGTTTGTGTGGGGGCAGAGGGGACAAACCCCATGGAGATGGGTCCTGCCTGCCAGCGTAAGGCTGGAGGGCAGCACAGGCTGGTTGATCTTACGTTCTTCCTGAGCACAGTGGAGGAGAGCTATTAGCAAGTGCCTAGCCCCAGAAAACAACCTGAGGTGGATGAAGCTTTAAGTAGGAAGAAGAAAACAACTGAAACACATGGGCAAATAAGGGAATGGTGTTTGTTGAGCAGAGTTTGGGCAGGCAAATCCAGCTCTAGAAGCTCAAAGGTCACCACCTTCACGTAGGACCGTCTTCAGAAGATGTCAGACAGGGAACTGGGGTCTCGGGTGAGAGGGAACTGGTCTTCATCTGCGTCTGGGAGATACCTGAGGAAAGCTGACTGGCTATGCCACTAGCAGACACACACTCACCCATCAGTTGAAGGAAAGTCAGTGGTTAAACTGATACATGAACCTTTTATGTAGGATCAAGTTGTTGATGATTTCTAGCACAAATACAACTTTACCTCATGATGGCTTCTCACTTGGCTGGGTTGTCATCTGTGCCCCTAAAAGGGCAATCAATAACATGATGGTACTGCTTCTTTGGCCACTGAACAACTGTTTAACATATTTCTGTCTTACTGGGTTTTCAGCCATGTATGTCTCTCTAGTTGCAGCTCAGCTCACATCTGAAATACTCTTCATGGCATAAACTCAAAAGGTATTAAAACATGCTACATGTCATAATAGCATCACAAAGTTGTTGAGGTTGGAAGGGACCTATGGAAATGTCTAGTCCAACCCCACTGCTCTTTGTTATGAGGGTTTTTTATCCCAGGGTTAGGAGAAAATGTTTGTGTTTTGCAACTGTTCTTACAAACAGCAAGAAGCCATGCTGGTGACTGATGTGTGCTGTGTCACATACTGCTTGTAACCATGAACCGACCCCTTCTGGCAGGCAGGATTTCTGTCAATGACTGGGCTGCAGCGATGGAGTCTGTCCTACAGCTGGAACTGCCCTGGAGGATGCTGCGCTCGCAGTTAGCACAGATGACCCCAGATGGAGAAGTTGACTTCATGTCATGTTTTTATGACTTGAAAATAGGTCAACCTATAAAAGAGGTAAGGAGGAAAATGCCTCCTTGCAAATGTTGGAGGAACAGCTTTTGGTGCAACTTGAGGCACAAGACAGTGGTTTGGCCAATCAGGTAGACTTCTACAGCTGAACTGGTTGCCAAGCTTCTTTTTATAGTCACTGGAGGGAAATGAGCAGTGCTAGGGTACGAATCATCATTCCCTGCTAAGGTAGATGCTTAAAATAGGTTGCATGAATCATATGCTAGAACTGCTTCTTACTTTCCATTGACTCTCAAGGGCATTTAGATAATGTAGCTGAGGAGATGCAACAAAGCCTACCCAGAGCACTCAACCCTTACTCTTTGAGATGAGCTTTTCAAATGTGTGTCAGAGCCAATTCAGGCCCTGTAGGAGGGAGTCACATTTGTAGATGGACATTTACATGTTTTAACAGTAGCTGAGGTCTCTTCTACAGAGTCCAGTTGTTACCAAGTGGCTGCATAGTGATTTGGTACTTGGCTATCGCTGTCATTTTCTAAATGGCAGGCTCCATTCATGTATGTACAGTGAAAGCTTTGTATGGGTGCATGGCATGCAGCATCTTCCCTAGATTATCTGTACTTCCACAAATAACTACTGAAGGAGGAGGTTTGAAGGGCTCCCTTCCTCTTGTCCTGCCATCTGAAAGGGACAGGTTTTAGCTGATTATTCCTCAGGGCAAGACACTAAGTATCATTCCAGGGAACTCAAGCGTAAGGATTTTTTTTTTAAAACATTTAAGTTAAACAGGAAAAATAGATTTGGATAGTACATATTCTGTGGTTAGCCTAACGCAAACCAAGGTCTGAATAGTTTCCTTTATGTGACTTCAAAACCAGGTTCAGCCAGCTTTGGTGGAAACACTGTGCAGATACAGAAAGGATCTGGAGATCATCTTTAATGTCATTGACAAAGATCACTCAGGTAAGTCTAGGTAACTCCACTGTACCAGCTCTAAGAAGCCTATACTAGTTATCTTTCCCCACTGTGTTTCTTCCTCAAGGCTTCTAAATATAGAGGAACCAGAGGTGATGTCATTTTTCCATTTTAGTGAAGACTAATTTAAGCAGTCAAGCTGTAACCATATAAGGGGTGGTGCACAGAGCCTAACTTGAGAAAAACTTCTCATATATCCCATCTCCAGTACTGGCTTCACTCTTTTTGGGGCTTTTTCTCCCTTCCACTCTCGCTCAGTATTTACTGCTTTCTCAATTCTGCTGTTGAAAGCATTAGATCATCACCTGAAGTAAAAATGCGCTTCAGTCATGAAATCACAAAACTCACCCAAGCCATGGTAGGCAGGTAACTTTCTTGCAGTGAAGGAGCATGCATGTGTGTGTATATGCAGGAACAGGAAACAGCACTGGAAAAAGCAACCTGCTGTCTGTTTCCTTTAGGTCTGATTTCTCTTGAGGAGTTTGGCCAGACATGGAAACTCTTCGCTTCTCACCTGGGCGTTGATGTGTACGATGAATCCCTTGACAAGTTAGTCCTCAGCATAGACTACAACAAAGATGGCCACATTGACTTCAATGAATTTTTAGAGGCCTTTCACGTGGTTCATAGACTAGAGAAGAAGGCAAACTCATGAAAAGGCAGAACTTGCAGGCTGTCTTGGAAGCTCACCTTCCTGTCATTAGTCATAAGCAGTCTGGGAAACCAATTTCCAGACTCACAATAAATGGGCTGCTCGATACTGTAAGCATTGCGATCACTGTGTAAGCCTTTATTTAGTCCCTTCTGGATGGCATATAACCTGCTAGTAAAGAGCCAGAAGAGATGAAAACCCACTCCTTGTAGTATTACTGTTTGTCACTGCCACATCAGTACTTTACAATTTATCCTCCCCCTTGGTGGCATCTCCCCCATCCATCTAATCTGTGAACACTGCCAAGGCTGCACCTACAACCCCACAGGAAGAGAAACTTTGGAATGTTCCTTTCAGCAGGCCCTAGTGACAGCTGAGAAGTAGTGCTGATGGTGGCAAGGAACATATCAGACCCTCCCTGGCAATACAACAGGCATGACAGGCCTGCTGTGGACTATCCAATCCAGGAGAGGAAAATAGGGAAGAAGAACCATCTAGTAAAGAAAGAGAGGTAGTTCTGCATTTAATCTTCCTCTTCACATGATGCAGTGGAAATAAAACATTCCAGGTCACTGTCCTCCTCAAAGTTTACAGACACAACTTAAAGGATCTTAGTTGAAAGGCATTTATGCTTGCATTAGATTTCCTCTTGCCATTGCTTACTTTTCCCTACATCTGTTGGGGCTTGGAGCTAAGAAAGTAATAACTAACTCATCACCTTAATGAAGGCTAATTCCATAGCATGTTAATGTAACATATGATAGATCACAAAATAAAGCTTTAGCTTTCACAGTAATGTCTTTTTGCCTGTATTTTGGTATCCTATACCTATGAGAGTACAACACACCTTTCCTGGAGATGAACTGGATTTCTTTAAATCAAAGAGATGAGTAAGAACACAGAAGTAAATAGATTTTGATACTACTGAACCTAACTATTCTTGCATATAGTTAAGCATAAATTCTTTAGCAAGTAAACAGAAATTCTGAAATTGAGGTTTTGGAACACCATGCCCCTGGCCTCCTCCCAGCTGCAAGCCAACATTCCCATTCCTGCAAGTACCACCCCATCTGCTCCTGTGGGGGAGAGCAGGGAGCTCTGGACCTAATTCTCTTGCATGTTACACTCTGAAAGCAACACACTGCTGCAAAGTGAAGTGCAGACAGGTCAGGAGCTTTTTGAGACAGTACTACCTCATTCAGCCTTAGTAAATACAATGGGCATAAAGTGCTTTTTGGGTACAAAAACGCTTGCAGCCTAGCCTGTCTTCAAATTTTAGTAAGAAAAGATAAACTAAGTAAAGTAACTAGGTTTTATTTAATAATGGTGTTGAAAGCAGAAAAAAAAAGCATCCTTCCCAGTTTATCATGACAGAATGTAACAGCAGCCCAAGCTTATGGTACTGCTGTCTGTCTGAAATCTTATTTTCTATGATTAAATACAAAACACTTTTCCAGAAGTATTTTGTAGCTTGACACATGAATGAATATGCACACACTTAGCTCTAGTGCCTAGGAGAGGGGGGGGAAGAAAAATCTTTAACAGTACAAACAAAATTTACAGTAAAATATTAATGGCATTGGTAATATTGAATGTGTATTTTTAGCATGGATTTAT
This sequence comes from Harpia harpyja, assembly GCF_026419915.1. Taxonomy (NCBI): domain Eukaryota; kingdom Metazoa; phylum Chordata; class Aves; order Accipitriformes; family Accipitridae; genus Harpia; species Harpia harpyja. The sequence continues at coordinate 521,413 of NC_068947.1, forward strand.
TCTGATCTATGCACTGTGAGGCTCAGTCCCACCTTATTCCAGTGACAAAAAGGCTCCACCGAAGAAGGACAAACACCACTGCGTGTGGTGGTATCTCGCTTCCCACCGCTCGTTTCCTTGCTGTGGGTGTGAAGCGATGAGGTGGAAGGGGACAGCACAGCCCTTTGGAGTCCTCGCTAGGGTGTGCGACAAGACGGGGGAGCTTGGGAACATGGCTGACAGCCTCCAGCTTAGGCATCCTCCTCCAATGACATGCTCCTGAAGCTACCCAAACATGACCTAGAAGGACACTCACCTTAAGGGATCACTTCATGAGAGGGGATGTAAAGGTAAGGCCGTGGCGCCGTGCTTCATGCGGCAGGCAGCGAGATGAGGCTTTCGGGGACGCAGTACTGAAGTATGAGATGAGCCGAGTCATCGAGCTGAAGAAGAAAAAGCCTGCCCTGTCAGCTGCTAGCAGCACACAAGAACCCCCTAACAGAAGGAGGGGGTGGCAGGAGGAGTAACTGTGAAACATCTAATGGCAGGAATAAAAGCCACTCCAGACAAAAACTGGGAGTGGGAGAGAGCCCGGCTACTTGTACTTAAAACCAAACCGTTCGAGCTGAAGCTCTTCTTCCATAACCCCCCACCCCCAATCTTTTTTTCTTAATCCCACAATGTTATGCAGCAGCTACTTAACATTACAGCTGTGAGCAGTCCTTTGAGCAGGGACCACATCAGTCTGCAGCTGAGTGCCCAAACTCTTGCCCTACAGTACAGAAGCCACAGCTGGAGGCATCACTCTTTCTCCAACTGTCCGGGCAGCTCTGCCCCTGCCTCCGGACTGTGCCAGAAAGTGCCCAGTGTTGGACCCGGACCTACCCAGGCTCCCACTTCACTCAAGCCCCTGGCTGCCGTCGGAGGGGTGACCCAGTCCCGCAGAGCCCCGTGCCCCAGGGGTGCAGCCCAGGTGTTTCACTACCCACCACAGAATGCGACTGCCCCTTTTTAGGACTCCTAAGGCCTGCGCTGCTCCCCTTCGCCTCGCAGGAACAAGTGGGGCTCTTTCCCTGAGGAAGGAGACTACAATTAGCAGGAGAGAAGCCAGACAAACTTTGTACCCCAACCATCAGGTTTTCACATTTACCTGCAGGAACAGCAGCCGGGGGAGATCGATGCTGCTTTTGATCTGCCTAGTTTGACAAACTCATGTCCTTTGCACAGCTGCAGGGAGAAGGCAACAGCCATGAGGCAGCAAGGAGGGAGGGCGCTGGCCCGGAGGAGCTGGGTTGGGGCCAGCATGCTCCACATGCTCTGAGCTGGACACAGCTCATTCTTCTGGCCAGCCCCCCACCAGCCCCGTTTCTGGTTGCAGGCATGCCTGGCTGCTCCCCAGAGCTGTGTAGGTGCTTCTGTCCCCACCACGGCAAACTGCTTAGGGCAGCAGTGCCCATGAGACTGGAAAGCCCAGATCTCAGGTGGGTCTATTTTAATTCATTAATGCCCTTGTGTCTGAGGCACAGATGTGTCTGTCTGCTTTGCCTTCTTTCCATAAATGAGTTTCCAGGGACTTGAAGTCAGCCCTGTCATCCTCTGCTGGCTCCCCTGGGAAGCCTGACAGGCAAGTCCAGCCTCTGCCAATTAGCTCAGCCCCATACAAGCTGCAAAGAAGTCATCACGTATTTTCACCAGGAGCACACCCTCACCACCGCCAGCACTAGCTCTGCTTTGCACACAGACAGAGGCGGATCCTCAGCAAAGCAGGGCATCTATATAAAACCTTAGCTGCTTAATTAGGTTTGCACTAAAATGTGACTCTCCAGTTGGAGCAGTTCTTCAGTCTGAGTAGTAATGCAGCAGCAAGTTGCAGCTCTGCCCAGCCTGGGGGCAACACAAGTTTCCCTTCCATTGCCCTTGTGTTTCAGAATCCCAACCCTCACCACCAGCTACCTCAACTCTTCAAACTGCCACATAAATGCTTTCCAAGTGCCTGCACTCCATGTGATAACTGATCATGATGATCATAAACATACCAAAACCTAGGTCATACTATGAATTCCAAATTAAAGATACCAATGATACTCCCATTACAAAAAAAAAAGTGTCAAGGGTTGTCCAGGTATGTTTGGCCATAGGCTCGATTGTTTTAGACTTCAATGCAGCTGCATGTAAAACCAACCACACCACCCTTCTTGTTTCTGAAAACAAGATCACACTGTAGGTAAAAAAAAAAAAAAAAATAAATAAAGAGCCTGAAGGAAAAATCATCTTGCATCTCTCACAATCCAGGATTCAACAAGAAAAGCAAAGATAACTGCTACTACTGACTTCATATGATACTGGATAGAACAAGAAACCATCGCACAGGCTCTCGTGTGCTCACACTCTGCACTGTCACATCTGTCAGCTTAAACTAAGCAAAGAATTTTGCTTTCATTTACTGGGTAACAAGCTAAATGATCTCTCACAATACATACAAAAAGGAAAAAAACAAACCCCTATAATGAAGGCAAACCCCTACAAAACAGGCACCACGCCAATAAGTAACTTCCACATCCAAGTGCTAATTGTACCTGAACCATACCTTTTTACTAGCCCCTCAACAGGCCCACAGTTTTCATGGTGGTTAATACAGTACGTGCCTCTCTCAGAGCATCCAGCCCAAGGGTCCCCAGACTCTCCTGGTGTCTGCAAAAACATGAAATCACCTCCTACAGCCTCCCACACCTTTGCTCTCTTGAGCCAGTGTCCAGATGTTGTTACAGCAGCAGCGACTCTGTGGAGGGACAGCAGGAGGGGTGGCACGGCCATCAGGAGCTTAGCCTCCCCAGAATCATGGGTGTTGGCGACTGGCAAGCAAGACAGGGGTTTACTTCCCTCCTTACATCAAGCTATTTCAGGTATCTGTATAAAACTGGAACCAAAAACCTTGTTCTCAAAAGCACCACATACTATTACTACAAAAAAAACAAAACAAGTTTTCAAATCCTGTAAAAACAGCATAGTTATGAAGAAGCGGAGGGGGGTCTCACAGAAACATCAATCAGGCTTATTTGCACAGAAAATACTTACTTCTTACAGGCCATGTCTGCTCTTTTCCCCTCTACCTGGCAAGACATAATTGCTCTGATCCCCTCTGCTCGCAGGGCAGCAGTGCCGGCACACCCCCACGCTGCTGAGGGACCCTGTGGCCACGGAGAGGGTAAAGCTACAGCCACTTTGATAAGCTGCCAGCCAGATGCGTGCTGGCTGTTGGCAAAACCAGCAGCACCAGCGCAAAGAAAACCACAGCTGACACCTGGGGTAAAGCAGGGTTTTCCCTTCCAGAGATAGCCTACCTCTATTTTCAGTTTAAATGGCTACCCAGCCATTTCCCTGCAGGACACACCTATTCTCCTTCCAGCAGCTGGGAGCAGCTACAGAAACTGGTTTCCAGTGGAAAGATTCAAGGTGCAGGCACTAAGCTGGGAGCTGTCTGAAGGGAGACTTCCAGGCAGCCCATTCCTAACTACATGTGACAAATGTGACTTCAAATAAAAAAAAAAAAAAAAAGAAAAGAAAAAAAAAGAAAAAAGGAAAAGGAAAAAAAAAAAATTAAAGAAAAACATCAAAGCCTTCCATAAACTCACACGGTGCTGGAAGGGTGACAATTACACAGTACTTAACTCTGAGGCTATTTGCAAGGGAAAGGATCGGAAGACTTGGAAAGGGTGCTCCGGTGGAAGAGGTTGATCTTGCTCCATTCAGAGGAAAGGATTACAGGCATAAAACTGTCTATCACCCTAAGGAAGCTGGAGTCTTGAGATTTTGCCTCAAAAGCCCTGGGGAGGCAGGGAAGGAAGCTATTTTGTTCAGATTAAAGACAGATGCAGCTTCCTGAGAGAGGCTATCCTCTCAAATTAGTGGATATTGTATGACATTTGTCTCTAGTGGCATTAGCCCTGCACTGACTAGGTGCGAATGAGATGAGAATCAGGATAAACATGTATGAGAAATATCACCTGGTTATTGCAAGTTATTCCTATTCCTCTAATTTACATTTCCCTGGATGTCTCACACTGTGCATTAGTGATTCACAATGATGTACGTTTACACACAGCAGGAGAAAAATTAATGAATTCCATCACTTCCCTTATTTGGGAGACTTTATGTCTGAGATACAGCTCCCTTGTTTTATTATGCCTTTTGATCTCCAGAGAGTAATCTGTTTTCCCCTTGGCAGAACTGTATAATTCTTGCTAATTTAATATGAATTACATTTACACACTTTGCGCAGAATAAGCCTCATTATTTGTTATTGCTCACACAGTCTTAAAACCAAGCCAAATTCCACCTACCTGCGCCCCACATGCACATAGCATGATGACTACTGTAAAATGCTGAGGTAGTGCACGGCACACATACATGCAGCAACTAAACAAGAGGTTCGTGACAGGGAAATCAGGAGAAAGAGCTTCTGAGCCTTCCTTCCCGCATGAGGCATCGCTTATTGCATCGCACAGCCTGTGCTAGGCAGGAAATCATGTAAATAAATAATTATGGCTTTTGTTAGGTACGTCATGGTGCCATAGGCCCCACTTGGAGCACTGTCATAAAAAAAGTGGCAAATTCCTGTGGCTACGTCTTTCTCCAAGATACTACCAGTAGCTCCGAATGATTTCTGAAAAGACACAAAGAAAGAAATAGGGAAAGTTAGGTGTGCATGCTTATTTATTGGAAAAACCCCGCCACATTATGCTTTTGCATTTGTGCTGAATACTGAAGCCAATTCTCCTTTCCCTCATGAAAGCCTTAATCAGGATTATCATAGGACCCACATGACTTAGTTGGATCAGTGTAAGTAAATGAGGAACATATGACTTCACAGATTTTTGTCCTTTGAGGCGGGGGGGTGGGATTACTCAAATATTGGTAATTCTAATGCCTTGGTAAAGCAAAACTTCACTTCAGTCTACCCACTTACTTCAGAGCTTGTTAGCCACTACAATTTTATTCCCTTTAGATCTCCAGCAATTCTTAAATTAGTTTTCCAAATATATTTCCAGAAGATACTTAAGTGATTTGGTCTGTCTTTGTAGGGGAAAGAATAAGGGTAAGATCAAGATCATCACACATATTAAAAAAGGAGCAGGGCACAATTTTCAAGTGTGGAAGCTTCCCACCACTGCCCTTTGAACTCACCAGCTCCTGCAGAAACAGGTCATTGGCCATGTGCACGATTCGATCCACGTGGATGATGCCCCCGATGCTGTTCACCTCGATGTCAGAGAGGAATGTGAGAACGAGAATAGCTTCCACCAAGAGCTGCCTGTACTCAGGCTGGGGTACGTGGTTCAGCACCGACTCCACATGCACAGCAAACTTGATTTCGCACGGGGTCATCTGGCATGTTTGAGTGGAAATGGAGACAAAAACTGACACATCCAAAAGACTAGTTCCCCACATCCTGCAAGCACTTAAACATATGCTCCTCTCTGCACGTGGGGGTAGACTGACTGAAGTGAACAAAATGCTTGTGCGGCTTTAGCACTTACAGAAACTTTCTGTGTCGCTAGGCCCTGATCCTGCAAACAGTTACGCAACTTCCAGAAGACTGCTCCAGCCCTGCAACCCATCACACACACATTTTGGTTACCTACGGGACTGCTGATGCTTAGCTGACAAATTAACTCTTTGCTTCTCATGCTGCGGTCTCACACACTCTGCCTTGTAAGTATCTTTCTGGCATCGCAGGTTAGTTGCAAAGCCAAAATTACTGTCAAGTTTTAAAAATAACCACCTGCTTAGAGTGAATGCTTTTCCACACAGGAGATATAGCTATCTTGTTTGTAGAGCAGCCTAATTTGCACTGGCATAGTTCTGTGGATGTTATGTGAAAGGCTGCTTCCTTGGGAGGTTTGCGCTTACTTCGTTTGAGTCCTTTTAACAGCAAAATTAGACACTGTCTAGGTCTGACATGCTAGAAATATAAGCCTGTTTATCTACACAATAGGAATAAATAAAGCTTTCCATTCTGAAAAAAAAAAAAAGGTTTAAATTTGGCAGAAGATTCCAGCTCCTCTCTTCAGCTGTTGCCACCATCCCTCAGGAGAGAAGGAAGCCAGAGACAAATCTAAGGGCACCAGACAGGAAAACAGTCTCAGGCACATAAGCAACTCTCTTGTGCTGATGGATTACTGTTCATGAGAGTTTGTTTTATAAATGTGAATTCAAAACTTGCCAGAGCGCCTAAAGACAGAGTGGCAATCCAGCTAAGGAAAAAAAATTTAAGGAAAAGTTATGGATTTAAAGAGTCAAAGCTTTGGTTAGAAACAATCATCCTTAATTGGTATTTACTTTTGAGACTGTGATGCCAAAATACACTGGCTGCTGTTGCAGCATACTAAAAAAAATAAGTAGCAACCAACACGTCTGCTTTATTCCAACAAGGCTGTACTTTCTTCTCACCCTGCCCGAAGGACTGCCATCAACCACCCTCTATCAAGCGCTGCTCCGTGGGCACGTGGGGTCAGTGAAGGCGTGCAGAGGGCGAGCTCGGCAAAGGGGAAAACCTGCCACAAACCCGCGCCCAGGCCTGCCTGGCAGGAACTCATCCGCACAGCCCCGGGGAAGCTGGCGGAGGTGCTGGGGGAAGGTCCAGATCTTCTACCCTTCTTAAAACCAAGGATCTGCAACAGCAGCCCCGCTGCATCGTACAGTGTCAAACCAAACATTCAGTCATGGGGCTAGAAAATTGTTGGGATTTTACTGTACCTCTCTGGTGGTTGAAGAAGGAAGGACATACCCATCAATGGACAGACCATGGCACTGAAACAACAACATTTTGACAATAAACAGAAATTACAATTCTTGCAAGTAAATCTGAGGGTTCACTGTTCTAAGCCAATATGTAACAACTTTCAGTTAAAAAAAACCAAACGAACACAACCCCCCCCCCCCCCAAACAAAACCAACAAAACCTGTTGAAAATATTACTTCACCTTTGCTGAAGAAGTTATTATATAACCTGGCAAATGTTAGAAATAGCCTGACATGACATGTAGAGAGCGCGCTGTGTTTCAGTCCAGCTACGGAAGGTGAGGAAAGTACTTAGAAAGCCACTACAGCAAGAGGCACACAAAGGAGGAAAACAAATCAATGAGCACATTCTGTGGGAAAGGATGTAGAAATAACAGATAATGCAAAAGTACAACAGACCACAGACCTTTATTTTTCATTTTTGCTAAAACAACATTTAGTTAAGTGTTTCAGATCCAGGGCATGGCAACTCAAGGATGTCAACATGTTGCGGTGCTTGGACATGGGCCACCAGCAGTGGGGGAGAGGTAGTGTTACAAATACCAAGTGGTATACAAGAAAAGAGTGACAAAACCTAAATGGTAAGAAGGGAGGCTAAGGAATGACACATCTAGGTACCTGAGGTACAAAAATGCACCAAGAAGAAGAGAGAGATTTTACAAGTAGTCCAAGAGAGTTTAAGAATGAAATATTGAAGACAACTTAAATAAGCACAATTGATTTTAACTGCCAGAAAAACCATTCAAATACTCTCAGCTATTACGTTAGGTCAGGACAGAAGTGACACTCACTCTACTGAAATCCCATTAGTAAATAGCCACAAGGTCACTTATGACTCGTCTTGGCTGACATCAACACTAACAGCTTCAGTGTAAGTGATTTTAGAAGGACAACCAAAATCAACCTAAGCTGGTGATGCACATTTTTCCCAACTGTGTAGGCACGAACAACTCAGTGCTGCAAGGTGCTGAATGCTGGCTTTCATCCAGCAAAGCAGAAGAACAGGTGCATAATCACTTTGAAATGAGTAAAAATTCATAATTCCCCTCTCCTCCTTCCTGGAGAGCTGCTTCAACACATTTCCATACCCCTGATCTCCAAGGTGCTAGCAAGGACTTACTTTTCACTTAAAAACAGACCAAAAAAATGTTAAGAATGCCATAAAGCTCAGAAGAGCCAGCATTTGAAGACATTTTGGAAGAGTCAGTGCAGTTTCCCACTTCATTCCTCACAGCCCTTCTGAACTGGAGTACATGAACTGCCCTGCCTCACAGTGCCCCGCAGCAGCACTGACCACAACCTGCATTAGGCCATGGGCGATACAGAATGGACAGTGATGGAACAGAGTTGTTCAGCCGAAATTCAGCGCCGATGGTTTCAGAGAAATACACTTTCAAACAAACACGTGAACTTGTATTAATGGAGCCCTTTTATGTTCACGAGACACGCTCCTACTAATGACTCTAGTTTCCACCAGTCTTCCAGATGAAGACAACTTCAACTCCCAGTGACACACCACCACTGGACCACCACCTCCCCAAGTTACCGTACAGCTTTCTTGCTTCCTGCCCTCCAGAGCCGTCAACTTACCTTCTGAAGGATTTTCCACACTTTCTCATAGAAGCCAACAGGAACTCTGTTAATAGCACCATCAAGCCTCCTTCTGCGCAGCCACTGCCCTTTTCGGTCACCCCAGCTGGTGTCTCCACTGGAGCCAGTCGGAGAAGTACTAGTGGGAGACGATGGAGTACTGCCCTTCTGTAAGAAACATTAAAGCCTTGGTTAGTTGCTTTCTACCACCCCAAGCGCTACTCCTGGTGAATACATCGTTCTGTTACAATGCTACCTCAGAACCAGCGGAAAAATACAGGCCATGATGTCATACAAGATGATGGAGCAGGATTGATCCCTTTCTCTCCACCTTCACTTCTCCAGTACAATCATTTCTCAACAAAACAGGCAAGCAGTTCAACAGGGCGTAACCAAGTAAACTTCACCGCTCAGTTCAACACAAGGCTTGACTATTTTAACAAGCATGAGTTGGCTGTGAGGCCAGTGTCACTGGTGTGCAAGATGGTGGGATTTGCAGGTAGGTCTGGGCTCAGCGTCGTAAGAGAGCCAAATGGCCCATGACTCCAGCAAGAGAGGTCCTCCATGCAAAAAGCTCCATTAAAGTAAGTAGATTAAAAATTGACTTCACGTGGTCATGTAATCATCGTGCCTGCCTCTCTGTAAGTATCAGTCGTCTTTCCTTTATTGTCACTACTGCTCTATTATTTTATTCTACCAGACCTGGAGGCTAAATTAGGCAGCAAATAATCTTCAAATTTGTGGCACTACCACCAAATTCTCATTTCCATTTCCATGCATGCAGCCTGCCTACTGTTTGCACTCCCAGAGATCATGTGCTGTTCTGTTTTCTTGTTCCTTTTTGCACACCTATTACATTCAACCCAGAAAGGACTACACTGACAGCCCCATCTCAAATCCCATCATCTCTGAATAAGAAACCGCCTGAGCAAATACTGGGGAAGGAGGAAAATAAGACCAAAACTTGTACATTTGCAAAGGGTAGGCTCACTGATTCTACATAACCGAGCTCTGCAAAAAGACCAGCAAACGAAAACAGTCCATTTCCACTCCTACTGGTATCAGTGAGGCATAGGTGGTGTTCCCTTGATGTTTTGATGCTTGCTATTCCTTTCCACTGCACGCTGACCAAGACAGACAGAACTTCCTCCGTCCTGCTGAGCAGAGCTAGGGGATGCAGGAGGTCAGCAGGAAGGTCAGTGCCAAAGTAGAGAAATCCATCTGCATACGATAATTAATCTGGCTACTCAGGTGGTTCAGAGAAGCAAAGATCTCATTGAATAATTCTGTGCACTTGACTCAAACCCACAATTGAGGCCTGCCTTTCTGCACTGGTATGTGGGAGGAGGGAGGCAACAGCAAACTGGCAGTTGTCAGGCCAGGCCACAGGGCTCGTGGTGCTCTGCAGTTGTGTATTTAGGACACCTGGGAGGTGTGCCATCCCAGCAAGCCTGCAGATGTGCAAAACCATGAATCACAACCGCCAGTTCAAAGTGCATGTGTAGCTGCAAACTTTCCATGTCTTCATGACAGATTTGGAGCCTCAGACTTACTTTAAATTGTTGAGGTTTCTGCTGGTAAAATATTTAAACAATTATCTTCCTCCTTAACAGCAAGAGCTTAAGGAGAGCTACAGTTCTCTGCCTTGAAAGAAGGTGACTGCTTGAGGAGAGACCCATGACCATAAAGTCCCTGTCTCAGCAACCTGAAGCTATTCTGAGTTCATGACTATCCAGGGACTGCCAGCGTTTATCGATGCTACATTATTTTTAAATACTGATGACACCTGAAACATAATCCACCATCATGTAGCTAAATCTGCTATAGTGCTTTATCTACAACTACTTAAGCTTCAGAAGAACTAAGTGGATCTAAATGCAAGACTCAGCTTCTATTAAAAGATTACTAATCAGAATTGGTTGCCAATGAAGATGAGTAAGACAAAGAGGTAGGGTTTGAAACAAGTTTTTACGCAGAAGTCACAGGAGGTGTCTAGAGCTAAGACCCGCATGCGCACACACACACACACACAGGGTGAAGAGCAGGTGCAGGGCTGCAGACGGTGTTTTACCATGAAAGTGAACATGCTGCTGGACATGGAGTGGCCCTCATGAAAGAACTACAAAAGAAAAACAGACACCAACACGTCAGACAGACAGCCATGACAGAACAGGGTGCAAACACAGTTAAGTAACTTGTCCATGCAACGGCGAGAAACATGGAATAAGCTCAGGTACTCAGGGGAAAACTGCAACAGCCCCTGGCCTCTTGCAGTGCTGCACTTCAGCTGACCTGGGGGCAGCTGCTGCCAATTCCCAGGGTCAGCACAAGGCAGACCCCACCATGCCAGGAGCCTGTTTGGCAGCCACAAGCTGCTCACGCCATCCACTAAGCTCCAAGCATCGCCAACACAAACCGCCACAGTTTAAAATGCATGCAAAAGCTTCCCCGTGACTCAGGGCTGCGAAAAGCCCCAAGCTCCCCACTTCCATTCCCCATTCGTTGCAACGTCAGCAGCTTCTCTTTGCACAAGGTGGTCATCTTGCTGCAAAGTCTGTGGGCTACCAACTGGGTGGGCAGTGCTAAACAAACAGCTGCAAGGCAAATTTTTTGCTGAAATGTGGGTGGAGCACCTCAGACTTACAGCACTTTTCTCTAACTGTCCACCCCAAGCCACGCCTCCTAATTAAGTGTTCATGGTTCAGACCAGGCAAAGGCTTGATGTTCAGACTCAAGAAACGACATCAGCAAATGAGCGCTGCAGTTGCTCAACAGCTGAACACTGGTGCAAAGAGATGTTAGTACAAATACTTGAAATGTTCCTTGTAACACAAAGTTGATCCCTGCCCCAAATGACATTGAATTAGTATCTAGTGAATTGTTCAGAGAATGCAGTGAGATGCGGCAGGAAGCAGCATGAATGGCAAGGTGGAGGGAACAAAAATAAAACCAGCCAAGTCCTCCTCTGTGCAAAATACCCAGTTTCCATCTAATGCAAAAGCAACACAGGAAATACATTTCCAACCTCAACAAAGGTCCAAGTGTTTCAGCTCAGGCCCACCTCTGTACTTAAAATAACGCTGCCACCTAGTGCCTAGTCCCTCTCCCTTCCTGGAAGGGTCCTGAAGCCAGCTGAACCCCAAAGTCGCGTCAGGGCAGTGGAAAGCAGCTAGCAGCACCTTCAGAGCCACAGCCGCACCACGAGGCTCGGCCAGGACGATGCTTTGGCAGTGGCATGGCTCAAACACAGCAAGCAGGTCTCGTGAGACGGACACCGCGCGTTTCGCAGGTGCCTTTGCTTCCCTGCCTGATCATGTCCTATGAAGAATCATTAACTGATCCTTACTGTCACCTTCAAATGCTCCACGTCAAGACCACGCAGAAACGCCACTCCTTTCTGAAGGCTTACTGAGCAAATCTGTCTCACACAATCAAAGGAAAACTTCAAATGCTTCCTTAGAAACTTACAGAAATGGCCTCAGATTAAATGAAACACATTTGCTTGTTAAGAAGGTCTTTAAAAAACAGGTTTCTAATATAGAATCATAACATGGTTTGCGTTGGAAGGGACCTTTAAAGATCATCTAGTCTGTGCCATGGGCAGGGACACCTTCCACTAGACTGGGTTGCTCAAAGCCCCATCCAACATGGCCTTGAACACTGCCAGGGAAGGGGCATCCACAACTTCTTTGGGTAACTTGTTCCAGTGGCTCACCATCCACATTGTAAAAAATTTCTTCCTCATGTCTAACCTAAACCCACCCTCTTTCAGTTGAAAACCATTGCCCCTTGTCCTGTCACTACAGGCCTTGGTAAAAAGCACCTCTACATCTTTCTTGTAAGACCCTTTATATATTGAAAGGCTCCAATAAGGTCTCCCTGGAGCCTTCTCTTCTCCAGGCTGAATAACCCAGCCTGAAAAATATAGAACCATCCTTATAAATGTATTTTATTTGACTACTACCTTCCTATTTATCTAGAGCAAAAGAAAATTACTAATCATGACACAAAATAGAGAAACCAAAACCATAACAAAACCATCAGTCACATTCATTCAGAATATATTGGTTGTTTTCTGTGATATCTCTCCACATACCCAGTTACTGTGTAATTTAAAGTACTTTGAACTTACATACATACATATATATATATTCATATTCTAGCAGCAATCATCCTCCATTCCTGAAGAAACAAAACAGGAAGAAAACAAACCAAGATTTCTTTTCCAAGTGTACCTTTTCCAAAAGGCATGTGGACCACTTCAGCAATTTGGGCAGAGTACAAGAATGAACAGTTTGCATGAAAGCTTCACTTTGTACATCTGACTTCTCCTTAGCTAAAGATGATAAAAGAGCTGTTTTAAAGTTGATGCCATGAACGCATTAGAGTTTGTTCCAAGTTCTTCTATATTCAGCATGTGAAACAAGAATAAAAAAGGAAACACATTTTTGGAGGAAACATTCCCCTTCCTACCTTCTATTTAGTGACCAGCTTTAAATCAAAGGATCTTTGGAAACTTCTGTCATTTACCAAGAATAAAACCTAACATACCACAGTTCCAGAACAGCTGGATTTTCTGATGAGCATTGACAGAAAACCCTCACCTGCTTCATCTCACTCTTCAATTTAGTAATACCACTTCTTTCGGTTTTCGTTGCTCCAGAATGCCCCATTTCATGAATAGAAATCGCAGGGCTAGATGAAGAGGAATCTACAGGTCGCACTAAAGGAAGCAAATGAACATTTTTTAAATTCTAGGGGTAGAAAAACAGGCAAAATTGTATCTAGAAGTTGAAGATAGACACATATCCTCTCAGAATTGTACAATGCTCTTGGTGACAGCATCCTTTCAAATCACATCAATAGTTCAAGCCTGACTGCATCAAGTAAGGGGCCTAGATCCGTACTTGGATATCGGGGCCTGATTTTCCAACACACTGAGCAATCATAGCTTTAAAAGAGGTCAGAGTTGCCACGAGTCTGTGAGGGCCTAAGAATAAACACAGGAGACAGCTGACGTGCCAGTTGGGAATATCTGGGCATCACAGACATGCTCCTTGAAGGCAGGTTAGATATGACCTTTTTATGATTTTCATTCTGGTCACATAAACTTTCTTCATTTTAAAAGTTTGCCTTCATATCACTGAAAACTTGATACAATCTTATTTCAACGCAGGACAGCTTCCATTATATTTGTTTTGTTTATTCCACAGCAGACATACACGTGTACTGGCCACCCATGATTAATACATCACCTATAACTCTATTTTACATGCTGAGAGAGTAGATTCTTACTTACAAGACAATCTAACTTTGTATTTGTAATTCTCACTTAACATATAGAAGTACCCAAGTGGACAACTTACAGCTTCTTTCCACTCCAAACTCTTTTCCACTGAGAATATGGTGTAGGAGATTTTTCATATCAAAGGGGCTTAGATTCATCAAACTCTCCGAAGCTTCTTCACCTAGTTAAAAAAAAAAAAAGAAAAAAAAAAGAAAAAAAAAAAGACAAACATCACTATAGGTGGCTTTATAGCTTTATTCCTAAGCAAGCTGTTGATGAATGAAGTTCAGTCACATTTACCTTTGTGGCTGATGCTTCCTTTAAAAAAAATACGTAGAGTCACATTTCAAAGAAAATACATTTCAGGACTAAACAACAAACACTGCATGGAAATAACACTACTTGCATTAGTGAATATTATGCTGCAGCTTGTGCAAAATCTCACTGAAGCTGATGATGAGAAAGCAGTTGCTCCTTTGTAGAGCAAGATCACTTGGAAAGGCATTACAGCTATCTCCCAACAGCATCTAGATCTAAATTACAGAGCCAGAGTTATTACATAAAGAAACGCATGCATGTGGAAGGCTTGTGTTATATTTGATTAAAGGGTCATGCTTGTAAGTGAGAGGGAGAAAAAGCACATACGTACACAGGAGCACATGTGTGCACAGACAAGTCTCCCACAGGACAACATGGAAAAGGCAGCAGTGAAGCCAATGGCAGTGTACAAAGCAGCTGTCGTTTAAGGCTAAGGAATAACGAAAGGGACCTCAGGAAAGACAGGCTTTGCACTGTGAACAAAGCAGCTTCTGCTATTCAGCTACAGGTTTGGGGGAAACAGGGCGTTTTGTACACTCTTCACAGAGAAAGAGAATTATCCCATAAAATTACTTCACTCCTTTTGTCAACTTCTCCTAAGGAAGAAACTTGCTACCCGCCGCTGGCAGCTAGCCACTGAAGTTAGAAAGCAGCAGTGTCCGAAGTGGGCTCCATCTAACCAACTACCAGGGACCCCCCTCTGCACTCCACGAGGGAGAAAACTGGGGAGACCAGAAAATATGCTTCCACAAAGTCATCCCCCTCTAGGATGTGCTAGGGCATTAGAAATGGTAACAAGAGCTGAGCCACAAAAATATGGCCCAGATCATGCTCCTAAGTATCAGCATTTGACTATATAGTTGTCACATTAACTTGATTACTTTTCATGACTGCTCATTCTTAGACTTCTAACCCCTTTCAACAGGGAAAATTCTTCAGATCTCTCTTCAGTCATGATTTCCCTCTAGTTTCACTTTTCCAAAAAGAGTTTTAAAGTATTTTTGCCTTGCACCACTTGTTACTTACTTCTTGGGTTTTTGTAGGACATATGCAACATCTTAGGGGCCTGTAAGAATTTTTACTGACCTCCTGGCAAAACAACATATCACTAGCTGAAATCTAAACAGCAAATACTTTTCAACTAAGCACATTCAAGGGGAGAAGGCTTACACATCAGAAGTTACTTTGAATAAAAACTATCAGACCTATGAATTAAGGCTCAAATATTCAGAAGATACCTAGGGTCCTAATTCTCATTGACGTTAGTGGCATTGGGTCCCTAAATACACACACATGCAATTTGATGACCTGGACCTCAAACATTTACTGAAAGTCAGGGGACTTACTTATTTAATATCCACTCCAGTTTGAATAACTGGGAGATGGGGGGACAGGAATCTTTCGTTAAGTCAAAAAGAGAAGTTATTTTCAAAGTTTGTAACTGTGCATGCTGAATGAAGAAGTTACTAAAAGGATTTAACACATATAAATGAAAAATCAACCACTGAGGGGAAGCAGAAATAACGTCAATAAGTACCCTTATGATAAAATCGCTCTTACCTGAGCATTTCAGACTTCGAGCCAGCTCAGTGGCCATCACCTGAATTATCAGACCAATGCGGAGCCTGAGCATCTCCACAAAAAGACTAGGCTGTGACCGGACGTACATCGCCAAGTACATAATTATTTCCTGTAAGGACAAATCCGTAAGGGCATCCATTCAGAGTGGGTCCTCTTGGCTTTCCCAGTCCCAGAGCAAACACTGGTGCCACACTGGGCACTGCTGAAAGAACCCTTTTTACGCATGCTGTATACCTGTGTCAGGACTGCAATACTGATGTCTTGGCCGCTGGCTTCATAAATAAGATCTGTGAGCTCCTCAGGCGGTAGTGGGCTGCAAGAAGGCAAACCACAGTTAGCAGTGACTCAGGCACCTGCTATTAACCTCTTGAACAAGGACCGGAACCAAGCCACCCAGAAATATCTTTGTACCACAAAGGCACCTACGATTCTGCCTGGGCAGCTGCAATTCCTTCTGAAGGCGAGGAATAAATTTTAAAACCAGATAATAGCAGCAGAACAGTACTGGCAAGAACACGAAGGGCAGGCTGCTTCTGTAACCGAGGCAGAGCTCCAACTTACGTGGTAATGATTTTCTCGCGGGGTTCTGGTGGCAGGCCCACTGTAAGTTGCTTGTGGTGTGACAGAAGGTCTGTGCATGCCTATCACAATGGGACAGAAAGCAAGAGACCCTTCTCTGAGTCATGTGGAAGTGATACAGCTTTTAATTCCTGAAAGTGAAGCATTTCTTTAGCAATATTTAAGTGCATTTCTACTAACTATGAGACATGCAGAGCCAGCAGAATGCTGTTAACTAGTTGCCAGTTGTTAATTGAGGTCAACAGGGCTATGAGAGTCTGTCCAGGCTGAAAGCCTGCTTTTTCCCACTCAGTGAAATCAGCAGCATAATGATTAGGGACTCCAGAGGGGCTGGCAGATCAATAAAGGACTTCACCCTTTATCATAAGATAAAAGTTTGTTCTTTATGCAAGACAACAAACATTTTTGATCATTGAAAAACTTGGCAGTATTAGCTTAAAAAAGTCCTGCATACTAATATATCTCTTAAAAGAAACAAACACCAAACATACTGCATCACATTCCTGAATTAGGCACCTTGATACATTCTGAAAACAGTGTTTCCCCCAGTACCACGGTGTTTACTCTTTTATATCAACCTTTAAAAGTGTGTGTTCAGTTGACCTGTTTTAGCATCCTGAATCAAAGACCTCACAGAGCAATGTTCCTCTGATTTTGAAGAGTCTATCTTCCCTCCCTTAACGTGGAACAAACCAGATCATCTCTACTCTCTTCCTCCCCAATTCTTTGTCAGTACCTTCTCAATTTAATACACAGGGCTTTCTGTGAGCATGTCTGTACTCCTTCTCCATCATATCTTGAGGATGGAAAAGGTTATGTGCTTAATGTAGTACCATGCAGGGCGATTATCACAAATTGCTCCCTGCAGATATGACTGTCACTAAAATAGGGCATCCTAGGTGTGACAGTCAAAGCTTTGAAAATGGCCACGAATTAGAGAAAGAGCTCTTCAGAAATATGCAGGGATAAGTAGGAAATTAAACAAATATTTTGGAGTACTTGAGAGGAAACATTTTCGTAATGTTCAAAAATCAAATCTGTACCCTTACAGGGGATCTTTCTTGTTACCAATGGGATGGAAGTCAGCAGAACATTTTTTTGCATCATTGCTAGCACCTTGACGTACTGGTGCTCCAAAACTGTTCATGCTATCACAATAGCAATAGACCATTACCAATGACAACTACAGCTTTCAAAGCACATAATTAAGCTTCTCCAATTACCAGAGATGAAATGAAGCCTTCACATTTATAGTGTGACATTCTCAGTCCATGCCAATATTAGCACAGTTCGCAGTACAGATGAAAGGTAAAGATGTCATAATAAGATTTTAGATCAGAAAAGCAACCAATGTTTACTGAAAAATGCTCCACTATGTATGTTTTGAAGTAAGACCAGAAGAAGGGCAAGCACAAGCCCCAGCAGCAAACTGGTAGTTTTATCTCTGTTTCCAGACAGGAAACTGAACCAGCACTATTTGTATTTCATACCTCAGCCAGGACTTCCACTCTCTTTTTGAGCATGCCGGAAATATAACGGATTAAGCCCCATTCTTGATTGAGGCCTGCCTTTCTGTAGAGCTCATTGAGTAGGCAATGAACGGTGACGCCGTACTGTCCATCCAGCTCTGTGTCCCAGTCAGCGCCTCTGCCAGAAAAGTCACGTAAGGTAACTGTCATCAGCTAAAATGCTACACTGCTTAACCTTACCACACAACAAGCAGCCTGATTTTGATTGCATTGCTCATTTTGGTGACAGAATTAAGTAGTACATGGGACATGTGGGCCTTCACCAGGCATCGGTTATACATGGACAAAACCCTCTTGATACCAGGAACTTTCATATCAATTTAAGCACTCACTTCGCCATGAGCCTGTGACTTCAAAGCAACCACCCAAAGGGTTTCCCACCAGACTTTAAATTGAGCATGCACGCAGAGAGTCTGCTGGAGGAACGCTCCATGTGGTGCTTTTTCAGAGCAGAATTCAGCAACGTCTTCAGTACTGCTGAAGACTGCACCCGTTTTTCAAATGCCTCAGAGAACCCTTAAGTTTTTTTGCCCTGCCTCTTTCTTAGCTATTAACTAAGCTTCCACGCTGCTTATGCCATTACTGAAAAAAATCAAAGGAGATTTCTGTTCCTCTCCTGGTTTTGAAATTCACTGCATTATGGCTTCTCTTTGACAATGTTTTAAAGCATCACAGAATGACCTTTCAACTCCTGCTGGAGGGGCAGAGTCCACCACAAGTCCACCTGCCTGCCCAACAGAGACTCCCATGGTGAAACAAGCGCAGAACAGGAAATTAAGGGGGTTATGTGTAGTTAAACAACAAAATGGTATTTTTTCAGGATTTCCTTTGCTCTTTAAGAGAGGCTGCTAAACATTTTGCTTGGGAAATCAAGAAGATCAAAGAAGAGGTCTTCACAGGAGAAAGACTAAAATAAACAAAAATACAATCTTTGTAGCAGTAAGAAAGACCATCTTTGATTAACACATGCTTGCACCCAAAGCTAACTTCCTGACAGGTTCCAGCAGTATTCTCCTGCACAGGAAAAAAAGCCCAGTAAATGCACTCCAGAAGGTGATTCCATTGGTTTGTATTTGCATTTGTTCCCATGAAACCTATTTAAATAGCAGCTGTTTACTAACCCCAGCAACTGGGGTTAGATTGTTTCAAAAAACGTTTTGAAGAGCACTGAGTTTTAGCCAGTGGTGCACCTGAACATGCACAGGGATTAGAGGAAAAATAGTGACTACTCATTAAAATTGCATTTTGCTTTTAGTTAGAAAACGAGAAGATGAAGTTTCCCTCCGCTTCCCTTCTTGTGTATAAAAATCACACCAAATCTTTGTCAACTATTAAGTGCCACAAATATAGCAAGGCATGGTCTCATTCACGGAAAGGATTTGTGCGTTTCACTTGTGAGCCTTGGAGCCTGTATGTATTCGTAACTGTGTGCCAATCAACTCTGAAACTTGCACAAGAATTTTTTTGTATCCAAATCATTTATGTAATCAAGCTAACTGAAAAAAAGCTTGTTAAAGCACAAAATATTTTAATCTCTCCCCTCAAAACACAACCCTGAACAGTGAAAAGCTTTTGCACAAGAATAATCAGATAGTTGTGACCAAACTTAAAGATGCTTTAAAGTTTATACTCAGACAACTCACTTCAGTATATGCAAGATATATAAGATATCTGCTTGATCATGGAGCGTTGGACATTCCTTCAGCTGCTCAACAAGCTTCCTGCAATCCAAATCACCATGAGCATCTTTAGGTAAGTGCAAAACATTTTCACGGTCCTGATAACAAAGATGGATGAAAAAAAAAAAAATCAACAAAATGGTCTTGAAAAAAGTAGCAGATCAAATTCAAACTGTAACTTCCCACTAAACAATACAACAAACTTGCAACATAACTCTGCACTTGAAATACAGACACATGACATAGTTCTTGCCAGACTATTGCAAACATGAAAAGATGACTAATCCCAGGAAACACAACACCCAGAATGGAACTTTGTCTCTAATTTTGGTTCAATCAACAAGGAAAGCCATTTTTTGGACAAAACAAAGAAATATTTTGTCAAAGAAGGAAACCAAATTATTTGCATGCTTTTCCTGTCATTTGCTGTCACTTGTAAAGAGAAAAGCAGAAGGGTACTACCTTTTTTTAGTTGAAATAATTCAGAGCTTTCTGAGTTCAATCTCTAACCTGTATATATGTGGTGCTTTATGAATGCAATGTTGCCATAATAAATTTTTCAAACTTATGGAACTAATATTAACTAATCAGATGATGCAATCCTGTGGCGAGTTCTTGGATGAAGAGTACTTTTGCTTAATAAGCTATTCAGCAATTTATATGGTCCTAAAATACCATTTCCACAAACAGAGCCTGTAGAGCAGAATCCTTCAGGAGGCTGGATACAACCTCCTGCAACCATTCTCAGCTGCTGGTCCCATGTACTAAGACAAAACAAGTGCCCAGCACAACCCCATCTTCATGCCTTGCAGTGGGATTTGGCTGGTGCCTTAAGGACACCGGTCCTTTCACACACTCCCCTCCTGCCCAGACATTACTGTAAGTAACATTTCTTGGAGACCATCTCTAAAGGCTGTGAACATCCTGTCCTTCCCTTTGTGTGTTCAGTTAGAACTAAAGACAATGACTTAACTTTTGGCCTTTAAAAATAAGCACCTATTACATTATTTTGTTTGCACATACAATTAAATACTTTCCACTTGATAATGTTTATTAATTACAATATTTAACCAAAAAACCTTCACCCCGCCAAAAAATAAATTTGAAACCAAGGGAGTAGACAATGGCTTGTCTGTGAAGAAAAATGACAATTAGCATAGGGTTTGGCTGGGAAACATAGGAAAGGCCATAGTATTGCATCCTAAAAACATGAACAGCATAAAAATTCCCACAGCTTACCTTTGTCTCAAAGAAATGGGGATTATCAACAAGATTCAAAGACTTCCGGTGCGTGTTCAGAACTTTAGTGGGAAGAGACATAGACACAGCTGGAAAACAAAGCCACCAGAAAAAAAAGAAAAAAGAAAAAAAAAAGAAATGAAATGAAAATCGAAAATACCTACATGGAGCAACTGTACTAGGCAAAACCAACAGAAATACCTCCAAGAGTCAAAATACAGAGGCAACGCTTCTGAGATGCTGTGCATAGAACTCAGAGACAAGCTCACATTCTGAACCTTATCTCCTTGCAGGCTTGCTCCAAGAGCTTCTGAGATCAGCATGTCAAAGGCTCAGGCACTACACACTCAGCTGATACCTCTTACGATGGCACACTCAGCTGATACCTCTTACGATGGCACACTCAGCTGATACCTCTTACGATGGCCCATGCCTCAGAAATCCTACAGCCCAATGACTTGACTCTGCTAAGCATTTCAAACATTTTAACAGGATGTATGTGAAGAAAATGGTCTAACTGGTAAGATATCGTAATTAAAATGATAATAGTAAATACAGGCTAATGCTCTGTTAACTTCATATGTTGAATTCAATAGAGGATCAGATGATGTGGCATATGAAATATGGGAGAAAAGACTAACAAAAAAGCTTAAGTTATTAATTTACACTGAAGTTAAGGGAAGCCTTCCCTTAACCAGGGCATTGAATACTACACACCTACATATAAAACAATGCATATGTTGGAATCTATTTACAAATTCAGTCAAAGCATTATTTTGGTGTAAATCCTCCAGTCTATTAGAAACATAGCATAATTAGGAATACTGTCCTCCCTCTCTACTCTGTTTGTTCTTACAAATTTAGAAAGTACATGCACATATGTATGTTCTTCTGGCATTGAAACATTTAATTCCGCAACAACTTTATTAAAATAAGAAATATTTTGTATAAACAAAGACAAAAAAAATGAATTCACTGACTCAGGTTCTAAAATTCTACCCAAATGAGAAGCTGTAGCAGCTTCCATAACATTAACTTTGAATGTTAAGTTTCATAGCAGGTTATTTATGTATACACCAAGACATGGGATACTGTGGGAACACGAGAGTAACAGCTTCACAGTCATTCTTATTTCTTGATAACTACAACATACTCATGCCACTAGTTCTTTTTAAATGGCAAAATTTTGAAATACCTGAAGTTACCCCAAACCAGGTTTTCTATTATTATCACTAAATAAATAATAGGGAGAAATACCTGGAACCTCCAAGCCCTTTGTCTTGGCCATTATTGACAGTATCTCTTTCGTGGAATGGTTTGCACTGAACACAGGTGGTTGATTCACAGTCTTTGAAGTTGGAGGCAGGTATGACTTCAGTGCTGTACTCTGCAGGACTTCATTTATATACTGATCCAGCTCATCCTGGCTTTCTAGTGTGACATACATAAAAGAAAAGGTTTATTAAAGGTAAAAATCATAATTTATCAGTGCTTTTTTTCAAACATACCGCTCTATTCTTGCTTATATAGAAGGGCACACAAAAATAGAAGACTATCATAAGCAAGAGATTTTTAAGCTGAACAAATTGGAAAGGAAAAAAAATTAATCTATTTTTGACAGTTACGTTACAAAGTTGTTCATGGTTGGACTCGATGATCTTAAAGGTCTTTTCCAAACTAAATTATTCTATGATTCTATCTCACACACACACACGCACGCTCATCTGCTGACTCTTCAGACTCAGCTTTACTGCAGCAGTTGCTGGTCAATGCCATACTATGAACATAGAAATAATACGCACAAATTCCCTCTCCAACTTAAGTCATGCAGGTCCTGTCCTCAGACTGATGCACGAGAAACCTGAATGACTGTCAACTGTGCACAAAATAGACTCTGCTTTGTAGGTAAACCCAGGCTCTGCTGATAGAACTTGACAGAGAAAAAAACCTGAAGCATGAAAAAACACTACCGCTTTCACAGAAATCTGCTGGATAGCCTCCATATTCACTGTCAGGACTATTACGGCCTTCATTAGGGTCATCAAACAGTTTTACATCACAGTCTGGATCCAGGAAGCTCAGATATGTATGAAAAGAGGTGGTAAGAAATTCTGATAGCTTGCCTATCTTCACCCTGCAAACAGGAACGTGTGCCAAACAGCGTTAACATCCACCATTTTGATACTGATTAATGCTCACTGAGCTTTCAGCGACTCCTCCAAAATTTACAAGACCTACTGTTAAATCCACCTTTGGTAACTACAAAAGAGCAGATACTGATAACCGAGAAAAACAAATGTAACTCCCTGGGGAGTTGGCCAGGGGACACCGTGGCTCAGGGATTGGCTGGGCACTGGTTAGTGGGTGGTGAGCAATTGTATTGTGCATCACTTGTTTTGCATATTCTATTAATTATTATTATTTTCCCCTTCTTCTCTGTCCTATTAAACTGTCTTTATCTCAACCCACAATTTTTACTTCCCCCCCTGCCCCCCGATTCTCTCCCCCATCCCACTGGGGGGGGGGGGGGAAGTGAGGGGTTCAGATAAAGATAGTTTAATAGGACAGAAAAGGAAATTATTATTATTATTATTATGTGGTCATTAGCTGCTGACCAGTGCCCAGCCAGTCTCTGAGCCACAGTGTCCCCTGGCCAGCTCCCCCCAGTTTATATACTGGGCATGACATCACATGGTATGGAATACCTCTTTGGCCAGTTTGGGTCAGCTGTCCTTGCTCTGTCCCCTCCCAGTTTCTCGTGCCCCTCCAGCCTCCACTGGCAGGGCAGTACGAGAAGCTGAAAAGTCCTTGATTTAGTATAAACACTGCTTAGCAACAACTAAAACGTCAGTGTGTTACCAACATTATTCTCATCCTAAATCCAGCACTATACCAGTTACTAGGAATAAAATTAACTTTATTCCAGCCGAAACCAGGACAAACAGAAAGCACATCTGATTGTCAGAGGAAGGTACTGATTGAGGGTGGGCAAGCAGACAGGGAGTTACTGTAGCATCATATTAAATTGCTTTTGTATGTAGATAAATGGAACACATAAGCTTAAGTACTACATGTAATTCATGTTTAAAACATGTCCAATAACTGTGAAAGATAATTACTTCTTAAAAACAGAAGCCCAGCCAAGACCAAGTTTTTGTATTTCCAAAGGTCTGACATTTGTTTTTCCTTATCCATTAATGGCAGTCAGAGATGGTACACCTCTTGGGAGACAGATCTTTCACATTGCATCTGAGGTCCAGCTACCATCTCATTGCCACATAATAAAGCTGAAACTTCTCTCTCTGCAGAGTTCCAGTACAAGATCTGTGCACTATCACAAGTTCAAAACTGAGGCTTGTATAGGATTTAATTAAAAAAAAAATCACGGAGAGACCCATCTGAGGGTTCTGACATTACCTTGCACCTCCAAAATAACCATCCTCTAATTTTCTTATGGTGGCAAGAACCGCTGGATGAATGTCAGTACCATCATCAACTAAAAAAGAATAATGGAAGAGTTGAAGCTTACCAACATGTTCTTAAATTATCATGTCCAAATAAACTGTATCACTGGGTGTTCTCTACAAAGGAAATCAGACAAATCTAAAACAGAACCCACAACTACTATCAATACTAGCTTATTCAAAAAACCCCAAACAAACAAACAAACAAAACCCAACCCACTCAAGACAAGTTTCAAAGGGTTTTCTATCAAATTTCTTTGGACAGAAATAGTACAGAGACAATGGGGAGATGCAAGGATATAAAGGGGGAGTAAAACCAAAATGAAGTAGTACCAATTCAGCGTATACTTGAGAAAGTTACACTGTACTTTTGGTGTTAAAACTCAGATGTTGAAACAGTCATGCCACCTGCCTCCTCTCAAACCGAGTTCCATCCTACTCCTCCGCAGTAAGCTACTCCACTTGAAACAGAGAAAATTAAGTTTACCAAGCATTGTGTGGGTGATGGGAAATGTCAGAGTTGGTCTCCCTGTCATCCTCCAACAAGAAGTTAGGTAAGCCAGCTCTGTCTTAAGCATCTCCACAATCATCTGATTGTCTAGAGCCAGATAGAAGTGATGCTGGTCAGTAAACTAGAGAACAGAGAAATATGGCATATGAGTAGCTGTTGGTGCTCTCCTTACTTTTTCCTGTTTCCTCCTTTAAATCATTCACCAAAGCCATATGAGCTATTCTTGACCACAAAACAAACTGCATGAATTAATCTAACAAGGCCTGTGACTGTGAAAAAGAAACCCATGCTTGTGCAGAGTCCATTTTCTTACACTTGTAGGCTGACCATGAAAGAAGCAAGCCACACAAATAAAAAGCAGACAATCACACCCATGAAGTAGAATCTTCCCAATGATGAATTACAGTAACCTATGACCTGGGAGATGGAAGCACTCTAGATGTGGAAGAAAAAACTAATGATAGCAACAAAAACAATGAATAGTCTTAAGTGCATGCTGGGGACTGGGAACTAGTAACTGTATGTCTCTTGGGAACAATCTGAAAGTCAAGCAGAATACAGAAAAGCTGGCAGTTACTGTGGAAAAAAGGTACATAAAATGTACAATTGTAAAATGTGCTGTTCCCACTACAGAGGAAAACCAAGAACCACAGTAAGAGACTATTATGGATGCTTCAGGAGCTAGAAACCAAAAAAGCTGGACAAACAATGGAAAGTATGTCAAAGCAGCCACAACAAAAGTTAAGGAATCACATAAGTCTTGGGGAGGGGTGGAAAAAGGAGGCTGGGATATAGAATAAACATCAATTAGTAAGACACATAGTGGTCAAGGAGAAAACATCCTGTAAACACATCAGAAGTAACAGGGAAACAGAAACTGTAGGTCTGTTAATAAAGAAAGAAAGGAGGTAGGAAGCGAGGATACAGACAAGCTGAAGCATTCTATGCTGTTTTTACTGACAGAAGAAAAGTAGCAAATTATGACCTGTAATACAAAGCGATACGAGTCCAGCCTCAGTATGGGAAGAAAAGGTTAAAGAGCACATAAATTCAAGCTGGAAAAGTCCAGAGAAATTACTTCATAGAATTTAAGGAACTAGCCAAAACAATTCCTGAGCCACTTGCAATTAGTTTTGATAATTCAGGAAGAAGTCCCAGAAATCCAGAGAGAAGCAAACGCACTGCCTGTCTTTAAAAAGGAAGAGCCAGGATCACACAGACCAGTCAAGCAAATTTTAGTGCCTGAAAGCACAGGAAAACAAAGCCAGTTTGAGACTGCCAAGATAATTACAAAATGATAAAGCAAGATGGCCGAACAGTCATATCAAAAACCAATCTCAGCAAACAAGTCCAATTTCCTTCTTTGGGGGCAACTAGGTGATAGGTACAAGAAGGTGGCTGACATCTCTCAACTTTTGCAAATTTTCACACTAGTGAGCTGAAGAAAAAACACCCAAGGAGGCAGAGCTGCTTGAAAAATTGTTCTCAAAAGGTAGTTATTAACCATTTTTTTCAGAATGAGAGGGTATCTAAAAGGGGTCAGCCTTTGCCCCACACCTCGTCGATGTTTTCATTAGATAACAAGATGAAATACAAATAACAAAACCACAAAATTTGTGGACATTAGTCAAGATCAACAGAGATGATTTAATAGCTAATGTTAGGAAGGTGAAATTAAACATTAACTCCACCCCCCTCAAAAAAGTGTCAGGGGGAAATGTCTGGCTACAAAGTACAACAGAAAATGTTATGGAGGTTTTAGTCAAACACGGAATAAACAGGAACTGCCAGTGTGTTGCTAATGCAAAGACAAATGCCATTTTGGAATACATTAATACATACTTGATACATGGCAAGATTTCAGCTGGAATATTGGGTCCTACATACATAGTAAGATATGGACAAAGAGATATTTTGAAAAAAATCACCACTAAGGAATTTTTCCCTTATTTGCAAAGTCAAAATTGGTGTGGGGGAACAACACAACAAATAATCTGTTATAAAGCTGCTTGCGATCAATTGATATGGGGAAGAATGGGAAGGGATGCACATTTTTTTGCAGCATATCTCATATTGTTTGGATATTATGAAGCACTACAGAAGCCACCTATGGAGTCCACTGAATGTCTTCCACTGGAATTTAAAGACTACATTAGTCAAACATCTATTTAGGAGGGTGTGAACATTCTTTATCCTGCTTCAGTTGCACATGTTTAGAGTAGGTGACCCCTTGACCTTCTAGTACGAACTGCTAGAATAAGTCTACAGGAATAAGTGAGTCGTATTTCATTAAATGTATAAAGAACAGCCATTAATTCTGGCAGGATCCAAACTTTCAGCTACATTGAAAAAGGCACTAAACAGAAAACAAAGACAGAACATCCCTTTCTCAGCACTATTGACCCTTTCAACAATATAATGAAAAGATTACATCTTAATCGCTTGGGGGTTACAGTACTTGGCACGCTTAGGTGAAACTAAATTTTTGATCAAAGCAATCAGTAGAAAGATATATTAAGTGACCTATTTCTGGAGAAAATATTTCATTAGCTAGAATGTTGGTTCGGGCAGAGATCAGTAACAACTTTGTACTATTGATTTGCTGTGTTCTCCTAAGCCAGAAGCCAAAGGCGGCAGACTCTGTATGACAGAAGAGAGATTTATCAGCACTCCTACCATGCTGATCATCCAACGCTCTGGAAAACCCCACAAAGCAAACCACATCTGCTTTATCAGCCCTGCTCTACCTAAAGTAGAGTGACAGCACGTTAAAGCAAAGTGCTTCACTAATTATTAGCCATTAACTAAGCAGTGATTTCCCTGCCAGCTTCACACGCTCACCTGAGGGGTAAAAGCAAATATTTGATTTCTTATCACATACAGCTTGGATGTGCCTAACACTCCAATATGTCGGTGTGGCCGTCCGCTTAATTTCATGTTCTTGTTCCGGCCTGTAAAGAAAAGAGAAAGAAAAAAATGTCTCACCTAACATTTCCTGTGTGGTTTTCCACAACAACCATTTTAGACAAGGAGATCTACTTCATTGATATCAGCAAGGCAGAAGACAGATGACAGAGTGAGATGCTACAGACTGGTCCATTGTAGCAACCAGTTCTTCAAAGGCCTGATTAAAAATAAAAATTTTGGCTTCACTGACCATGGGATTGGGTCTTTTAATTATAGTCATTGCTCAGCACCCAAAGCTTCACCACCAAGAAGGACAGGCGTATGCCCTTTCAAAAACAAGGCCATCAACATGAAACAGAAAACTGCAGTGCTTTCACTGCAGAACCGTAAAAATTCTTGCCCACAGAAGGCTAAATCCAAATACAAAGTACATCCAAATACAAAGACAGATTTTCATTCTTTTCACCAGGCTAATAAGCTCCACTTTTCTCAGTAGAGCTTATCAGCAGATGATCTGCACTGCACCCTTTGTTCTAACAGCCAGGAGCTGACTTGAATCTGTCTGACAAGGAATATGAGCCAAACAACCACGTGCCTGAAAAAATACCACTGTGAACATTCCCAAAGAAGTCACTGTTAAAAACAATACACCAATGTGTCAAATCATCCTACTCACCCCCCCACTAGTGAGAGAAAGCTATTATGAATTATTATGAAATAAATGTAAGGTTCAGCAAAGCCCTCCAAATGTTTCATTCGTTAAAAGTTCTTCGTGATAAAGAGACAGATTCTTTCCCAAAAGCAGCACATGCAATTTCCCTTCTCCATATACAGGGCACACTTTATAAGACTTATTTGAAGGCTCCATTACTTTGGATGCTTCAAAAAATCTTCCTGTTAAAACAAACAAACAAAAAACCAACAAAAACCACCACAACAAAAAACCCCTGAACCCACCCCACGAACAACCTCATACCCTCCCCTCAGCATTATCTGTAACCAAACTGCCATGGGAACATGCTCCAGACTGACAGAGAAGCACGATACTGCTCCCCTTGTCCACGTTGCAAAGGAATCTACCAGTGCTGATTCACCCCGCCCCAATTTTACTTTGTAGTAACATCCACAATTTTGAGTCATGAGTTGCTGGCATGCTTGAAGTAAAACTAAGTTCAATTAGGAATACACATAAGAAATTTTCCACCATTCATTCCAGCAAGGATTATCAAAAGAGATGGTCATCAAAAGATTTTCAACAACTAGAAGCAGTCAGAGTTTTGCGGCATTTATTTAATCCAACTACCAGGCTCTGGGGAAACCAGGCTTCTAGGGCCACTGCTGAGGAACAGGAACACATTTAAAGTCCTGAGTTCAGAAAAGCCCTAAAGGCTTCTCAGTCTGCAACAGAGACAGAGCCTTAGCAGCGCAGCGCAGCTCAGCTCAGGGTTGGAAGGAACATTAGCAAGAACCTGACAGCCCAAAGATGGTCTGATAGCAGCACAGCTTCCCTGATTTGGAGCAGAAAACTTCCCAGGCTGTCTGCTGGTAGAATGGCAACCACACTGCTGAGTTTCCAGTTTTAAACCAGAAGTACTCTGACTTCTGAAAGGAAAAACATTTGATTTTTTTCTGTGTTTTTCCAGGCATTTTTTCTAAAGCCAGTTTCTCTGTGGAAGTTGTTCCTGCAGGACAAGAAAAGAGTCAGTTCTTGCCTAACTCCAAGGGCACAGGGAAACCTGTATTTTGGCCACCTTTTTTAATGAGGCAATTTTTTTTTCCCTGTTGGAGTCCCTTATTTAAGACAGAAGTTCTAATTTTGTTAAGCTTCTTTGCACAAATGCATTTTAAATCAAAGAAATTGATTTAAATAAAAGAAATTAGATCAAAGAAATTGAGACAGTGTGAAGCAAGAAAAACAAAACCCAAAACATCACCCTTAAAAAATACCTTGCACAAGCAGTCGAGCGAGGCTTCCATGTTCAAATACCTACCCAGCATGGTGTAGAGGTTACTCAGGATGCGAGCTGGCTGCACTCTGAGCGGATGGATATCAGCGATGCTCTGAAC
This sequence comes from Harpia harpyja, assembly GCF_026419915.1. NCBI lineage: Eukaryota > Metazoa > Chordata > Aves > Accipitriformes > Accipitridae > Harpia > Harpia harpyja. Next base: position 550,944 of record NC_068947.1, read on the forward strand.
ATTGATTCCATGTTCTTGCAAGAGATTCTTAACTTGATTAGATTCTGCCAAAACAGTTACTGCGTAACAGAAAACAAAAACACTAGTAAGAAGCAATGTTCTACTCTTTTTAACTGACTGTCTCTACTGTCACCTCTCAACTAACGCATTTAGTTGACTAAAAAGGCACAAAGACCTTACTTCTTTCTTAACTTATGAGCCCGTGAGATCAAAAGGTATTCCAAGAGGGCATCAAACAGATTTCGGCTCTCTGCTTCTCAACATGCCTTGCCATCCTTGTCCACTTTGGACCACAGGGTAATTCAAATTGGAAGGGTCCTCACGAGGTCTCTACTCCAACCTCCTGCTCAAAGCAGGGTCAGCTCTGAGGTTAGACCAGGTTCTCTGGGGCTTTATCAGTTTCTTCTGATTTCTTTCAGTACCACTAGTTTGGATCATGCAGTCTCTGCTAGCAGATAGGACTCTTCCCCCATAAAACAAGGGGAAACACGGCTTGAAAATCTTTGTTGTTTTAATACAGCACACTATAACACCACACCCGAGTCAATGGGGAACAGGTGCCGTTACTTGTAGAGCAATAAATGTTAGAGAGACCGTAAAATGGCAGAGGTAGCAGGGGGGAAAAAAGAAGTCCCCAAATCAGAGGAATTTACAATCCACGCCCTAATCCCACCTCTTGTCCTGCTTGAGGTTTTGCCCATGTTAGGTGGTTTACCGGTTTGGGACTAATAATTCAGTATTCTTCTTTGCATTATAAATACTTGTCAAAGAATGCTAAAAATAAGCAAGCATTTCTACTTCTACTAGAAATTAAGCGCTTCAGAATAAGAAAATGCCACCCCTATGAGACACCAACAGGGGGTAAACAAGCACCTGCCCAGGTCACAGTACCATTGACAAAGGCTGCTCCTGATAAACGAGCTGGTTGCTTCTCCAGAGCGGTACAGGCCCTTGAAAAGCCTTTAAGCCCTGATTAGATGGTGTTTGCCCTCTACTGAATTTTCTGGTTTTGGCTGTTCCTGCACTGACTAAAGAAGCCACCCCCTGCAGCACCCAAAAGACAGCCGTAAGTCTGGCTGCCTCACCTCTGTGTACAGAGATCCTCTGCACTCGTTGGTCCCTGGTTCCTCCGAAAAGGGGCTGCACAGAAACCTAACTAAACCGACCCGTCTCCTGTTGATACAAGATGCTTTACATCTCGTGTTGAGAGAAGAACAGAGTGGCCTTGTTATGCTGACTAGTGGTGGATAAGAAAACCTGTATGTTGCAAAACGTATAAGATACTAGAAGAAATTGCTTTTGGGCGACCTTGCAATTCCCTGGGAAGATGAGAACCTTAGGCCCTTTTAGATAATTTAGCTTAAAAGCGTCAATATGGCTTGTGTTAAAAGAATGAAAATCAAGAAAAGACAGATATTAGAGTTACTAATGAACATTCTTTAGTGTCCCACTGCACAGAATCACTAGAAGAGGGTGAACTAGCGGACAAGTGAGGAAGACTATCGAAGACCACCAGACGACCTTGAAGACACCAAAGATCTCGAGCACGCCTCGGACAAGGACATTTACCTATATTAATGAGTTCCTGGAATTCAGATGAATATGTTAATTACTTCCAGGAAAAAATAATGAATATGTACATCCATTTTGTATATAATCACAACTGTTGAAAGAATTGGTGTGCATGACAGGTGGAGCAATCTCCCGTGCACCCAGTGCTGCAATAAAGAATGCCTGCTTTCTAAAATTCCAAAATCGAGTCTTAGAGTTTCTGAAGTACCAACTTATGGTAACATTGTCAGTCCTGCTCTTTCTTGCTAGAATCCACCAAGATATTCCTTGTCACTACAAGATTAAGTTTGCCACTCTCCAGTCCCTGACAGGTCTTAAAATTTTAAGAAATACTGTTTAAAAAAAGTTTGTTAAACCTGATCTTCCCTCCCGGAAAAAGGCAGCTAGGCAAACAACCCCTTTCTCCTTCTCACAGTATCATCAAAGCATCTACGTATCATGCAAAAATCCACATTACTTTTCAACATGTCTTTCTTCTCTCCTGTACATAGGGACTTCGCCATCACATAATCCAATTCACCCGGAATGATCCAAAAACTCCCTCACCTTGTACCACAACATCAGGTTTAAATCCAGTGGAAAATCTCCTGTTTAAGGGATCAATTTCACCTGCAGCAAGAAATCCCTAGAATAAATGCAAAAGAAAGAAAAAAGAAATGAAGCAAACAAAAATTAAATAAAAGGCTTCTGATGACATCTAGAAGAAACCTTAACCCATTTTCATATTTTATCAGGAGAGCAGGACTTAAAGCCTGGTTTATTTACCCTGTCCATTAAGTAGTACATTCAATTAAAAAAATGGCTGCAATATTTTTCAGAACAACAAGAAAATGGTTATGACTGACAAAATCTGCATGTTCAGATTTCCTATTTTAGAGTTGCAGCAACTGACAATTTCACCAGGCCAGTGAATTTTTTTGTAGCTCCACACAGATATTCAGTGGTTCCTTTAACAAGTCCATGGCTAATTCGGGACAACTCTGTAGGCATTGTACACCACAGATTAAGGCGTAGCCTAGTGGAGCTGAAACAGTGCAAAATCCTAGCTCTGGGACAGCCAGGTCAGCCTGGGCATATTCCTCTAGCCTAACCATATATCCAGTCCATTTGACAACTTATTCAGCTTGATTAAAAACAGACAATTGCATATCTATATACAAAAAAACCCCAAACCACTCCGGAAGGCTCAGACTCTCCCCTCCATGTTCATGTACATGTTTCTACTGGAAAACACATTGTCCCCCGCCTGTCAACCAAATGTACTTAAAGGTGAAGCCATCTCAAAACAAAATGAAATATAAGCTCACCTATTATACAAGAAACAATTACCTCTGCTAATAGGCAGCTAAGGACATACAATGACTGGCCCCAAAGATGAGGTAACTTTCCCACCGGGACACGATCCACTGAGTGAGGATTTTCATACTCCTCATCGACCTGAAAACAAACACATAAGCAAGAAAAATTACCCTAAAGTTGCGAAGAACAATCAATAACATGGAAGTATTTGAAAAAAATACTATCTATCATCTACCCTTTCTAACCTGCCATTATTACTACATTATTACATTGAGATCTCTTGATTTTACTTTTAAGGCTGCACGTTTTCTGGGACAAGAACTATGCTTACTTTTCATACGCTGCCCCACCCTTTGAAGCTGGAGGTTGAATGGGGACTCTGCACGCAATTACAGCTTTGGTGTTAGCACTTCCCCTTTCTTCTCACGACGACTTTGCTGCCTTCCCTTTGGGCAGCTTGTAGGTAATAGTGTGTCTGCTTTCCAACCCCTTGCAAGATGACACTTCAACTTCACAGATGTCTACCTAGCTTCCTGAAGTAAAGGTGCTTTCCAAAAATGAAGGCTATTCCACCTTTCCTGTGTTAGCAAGAATGGTCAATGGAAATATTAAGAGTAGACTCATTAGTTTAGAAAAACTGCCTTGGTTTTGCAGTATACAGATCTATTGAGGGCGGAGGAAAAACCCTCCTAGATAACATCTTTACTGTAGACATTTTAAAATCTATAAATGACAGGCAAAATCTACCCTGTTTATTTGGCACGTTCATCAGATCATCATCTTCATACCAAAATTCACAAGAAGGCTCTGAACTCTTACATGCTTGTTCCCACTAGGAAGGCAATTCAGAGCTTCCACCTCAGATCTGCGAGCAAGACATCAGCTGTTGACACTCCCTGCCCAAACTCGGACCAACCCAGCAGGCTCCACACCCTTAGTGAGTGAGTGAGGGCTGAGAAGTCTGGAGTGGGAGAAGTTGGCAGGGAGGGATACAAAGGCACATAGCGTGGAAGAGCACATAAGCTCATCAGCTCATCTGAATTTCTCTGTCACAATGGGAGAATCAGGTAAACAGTAACAGCAACGATGGAGGGGGGGGGGGACGGGACACGACAAACATAACTAACAAAAAACCCAGCCCAAACCATAATCCATCTGAAACCTGTTTCTCTCTCACATACGAGCTCTGGAGATGAAGGAGCACAATCAATCAATAGACTAGACAGGCAGGGCAGTCTATGCTTTATTTCTTCTGTGAGCTTCAGTTCCTAAGTCAGCATCAGCACTTCTTAAATATATGTCTTGCTATAAGGACTTAAAACTTTAGACCTGCTCTAATACTTCTGCAGGCACCCAGATTCCCAAGTAAAAAATGTGACCATCTGGAAGCCTAAAGTTTACCATTTCTCTTTAGTTTTTAGATAATGTGCAGTAGTCTCTTTTTATTGCTGGTTTAGATTTATCAGCTACAGGAAAACTAGAAAACTATAAAACCAACATTCATCTATACTTTGCATCCTGAACTGGATGCTGCATTTTCACAATACCTTTTCTGGAGGGACTGCATACAGTTCAGGCATTAGCACTATTCCATTCTTCTCTCTAATAAGTATTCCTTCCAGAGCCTCTCTATACTCTTGTACCTGGAAATATTTTTAAAAGACAGTGAGAATTCACATTACAGTCAGCAAAACCGAAACAGTAAAGTTAAAGTTCTAGTACTTTTCCAGTGAAATTTCATTTAAAAAAACAAAGGTGGGGGGGGAGGGCGGGAGGAAAATCATGACTTGCTGATGGAAGATCAGGGTTCAAATTCTCAGAGACTGTTCCAGCATCTCAGTATTATCAGCCTCAGAGACATGAACACCCATCTTTAATCTGTAACACACTGCTGCAGTACAAAAATTCTGACATATTCCTATCAAGTAGTCACTGGAACAAATCCTACATGAAATTTGCAACAGATGACAATGCAGTGACATGCATGTCAGGACTGCCGATATCCACAAAAGCATAAGGTATATAAATTGTTAGCTTTCTACCATGCACATTTGTCTATGATTTTCTGAATTCTGCTTTGCAGGATTGGGAAATCAGTCTCTCAACTGATTCACTTAAAAATTTGCCCCATGGAAAACTTAAAATAGATTTAAACTACTTAAAAATATCTGAGTTAACTGAGCAGAAAATCTTCTTGTTCTTCTGTTGTTAGACAACATATTATAAACAGGAATACCAGACTGGTACAAAACATAGAACATTTAATATTCTTTTTACCAGATCCCTTATTCTGTTCCATTTCTTAACTACCCCATTCCAAGATTTTACTTACAGGGAAGCTGTTTTCAGGCACTACCAGCACCTGCCTCTGAAATCCTATTTCTGCTATCCCTTTCTGAGTACAGTGGAACTTGCGCAAAATAAGGTACCCACAGGTTCATATTATGGTACACTGATATTTTCAGTATCCCGTCTTTCTCCACTCTTTTTGAGTCCTCAGGGTCCTTATTTTTTCCAAAAGTTGCTGCCATTGTAACCACTTGTTTGCAGCAGTAATTGGGGAAGACTAGACACTCACCTGCATGTCTCAGTGACTGATTCAGCTATATTTAAACGGTGGGAACTGAGAGCAATTGCCCGGCCTGACCATGCCCTAGCACAGCCTGTCTGCATACCATAAAGGCAACCAGGAACATACCGTCCCAGATAATCCAACTAAGTTCTAGATACTGCTTTGTGAAGTGGTATTTTATGGACATGACTGAAGTTTCAGTAAACTTTCTGATTTTCCCCCTCATGAAATAATGCCGTTTCTCTCTCCACCAGACTATTTTTACTGCATTCAGGAAAGCGACTTATATTTCTAGTGTCAGTAAGTATTTCACTTGATTTACAACATCTGGTACAGAAAGAGGGCTTTTTGATCAGAAATTCTCTGTTTTGTTTCTGATGCCATTTTATTTATTAAGGCATTATGTTTAGCAATCTCCTGTCCCTCTACATACTAGGCAATTTTAAATCACATGTATTTTTTACTTCCTTCAAGCCACCAACCTACAGAAGTCCTGGTATGAATACATTTAGTCCCAGCTACTTGTTGCTCTTTAATTCACCAATACCCTCCAGGTGCCACTATAACCTTTGGAGGGCTACAATCAATTTAGCTCCCCTGACCACTGGATGCTTGACACAGTAAAGGCATGAAGTAACTTAGGGAAATACTGAAAATGAAATGGCTCCTCATAATCCAACCCCAAATCTTCCTGAATGTACAAAAGGACTGAAAGTACTATGAATCTTGTTCTCAGCAGCCAAGCCACAGAGGTCAGTGGAAAAAGAAGTTGGACTCATCCTGAAGTAATTGGGAAAGGGGCATCACGGTTGGTGGTAAGACAGAACCAGGCAAATAAACCCCATTCAGACCAGTTTCACCACACCAGCTAATGGAGCCACTCAACCTGGTAGAGAGGGCAAAGAGGTCCCAGTGTGCACAACACTGCAGCCTCTACCACGTCACGAACTCCCCAGGAAGGTGAGACTGGCTGAAGACTACTCCCACCCTGCTGGTGGGGTATCCAACCAATATCCAAAATAAACACGGAGCAAAGCTACAAAATACTGGCTTTGCATCTCCATTGAAAGTAATTTCTTCGTTCCTCACCTGAATTTTGTCCTCATTAAATACTCCATCAATTAGCAAGTATGTCCAGAATACCGGCCACTCACATTCAATATTCTCAAAGAGCTTGAGCTCAGCAGGATCATAGTGCAGCCTGCTTGGATCCTAGAAATTCAATCATACTCATTTAGTCACAGTGCTAAATTAGTCACTCATATTCCAATCATAATGGCAGCCCATTTTATACAAGTGATTAAAACCAAGAAACCAGTAAAACCACCAGAAATAGTTCCCACGCAGTCTCTTGACTTCTTTTTCACATTCAGTCTCAAACTCATTTAATCATTCCCTAGACAAATCACCCCTTCCTAGTCTCGGACTCTAGGTGTCACCCAAATAATCTTGGCTCTGCCTCAGTTCAAAGATATTTTGGGACACCTCAGAGACACTGCTTCCGCTTAGGCACCATAAGCCTATTTAAGGGTTAATTTCTTACAGAATTATGAATTAAGTTCTGTCCTTAATAATTGTTTTTCAAACCCTTAGCCTCCTTCAGGTATGTGTCATTTCTAGCGTGGATACCTGGACTACCTTCAGATCCACTAAGATGTCTTAACAGTGATACAGAACTTCACCCCTTCATGTAAATGAGACCAAAAAAAGTCTATAAACAAGAGATAAAATTCTTCCTAATGCCTACTGAAAATATGCATCAGAAGTACCTCTCTGGGTGTCTTGTAACCATCTCGGAGAAAGCGACAGCAGCCATAGCGGCCCTGTAAAAACAGACAAAATTATAGAAAACTTCACATACTGTTCTTCCTCACAGACTAACATCAGCATAAAAGTACGTGCTGAGTTTTAAGTGTCACTTAGGGATTTTCCTCCCTCTCTTCCACACGCAGACCAACCAAGTCTGGCAACCCTTGTTTAATCAGGATTTTTGGTTGAGATAGGGAGGTTCTATTTTCCAAAGGGAAAGAGAAGGAGAAATAAAGGAAATCCTTACCTGCAATTTGGATATGATTTCACTCTTGGTTACATTAACAAGGTTTAGATCCTCCACTGCAAAAGCCGGGTAAGAAATAATAGAGAGAAGGCCAGCATCTATCTCCTTTGACGTGGATGCCCTCGGCAACATGGAGTATAGAATAGACTGAGCAAAACAGGAACAGAAGAGAGGGATGTAAAACAATTTGCCTACTTCAAGACTATGTCAAGTGCAAACGGAATAGGCTATACTATTTGCAAACTGACAGGGAACTCATTGCATAATTATTTTTAACCGAGAATGAGAATGCTTCACACCACTCACTTCCACATGATCTACTAGAAACAGGGTGAACAGCATGGCTGAAGCATGGCAGATGGCTGAAGTTATCCTTATTACATTAAGTTCTTGGTTCAGTTAACCAATATTTAATTTAAAAACAAAGGGGTGCTGGGGTTTTCCCTAGCAAAGGAAACAGAACGCTAATTTTTACCTGACAGTGTTCTACTTCATCAGGCAGAACATGAATCACTGATTTGTGTCCTCCATGAGCTCCAAAAAGATCTAGTTCATCAATTGCTTCCAAAGCAGCCTTCAAAAAAAAAACCAAACAACAACCCCAAATCATTAAATACCTTTTAAGCTAAGTACCTTTACACCCTAGCACCTGCACTTATCCTCTGAAGCAAATTATGTAAGACAGAAGTTTGCTCCACAGACATTTTTTCATCTTTAAAGGGAAGCTTGGCAATATTTTAGAAAAAGTAACTATTTCTGTGTTTCTGCTAGTAGGATACAGGACTGATGTGCTGGTGATCCTTCTTACAATTTAAAGGCAATGCAAAACAATGGGGAGCTGAACTTCCACTGAGATAATATCTAAATATTAAAGTATTTAGTAATAAATGCTTCTTCTGTCCTATTTTCCAAAATAACCCCCATGCAGTGGCCTTTCACTCCTCCTGCCTGAAGGGCTGTTTGAAGAGGAAGGCTTGCTCACAGCACCCCATAATCAGCAGAGGCCACTGCCCCAAGAAGAAAGCATCGCCATCTCTCTCATACTATCGATTCCCAAGGGACGGAAAAACGAGACGTCTGCTCTCTGCACGGCCGACCGAGGCACGCCATGCTCCACGTCAGCAGGTGAATCACCACATCCCACGCCTCTCGGCCATAATGCATTTGCCTAGTGGAGACATCAGCAGCCCATCCACTGACTCCATTTGGGCACTCCTACTTTAACCTAGCAGGCTACAAAGCCTGGCTTTGCAGAAGCAGGGTGTGGAGCACCACGCAGGGAATGCGGCAGGAGGAGAGCAGGACTGGACACCCAGAGTCAGGCTAGCAAAGCTTTCCCCTGAAACGCAGATTCACAGGGTTGCAGTAGCATTGAACGTTGCTCCGTGCCCATTTTTGTCCTGCAGGTTCACGGTGGTGTCAATCTCTGACAAAGGAAGGATCGCACGGTGCGGCTTGCCTTATTCTCTCTGCAGAGAGGCAAGGGTATTTTTCTTCTTCCAACACAAACATGGGTTTACTGGCTCTGCAGAGCCTCTCTCTAGCCGACAGTCTTAACGGTGAACAAAAGGCACCGAGATCAACTCAAAGGCACACGCTCTGTGCTGTACTGCTGCCACAGGTAGGCACACAAAGCAGATGCGGGAGAGAAATGTTAAGAGGGAGAATTCCAGAGGCAGATTAAAAAAAAAAAAAAAACAAAACAAACATCTACCTCACCCTCTGCAGCAGGGCCTCCAGCGTGCCTCCTGGTCCCCACCCTGAACAGCACTTTTATTGAACCCAGAGCCACAGAGACGCAAAGCTGTGCAGCAAGTCCCACAGGTCGTCCTGACATCAACGCACCCAGAAGTCGTGCAGGGACCACAGCAACCCACATCAGGCTGTTCAGCGCAAAAAAATTCATACCAGACAGCTAAGGAATAACCTTCCCCACAAATGCTGCCCCACCACTGTTCAACTGAACTGTGGCCAAGACCTGCAGTTTCTCCCTCTTGCAGCCACACAAGATCTTGGTAACTACTAAATCCTTCTGAAATGCAACTACACCTTTGACCTTAATGATATTTGGCTTCTGTCAGTCCCCCAGACGCCATGTAAAAAGGCAGCTGTCAATTACACATTTACATTTACAGCCTTCTGAGCGTCATTTAGTATCTCTGTGACCTTGTGCTATGGGGGAACCAGAAATATCCACTTTCTTTTAAGTACATCTTTACTCATTTTTCTCTCCAAATTACGTGTGAGTTATTTCTTAGACTGATATTCTGCTGTTTTCCAGAATTCACATCCAGAGGGACCTTGGCAGGCTAGAGAGGTGGGCCCGTGCGAACCTCATGAAGTTCAACAAGGCCAAGTGCAAGGTCCTGAGCGTGGGTCGGGGCAATCCCAAGCACAGATACAGGCTGGGTGGAGAATGGATCGAGAGCAGCCCTGTGGAGAAGGACTTGGGGATGTTGGTTGACGAGAAGCTCAACGTGACCCGGTAATGTGCATTTGCAGCCCAGAAAGCCAACATATCCTGGGCTGCATCAAAAAAAGCGTGGCCAGTAGGTCAAGGGAGGGGATTCTCCCCCTCTACTCTGCTCTCATGAGACCCCACCTACAGTACTGCATTCAGCTCTGGGGCCCCCAACATAAGAAGGGCATGGACCTGTTGGAGCAAGTCCAGAGGAGGGCTGTGAAGATGATCAGAGGGCTGGAGCACCTCTCCTGCGAAGACAGGCTGAGAGAGTTGGGGTTGTTCAGCCTGGAGAAGAGAAGGCTCTGGGGAGACCTTGTAGCAGCCTTCCAGTACCTAAAGGGGGCCTATGGGAAAGCTGGAGAGGGACTTTTTACAAGGGCATGTAGTGATAGGACAAGGGGTAATGGCTTTAAACTGAAGGAGGGTAGATTTGGATTAGACATAGGGAAGAAGGTCTTCACTGTGAGGGTGGTGAGGCACTGGAACAGGTTGCCCAGAGAGGTTGTGGATGCCCCATCCCTGGCAGTGCTCCAGGCCAGGCTGGATGGGGCTTTGAGCAGCCTGGCCTAGTGGAAGGTGTCCCTGCCCATGGCAGGGGGGTTGGAACTACATGATCTTTAAGGTCCCTTCTGACCCAAACCATTCTATGATTCTATGACTTAAGCTTACCATGAAAACATCACATATAATATTGGGGCTAGAGAATTAAGATAAAGGGACAGAAAATCAGAGGCCACTTTATGAGTCTACTCCTCACTGAATCTATCAGATTCATGCCTCAATGAATCTGGTACCCTTCTTGCAATCCTTGGAACAACTGTGCTGAAGTCCTTCAATGAAAGCCATTATCACAAGGATTTTACACTTAAGAATACTCACTCACACCCAAACAAAAATTCTTATACAATCAGTTAACTATTGCAATGGCCAAGACAACTATGCAAAGGAAGCAGTCAGGTTTGTCAGAGCCCTTCAGCACGACAGAACAGCCATGAAGGAGGTGTCAGGAAGACATTCTTACTTTGGCCATCCCTACAGAGCTTGCGTTCAGTTCAGGGATGCCCTGGTTTGTCTTATCACCACGTTCCCAAATTCCGTAATCCTGCAACAACAACATCATCAAGAAAAAATTGGCATGGTCATATACAAACCCAATGTTTTCCCCCCTCATCCCACAACAAAACCAGAGCCCTGCATGAAATTAGTTTATTTGCATGAAAAAAAAAAAAAAAAAAAAAGGCTCTAAGTCTCCAAAGAGCCCCTCTTCATGTTTAAAGAGCAGCACATAAAAATATACCCCAACAGGATCAGGTCTACAGTCATGAATCACTGTCTTCAAAGAACACAGAAAGCCCTTTATCCTTCCCCCTGTGCATGCCTCTCCCCATGCCCCTTCAACTCATCACTTTCCAAAAAGTTTGTTAATGCTTTGCTCTTTTTAGAAAGGCCCATGAGATTTTAATGAGACATCAGGAAATACTATGAAGTACCAATAAAGAAAAACTATTATTATGATAGAACAAATATACCCCACCCAGGCAGCCGTAAATCCTCCACAGCCCTCCCACCATCTCTAAAGATGCTGCTCGCAATGTAAAGTACTGACAGGTTCTGCTATCTTCTCAGGGAAAGTCTGTATTTTCCTTCTCCATCAATAAATACTTTTCCACCCACATCTGAGCAGCGTTATAGTAGTATGGTATAAGTTAAGAAGTATAAATACTTACAGCGACTTTGTAAGCAGCTTCTATGTAAAAAACAAGATTCTGAACAAAGGTAACTTCATCGAGGGTGAAGATAATACGTAACCCTGATTAAAAGAAGGGAAGAGAGTAATTATACTGTATCAGAACTGAAATATTTACTCCTCAGTGGGTTTCATGCTTTTGTTTATGTGCTACCAACTACTGCCCACTGAAATCAATGGAAAAACTCAAGCTGATTTCAAAAGATCAAGCAGCAAGCCTCAATACTCGCTGCTGATAAAACAGTTCAAATGCCACCAATACACACCGTTTCAAAGAACAACCAAAACCCACCCTTGGGAGGGTGGCATTCAGACACGGTGGGTACAAAGCAGGTAGGTCTGAGCCAGCTCTGGCTCTCAAGAGCAGCGCATCCCAATTCCCGCAGCTCCCCACCCCTCCGCCCGCTTAGTGCTTTACTGAGGGACCACCAGGCGCCCGCTCTGCAGGGGTCAACGGCAAGGGGCTCTGAGGACAGAAGACCACATAAGGAAACAAATCCTATCCTCACAGGAGTACAGCTGAGAAGAGCACAAAATAAAACAGCGCCAGCAAGAAGAGGAACACAGATGGCACTAGTGGCACCTGACTCGATGTCGCCACTCTCTGAAGAAACCTTGTTGTCCATTAGGACGCCCTGCGTTGTCTTCAAACACAAAACTCTTCTCTGACATGACTCTGAATAGCCCACATATTTGTATGCCAGCAAACATTAAGGGAATGGACACTGCCAGTTACTATAAACATGAAACCCTAACTAAGCCACATCTCTTTTCCAGAGAAATATTACTGTCTTCTGAGTAACAACTATGTAAAGGTCTTTGCGGTTAGTTACATTTTTTTTTCTTTTTAAATGAAAACCAGAATAGAAAAAGACTGCGACAATAATCAAAGCTAAAATATATTCTGCTTACCTGAAGCAGTCATCTGTGCCAAGAAGAGCAGGTAAAGCGAAGTTGCATCCACTTGTAGGTGCCCCCACTGGTCGTCCCCAACCACTGTGGCACAGGTTGCAGAGTTATACTTGGCATGTAGGCAGTCTTTGGTACTCTGTGTGCGTTTGAACTTCTCTACCTTATCTACCTAAAAAATAAGATTCAGAAATCTCAAATCTGAAACATTTCGGAAGAAATTCTCCAAACCATTTCAAAATTAACAACTCTTCTTAGGTGAGGAGAAACTTGAGATCTTAATTTTTGTTACCGCACTTCAGTGTGTTTTGATTGTTGTCATGGTTTAACCCCAGCCAGCAACTAAACACCACGCAGCCGCTCACTCACTCCCCCCACCCAGTGGGATGGGGGAGAAAATTGGGAAAAGAAGCAAAACCCGTGGGTTGAGATAATAACGGTTTAATAGAACAGAAAAGAAGAAACTAATAATGATAATGATAACACTAATAAAATGACAACAGCAATAATGAAAGGATTGGAATGTACAAATGATGCGCAGTGCAATTGCTCACCACCCGCTGACTGACACCCAGCCAGTCCCCGAGCGGCGAATCCCTCCCCCCACTTCCCCGTTCCTATACTGGATGGGACGTCCCATGGTATGGAATACACCGTTGGCCAGCTTGGGTCAGGTGCCCTGGCTGTGTCCTGTGCCAACTTCTTGTGCCCCTCCAGCTTTCTCACTGGCTGGGCATGAGTAGCTGAAAAATCCTTGACATTAGTCTAAACACTACTGAGCAACAACTGAAAACATCAGTGTTATCACCATTCTTCGCTCTGAACTCAAAACATAGCACTGTACCAGCTACTAGGAAGACAGTTAACTCTATCCCAGCTGAAACCAGGACAATTGATCAGAGTGCTTAAACACAACTCTAACTTTAGGCTCCAGCTAAATCCACATCTCTTTGGGAAAGAATAAGATGAAATTACCTTGTTGAGTTCAGATCTTGGTTACAGCTATGCCTCTTGGTGAAAATCACTTTGCAAAGGCAAAACTGAGATTTGCTACGAGCACAATCTCAAAAAGGTGCAAGTAAGATCAGAGTTTTGCTCAAGCGTTTTTTTAAAACTCCCCACACCACCATCTACACACATGCAAAAGACTCACTCTACAGAAAAGACACAAGGAATACACGCTTCAGATGAAATGCTTTGTAAATGCAACACCTACTAGTTCAACTCATACCTGTCTCATCATGCACTGTAGGAGTCCCCGCATCAGCTTCACAACGTTCTGCAGGAACAAAACAGACCAGTGACACCCTCGCAGGGCCAGCCTCATCAGCTGTTACAAACAACATTCAAACGTGACAAAGTTCACACCCCCTACTAATAATGTCCTGCCAAAGGTAAAAACATGTGTATTTGCCTGAAATGCTTTAGCTGCCTTTTCTTTTAATATATATACTGGTTGATTTTTATTCCCACGTCCCTATCTATGAGAACAAATCTTTTCCCAAAGGCCCTCTCTAAACAGTGGAGCAACTCTTTGTTGTCCTTCTATCCGGCTAAGGAAGTAAGAAGAATGCTGTGTCTTGTAAGATTAATGTTGTTGTTGATGATTTTTAGAGTGACGGATCCAGGGAACACTGGTAGGTGACTGCAAGACATTGACATGACTGGAAAACTTGTGGAGCTTCTTCCCCTCTTTATCTGCTTTCTGTTGTACTGTATGACTAAGAAATGGCCTTTAGTGCATACAAAGAGAAGTGCAAGATTTTGTCGTAAATTAAGAAATGAACCCCATTGTAGTGGGTTGACCCTGGCTGGATGCCAGGTGCCCACCAAAGCCGCTCTATCACTCCCCCTTCTCAGCTGGACAGGGGGGAGAAAATATAACAAAAGGCTCGTGGGTCAAGATAAGGACAGTTTAATAAAGTGAAAACAAAGGTCGCGCGCGAAAGCAAAGAAAAACAAATGATATTATTCTCTACTTCCCATCAGCAGGCGATGTCTAGCCACTTCCTGGGAAGCAGGGCTTCAGTACATGTAGTGGTTGCTCCCGAAGACCAAAAATGCCCCCCTTCCGTCTCCCTTTACTTAGCTTTTATATCTGAGCTGACGTCATATGGTATGGAATATCCGTTTGGTTAGTTTAGGTCAGCTGTCCTGGTTATGTCCCCTCCCGAGATCTTGCCCTGCCCCAGCCTGCCATTGAGGGGGGGGGGGGCAAAAATGTTGGAGGGACAGCCTTGATGCTGTGCCAGCACTGCTCAGCAGTAGCCAAAACACTGGTGTGTTATCAACACCTTTCTAGCTACTGATGCAGAGCACAGTGCTATGAGGGCTGCTATGGGGAGAATTAACTCCATCTCAGCCAGACCCAATACACCCATCTTTTTATCCAAAAATTATTATAGCCTCAACATATGATCATGCAAACTGAGTCAAGGTTATTCTGTCACCACAGATCTCCCTGGTTTGAGCAGTACATGTCAGCATCAAATTTACCCGCTGCCTTCAAAACAACAGCAGGACACCAACACTAACACTCCCTCACTTCCCAACTAACCCACCTCTACCCTCTCGCTTCTGATACCCACTTTCCCAGCTGCAGATTATAGAAATTAACTGTGTGAGTTGCCTCCCCTTCCAATTCTCCAGCACATAAGTCTTACCGGTTTGGAGATCGCTGCCTTGTCTGGTTTGATCAAATGCGTCTATACACCATGTACGAGTTCCGTGAGATGACACAAGTGCACATTTCAAAGACTGCTACTTTAAATGGCACGCTCTTCCTTATGGGGAAGAACGGTCTAGCAGATAAATTGCTACCTGAGGATCCAAGCAACCTAGGCTTGATTTTCTGCTCCATAATACACCTCATGTGGGATCTCAAGGTTTAATCAGAGGCTTGTAAATCTGGGCATAAAATGTCTCAGAAGCCTAATTTTCAATGATCAGCCAACTGATGGAAGTTTGATTCCTATATGTATTTGTTTTGTTTATATTTTAATTCAGGTGTTAGTCTCTCTGCCACAGTTCTCCAAAACTTGCTTGCCAGAAGGCTGCCGGGAACACTGTACACCCCGTGATGCACAGATACTGATGTGATAGGAACAAGACACATACCCCAAGATGGGAAAACCCTGCCAGATCCTAGACACAGCAGCAATGCGAACGCACCGTTCGAAACCACTACCATATGAAAAAAACAAACAGTGTAACTGGATTACACTGAACTTTGACATACCTGCTCGAGCTCGTAGGCTTTGGCCTTATCCTCATCCCGGTCTGCGTTCTTCCGATAAGCCATCCCCAGCCCCCACACGGCCAGGATGCTGTAGATGTTGTCCCGTACCCAAGCATCCTTATGGTCCTTACTGGCTGAAAGTAGCCCCGTAACTGGATTCTAAACACAGCAGAAGGAATAAAGAACAAACATTACTACCTGAAATCCCATCTTTCCAGGTCAAAGGGTAATAAAACAAAAGAGAGAGCCAAAGATGATTTTACACTGATTGCACACTGCAGCTGCCCACAATTTTGCAGCAGAAGTGAGGTCCCATCTTTCTTTCCCAAATTCAAACAAGTGAAATGCAAAATTTCTTTGAACACTTCAAGATATAAAGCTTATGGCATCCAGCTGGGCATCCTCATCCCCACAAGATTATTAGCAAAGTCATTGAGTGAAACTTGAAACACCTTGAGGAAACAGGAATTTAAATGTTACACATCTGTAAGGAAAAGAGGGTACTGAGTTAACATAAGAAACTGAGCCTGGGATCTACTCTTCTCTATGCAACTGGTCTGTGGCACAATCCTGAGGAAGTATAAAAACACTACTTCCCTTCTAGGAAATTAAAAAGGCATTTCTCTTTATTTACCTGCTTGGTTTATGACAGCTAAAGCATGAATGCATGCAAAGCCTTTTTATATCCTTCTTTGGAAAATGTACAGAAGGACAAATTCTGATGGTGTTGAAAAGCAGCAGTGTCTGAAAACCAGCACACTGAGTAGTCTCCTGCATCCCAAATACTCCATTAAATTTTTCATTGCATCATTAATTCCCATCACTTCATTATCATTCATTTTTAAGACAGTCTCTCTCAGCTGTAAGTTCTTCACTACCAAAAAAATGAGGGAGAGAGGCAAAAGGTCTATAGAGCTTTCAGTCGAGCCTTTACAGCAAATTTCAGTGAACAAAGAGCAGTTGCCATGGCTGGTCTGACAAGGGGCAAAGATTACAATAATAAAGGTAAGTAAAACTAAAAAGAATACATATACCAGTTTCTCATTTCTGCCACACACCAGTTCACTCAACTCCTTCCATAGTTATTTTTAAGAAAGAAGTTTCAAGGGGGAAGAACTTCAATTACTATTTCCTGGGCTTTGCATGTGACAACTGAACAAGACACGGGTGACAGCCTGACACACACGACTGGGCACAGTCAGTGCTATTGTAACAGTTTAAATATAGCTATGTCTAGTGGCTCGCTGAGAGCAGAAACATGTAGTTCTGCTGAAAGTCCCTCAGCACAGTCTTTACAAACCGGGTAACAACAGCAGGACCACCTACTCATCTATTTGCTGGGGAAAGTAGCACATACGAACCCAAGGAGCTTAAAAAACTTCCTTCTGAACTTGAAAAGTCAAACCAAGAAGTAGCAGAAGAAGAACAAGTACGCGAGCAAAGAAAGTAGACCCCGCTTCCAGTTCAGCGCTGCACCTGCGTGGCAAAACCCAGGACCTCGAAAGGCAGAATGCATATTCACAGTATTTTAAATTGTACTTTGCTTCCCTCCTCCCATGCAGCACAACAAATTTCTATGTACCTGCAGCCCTGGCTTGACAGAGATAACCCTGCTGCCTGAGAAACGATCATTTTGGTTTGTTTTTCCCCACCAAGATGGAAATCCTGGAAAAATGGCCCATGCAAGACTTTAAAAGACCATTCAGTCCCCAGGGAGGGACCTGCCTACCTTCAAGAGGCTGCATTAAACACATCCAACCCTCCTAATTTGCCCAAGTAAGCACTGCATCTCTTCACCAGCTGAGCAGGACATTTTCAATCTATTGCAGTGGAAAACCATAAAGAGTATAGATACAGAAAACAAATCTAGAAACCCGCCTTGCAGTATCTCTCTGAGCCCTCTTGGGAGATCATTGTCCCTCTGCCTTTCTGCTAGCCTGTGACTTGTCTTCCACACACAGAAGAAAACTTATTTATCTCCTTCCCCCACCTCTGAACTCTCCCCAGCACTGAGCACTTAGCGGAAAAGGCAGCACCAAGTCACAAACACATGTCCAAGCACTGTAAATAGCAATTACAAAATTCCAGGTCACTGGTATAAACTCCCATATTACCATTAAGCTACCCTTTTTTTTATTGTTAACTACTAATATCATTAAGGCACAGCTTTCACAGGGCACATTTGGTCTCTGGCTCTCAGAGGCTCCATCTCTCCTCTAATGGAGGCTGTTACCGGCATCCTCATCCTATAAACATGGAAATCAAGGCAGGCACTGGAAGCCAAAGTGATTTGTCCAAGGTCATCCCACAGACAAAAGGCAGAGACAGGAGCACAACTCAAAGCATGTCCTGCACCCCAGCACAATGAGAGAGCAAAGTCATCTTCTCACACCACTTATACCATGTTCTTGCATTTGTTTCTAATGAGATTACAATAATTAGTACACAAACATTAATTCACAGGCATCTGGAGCCTGCGCCCACAACAGCAGTCAGTGACAAAAATCTTACCAACCTAAGCGGTTTGGGTCCTAACCTCTTCCTTCACTGCTTTCCAGTTTCTTGTAACTCTCAGCAACTAAGTATATCTGGGACCTGATTTGTGCAAAACCCCCTGTTGCTCTCATCTTTGTGTACTGCACTGTTTTAACCAAAGCATGACACTGCAGAGCACACCGAGTCCTCAGAGCCCACCTGGGTGAAGTGAGCACATCAAGCAGAGTACTATGCTACACGCTGATGCATATGTGTTGGCCAAAACCCACAGTTTTTCCCTACCAGCCCTGACATCTTCATAGAACGGTTTGGGTCAGAAGGGACCTTAAAGATCATGTAGTTCCAACCCCCCTGCCATGGGCAGGGACACCTTCCACTAGGCCAGGCTGCTCCAAGCCCCATCCAACCTGGCCTGGAACACTGCCAGGGATGGGGCATCCACAACCTCTCTGGGCAACCTGTTCCAGTGCCTCACCACCCTCACAGTGAAGACCTTCTTCCCTATGTCTAATCCAAATCTACCCTCCTTCAGTCAAAGCCATCACCCTTGTCCTATCCCTACAAGTCCCTCTCCGGCTTTCCCACAGGCCCCCTTTGGGTACTGGCAGGCTGCTGTAAGGTCTCCCCGGAGCCTTCTCTTCTCCAGGCTGAACGACCCCAACTCCCTCAGCCTGTCCTCAGAGGAGGGGTGCTCCAGCCCTTCGTTCTTCCGAGCAAGCGTAACCCACGCCCGCGCAGGACGCCTGCTCACCACCCGAGGCTGGCCGCCTTCTCCACACACCTTCCAACGCGCCTTTATGTAACCGGCAAGCGCGCGCCCCCGAGGACCCACCCGCACCGCCTCAGCCCTCCCCGCGCGCCTCCTCAGGCGGGCGGAGGAGGACGTGCCGGGAGGCGGAGGAGGAGGAGGAGCAGGAGGAAGAGGAGGAGGAGGAGGTCCTCTCGCCCACCGGCCCCATTGTGCAGCCAGGCTGCGGTAAGCGGCCCCGGGCAGCTCCAGCCGCCGCGCCGGAGGTCCGTCCCCCCCCCAACCCCCGCGCCCCGGCCGGCCCCATCGCGCCGGGCGCCCGCAGCCCCGTCCCGGCGTCCCAGCGGCGGGCTGCCCTCACCTGGTGGCGGAGGATGGTCCGCTGGACCAGGCGGGCGTAGCCGTCCAGGCGTACCCCCGAGTTGCTGCGGCTCCTCATCGCCTCACGGCCGGCCCGCGCACTCCCGCCTCGGCCGGCCCGGCTGCCAGGCCCAGCCCGCTCCCCCCCACCCCGGCGCGGCGGCAGCCGGAGATGGCGGCGGCTGCAGCGGCCTCCTCGCTCCCGCCGGCCGGCCTGCGCGCGCGGCGGGCGCTGCGCCAGCCCGCCCTCCCGCCCGCCGGCGGGGCGGGGCGGGGCGGGGCGGGGCGGGGCGGACGGCCTCCTCCCTCGGGGCGGCGAGGGCGGGCGGAGCGGGAGCGCGGGGCTGCCGACCCGAGCAGCGAGTGGCAAAGGTCAGGCTAAGTGGTCAAAACTAAAGGCCATTTTATACATCCTCTAACCGAGTTCGCCAGACAAAACGCAGAAGGCCGGAACATGTGTTGGAAGCCTTTTTTTTTCGGCGTTAAGAAATGCCCTTTTGAGATCCCATAGAACAAAAGGCAAAAAACCGCAACACTTCATCCCAGCCTTGGCTTTCCAACTTAATAAACAAGATTTGAGGTGTCTGATGGAAAAGAACCCACTATTCCCACAGGCACTCCCGAGGGGCGTTAGGCAATGTGCACTTTTGACTCCATTTGCCCTTGCACGAGTCGGGCTTCCACGCTGTAGTTCAACATGGATAGGATGGGAGCCAGCAGAAAGGGAAGTCAGGCAAAGAGAACCAAGACTTAGACACTTGACAGAGACTTATAAGGACACACACAAAAAAAGACACGTGTTACATACGGTTGCAAAATCTTCAGTGAGTTCCCTCTGTGCTCCTGGCGACAGAAGAAAAACACCACTAAGTGTGGATGGGTGCTGAAGCACAGAAAGGGTGCTGCAGAGCAGCTGGAGGTGTGGGACTGACTCAGCCTTCAGAAAGGATTTTTTTTTTTCTGTTTTTTTTTTCTCTCATGTAAAATTACAACACTAACAGAGTTAATTTTGTAACTTTTTTTTTTTTTTGGCTGTACTTACTTCATTGGCTGTAATTTGACAGCCACAGCTGAGTCTTAAAAGCAGACCTCTTTGTTCAGCGGTGGCCGTCGGACAGCGCTTCTGCGCAGCAGGAAGGGGACCAGGCACTGCTCGGAGGTTCAGAACTCCATCAGCCAGAGCCCTGCAGCTGCAGTTCAGCGATGGCTGCGCAGTCCCAGACCACAGGCCAGTTCACTCTCCCCTAACCTCTGTACGAACTTCCCGCTTCAGGGCACTACTTTTTACAAAGATGGCACATGCCTAGGGAACAGGTTTGCTGAGCAAGGTAGTGCCAGCTGTAAGCAGCATGCTGCTGTTTATCTATGACTAAGCTTAAATCCTCCTTACGGATGTCCCCGAGTTAGCTTTGCAGCCACAACTAGGTGCGCAGAATTTTACTTTGCGCTCTGGGAAGGGGTTCCAGCTTTCACTGAGCTCTGCGCTGCCATGGCTAAACTGCTAGCAGCGCACAGGAGACCAAGGACCAAAAGGATACTACGACACCCAATGTGCAAATGCTTTTTCAGCTAGTTTAATGATGATAATTATTTACCGAGCTAAAATGATATGCTGCTGTGGGTGCAAAATTTTACTACAGCATGTGCAAAGTCAGAAAAGACTCCCCACCCCCAGGAATGTATCAAAGAAAAACAGTAAAAAGAATCCTAACATATGTTAGTGTGCAAAAAGAAAACCAAAGGAAGACTCCAAGCAGGTCAGTGACAGTGGAATATGCATTTTCATAGGGGATTTAACTACCGAAGCCAAACTCAGCTATGTGCTTTTGCTGATAGTGTTCTTGTGGAAAAGCTTCAGCAGACTCGAGGGCAACTATTGGCTGGACTGACTAATGTCAGGGTTTTCTCTGCTAAAAAACAGATCTGCTAGAACCATGAAGGGTTAAATACGTGTAAGACAATTTAAGGGCTAGGTCAGCATTTTCTCCAAGAGGTTACGTACTAAGGCTCATGTAATCTGAAGAATTGTAACACAGCCCTGTGTAACGACACATTTATCTAAAAGACAAAGTTGATATATTTTACATGTTGTACTTGCTGTAAATTTATTACTTTTTTTACAGTTGAAAATATAAATACAAGAACATTAAATAAATTTACAAGAAACAGTGCAAAGGCAATTAGCCAAACGTTAAAGCATTCACAGAAATGCATTCCAGCTACTAGCATTCCAGTACGGTCTTTTATTAACATGCAGTTAAAACCTTGTGGATAAAGACAACAAATACTTTGAATTCTCACTTTAAAAGCATATTCAGAGTAGTCTTGGACATAGGTGACCAAAAGAACCCATGTGTTGCATGCACCCCCTTACAGGGTCTGGCACTCCACAGTGCAGCGCCAGTTTGTCCTAGCTCCTGCTCCAGGAGCGTCCAACCTTTGCCCAAAAACACAAGGGAAAAAAAGTGATGGCCACAGCTGCACACCTACGTGAGGAAGAAGAGGCACAACCAGGGTTCAGCAAGAATCTTCACAACGTTGTATGGGCTTTCAGCTGTTGTGCATGAAGAGCCAAAATCCAGCTTTTTCAGACAAACACCACAAAGAGAATGGAATTTTGCTTCAGGAATTACTGAGCTAGGGCCTCAGGATTTGGCTTGCCAACCAAGGGCCAAAGTACAAGCAGAAATACTCATTAGAATAGCTCAAGAGCTGCCCTTAAAAAACAGCCACACAGTGAAACAAACAATTTCTCAGCTACTAAGTATAGCAGCTAGCATTTATTCTCTCTATTTTTTCTTCAAAAAATAACACTCCTTTACTTTTCTTTATCATTGCAACTGAGAAATGGCAGTGTGTTTCATCTCTGGAACCACCACTCAAGATAAAATAACGACCCTGTTGAAATCAATGGCAAAAGCTCCCATTGATTTACTCTAGCCACTAACATAACTTAGTTGTATTTAATAATCTACTGACTACTTTATTTATCACTCCCTCATTCATGGCACTCTACTTTGATGATACCCAGTTTCTATCCCTCTGTGGTGTACTAAGAGGTTGCTAAAGGTTCAAGACCGATAGTGTTTGTATTTACAGGTCTGTACTTAAGTGAATATACTTAAACCACTCTAAGTGACTTCACTTACTGAACAAATTAACTTCCATATCATTCTATGTTAAAGTTAATTATCTCAATTAGAGAAAAATGCAAACTTACAATAAAAGTTAAAACAAAATACCAATTATTTTTCTATACATAGGAATATTTATATTACAGGAAATAAATATAAAAGTATCATTAGGATGCTTAAAGGTTGATATTTTTGTTTATGTACATCACTATAGTTTGCTACTACAACATACAAAAAGTTGAAGACAGTGTAGCTTAACATTTTTACAGGTAACATCATTTGTACGCACAAGTTGTAACTTCCTACATTTATACAATACTACTATGCATTATATCCAGATAAACTTAGTTGTAATGAAAAAAGTCTAAACAAAACTTTCCTTAAAATGTAAAAAATAACCTCAAAAAACCCTCTAATGAAGAATCAAAATGGAAATGTGCCAGCTGTAATTTGACAACCAAGATACTTTGTCAAAATAGTAGCTTGCTTTTTTTTTTTTTTTTTTTTTTTTAAATAATTGTCCTTGTCAATCCATTGCATGGCTGCCTTGAAGTTCCAGTACCATATATTAAATAAAATCAGTTCTTGGTCTGCTCACATTATGTAAAACTGTTAAAGTAAATCTCTACTTCACACTGTAAAACAATGTGCTGTTTAAAAGGAAATCACATTTTCTCAATAAAAGTTAGGCTTCCCCTCTTTGAAGTCCTTCTGAGCGAGATATGGCTTTTTTGGCTGCCTGTATCGTCCTTTTCTTGAAATACAAGTTGTTTGCCTGAAAAGTCATGGAGACACACATCACCATTCTGTACACTGAAAGAAACACCATTCTTCTCACTGGAAAGATGGCCTGTTGAAACAAAAAAAGTGCATCCCCTATCAGAAAGGTTCAGAATCAAGTCTCCCAATGCTTTTTCAGTCACTGCAGGGAGTTCATGCACTCTTTTCAAACAATTTCAAAATGTGGGTTTTTCTGTACGTATTCTGTATGTATTTCTTTTCCTGTGCGAAATCAGTAAAAGATGTGAGAGATGTTAATATATTTATGCACAATAGGATTCCATATTTTAAGCAGTGAAGGTCACAATACTCAGAATGTAGACTTTGACTTGGAATAATTATCACTAGGTAAGATGCAAAATACTTCTCATTCTAGTTTTGCTTTAATAAGGTAAGTTTAAAAGGTTTCTCAGGTTTGCCATGCATCTGAAACAAAGTGTTTGAGAAAACAAGGATTTTTTTTTTCCTTTGAAACGCACCCAACTTGCAGCATTTATTTCTGGAGGACAATCAGAATATGGCCTAGGTCCAGTCATGGGTCTAAGCCATATTTAGACTGCGAATCTTACACATTTAGGTGAGTCTACCATCAACATGTGTAATACCACTGCTGATTGAAGCTTATTAATGAAATGCTCCACAAATGCTCAGTTCACTGGATAGAATCTCCTACCTCTGTGCATCACGTTCTAGATAATTTTGATGAGAACTAGGATTTTTTTATTGTAAGTATTTGTGCAAATGCTTCTGGTTGGATTTTTTTTCTTTTTTTTTTTTTTGCAGAGCAGTCAAGTTTAAAAGATCTGCCAGGATCCTGATATCTTATGTATGAGTAGGAGTAAATTATAAGGAATACCATGATGGGGAAACCAAAACCACAACTACTATTTGTTTTGGGAGGGGATCATTTTGTTTAACACTGAGAAATGAGTTCACAAACACAGATGCAGTGCTGTCATTTATACCAGAAACAGAATTAATAAAAACCATAAAACATCCAAGTTTGCTATTTGTGTTAATATTCACAACACTTCATATACAAACATCATCATGATTCAGTAGATTTCAGTAAATCTACTGAAAAGACACAACAGTGAAGGTAGAAAGTGTTTGTGGTTTATGGTTTTAGGAGGAAGAAAAACACCGGTGAGAAACCTCTAGGCAGTGAAAGATGACTCCATTACAGGGATCAAAATCTGAGCCCCTCTAGTATGCCTGGTCCATCAAATACCTCAAATATCCTGGAGCAGAATTCTGCTTTGGCTCTGTCCTCCCCTTTCACTCTCACCACCTCAAGCTTCTGAACCCTTCCAGAAGGGGCAGGGCCACATTACAGGACGCTCTTCAAGTATTTCTTGTTGGGGTCACCAGAGGGAGAAGTATTTGCCGACACCCCTCCCCTGCATTTAATCCCTCCCTCAGAAAGGAATCTGCTGCTTGAGTGACTGGGCTGGACTGCTCTTCTCTATTCTGCTTGGGCCAGGGCCCCCGAGCACACAGGCTTAGTATCGGTCTACCCAAACACTTCCTCTAGAAACTAATCCTTGACTTTAGGCAGACTGCATATGCTTCAGCAGTTATTCTACTGATTCAAGCAGATGTCAGCACCAAAGTCTCACTGGCAAACTTTTCTTTGGAATGACAGACGGCGCTTTTTAAATAAGATGTGAACATGTATTTCTCGCTGATAAAGCTTACTACCAGTTTGAAAATGTAATGCATGTAACTTATTTTAAACACCTCAGGATGGGAGTTTACAGGAGTGGGTTTGTGGTGATGGCTGTCAAAGATTACAAATTCCCTGCCAAACTACTTAGCTGCCACTGGACACACGAAATGGAAGCGATGGCCCAACAGATTATGCAAAACCTCTTAAATATAAAGTCTAATATTTAATTATTAATTTAAAAGGCCATCAAGCACTTAAACAGGCACAAATGTAAACAGGGTAAGATGAGCAGAAGAGATTTGTTAATCAATTCAAATCAGTTAAAGACTGAAATGACAGAAAATAACCATAGTCGCTGACACTGTAATTGTGCATATATAGTTGTTTAACCCCCTGCCTGACTACAACTGTTTTATTTTAGAAGGAGCATTCAAAATAGCTGTGCCCTAACGTTAGGGAATAATCTGAGAGGAAAATAAAGCTATTCTGTGAACAAATTCAGAAAGGTGGTTTCTGTTCCTCAGTGAGGAAATCTGCAGGTTCAGCCAAGTGATACCTAATGGTAGTTTCCCAAACATGCAAACCTGTAAGAGAAAAACTGAAAACAAGGAAATATTAGTGTGCCGTGAAAAGATGAAGTTACACAGTCCAGTAGGCAAGCAAAGCCACAGGCTGTATAGACACCCCAAACTTACCATGGCAGGTAGTGGAAGTAGTGAAGCCAAAACCATTAAGTGTTTACAGCTCAGTACATTTATGACGTAAGTCTTAATTTCTAGAGTGTTTTCTTTTTGGAGCTCACTTTTTAAAATGAAGCATTGCAACGTTATTTTTAAGTTCTAGCTATGGCAGCAGGGAAATCAGGTACAGCAAATTAGAAGGTCCAATGTTCCTAACACCAGTCAACTACCTTTTGGAGGCATTTGCCCAGCTCTTCTGAGATACAACTGCCCCATGTTTGGAAGATTAAGTGTAAGGAATTGCCTCAAAGAGCTTTGCTGGGAGGACCAGCTCTATCCAAGCATAAGTTTAGCCTCTTCTTGTGGAAGTCCTAAAGACCCAGAAGAATTATTTAGTCAAATAAACTATGCAAGCAAGGTATCGTACAACCCTTTTGATATGAACGGAGGATGTGGTTCACAAGGTTCACAGCATTCAAAACATATAATAAAATACAAGAAGAGATGAGGTTGGGTCATCTGAGACATCTGTGGTCGTGAGTGTATAGGAACAAAGTTCTACCAAAGTTCTTTCAGCTGCTTTGTCTGAGAAGCTGTTGGCACAGGACATACAGACTCTCACACTGGAAAGATCTAATTATGTCAATAAACTCGGACAAAACTGGAGCACATCCCACAGAACTGGCATCGCTCAATGGTTCAGACAATCAATTTTGCATCTCATTCTAAAATACTACCCAAATCAACAAAAACGTGTTCCAGAAAGCCACAACAGGACCATTCACTCAGCTGCTACAACAAACGAGTTCAGTAAAACATTTCTGCTATCTTTCTTTCTGTTGAGAAAAGTAGCCAAAATGCTTTTGTAGCTGTGTATAAGCATGTCAAATGCTGCAGGGAGAGGTGGCATCTTTCATCAGAGTAACTAACATGGCTGGAAAAAAAACCCTACAAGACATGCAAGCTTTTGTGCCTGAAAATTTCTCTCTCTCTGAAAGGTATTACGTATACCTAAAAACATTGCCTTGCTTTGTATTTGATGACAGTGAGAGTTACTGGATTCTGGTTCTCAACTGACATGCTAGATACAAAGTATGTTAATTGCATTGTGTGGTATCCAAATGGAGAGGTTTTATAAAGAAATGACAAAAAAAAAAAAAAAAAAGGAACTAATTTTACAAGCTCAATTTGCAAAGCTTTTCAGGGCATGTCCAAATCCCATTTCCTGAAGTGTTGTGGTTTCTTTACAATATACAGCTAGTACATCCAAATGAACAGTAACCTATTAAGGGGGCAGCACATACGAATTCCACAGCTTTTACTCCATACATCTGAGAGAATATCTGCTGAGATTATCCCA
Organism: Harpia harpyja; assembly: GCF_026419915.1. Classification (NCBI taxonomy): domain Eukaryota; kingdom Metazoa; phylum Chordata; class Aves; order Accipitriformes; family Accipitridae; genus Harpia; species Harpia harpyja. The sequence goes on from NC_068947.1 coordinate 578,028, forward strand.
CTGATTATCTGCTGTCTTCTGACAGCATATGCCAGGAAACGAGGACAACACAGCCTCTGTGAGCATGCTCTACAACATCATACTAAACAGTTTAGCTGATGGCACGACTTCTTAGCCTCAACTCTTGATCAGCGGGGAAAAATACCTCAGGCACGCAGGAGTAATGTCCTGTAAGTTTTGGTCAACTTAGGCTTTTATACATTACAGATTTGTAAGTTATTTTTCTCTTTGAAAAATTGATTGTCTTTACTGAGAGCTCAAATCAGCAAGAGTGTGAAAAACTAGATTATGTCCACTGAAAAAAATAATTTTTCAGGAAGTACATTCAGTGCAGATTCATATCTAGTTTTCTCAATAGACAAATAAACCATGCCCATTTGCAAGTGAAATGGATTGGAGTGCTACATGCACCTGCATTTCAACTTCTCAGGAACAGAGCAGAAGGTAACAGTTCAGAGGATAGTACTGTGTTAGAACAGGAAGGATAGAGAATTTTACTTCTGAAGAATTGTTTTCTGCAACAACGATATATATCTGTTAGGCAAAAACATCCTTAAAAACCCCACAGAGGAAATAAAGAGCTATAGAGAAATTCAGTTTCAATACTTACTCAGTAGCCAACAGTGAGGCAGCCCTCTCAACAGTGCTGTCTTCACTGAGGTGGTTTTATAAGCTAGTCTCCATTTTCTCTTACTTCACCTCTCATAAGCAGCTTCCATGTAAGCATTCCAGTAATGTTCTTCCTCATATTACCTCCTACATGATTTCTTTCATACTTTCAAGTTATATTATTATCCTACATTTCTTTCTTCTTCAGGCAATGTTTGTTTTAATAAGGTTTAAAATATGAACTGTTTTAAAACATGCTTGAAGTTTATTGTCATATATTAAGGTGACAAGAGAAGTGTTAACAGCAGCTTCTGGTAAGTAGTTGTTCTAATAATGGCTATTACCTACTATTTGATATATAAATCAAGAGAACCCACTGGAACTCTTGGATGAAATGGATATTTTAAAACTTTGTCTATAGTTCCCTAAAACAGATGTGTGGTATTATTTGTGAGGACATCCTGAAATATTCTGACCCTATACTTAGGAGTAATATTTTCTCAGCACTTCACTTTACATTAGCATGAAAGAGCATAGCACTTCTGTTTTAAGACAAGAAAAAAAATAGCTTGAGAAATACTATTTTTCATTATACATACCATTTCCATTCGCGTGCACTGAATAATCATTATTCATTAGCAGAGTTGTAGAGTTAGTGGAGTTACTGTTCGATTGTAAGGAATTGGAAGAACTGGATACTCCTTGATTTACAGTCTGCTTCTTTAAACCATTAGTAGCAGTTCGACTCCAGTCTACAATAGATACATGTCACAGAAAATAGCACAACTCATACAAGCAATATATAAAAATATAGTTAATAATGCAACTGAATTAAAATAAAAATAAGGCTTTACCCACTGTCCTCACAGTATTCTAGACAGAATGATATTCTCCTAAGAATTTTATGATTCTTGATGTTTAAAATTATTTACATCTAGTTGCTTTTTCTCGTGTCCCTTTTTTAATACAAGCAGCCATCGTAGTTTCACGACTGCAGACCAGATCAGAAAAATAACTAAAATACAGTTGATCCTCCAAGTTAAAGTGTATGAAAACTATATAGCTTCATGAGAAGTCAACTACTGAATAAAAAAAACATAAAATCATTTCTAGTTTTCTTGGTTTAAACTATGCTTCACCTTGTTTTTGTGGAAGTTGCTGGTAAAACTACAGTCGATTCAGAAGCTGGAACAAATCTTACAGTTTCTAACTGATAAAAGTCTTCTGCAAAGACATGCCTTTATACTGCAGTGGAAGAGATCAACTGCAGTTAATAGCTTAATACAACAGCATGTAAGCATGTAAGAACTGCATCCACTACCACCTTTAAAGAGCATAATTTTGGAGGTTTATTATACCGCGGATAATAAATTAGAACTGCAACTGCAGCAACATGATTTAATGAGTTTTTTTTAAAAAGTATTGCAAAATACTAGGAACTTAACACTGAGTGTAAGTATTCAGAAGTAAAAAAAAGAGAAATATTGATATACCAGAGTTTTCAGCCAGCCTGAATTTCCCACAACAGAGATATCTTCTCCACTGTTTACGGACATTCTCCTTTGCTACACAATAGAAGATAAAAATGAAGAACCCTGCAAAGCAATAACATTAGAGAATGTTGCAAAATTGACTTTTACTATTTCTTAATGAACGATGTTTTAGTTTTCTTTCATTTCTTTGAAATTTCTAATCAAAGGTAATGACACCCTTCTTTGGTGAAAAAGTTTACAACTCTAAACACTGAAGAGTACTTTTCCCCTACATAGATGAGGGAAATCATACACACAAATGCAAGAACAACAAATATAACAAAATCCACAAAGTGCATAAATTTTCCTTCTATCAAAAAGGGAAAAGGCCATGCTTAAAAGTTAGACCACTAACTTCTAGATGTTGCAGCCTTGCCCCTCTCAACAGCCCTTTGTTGAATGCCACGCCTCACTCCTAAGCCTTACAGGTAAGTGGAGAAATGATGCAGTTTTCACTACATTAATTGCATTACTATGTGAACACTTACAGCAACTGAGTATTTATAATTGATCTGTTGACTAGAGAAATACAGTCACTTCCAGTGGTGTCTGGTTTGCATACATTTTTAAAGTAACAGTATTTATAGATATGAATACACTATACCTATAAATAGTAGCTAGCTTTCCTGTACCTTACTGTAACATAACTGTAACTTAAGATTGCAGTAAAGCAGTATCATCTCTCACTTAATTAACATATTACAGCACGTATCAGAATTACATCTTTATTGCTGAATCAAGAAAATGCCATTTCCAAATGTTTTGTTCATTATACTGTACGCAATGGGCTGTCACATGAAGGACAAACTTACCTTGCAAAGTGTTGAAAATGGTAAAGAGGTAAGTAAATACCTCATTTACTGTGAAGAAAGCAAATCCCCAAGTAATTCCCAACAAGAATGTGAGGCCAGCAACACTCCTAAGGTCTTGAATACTGGTTTTTCTTTGAGCACCAAGTTGTTTTTTCTTTTTGATACGACAGAGCTGGATCAGCACGACGATGAACATGCTGATATTGATCAGGAATATCAGGCAAAAGTATCCCACAGCAGTAATATAGAAGACAATTCTATTTTTAATCCAGCAGCTAGAACACAAGAACAGTCTGTCAACCATTATCAGAAACAGAAATTAAGTAAAATAAACATGAGATAAAGGTGTAGTTTGTTGCACATGCAAACCATTTCTGCTTCTTTAGTAAAAGATTTTTTTGGCCAAAGGGCAAGAGCTTTCATATAGGCAATAACAACAAAATGCATGACGTACCGTAGAGCTATACCATTTCAAAGCTCTCCCGTTGCTTTCTTCCCTTCCCCACTTTTACTTTAAAGAAAAGCAATTTCGTAGGACCTCCCTCCCACCCACACCCAAAAAAGCACCTCCCTTTAACTCACAATTCATCAGGTCTATTTACTGAAACCTTTCCAGTGGTTATAAGTCCATAATTATCTGGTGATACTGCCAACACAATGGACACAACTACTGCTGGTAACCCTAAAAGAGTATAAGCAAACATGTAAGTGAAAATCACGACAAAGACAGTATTATGAGGACTTGAAATTATTATATTTTTCTGTGAAATCTACAACTTGTTTCTGAAATTTGTCTGTTGAATTCTGTTGGCTACTAGCTGTCTGAAAGAATTTAAAAACTGGAGCATTCAAACTGCTCAGGAGTGTAACTTGCAAAGAAACAAGAGTTCTTCTCCACAGCTAGCTCCAAACCTTTCTGAATAAGGCAACAAATACCATCCCTCATCAAATCGATTTAAAATATCAAATAGAGGATACCTGATTTTCTTTCTTACGTGTTTTAAGAAAACAATTCTATTGATTTTAGTGCCTTCACTCATGTTTACTCAAGTGGCCAGAGAGGATAATCAGGTCCAGAATCTCTTCATCCTTTATCCAGTTAGATCTGTTTTGCTGCTTTTTGTTAGCAACAGTGCTATCCCAGAAATGGAATATATATATTTATTGGCATTTATTTTAAAAACACAACTGACACTATCTGTCTGGTAAATGGAAATGGAAGTATGCACATTCAAAATTGGTTCTATTGTACTTGCACAAGGAAAATTAATTACCAATTTGCATTGCAGCAGTCTCAGTTCTGCAGTTAGTGGGGAGTTCCCTACCTCAGAAAGGTGGAATATATAAGATCATGTTTACTGATAAGGAATACCTGGTCACTGCAAGATCATAACATTTAATGACTGCTTCACTTTCATTTCTGAACACATTCACTGAAATACTTGCTAAGAGGATTCATCTATTTAGCATCTAAAAGGAAAAAAAAAAATACATACCCCAACCAACAACGCAAAATTTAAGAATGTATTTCCGTACATAGGTATTAAAGACTTTCACAAGTGCCAGATACATGTGGAAAGCTTCTAGGCCCATCCAGGTGAAAGAAACCAAGAGGAAATAGTGAAGAAATACTGCAACTGCAATGCACAGGCCTCGTGTATCATACAGTGCAATCCATGAGTCAAGGAGGAAAACTAAGTTGAGTAGAAGTAATGCAGAACACAGCTGAATTAGGATTTTGGAAGGGTAGTCTCTCCGGATTTTCCTAAAAAAAAAGGCAAATTAGTGAGATGACATCAATTGTCCATGGACCCATAGCTTACTTCCTCTCTTGTATTCCTTAGTGCACAAATGCCAAGAAAAAAAATTATATATTTTCATTCACATGTAATACTTCATATATTGCATTTATACACGGAGACAGTAATTTACAAGAGATTTCCAAATTAATGGTCTGTATGGATAAAGTTTGTTATAATAAGGTTACATAAATACAAACGATAACTTGAATTCTTAGAGTTTAGTACCATTATTTTTTTTACATTGTATGTTGGACTTCTCCTTGCTACAGTACTTACAAAAAAACAAAATGTGACTGTTCCTTATTGCTAAACTAGATTAGGCTTTTGACTGGGCTTCTAAGGCCTTGATAGCGACAAGTAAGTCCTTGATAGCGACAAGTAAGTCCTTGATGACAAGATAATGAATGACAGAATAAAGGTGTGCTGAATAACTTCGAGGAGGATTTCCAAAACATAGTATGGAGGATTCAATAGTTAAGGCTCAAACGTAAGAAAATGTTCCAACAAACAACAAAGAATACAAATGCATTTAAAAATGCTATCATTCTGCACTGCTTTATATACCTTGTATCTTAAACACATTCCTTCACACTTCTATTACGATAATACATTACAAAATATTTAAAAGCGCTACTTCTTCACTTCTTACTGCATAGACCCTCATGATTAATTCACTTGTCCACAAGATTAACAATTCTGAGGACTGAATCAACACCTTCCTGGTAAACTGGACAAACTTGTGCATTATTAATGGAGACAGAAGCCATAACTATTGGAAAGGACTTTGCAGTGAAGACTACAAGCAATTAAAATGGAATAATAATGGGAGCTTAGTTGAACAGGTACTTACTCAAAGGCTATGTAGGTCACAAGAGTAATAGAAAGAAAGATTGCAGAGAGGCCACAGCCTATATAGGATATAAAAGTCAGTACCAATTCTTGTGTGGGATTCAACGGAGTATTTCCATACAAGTTCTAAAACGGAAACAGAAGTTAATTTCAGAGAACATGTTTATTAAACGGAAAAGATGAAAAAAACCCCAAAATGCACCTTTCCCTCTGCAATTAAAAAAAAGGAAACAGTTCTTTTCATCATGGATCTTATAAAAGGTTAACTGAAAAAAAGAAAAGCCAATCTAGTCCTGCGAGGAGCAGGGAGTTGGACTTGATGATCCTTTTGGGTGCCTTCCAACTTGAGATATTCTCTGATTCTATGATTCTAATTGTGAAATCCCATTTGATTAAAAACCTGTTTTAAATTTGATTTATTCTATTTTTTTATTTCCTACAATATATACAACTGCCTAAACATAAAAGCTGCAGTTTAATAAGCACTTAAGGAATTTTTTACTCCAATGGAACTCATGGGCCCCCATTCAACAAGCAGCTTAAGCATGTGACTGATTGTATGGCTATATGTACTAACACCAAAGTGAACAGAACCCGAGTAGTATTTCATAGGTGGTATGTGCTTCCTGAATACTCATTTGCTTAAGATAACACGTGTTCTTGAATCAGGGTAAGATTGCATAATTTTTTAAATAATTACCATCAAAACTGCAAAGCTTGTGAGGTGGTTGCACGAACAGACTGTTTCATTTACTCTACTTTCTTTAACTATGCAACCTTCGCATGACCAGCCTCCATGTCCACCTGTTAAAGAAAACAGCTTTGTTATTCATAAAAGCCTTTATTTACATTAACATGAGTTAACATAGCTAAAACAGCATGATACCTTGGGTGATATCAAGTACTTACCATTTTTATTAAAGTCCCAAAAAACACATCTAACTGTTGAATTATCCTGTTTAGGTTAAAAAAAAAAAGATGTTTTACTAAACTATGAGTTTATGATCAAGTAATTTATGAATTATCTACCAAATGCAGGCAAGAATAACTACTGTGTACAGCAAATATACCTGTTTTACATGAATGCAAGATGAATTTAGGTGCATAGAATGGATGAATATTGCAATATGCATGTGAAAATATGCTGAACAAATTTGAAGTCACCACACAGGAACTAGCTCTCATGCTTAAGATTCCGTTCCTGGTAGAACATTATGAATGCTCTTTCATTGTCTTCCCACACTATACAAATCCTTGCGATTTCTCATCCTTCCTGATTTTTTAAGTATCAAGAGCATGACCACATAGAAAACGAAAAATTTTTTCATTCGCAAACATTTAATCACTTTATATTATCATGATGTTAAAGGTTTACATACAGATTTCACACACACACAAGAAAATCCTAAAAATAGTAGCAGTAATACACTATACTGCTATGAACACTAATACTTCTACAGTTGTATCTCAAAACTCAGTATTATATCAATACAAGTCAAGACTACACTAAGCCAGCTCTTGAAAAAAGCTTCAGGTACATTAATGGAATCCCTACATTTTTCAGTTTATAATATCTTAGCATTTTAAACTCTTTTAAGATATGGGATAGAAGATTTTAATCCTTGATGGTCATTTAGGAAAGAGATGCTGTATATGAGCCCTAATACTTCCAGATGGCACAATCCTATGTTCCACTGTAAGGAACAACATTCCCCCTAAGAAAAAAGACTTATATTGCTTTCTGGCCATGTAGCACCTACAATGTCATGATTGCAGCATCTCCGTAGCAACCCCCACTGTCAAGCTTTCATCTAAGAGTTTTTATTCTTTGGAGAATAAAACAGAAGGGTAGGTAGGAAAGATAAAAACTGGATGCGTAAGTGGTAAAGCAACATTACCTGAAACCATTTGAGAACATAAATTTATACCAGTGATAAATAAGCAAAGATGAGTGATTTTGAAAGTTCAGATGGAGATTAAATGTCCACACTAGTAAAGCAGAACCAACCAATCTGCATTCTTAGTACAGTATTTCTTCTACAACTCCAATGGAGGCAACAAAATTGTACTTTAAGTCTGCCAAAATGTAAATCATACCTGATTAGGTTTGATATTCTGTAAAGTGACAGTAACATTTGCCTTTAAGTTGCTAATTGTGAGGTTAGCAACACTTGATGATATAACATTGCTGATTAAAGATGCATTCTTCAGGGACAGATCCTGGAATGACAAAAAAGAATCTGATTTTAAAATGTTAAAGGAAACAATAGTAGAGTACAGCACCCACAAGCTCAGTTATTATGTGGAGAGAGCACTGGACAAAACCAATTACTTTTTAAATCAGGAAGTTGTGAAATGTGTTTTGTGGGAAAAAAAGTCCATTCATATTTCATTTAGCTCTAGGCTGGAGTTTAAAACCCTCATGAACAGAGGATCAAAAAGATACCTGGAACACAGTGGTCTTTTTAAAGAAGTTGAATATAATTCTAGAAGCCACATCCAACTCTTCAGGGGGTAAATTTGTCAGCAATGATGAAGGAAGTGTAATTGATCCGAGATGATTTAAATCATGAATTGCATTAATGCCTAGAGAGATCTGAAAAATAAATGCAAGCATTATGCTTCATTTCAGTCACTAAAGAAAAATTAAATTATGACTTATTTTCAGTTTAGAACTTTGAAATACATATCTCTGTAATCACTGTCAGGAACTCACTGCTGCTCTCTCATTTCTCTCCTGCTCCAATGAATAAATAGCATCTGCAGGCTGAAAAGGATACAACTCATTTCAGGTCTGCCTACCATTGAAAATACTCTGGCTTTACCCATTTGCTTACAACAACACAGTACATCACTGTAGTACATAATATTGATTTGAAAAAGGTGAAGAGCAACAACCTCCATAGGTCTGTCTAACTTGTAACTATGTAGGGAGATTAACATTTCACAGCATGGAAGCCTGCAAAGGCAAAGAATTTTTATACACCATAGGAAATATGTCAGAATTCAGAAAAACTGTAAATAGCCATTATTTGTCAATAGGTTTTTAAGTACAGTAGGCTAAGCAGAATCTAAGAACATAAACCCTAACTTCATGATCATCTGGCAAAAATGACAAAAATAAACTGGATAAGGTACAATTCAGATACCTCAAGAGCTTAGTGATCTAACATTATAAAAAAAAAAAAAAAGATCTGAACTTTCACCCAGTTTTCTGTGCTGTACTTACAGAACAGAGAGCTTTGTTTAGTACAAAATCTCTAAAATTTTCTTGTTGCACATTAGTCACTTTACATACAATTATCATCGTCTCAGAGTTCCTGAGAGACGTGAAACATCAGCAGAACTGAAGAACGGAATTATCTGTGTATTCAAAGAATGGCTGTAATAGGAATAACAGTGTGAGCTCCCCACAGTGCCCTAACAATATGGTTTAACTCTTCTGTTTAGACCAGTGGTCTCCAAACTTTTTTGATCATACACCCCCTAAAAATTTTTTGAGCATGCACCTCAAAATATCTATTTATAAGTTATATGCATGTACAACTGTACTAATATATTATGCATGTTATAAATCATACACAAAACCAGACATTTCAAAAGGATGAGATAAAGATTAAACATTATTTTTTAAAAAATGTATTTTTAATTTATTAATCATATAAAAAAATATTTTCTTCCTGCACCCCAATGGACAGACTGTCGTGTACATGCCCTGGGGTACTCACACCCCACTTTGGAGATCACTGGTTTAGTTGGCTGACAAAGAAATCCCAAATCAATTCCACAAAAGCATTCCTGTTGCTCCGGTTTGAACTAGACGCTTGTTGAAAATTCTCTGTATTTCACTGCCAGTGCCATGAGATTTCCAGAAAATCATTACTTGGCAAATATCTGTTTTTCAGCACTACCACCTCCTAGTCACCTCACATGCATGCACTACATATTGCTAAGAAAATAGAAAAGAACTCAAATGTTAACATTCCATATAATTTTCAGTATCATGGAACAGTTCCAGTACTACTTATGGCTGATGCTACGTTAAGCTATTTCCTCCTCTGACAGGACAGAATGTGCCAAAATTTGTCCAGAACTTCCAACTCTCCTTGCTTAAGCCTCCAAGGCTGGTATTGTCCAAATTATTATTTCCTCAACCAGGAGGGAGTTTTTGAGTGAGACAAAGTGGATCCAAACTTTCTAAGCACTTCTTTCTTGGCAACACCAACTAGTCATGAGTGGCAAATGTATGAATGTCATTATCCAAGCAACATAATAGTTCTTTCCTGGAACCCTCTGCAATTAATCTCCTTCTAACAGATGAAGCCATCTGGCAACACTCCTTGACAAATTTCAGCAATGTCAGGGTGGGTGATTAAGTGACTCATGATTCAGGGGTTTTGAGGCAAAGTTATTTTGCCAAGCACTCTGTCCATTCTGGTGTTCTAGCTGTACCATCTCTAACAGCTTATTAGTCGAATGCCAGTTTCTGCTAAGTCTGTTGCTTATTTACGCTTATTTACACAATAGAAAATGAAAGGAAAAACTATGGAGGGCTTCAAAAACAAAGTATTTTTTCTCTGAAACTACATGAACAAAAGAACCTGAAATTCTGACATAAACACAGAACAAACTCCTGTTACCTATAAATATAAAACCACAAATACTTAAAAATAAATGTTTGAGAATTTGTACATATTTAGAATTATCAGTGTTTAACCTGGAGATCAGCTGAGTCCTGGACAGCAAAAGACATTTGATTGGAGTGGATGCTATTGGTTTTGACAACTGCCAGAGCCAAGGAAGGGGAGGCAAAATCAACAGAGGTTGCTGAAAAGTTCAGTTTTAAGCCAATATAATCCACCAGTTTTATAATTCTGTTAAGAGAAAGAGATAGCTAGTATTACCAAGCACATAAACCCAAAATTCTCAGGCAAGTTGTGGTTATGGAGCAGCAATCCAAGTGTAGTGTAAAATACATCTGACTCTGCTCACTTACTGTGGTGTTAACACACAAAAAAATACACTGTCTTCCATGGCATTATATTATAGTAGAGCTGGTAACATTAGAATGATACTCCTTCCATTTTGTGTAAGTACATTAAAGAACAAGAAATATTCTTTTGGATTATGATTATCAAAAAATGAAACTTGCTGAAGCCAATTTATCAGGAGAGTCAATACAACACACCTTTAATCTATTGCCAGAATGACTTACCTGTTAGAAATTCGGGGTGGTAATGGTTGGGAAGCAGTCAGGACTTTGCTAACCTCACTAACCATCCTTTCTACATCTTTTGGCTCTACTGTTCCAGCTGCTAAATCATTTTCTATTTTGGACACGATTTGCTCAGCTGTGGTGATACTAATGGTGGTATATACAGAAGTTGTGTATGTGGTAGCTGACAGTATCTTTCCTGTGACAAAAGAAAAGTTGTGTGTTTATTTAAACATTGTGTTCAACAAATGAAGTAAGCTTTGAGATGCAGAAAAATTAAGCAGTTCTCTTGACCAACAAACCTTATCAGAACTTGTAAGGTCTCTCATTATGTTATGTGAGACAGAATCCCTTTTTCTCCCTATCAGCTACTTTGCAGATAGCAATACTTTAAATCTTATGAAAACATAAAGCAAGGTTTCAAATGGCCAGCATTAATTCCACTTTTTATCAATTACAAAGTTCCTTACATCAGACCATTAGTGATGTTAAATAATCTATTATTTTGGATTTTTAGCCACTGGATGACTGAAAGTAGAATAAAGTCAAGATAAGATCAGCAATTTGAAAAGAAGCTTGTGAAGATGCATACAATCTTCATAGGAAAATACATAGCGACTAAGAATATTCCTAATCAATAACAATATTTTAAGGAAGATCCAACATTGATTTGCAATATTTTAAATACTAGCTTAGTAAAAAAAATAGCTACCTGGCTCTGTGACTTAATTTTTTCTGCCAAAGGTACCTGTTGGGAACTTATCACAGTACTTATCTATCACAGTTACCAACCAATTTGTAGGGTGAGGTATCACTCATCATGGCCAAAGGCATCAGAATGTATTTTAAAATAAGTATATACCTCGTGAGAGTTGTCTCAGGTTTTTCACAGTAATTGGAAGGTCACAGCTCAGACATATAATCTTGTTTAATGAAGTTTAAAAGCAAATTCAGTGTATGGCATTCAAACTAAAAAAAAAAAATCATAATCATTTTACTTGTCATATTTACCTGTGCTCCCATTAGGCAGGCTACCATGGCCATCAGCAGTAGAATGAGGATGAGAAGCTGAGACAGACTGGTTGATAGGACTAACAGTAGGGGTCAAAGTTATTGTGAAAGGAGTAAGGGGAAGAATAGGTGCTGTAGTAACGTTTTTGTTGCCAGAAATAGGTTGGGTGGAATCTGTAGCAGGATGAATTTGTGCAACAGATTTGGTGGTAGTCTCAAAGGGGGGAATTGCTATTGAAGGTTTGGGGGGAAGCTCAGAAGAGGAAACTGCAGAATGTTTAGTGAAACCTACAGAAGGAGAAATTATTGTAACAGGCTTGCTAAGATATGCGGCATCAGATTTAATTGAGAAAGCAGCATTAGTGACAGATTTTGTTGCAGGCATGGAAATAGTGACAGGTTTATTAGAAGCTATGGAAGAAAAAGTTGGCATGGTAGGTTGAGCAAGAGACTCAGAAGAGGAAAGTGTAGTGGTAACACTGGTAGAAGACACAGAAGTTTCAGTAGCAGATGTGGTAGAACTTTCAGAGAGAAGGTTGGTAGTGGGAGATGGGGAGAGAGTTCCAGAAAAAGAAATTTCTGTGAATGGTGGGATCAGTGGTCTAATTGTGGGGCTTTGTTTGGTAGAAAGCATAGTAGGGGAAATAAAAGTATTAGATTTGGGGGAAGTCTTTTTAGGGAGAGAAGGAGAACGAGGGAAAGGAACCCATATAGAATGAGGTGGCACTTGTATAGTACTGTAAAAAAAAAAAAAAAAAGGTGTAGAAATGCATGTTAAATTTAACATTGTTTATGTTTTAAAGAAAACAAGTTCTAACAGAGGATATGGACATACTACTCATAATGTATATTTTAAAATCAAATCAGATTGGATGTTTCATGCTCTAGTAATGAATATGAATTCTGTAACATTTTTAGGGTTATTACATTCTGTTTTGCTGTAGTTGTTGACTAGCAAGCCCATAAATACTACTACTGCCTTTGCTGCCTATTCTGGAGGTGACCTGATGCTGAACACAAAATCTATCTGCATTGGGGGGGGGGAGGGAAGGAAGGGGAAAAAAAAAGAAAAAAAAAAGGAAAAAAAAAAGAAAGGGAAGGGAAGAGAAGGGAGTGGAGGGGAAGAGGGAGGAATGGGGAGGGAGCTATACAGGAAAATGCCTGTCAGGTTGCTCTTGTGGAGACCTTCCTGGCTATTCCACAGCAACATGGAAGTTGACTGTATTAAGGCATTAGGAAATTTAGGAAATAAGCAAGTCAAATTTTGTATTTATACTTACTACATTTGTAATTCTTCAGCAGTCAAGGAACAATACTTCAGTGATGAACAGCAGCACTGTTCTGAGATGACAAAGAAGCATTAACCTAGTTTATCCTGAAGCATAAAAAATGCTAATACTGTTAAGTAGGATATTCAAATAAGCATGTGTTTTATGTTTTTTAAACAATAATGCATATTGCAAAATTGATTTTGAGTTTTCTTCTGAAATGACATTTGCAAAATAGATCTTGACCAGCCAGAATACTGCAATACCCCCACATTTTTGCTCAGTGCCTGACAAGGACAGATTTCTCTTTTTGTCATTGTAAACAAACCAAAAAAGCAAAGCTACATCTTTCGAAACAGAGAGACAAACAGTATGAGTCACCACTCCATACTATCACAATATCACTAAGAAAGCTTGTCTACTTTATGAACTTTTCAATTCAGACTGCCGTTTCAGTAACACATTTATGTTCTCAAGTAATTTTACACTTAATCCTTTCAAAGTCTGCTTTATTAATGTAGTCAGCAATTTTATACCAAAGTTTTTTTAAAGATATTTCTATCTTCTGCCTCCCCACCCAAAAATCAGAAGGCTGCATTTTTGATATATTGATATTGTTCAACAAAAAATTATTTTTATCTAAAAATACTTAAAAATCTTTTCTTTTAGCTACTTGGAGGTCCCATGTAAACACATGAAATTTAATCTGAAAGGGTAACTGTGATGAGATTGTATTTAGAGCATAACTTACTAATTTGGCTTATTTCTGCTTCGTCTGTTAAAGTGCTTATATTCTCTCTCTCAGCCAGCTTCATTATGAAATTGCAGTGTATACTATAATGAGAAGAAAGAGCTTTAGACTCAAGAAACAGATCTGCCTCATTTTTACAATGCATGAAAGTAACATCAAATGCTAAGTGAAAGCACATTAGCACAAATGCTAAGTGTGAAAGCACATTCTTCCTAGGCTCTTTCAGATTTGGGGATATTTTTAATGCACATAAAACGCTATGCCAGGCTAAATAGAAAAGTAATACATCAGTTTGTGGCAGCTTATTTTCTCTACAGACACTGTTGATTCTTAAATGGCATCCTCCCTAATTAACGTTAGACATTAAAGCGTTGATAGTTTTGTAAAGATAACAACGTAATCTCCACTGTTACTGTAAAGAGACTCCAGAGAGGAACTAGCAAGTGTCCTAGGTGGCTATGTCAGTGCATATGAAAACTCCATCACCGGGCGAAAGCCAGTGTTCTCTCTCCTGACTTTAGAGAGAACTTAAATGACTCACCTAAGCATGTAACTATACAGTTATGGTTCAATGACCTGAAGCCCTGCCTAAACTAGCAAACCTACAATAATAATTCTTCATGTTCAGCAAACTCAAACACACAGGTGAATGAAAAGGCAACACATAAAAGATGAAGTGAAGCTTCTTTCCAGCTAACAAGAATGAAAACAGTACCCTAACTACTGCCAGTATATGATGTGAAGGTGTGATCTGACTTTCTGTCTATTACTATTTAAGTGTTTTGGACTTTTTTTTCATCCTAACCCAGGAAGATAAACCCCAAATTCAAGTATTTGGGGAAATGAAGTTCCACATTTTATTTTAGAATATAGCGTTTCCAAACTGATCAGTTTAAAGGACCAGCAATTTAGTGGTGAGTAGCAATTAAATTAACAGTCATTATCTACATTTCAGGGTTTCCAGGATCACCTCTGTGGAGCAGCCATGCCATTCTGATACCCCATGGCTTCCAAACTCTGAACTGGTTACCTTCTCAGGCTTCCCATACCCTGAGGACAGCTGATTTCCCAAGCCAAAGGACAGCAACTTGGGATGTCTGAAGCAATTCTCTCAAAGACTGCATTGTATTCACAAGCTCTGGAAGTTTGGTGGTCCCAAATCCCACAGCCTTAGTCACTAAGTTGCTATGTGACTTAGCTAATACAAAGATGCAGAGAAACATGGCAGGCAAGCCTGTGCTTCACCAGAAGATTAATGAAAAGCAATACAGTTTGGTTTAAAAAAAAAAAACAACTTAAAAAAAAAATCACTAATGTGAGGAGAATAATGGGATCAGAATTTCTTTGTCAGCCTACATATATTTCTACAGCCTGTTTCTCAAACTTAACTTCCTAGAAAGTTTGTTTTTTCTTCTGTTACATAGCCATTGATACTTGATGGATCGCAAGACAATAAATATATAAGCTTTTAAATATATGAGCATTTAAAAAATTAACAACAAACCTCTGGTTTTCTGCACTGCATTCCATAACAGAGGACTGTAATGACAAATGAAAATAGGAAAAAGTTGTTTTGTCATGAGAAAACAGGACTGATACTTAGATAATGACATTATCAGAAATAAGTTGGAAAAAAGTTGTCCAAACAGTAACAACAATTAGTAATCTTACCTCACTTACTGCTTGCAAGGTTTTGTTGAACTCTGAAATTCTTTAAAATAAAAAGTTACCGTTATGGAGGATTTCTAGTTATGTTCCTGAAGACAATTACAACAATATAATGAAAAGAACAAGCAATTACTGAGAAAGAAATACATTTTTCCAGTTGATCAGTGATTTTTTAAAATTATGCCAGTTCTAATATTGTAAACCCACTTTTCAACGGATTAAACATTTTAAAAGTTGCCTTTTATTAGTCACTCCACAAACTAAGTTTGAACCTCTGTCATCACATATTTTAATATCAATCCACTTATTTAAAAGTTATTTAAAAAAGCAAAAGATAAATCTTAATGTTGCCTTTTGGCAAGCAAGCATTTGGAACAGAATTCTAAATTTATACTCAAAACCACAGAAGTAGAATAAGTAAGAAATATGGATTTCTTCTATAAACAAGACCTGTTGGCCAATTACATCTTTCTGATTTTCAGGGTAAGTTTTGGGAATAGCAATAAATATTCACCCAGTCAAACCTCTCCTTACAAAGACTGTGAAAGAAGAAACTACACCAAAATAAAAATATAGATATGACTGCAAGAATACGTATTAAAAAACATGCAGCTATAAAAGTTCTCTTAGTAATTTCCTATGAAACAGACTGAACCCCTGAAATTACAAAAACCATTTATTCATGAAGAGCAGCAGCCAGACTGGCATTCTCAACAATCCACAACTCATGTCCTCAGGTGGTATTATTACTACTACTACTACTACTACTAAGATCATCAGCGTATAAACAACAAGGCCTGAAGGCCTTGTTGAGCCCCAAGGAAACTGAAGGGCCTAAAAGGAAATCAGCAAGTGTACCATTTCTTAAAGCAAACTCCAGTGGTACATAAAACAAAACTAAGACTATTTTAACCAATGTGAACTTTATGTTAAAGAACAGTAACTTACAACTCCTGAAATTTTTAATTTATAAAGTGCAGGAATAATGCAAAGTGAAGAGTCTGCTAACCACATGGAAGGTCTCACGTCATCTTTTTCAAATGTAACAGATTTCAATCCTTATTAAAAATTACTTACCTCAATTCTTGTGGGGTAGGTGCTGGAATTGCAAGTAATTTTGTTACTTGATTGTTGATGGTTATGTTATTAATCTGTTAGAAACAAAGATTCCACAGCTAAGTAAACCCAGTAACTTTTAGCCTTAAAAGAAACATGTTTACTTCACACATTTTAACAGTCTGAAATTCTAAAGATAAGAAGCACATTTTCTCATGACTACACTTCAACAAATATTTACCATGACGCTGTTGTCACAACTTATGGAAGGAATTGGCTCATCTAGTATAGACCGAATAACTGGATCTGATTTGTGAAAGATATGGGCAAGACGATAGTGACCTCACCATATCTCATGTTGGAAAAAGGGGAATTTGGCTTAGTTTGCAACAAAGACAGCTTAGACCAGACACTGAACAAACTTTCTAACTGTAAGTGGAGCAATGGGACAAGCTCCATAATAGACATAAGTAACAGACAGCATAGAATCCTGGGAGTAAGAAGTCAAGAACTGAGGTGAAAGACATGGTAGGAATGATCTAAATATATATGATCTAGCCTTAGGGCCAGGGGATACACTAAGGTTTATCTAAAGGCCCTTTATAGAACTGCATTCTTACATTCTTCTGGTTGCCACCATTACCACTTATTTTTACATTTCATGCAAGCAGCGAGCACCACGATGAAAACATCTAACATATATAGTATTGACATTATCTTAGAAATATTCTGCTAAAAAGTAAAAGAGTTTAAGAGACAGGAAACCCATTTTTTCCAATAGCTGTAGGCACAATGTTAATACGCTAGGACAGTTTCAGCAGGCATTATCACCACTGAAACGCAACACAATGCAGAGGTGGCTTGCTTTTGCCTGAACTCAATGCTCCATGTGCAGCTGTGCAGTAGCTCTCTGCAGTGATTTTGCTGACTGCTCTCATGCTTGCAGAGATTGGCATGTAAAATCTAAGCCTGAGCGCAGACAGGGATGTGTAGGAGAAAGATACAAAGTCCTTTACAAGCTAATGTCCTTTTTTTTGTACTCCCTTCAGTTTTCCATTTATAATGACTAAACATTCTCATCCTCATAGTATTATCTTGATACTGAATGATCTCTGTGGTCCTTGCTTTGCCTGGTATCATTCTCTTAAACCTCTGTTGTGTTGTGTAAGTGGACACACTTGTGTCACATAGGCCTATTGCAAAATTAATAACTGATTAACCACATATCAAAAAGCATAGAACGATACCCTATTTATAACAGTCTCAACATGAATTATTCCCAGGATGCAATCCAACTTAATTTATGTCCACACTGTTGCCATCTAATGATGCTCACCTTCTAAAGTAAAGTGCCTAAATTAATCTCCAAAGGAATCATAGAATCGTTTAGGTTGGAAAAGACCTTTAAGATCATCCAGTCCAACCATCAACCCAACACCACCATGCCCACTAAACCATGTCCTGAAGTGCCACATCTACATGTTTTTTGAACACCTCCAGGGATGGTGACTCCACCACTTCCCTGGGCAGCCTGTTCCAATGCCTGACAACCCTTTCAGTAAAGAAATTGTTCCTAATATCCACCCTAAACCTCCCCTGGAGCAACTTGAGGCCATTTCCTCTCATCCCATCACTTGTTACTTCGGGGAAGAAACTGACCCTCACCTTGCTACAGCCTCCTTTCAGGTAGTTGTAGAGAGCAATAAGGTCTCCCCTCAGCCTCCTTTTCTCCAGGCTAAACAATCCCAGTTCCCTCAGCTGCTCCTCATAAGACTAGTGCTCCAGTCCCTTCACCAGCTTTGTTGCCCTTCTCAAGGAAAATCCTGTATGCCTAAATGTAGACTCTTAATTAGGCAGTTCCTCTCTCCAGACTTCCCAGGGCTTCCCCCTCCTTTCAGTGGCTATATAGAGAATATAGGCCCTTAATGTAGGAAGTTTACTTAGCTGGAACTCTAAAATTTAGGTGCAAAGCAGCTGTTTAAGAGAGAGAGAGAGTAAATCCATCCACTGCAAATATTAACTTGTACTGCAAACTGTATTTGAAATAAAATAAAACTATAGAAAACATAATAAGAATCATGTTAGGGTATCAGTATTTTAAGTGTAGACAAAGAAACTCATTTCAACCTTCCTTACAATAAAGTTTTAAAAGAGAGAACACTTACTATTTCTACATTTAGTGACGTGTTACTTTCTTCACTTGCCTGAAGTTTTACCTTGCCCACATAGAACACTAAAACCAAAAGGCAAAAAAGTTAAGAAAATCAACACTAAACCACATGATGTAAAATTATTTGAGAATTTAAAAATTCACTGTCTTGTGTTACAACAGAAGGGAAGTAAGAACACTTATACTAGCTTTTCTGATAATTCACTATTTTTGCAATTCTTCTTCTACCTCTTCACTTACTATTTCCACAAATGAACTAGTCCAATAGCTTCATTATTTTCTTTATATTTATTTTTGTTGGCTGTCTCTAAATTCCTTCTAGTCCTTTTTTTTTTTATCTCAAAACAGAAGAACTGCACTGCACATTACTATTAATACAACTCCAACTCCCACAAGAATAAAATGTGTGGGTATAGGCAAAGCAATATTCTGAAAATTATTCCCTTGGGGACTAAAGAACTTTCAGGATACCATAATTCAGAGCATCATTCAACAGTCCTTGAGAGCTGGTAGGCCCACTGTGGAGACAAAAACGAACTTCTATGATACTTCTCTTCCTGTAGCCACACATTCAGTGCAGGCTACAGAGAAAGACCCATACAGGAATGCATACATGACATCACCCAAATCATCTAGCAATTTACTGTGTCAACCAGCAGGGAAACTGTATAGACAGGGGGTGGGGCAGATACTTTATTCTGCCTCTTCCTAATCTATAAAGTACTCAGCATATGGCTACTCAGCAGAAGTGACTTCATTTTCTTAAGTATTCTCACAGAAGCCATTTATCAAAGCATTTTGGAAGGCAGCAATGTTATCAACAAAATCTTCTTTTACTATGTTTTTGTTAATGCACATAAAGGGAATATCACTGCCCTTTCCATTTTCTTTTGTCTGTCTGTTTTGTCACATTATGCTTTTAAAATACATGCAGGCTTTTACAGTAATTCTTCTAAACACTATTTCAGCTTCTATTCCCGATACAGAGGTAGGCTCAATATGGCAGGCATTAGCATCTACCATAGCATACTAGTTTCTTGTTTTCTCAGGTTTGTAATTCTTATCTGCAACTGTGTATCCTTTGATAAGAAACCAAAGATCAAAACTACAATAGACTAAGCACAACTTTTAAATTAAAACCCCCATACTTTATATTAATTTTTTAGAAGTTATACAAAATCTCTCTAAATTCGGAAGAAATTTTATTACTGAGCTAGCTTTTATATAGCAACTAAATGTTGCCTCATTACACAGAATAGAAAATAGTTGGACATGTTTTTTGTAAGAAAAAAAGGAAAAAGAAAACCACTAACCTGAAAAATTACAGACAGGTGTTATGTTGCATAAAATAGTTTCTCCTGCTATAATTTCTTTGGGGAAAAAAAAAAAATCTAGTGAGTAGAAGAGTTGAACTTAAACCCAGTACTGACAAACATACATATTTACAATCATTTCAATGTTTTAAATGTAAAGGTCTTTACCTTTTAGAAATATTTCACATACTGTCTAGGCTTCACTTCCCTAGGGTACTTACCATGACATTTTCCAAGACTTAATATTCAGAGTGAAACATTCTGGTTTCGATTGATTAATTTTGAATAATTTTCTGTAACAGTTTCCACAGAAGACCTACATGCAAGTAGTCTCTATTTTTTCTTTTTTTTTTTTTTTAATCCAAATAAAACAGAAATCAGCATACCCTAAATAAACTTTTCAAATATCACAGTATTCAGTCACTAGGTAGCACATTATCTGCTTCTGAGGATCCTACTACAGCTACTTAGGATAGCATGAAACTAAAACTGTTCTACGCGATAGAATTCAAACTACGATGACAGCAAATGTATACTCTCTTCTAGTAGAACATGTCTTCACTTAGTTACAGCAAGCTTTTGGCTGCTCCCATATTTTTAATACTACCTACACTGCAAAGAAAATCTCAAATTAATCCCGATCCCAAATTAAGATGGCTCTGTTGCATAAAATCAAAATAAAGGACCGGAAAGATATTTGCATCCAAGACAAAACTCCTACACTTGTTCATAAAAACAGTGTGGCAGCACAACCTTCCCTACTTAAGCAGATAGATTGGCCTCCATTAATGGAAAAACAAATGCTATTTTCTCTGCTGTTATCATTAGCTAGTAGCAAATGAGATGGGAATTTTTTTTACTTTTTTACTTTTTCTGTGGTACAAATATTTGCCTGTTACAGCTTGATGCTTCATCAATTTTATCACCATCAACACACAGCCATCGCAAGGGTACAGATCATGAGCTGGTGGCCGTATTCAAATTATTAGAAAAAAATTATTTTTTCAGACAGCAATTTAGATTTGAATAAATTTGCCTTCCCTTTTGTGTTGGCACTTGTCAGTGAAATAGTAAAATTGTAGCAGCACTTTTTTTTTTTTTTAAACAATCGTTAAAGAAATAACATGTTTATAAATAACTGAACTTGTCAAAATTATCAACTACATAAAAAACAACACTTATAAAAACCCAACAAAAAATCCAGGAGTAACACAAAGTAAAGAGTAACATCAGCCTCTTTTTCTTTACAGAGTATCTATTTGTGTGCCACCTAGTCTTGCTTAGGATCTCTGCATGCCACCAAAATGCACAAAATAGATAAGCAGTGTGGAGGATAAAAGAGTGATCAAAAATCACTAGTGCTTCCAGCCCCCAAAGATCATCAGATAACATAGCTGCAAACTTCCCGCAGGTCACATTCACACAGTCAAATTACACTAGCCAGTATGGCTCCAAGCCAGTTCCACCACTCACACTAATTCAGTGCAAATACATTCTAATTGGTCTTCCAGGCTCCTACATGGATAATAAAAAAAAATTAAATTCAGCCTACTCCTATAGACTGGACCTGCCTGGAGAACATCGTGACTGGCTTCGATCTACTAAAAAGCATGAGAATTCTTTTTTTTTAAGTAAACATGGTCCCTGAGATTGTTTTTCTTACATCTTTGTGGTAACCTGCTGCTCTGACTTAGAAAATAACCGAACTCTTCTATAGGCGGCCATCTAGACAAGCATTGCAGAATTAGACCTTCTATCAGACTGGACATCAATGCGAAGTACGGCAGACTGCTAATATGACACACCATAATACCAAGAAAAAAGATCCTATTAAAAATATTTGGGAGCAGACCTCCTGAACTCACACACACTTAAATTTTGAGGGGCATAAAAGAAGATTAGTGGTGATATATGAATCCTACCTGGTGTTATGGTGGAGTAATAATCAGTGATGTTGAGAGCTTCTGTTATAAAAAAAAAAAGTTTTAAAATTAAGTTTTTACTTTTTCACTTAAAAAGCCTATGAAATACATGTCACAAAAATAAGTTTCCTAATTTCTACTTTAGACCCTGTCTTCCCAGGAGAAGTGTGAACACATGACCATTCGGGAATTAAGTTACTTTCAGCAAGGGAAATGAAAAAGCAGCATTAGGAGTGAAATCCATCCAATCAAATGTTTATGTCCCAATATGAGCCAGTTACCTTAGGCTCCCTATTATTCAGTGGAGAAAGTGGTGCTTTTAAGGTGTGAGTCATTCCCATTTAACCTATTCTACATGGGCACTTCAGCATAAGATGTCCTAAAAATGTGTCTTTCTCTCCACCAACTATGAAGAACAGCAGGATGTCTAGTTCATATACAGACATGTAGGTATCTGTACTGATATGGGATGAACCTACTCCTTGTTTTCAAATGCAAACATCAGGAAAAAAAGGGGGTAGCAAGTTCTTCTGATTGAGTCTTCACTGATCCTATTTGGCAGCTCACTGCTAGAACATGTATCATCTAAGTGTCTTCAAGGAATGGGGTGTACATTTTAGTTCTGTAAAATACTTTAAACAGTATCAGAAAGTACAGAAAACATTCTATCTACAGATATACCAAAAAACTACGTACTTGTTAAAAATAAATATGCCCAGTTTGGGCTTTGGTAAGCAATGTAATATTTTGAATAAAAAAGCAAGGTTAACAGCTCAGTGTCAGCTAAATGCACTTCAAAACCCTACCCATGCAGACTTAAAATACACACTGGACATAAATACAAATTTTAAGTTCACATCAATACAAATTTTAAGTTCGCATTTTGACTAAACAAATCCCGGTTATTTAAAAAAAAAAAAGCAAACTTTCATGAATGCAACAAACATCTCCCTTCAGACTTTACTCTCTTCATGGTAATTCTCACCTGCAGTTTGTGTAGTCTCCTCTGAAGTCATATCTGAGGAAGAAAAATTAATAACAGTAAAAACAATAAAAATAAAATAAAAATCTAAAAAATCTAAGAAAATCTAAATCTAACTAAATCTAAATAAGAGAAACATCAATAAAATCTTGCCTGAAGGATTAACAGGATAGATGATAAAAGTAACAATAGAGGATTCTGGCAGGAAAAAAAAAGAGAAAAGAAGTAAAAACTGTATTAATATAGTATTTTATTTCTATGAATTTTGGAGAAAAAGGATCAAGCATGCAAAATGTTGAACAGGAACTGAATATTATTTATCTAATTTCCATTTTAAGAACAACTGCAGTACTTGTTAATGTTCACGTTATTTCAATATAAATATTTGAAATAGTGTTCATATTATTTTAAAAATCTGAGTATCTGAACACAAACAACTGGTAATCGAGTTCCTTCAGATAAGTTCCTTTTACTGGTTTCATTCTTTTAGAAGATGCAGATGAATTTGGCATATCCAACAGCAGTAACTGCGTAGCCCCAAGGACCTTTTCCTGCATGAAACCACAATACTCATGAGCAGAGATGGCACACTGGCTTTGGCAAACTGTCTTTCTAAAAAAACTATTTTTGCCAATAACCATATATAAATAAAATAGTGTGAGGATGCAATTTTTTTCAGCTACATCAAAAAAAAAAAAAGAAAATTACATTAAGACAACAGAAGAAAATTTAAAGATTGCTCAGGAAGGATGTGCTTAGTAAGTATATTTTAGGTGTCAGTGCAGGAATACAAAGTAGTTAGAGGACCACTTTATATCACTCCAACACGACAACTTAGTGACTTTTTTAAAATGGGCCAGAGCAGCTTCATAACAGAAGAACACTACGCTTTTCAAACTTCTCTACTAAAAGCATAACTGTCATTAGTAGAAGCAATATCCAAAGTATAATAAAGAAAAGTTTGTGGCTCTGCAAAAAGATAGTTGCATATCAAGGAAAAAAAAAAAACAATCTACTTCATTACATGGAAAGGGGAAGGGAGCTTTTCTTTCTGATATATTTATTTCAACTAGACTAGTCATTTTGAGCCTTTTTAAAAGCACCCTCTTAATTCCATACTCGGAATAAAAGCTAAGCATATTTTGTTCTTAAGTAATGTCCTGGTTTCAGCTGGGATAGAGTTAATTTTCTTTCTAGTAGCTGGTATAGTGTTATGTTTTGGGTTCAGTATGAGAAGCATGTTGATAACACACTGATGTTTTCAGTTGTTGCTAAGTAGTGTTTAGACCAAGTCAAGGATTTTTCAGCTTCTCATGCCCAGCCAGCAAGAAGGCTGGAGGGGCACAAGAAGTTAGGAGGGGACACAGCCAGGACAGTTGACCCAAACTGGCCAAAGGGATATTCTATACCATGTGATGTCATGCCCAGTATATAAACTGGGAGGAGTTGGCCAGGGAGGCGGATCGCTGCTCGGGAACTGACTGGGCATCGGTCAGCAAGTGGTGAGCAACTGCATTGTGCATCACTTGTTTTGTATATTCTAATTCTTTTATTATTATTATTGTTATATTATTATTATCATTATAATTATTATTTTCCTTTTCTGTCCTATTAAACTGTCTTCACCTCAACCCACGAGTTTGGGTTTTTTTCTGATTCTCTCCCCCATCCCACTGGGTGGGGAGGAAGTGAGCGAAGCGGCTGCCTGGTGCTAAGTTGCTGGCTAGGGTTAAACCACAACAAGTAACAATCGTGAAGACAACTGATTTTCTAAGACAACTAACAAGCAGCCAAAATATGAGGAATCAGAGTGAAAACTAAAGTGCTGACTTCATCTGTATTATTTGGCTTGGTATAAACTACAACAAATAGTGAATTGGCTGCAGTGTTAAAGATGAACCATTCGCAGAGAAAGATTGTATCTGGAAAAGAACAAAAGCATGTGTGTTTGTGTCTGTATTATTTCTTTTCTCCAGAGCACAATATGTCAGTATACATTAAGCAAGAAACCAACTGGCTTTCACACAGCTAATTCTGTGTGTCTACATTCTTCATTTTTTAAAAATGCTTTCACAGATGATGTTCATCACCTCTGGTCCCAGAAGTTACTAGTCTGGTGTGTGTGCGCGTGTGTGCATGTGTGTGTGTGCAGTATACCACACTGCACGAAATGACATATGCACATCTGCTAGGGTGGGAGGAGACGTAAGGGAGCTCTCTCACTACAGTCATCCTCCTCTGCCACCTTGGCAAACTGTTCGCTGTTTAGGTTACTGGGCAAAAGGCTCCTGATCAAGCAACTTGTACCTACTTTATCCCCAAGCATCACTGCCACAAACCATGAGCGATCCTGTGAGGTAAGCTATTTCATTACAAAGTAGAACGAAGAAATTATTTTTCTCTTCAAAAAATAAGCAATGAAAACATTAAATGTGAGAACTCATTTACATTACAACTTTTCTGCATTACCTCAGATTAAAAGCAGATTTACCTAACAGGAAATAAAAAACATTGCAGTATGCAGTAAAGTCCTGATTTTCTTACCAGAAATGGTTGTTGCAGCTGATTCTCTTGAATTTTCAGCTTTTGTTTCAGACATTAAAAAAAAGAGGGAAAAAAAGAACCATCATGAAGTTTCAGACACATACATAACCACCCTCAGCAGCCTTTCCTTATATTAGCAAAAGTTTACTGCATTCACCAGAAGAGGGCAACACCTGCTTATCAGAAGAAAAATTCCAGGTTGTCAAAAAAGGCAGATGTAACAATCTCTAATTAAAATAATTACAATTTTAATGAATTCAAATAGAATTCAACTGAAGACGACTTCTTTTCAACAAATACTGGACAGTTTGTTAAGAAAACAAAAATCATTGACCCAAGATATGTGCCACACTAGCCTGAAAGCCGCATGCCTACCATGAGTGTCTTGCTAATTCAGGGAATGGGAATCAAGCGTGCATAACAAGATGGCTGTAGTTGGGTATGAAGAACTCTTCTCAGACTTTCTATAATAACACTGAGACTTGCCATTTTAAAATTATCCCATACATATCTCTTCTCTTTTGTAGCCTGCAAAAAGCAGCATTACAAAAAGCTAATTCATTTCAAGTCTGAACCTCTGATCTTGATAGGAGCCAGCCAACTATTTATATAGCAAACACTAGCCACTAAATCTTTGATGCTGTTACAGTCAGTATTTTGATCAAAAAGAAATTAGGAAATTTGATATCTGGTTCACATAGCAAGTTCAAAATTAGCCCTTTCGTACATTGAGTAGTTTTTGACCGTGCCATGGACAAGTCAAGTCACAGTTATCACAGAAATATAATCTAAAGAACAACTGGCTGCAAATATGAAACACTTTAAAAAATATACTTGAGGTATTTCAACATCTTCTCTCAAAACTCAAAAGTCATTCTATAATGTTACTTACAATACACTAATCATACTGTAAAGCTTTTCCTACTGTTGTAGAAGAATTGAGTGAGAGATACCAAAAGTCTTTGTGGAAACCCAGATTTTTTTGGTTAAACATAGTGAACGAGGAGTTTCTGAAATGCTAATCGCTCACATGATTCCTTGCTCAGACTATTTTTCTTGACTTACTGAAAACTAGTAATAGCTTCTTTCCAAAGGATAAATGTAAATATAATTTCTGCAATGAAAGCAGAATCGGAATCATCTCAGTGACCTTATTTTCATTTTCTCTGGAAAATTACTGATGCTATTTGCACCATGAAATATGCTAACAAGCCACAAGGATGATATGGATAATTAATTTGCAAATATTTACATATTCTTAACTATCTCTATGAATTAAAAAGTAACAGCAGCAGCAATCTTCCTACGACCTTTCTAAAATACAACAACAATGGGGAAAAAATTACACAGAACACCAGTTTTCTGCCAGGCAACATAGCAGCAGTTTCAACTACAAAGGAAGAAGATTTTTTAGGAGCAGAAGTTTTTATATATATTTGTACACACACATATATACGCACACTTTTTTAAACACAACCATTTTAGATGTGCTACTCACCTCAATTCAAGCTGGTTTGCAAAACTACTTTGCATCCATTGAGAAACGCGTGTCGAGTCTTTTTGAAAACTGGAAGTTGCAACTCTATTGAGTTCAATTTTTTACTCAGTTTATCGCTTTTACACTCATGGAAGACACAGATTAGGCTGTGAGCTTTCCCACTGCCCTTCCATTGCCAATGTCTTCAGAAACCCTTTCAGCATGTTTGCTTGAGTGAAGATGAAGTAGAGCAGCAACCAAAATTGTAACGGGTATACACAGCTATGCTTTCATGCAGCTATTTTTGCAAAAATGGGGAAAACAAATGCTGATGAATTATTCAAGAAGTGAAATTTTATTAATGCAAAGAGAAACAAAGAAATCAAACAAACAAACAAACAAAAAGCAGGGGGCAGGAGAGTTGCGTAAGACAGGGATGCTTTATTCCATACATATTTACAAATTAATGAGATATGCTTTGAGAATACATCTACATCATGATGTGCATATACATCATGTAGATGCTCACATGCCCAAGAGCTGCACCACCAAAGATTACCTAAACAATGAGCAGACAGATCAGGCTGCCGGAAATGAAGTGGCTCAGGTGGACCTGGACTGGGAATGAAAAGGTGAGCTATTATTTCTAGCTCAATGGGCCCATGAAACATGTCTCTAAGGTCACCTTGCGAGAGATGCAGCATACAGATGGGCTCTTGATCAAGTTGTGTATGTGACAATTGAAGCTACTGCACAGGCTACCCATGAATGTGAAACATGTGTCGTAATCAATATCAATATGAGGAGGCCCAGCAGATCGATTACATCAGACCACCACTGTGAACCTGCCACCAGGGCAAGTGCTATGTGCTTCCCGTGGCGGAGGCAACTAGCAGGTGGCTAGAAATGTACCCTGCAGCCTATGCCACCACCCAAACCATCATCCTGGGCCTTGAAAAACAAGTGGCAACACAGCACGACATACAGTTAAGGCACTGTCACCTACTTCAGCACCCTTGACAGCTGAGACGCTGGCTGTTGGGGCAAGGAAGAAAAGATACTCTCTTCAAGTCACCGAACCTGGTGGGACACTCTAGCCACAGCCAAGATGCAGGCCCACAGGGTTGCGGAGGAAGAGAGATTCTCTGAATTGCCGGAGCTAGTGGGACAGTTTCTCCACAGTTGATATCTGGCCAGTCCATCATCACCAAGGTGCTGGCATATTACGCTGGTGCGTACTGTACTAACCTCTGCCACATGGCCCATGTGCAATGGACATCATCCAGATCTTTGCTTGCTGTAGACCACCTCCACCACTGCTAATTCCCTTAGATAATGGACACTCCTTTTTCCATCAGTGGTGGTCCACTTGCCTTAGTAGTCTACAAGTAGTAGTAGTAGTAGTAGTAGTAGTAGTAGTCGTCTACAAGACCATCCTCAGACTCTGAATCCAGTGATCCAAGTTCAAATCTCTGTGGGACCTCCAGTAACCAACCAGCTGGGGATGGCACACAGGAGATGCTCTGAGGCAGCAAATTCCTGGGTAGGAAGGTGTGTGGGAGAATTTGGGAAGTTGCCTAGAGCAATTTTCACCTCTGATGGCCTGGGAGTTTACACCTGAACAAGCACAGAATCCTGCTGAAATGGCAGACTGAAGGAAGGATGTCTTGCTTACACCAAAGACACTGAGACTTTTGGTGCTGTGTTGGGGCCTGGCCTATGACTACCAGGCCTGTGTCCAACACCCTGGAAGGAGCAAGAGTGTCTCTGGATCTAAGGACATACAAATGGATGCTGTGGCTAAACCAGAGACACAACCCTAACCATAACAGACACTCCTGCAGTCAAGAGGAAACAATGGAAGTGGAGGTTGACCCAGTTGGTGGAGGAAGAAGCAGCTCCTCTTGAGGGGATGCAGGAAGAAAACTCAGAAGAGGCAGTCTGTTCTGCAGCAGGACAGCCACAAGAACAGGAGGCGGAAGTCACAGAAAACATAAGAGAGGCAGAAACCACCTAGTCCCTATTCCTGAGCGAGCTGCAAGATATGCACAAAGATTACAGCTGCCAGCCAGATAAGCAGATTGCTGCCTGGTTGCTCCAGTGCTGGGATACTGGGGCCAATGATCAGGAGTAAGAGAGTGCATGAGAGCTTGACAAGATGTAAAGAAACGTCAGTTCATTTTTCCTGAATGCCATACACTGCATGAAGCTAAAAGCAGCAACTCTGAAATATGGCAGGATGAATACATGGAAATCAGATTAATTGCACTATGTTTAATTTTTTAGGAGTTTTCCTTGAAATTAACTGTTAGTTTTAGTTGGTTTGCATCCTGGGTAGAAATTTTCTCATGTAAAAGCAGGGGAGGGGAGGGGAGGGAGAGAGAGAGCCAATATTCTGAGTAAAATAATACACAACCATTAAGTAAAAAGTGTAAGTAAAAAATTACACCTTCATACATATCAGCCTACTGAATTTAAACTATTTCAGTAAAGACAAAATCAAGTTACATCAAACATCTCATTTGAGACAACTAGGATTCTGCCTGCAGAGAAATACAATTGGTCTTTTTAACATCTAGCACTGTATGAACTTCACAGATCATGAAAATTTGACTATAACTTTAATTTTTACAGTCAATCTTCAGGAAAGTTAGGACTTCTCACTATATGGTAAGTGGTTAAAATACATGATCCTCTAAGGTATGTGTTCTAGAGCTCTTATGCAGAAGTGTTGTTACTTTAACATTGTACAGTGATTAGGTATTGTGGCACCTATAAAATTATTTTCTTAACACCTAGTGTGGGTTTAGGGAAGACCCTTAAGATACCATAGTGACTTTAAATAATATGCAAACTGAAGCAGTAGTCAGATAAAACTGTTCTGTATTGTTTAAACAGTAAATAGTTTTTTAAGGTAAATGGGTGAATAAAAATAATTGAGTCAATTCTACATCAAATAAAGTGGACTTTCGGTTAGAGAAGAAAGTATCCTTCCACATGAGGGCAAACTGTCTTTCCTACCACAGGAAGTGAATTCCATCTCCAAAAATTTACCTGCCACTGGTCTGCCTTAGTAAGTGGTTAGCACCTTGTGCAAAAGCCCTTGTCTCCAACCAAAAGGCCCTGGAGGAAGTTAAATTCTCAGAAGAAACCCACCTTTTGAAGTATGCAGCATCTCACAGAAAAGACCACCACACTGCTGCTTTTGCCCACTAAAAAAATAAAAAAATCTGCCTGGGGAATCTGACCTTAAGGTCTTTCTCACACACTCTTGAGGAGTCAGTGTGTAGGCATAGTCACTGTAGACAAACTGCATTTCCCATCCTCCATATCCCTTCAACCTGCTTTGTGAATTTTTGAGAATACAGGTAATATCCTGAGGTAGGTAAGAAAATTGTCCACTAACATGTTTAGTACTGTAGGTTAGGAAGAAGATAGTGAACTCTAATAATGCCAAATGTTTTTAATAACAAATCCAGCAGTACAGGGAGCAAAATAAGCTAAACACGAGCCATGAATATGGAGCTGGCAAGTGCAGCAGCAAGTGATGATGGCATGCATAATCTCAGGGGCACTTTTTTCTGGATACTAATCTAACCATGACTTCCCTTCACATATTCACATGCCTACATGTGAATAGCACATAGCACAATATTCACATGTCTACAGTTGCTTGAAACAATCTGTGAGAATGAGACTTGTCACTGATAAGGTGCAGCACTAAGTTCACTAACCAAGTCTTTCATCAGAATCACCTTTGCATACAGAAATGGGGAAGGAGGACAGGCTGTCATACTTTATTTAATTTCACTTATGTTTGTCAACCTTCCTCCTCTGTTGTGTTTAAGAACTAGAAAAGAAAGTGAATAGGGTTTATTTGGAGAAGGATTAAAGTCCAATTTAAAATACCCCTAAAGTTGACATGTAAAAGGAAGGTAAAATAACTCAAGGTGTGCTAGTTACAAGCTAACAGAAAATTTATTTCCCTTAGGTTGTTTACTATCGATAAAAGCAAGAAAATCCTTACATATATGAAACTTCATTTTATTTGCTCCATGCATTTTTATTTGCAACACTGTTAGTTTAGGATCATCAAGTCAACATACCTGATATCCTATTCCAAAACAAGACATTTTATATTGCAGTAATACTCTTCTACATTTTCTCTCACAGAGAACATTCCTGAGGATCCACAGAGCAAAGAAATAGGCAAATAACATTATTCACTATTATTCTTTGCTTTTCCTACAAGGGAGACAATAGGTCCCCACAAGAGCTGTTTTTTTTCTGAAGGAAAAGGCAACTCCATTAAATAAGCACTAGTTTCTCTCACTAACATGCATCATTAGAAACAAAAGCAGCAAGTCCCTTATTGTCTTCATATCACTTTGTACTGTTCCGACAAATAGCTAGCTGAGCCAAGACTTGAGAATCCCATCTGCATAGGCAGAGGAAACTGTTCCACTGGTATGAAACCTGTCTAGCAACTCTTGCCATCACTCCATACCACAGCCGCAAAAAGCTTACCCGGGAACCAGTATTTGCATTGTGACAGCCTTCATTTCCCATAACAGCTTTGTATGACAATGGGAACCAGTGTAACTTTAGCAGCTCCAGTCTGGTAGGAGACTAAATCCAGTAATAACAGTACTTAAGGCTAGGTCCACAAACTGATGTAGCTCTGGGAGAGACCAGTGCCTGGCCCTGTGTACAAAATAGCCTTGTGCTTACATATTCCTTAGCATGACAGATCTTAACTATCAGTCCACTGGCTCTTTCAGGATGGGACAGTCTCCACATGTCCTGCTGAAGCTGTTCTACACCAAGCGAAGCAGAATTCAAAAATCAATTCAGTCAAAGGGAAAAAAAGGGAGAAAGAGGCTTTGTAACACAGTGGTCAAGATGGGATGGATGGTTCTGGTCCCTGCACCAGAGGCTTTGTCACTCATAGCATGCCTTTTGTTCAGTAACTTAGACGCAGGACGCAGAAAAAACCCTTAAATCATGAACAGTGTACAATGTTCTACCTCCAACTGCAAAAATGAAAAATATCCTTTTCTTCTCCCTACCTCCAATCTAATTTATGATCAGTATGCTTTTTCTTAAAATTTTTGGATAGGCAACACCCTCTCTGATTCACCTGTCTTCAGGCAACCCACTCTGCCAGAAGCAGTTCAGTTTTTCCAGGGTGGAGGAATGAGAAGCAGCTAGAACCTGGCTGCAGATAACAACATCGTGCAAGAACTAAGTTACTGGCAGTTTCTTGCTCCCCTATCTCAGGGGAACAGTGTTGCTGCTGACTAATATGTTTTACCTAACACTTCATGACTGCCTTTAAACTTTTGCAGAAGGCATCCTTTGAGCAAGCCTGAGACAGCAACTACAGTGCTTTCTTAGGAGAAGGAGAAAAAGAGCTTGACCTGTAGGGAACTAGAGCCTCCACATGGATACCCACGCTGCCCAGCCTGCGCAGCGCGGAGGGGCAGGGGATGGCACAGTGAGAAGGGTTGTGCCTGCTGGCCTCTGCCTCTCAGGAAACACAGGGAGAGAATGCAAAGGGCAGTTCGCACTGAAGGAGCAGCAACAGCCCTGGCAATCTGTAGAAGGACAGACAACATTACTGGCAGAAAAACATACATTTATGGACTTACATGTTTGGAGGTCTAGATGACAGGTTTATGAAATGAAGTGCCTAAAATTTTACTTATATTAACTGAAAAACATGCCAAAAATGAGAACAGTTTGTATTATCACCCAGGACTATTCTTTCAAACTAAAGGTACCCTGAACCATGTCAGCTCTCACAAATAGATCAACAGCAGAATCTGAATGGAAGAATCCCAAGGGACACCTTAGTGGCTATGTAACATGGTCTTCCCATGCCACAGTACTTGGCTGACAGCACAGAATGGCATTAGATAACCACGACTGTGTATTGCTGATAAGATCAGTTCTGAGTTACAAATACACACAAAAATACCAGGAATTAATAAAAATTAGATTTTCTAAATAAGATGTGATAGCAAACTTAGCACTGAAAGTTTTTTCACCAACTGATTCAGGCAGGGGAATTGATTTGCATTAGAAAATTCCATCAGAAACACCAAAGTGGAAGTTTTCATTCCAAATAGATATATAATATAATTTTCTGGCTTAAAAAAAAATTAATTAAAACCATTTTATATCAAAAAGTTGATTCCACACTGCGTTTTTAGTCTATACAAATTCTATTCTATACATTCTCACAGGCAACTGTTATCAGTATGTATTACATCAGTTACCAGTACTGTGCAGCAACTACCATCCATTTGTATTCAATGTTACTAGGATACAGCCATATGAAAATGCCTGGCATTAATACATTTTACAGGACTGGCTCATGAGCAAAACTGAGTAGCCCAAACAGCAAAATTTCAAAATCGTACTGTTCTAAAATCCATCTATTTACAGAAATAGGCACCAAAAATAAGACATTCAATTCTCATATTCAAATTAAATCCCTATATTCTATTAAGAGATTGGGTCCCTTTAACATTTGATAAACCTTTCAGCTGGATAAACATTCTGCCAAAATGAACCATCCTGTCACACAAGGCATTAATAACAGTAACATGCAAAAATCCTTCCCAGTTGTGCCACTGTAGATATTAGCCCATATTGACTTTTTATGTAAGTTAGATTTTGATGCACATTGTATAAGTTTATAGGATAAAACTAAGTGCAATCCTAACCTTATGTTTTGGTGCCTCTCATGACACCTCATGTCTGCTCTGACTCTTAGCAGTGGCACCATGGAAGAAAGGATGAATTATCACTGGCTATTGGACAGAAGCAAATGTAAGAAAACGACGCAAGTGCTTGTTCACATCAGGCTCTGTCACTTTGGCCAGTTCATTTTAGTATCCTTAACAGAAAATTTAAGTGCAATATTTTAAGTCAGCTTTGATGTTACACAGGTTTTTAGGAAATTAGGTTATAAATAGAGTTTTTACCTGTTTGTATATAGTTCTGTCTGTATAAAGCTGTACATTAGATACTGAGGTGAATAAAATCACCTCTTCTCTGGCAAGCTTATTTCCAAAAAGCTGCTTCCTTTGATATCACAGAAGAAGGAGGCAAGGAGAGCAAGGAAGGGGAAGGTCAAACATGCATTCTGTTAGTAGGTACAAAGTAAAGTGGTACATGACTCATCAAATAGGCACTCCAGAGTTAGGTATTTTTTCCCTGTCACATTTACTTCTTTTAAGAGCTTCTAGAGGTTTCTGTAGTATTCTGTCCTTACAGTTTTAGAAAGAAAATGGTATTGGGGCAAATAATTTATTTTTTCACCTCCAGCTTTCATGATCCGCTCAGTAAACATAATACAGCCCAAACTTTGGTACCCAACAGACTGGGATGCAGACTGGATGAGTGGCAGCTACATTTCCACCTTCTGCCTGAGGAAGTAAAGCCTTGGGACTCCACCCTCCCTTCCAGAAAAGCTGGTCCTGTCATCAGAAGTGCACACAGCTCGGGAAATCTTTAAAAGGGATTACATGAGCCTAAATCATACCTCCTATTTCCCTCACCTGCAAACTAGAACAACAGCCCAAACTGAAGTTTTCCTCTTCCTTGAGCATGCAAAGGCAAAATAGTCACACAGGGCAGCAGTCGCTTCCCATTTCTCCCATCAGCATTAAACTGCTTTGTTCCCAGAAACCTGGAAACCTCCTCCAGGAACACCAATAGCAGGCTCAGCAATATTGGGAATGAAAAAGAATACTTGGAAAAGAGTGGGCAACACCTTAATCTTGAAGGTTGGACAGGACAGTTTAGAAAAATCTAAAATGCCACAATATAAACACTGAATTGTATTTATGCAAGAAAATGCAACCAAAACAACAGGTACTGGACTCCTGCTAAAAGTTAGGGCACAGATACCACAAAAGAGATGACAGTGCTTTACTGCCAGTGATACTAATTTACAGTTATACCATAAATCATCTATTTTATATATTCATTGACACTTGTAAAATATATCCCGTCATCTCTGTGCTCCTTGCGTAAATGCACACTGTAACAGTTTGGATATTTATATTTGGATTAAGAATGTTACTGCTTAATGTGTAACTGAAATGATTAATATTTAAACAGTACATTTCATCCAGTTGTCAAGTTATTATTAAAGGCAACTTGCAAATATCCCATGTAAAAATGACAACTGAAGAGCTGGTGCTCACAGATGACTAAAATTTCTTTTCAAGCACTTAGCATTTTAAACTCAGCTATTTTCTTCTGGTTTTGTATTCTCTTAAATCACCCAGAGCTTTATATTACTTAGTGCACTTTTTTTCTTGGATTATGCAGAGACAATAGTGATATCATTCATATTGTCCACATTAAAGTATGTAGCTAAACAGGAATCATTCATCAAGGAACAAGATAAAGAAATTTTCCAAAGTTGGCACTTGGAACAGTGAGCACATCTATCTTCACCTACATATTTTTAAATACCAGGAGATGATCTTTAAAGTGAGATACATTCAATCTGTGGCACTCTTTCTCCATATCACAGGTGTTATGCTACTTCTCATTCTCAGCAAAAGGGGAATTATCAAAGGAACCTGAGGAATGTAAGTGGAAGGTTAGTGACGCACAATGTGTGGGGCCCCCTTCCCTCTTTGGCCCTTCCTGCAGTATTTACACCTGCTCAGCATGCAATGGCTACACCAAGCAGAGGAGAAACAGAAGACTGTGTGACTGGAAGAAGCAAGAGTTGCATCTTTAACTCAGATCTAAAAGTTTGACATGGCTAAGTTCCATTAGTCCAAGAAATGTGATCAACCCTAATCACAAACTGGGAAGCAGTCAGATATGTCCTTTCTTGCAAATCTTCAGATGCATAAGATAAGTAGCTACTGCAAAGGTAATCCCATCCACTTCTGGGGAGTGAACTACTTGGTTGAAGTTGAGCATGCCCTTTAAACGCTAAGCATGTGTGTAAATCTTACCAGAATCAGGATTCTGCTCCTTATTAGACCTCACATGGTTAAGAAACAAACTAAATACGTTTTTGGCAACCTGAAAAATTATTATAAAAATAAATAATAAAACCAAAAGAAAAAGAATCTGAAGAGTCAACAAAAAGAAAGGTGGGAAAGGGAGGTAAGGAAACATAAGCTAAACATGTGACATTAAGTGCCTAAGACATGGAGTGCCTATGAGACACCAGTTAATGGCTTACACTGCACAAAGATTTTGAGTGGTTAAGCAAAGGAGAAATCACAGAAATCATGGTAACCTTTGACCGAACGTTTTACAAATTGTTGTTTTATGTAGGCACAAAATGCCAAACAGGTCATAAAAAAATTCTGAAACTTGTCCTCCGGCACAATTATGACTGTAATGAACCACTTCCTTTTCACCTTTTGTGCCTACACAGGAGGCATAGCCCTTTCCCAAGCTTTAGCCCTTTGCCAGTTACGCTCTTTGTGGATGCAAAATCACATCTTTCTCAAGGCTTACTACTCAAAGTCCTTCTGTTTTAACAAAAGCAGATAAGCCCCCCAAACCAGATTTTTACACAGGAGTACAGAGGAACTTATAGAAAGAAATCAGGTTGTAAGACTAGCAGTACCATCAATTAAAATTGCCTGACACTGACTATTATATGCTCTTACTATCAATGCTTTGTTTTTGTTTAATTGTTGGACAGATATTTGCTAAATATATGCCTTTCACAGGCTGACATAGAGGGGAAGGGCAATCAGCTTAAATGCATCAATTCCTGGAAAACAGGCAAATAAACTGTTAATAAAAAAAAAAAATCCAGGGAACTTTTCTTCGAAGAGCTGTTATTCTTCCAAGTTATCTAGAGGACATAACTTATATTTGGCAGTAGACATGGCCTCTGTACTGAAACAAACCTCTGTCAGCATAATTAAAGTTCAATTTCGCTACGTAACAGAGCTTTGGAAACCATGCATCTTACACATGCACTAGAGAGCTCTTGCAGTTAGACAAAGGATTCCACAAGCCCCTAAATCACTAATTCTAAAATCATTAATCATTTGGGGCTGTAGTTGGGCATTGCCTAACCAAGCTGCCCTGTGATGCTCAAGGATGCTCTATATTCAGGGCAGAAAGTGCTGGAACTGAAAAGAAGGTTGTCCTTTCTGTGCCTCAGTGAAAGATAATCAGATGCTCCACTCTGACCAGGATTTATCCCACTGTCCAGACAGATCTCTCTCAGACTTTCTTTGTACCAAACTTTTGTCTGGTAGCCAGAATGTTCCCCCTTTCAGCCCTAGGACTGTGTCCCTTCAAACGCAGTCACACATGAGCAAAAGACATCCTTTCTTCAGCTCGTCTCCCAAACCTCACAACCCAACAGAGAAGATGTGCTCCCAACTACAGCATCAGGCCAGCAGAGGCATTTCATTCATTATGACCCAGCATTAGAGGCATCCTCCAGGAGTCCTGGTTTGTTGGACAGATTTCTTTCTCTCCCAGAAAAAGAAATCTGGTCACCTTATTTTAATGCCCTTACTAAGACACTTTTAAACTACCCAGTCAGGCAGTGATTATAACATTACATAGCTAAAAAATAGTTTTTTAGTCTGCACAAAATAGATAGGTACAGTTTTTAAGGATAAACATGATGAAGACTAAGATTGGTGCCACAGTTTAACTGAAGAACCTATGCTATGTAAGAATTTTAGGAACCAGCTGAGCTAGTCACCTTAAAATCTCTGAAGGTCTTAGGGGGTAGTACCATCTACTATGGTTGATAAATTGGATCCCACCCAAGCTTGATTCAAGTTTGTCTTTCTTGTTAACAGATATGATATCAAAACTAGCAAGAAGATTATTCTCTTGCTTTAACTCAATTTCTCTGAAAATAAAATCCTGTTTTGTTCTGTTTTAAAGCTTTTTGTGGTTCTTTTTCAGGGCAGAGTGGAATTTCGAGAAATGTGTGAGAAACCATTTGGCCATTTTAATAAAGGAAAACATTACCAATACAGAAACAAGAAGAAATCAGAGCCTCCAGTAATCTTTACAGACGTAGACCATACCAGCTAAAGATGGTGTAATGTGCCAGTGAAGCAGTGAAAAGTTGCACTCGTTGAAATTCTGGCACAGTGAATATGCAGAACGAGGACAAGCAATGCTTTCCTGTATATTTATTCCCTGAACAGAAGGCGTGTAAATTAATTATTTTAAGATGACATTGATAGAAAGCCCTAATACTCCAATAAGTTTTGGTTGGATGCATCCTGCTCTCATTACCATTACATGGACAGCAGACAGACACAAATGTTGAAGCAAGTTGAAAGTCTTTGAAGAACTGCTGCTATGCTTTTTACATTTGGATAAAAGCTGGTGAAAGCTACAGATCCTCACATGATCTCATTAAGCATTTAGCTAGAAATGACTAATAGACAAAGACTTTGTAAAATCTGGAAGAGAAATGTTAGACACGTTCATACCAACTTTTGACAAAAATACTATTTTAAAAACAGGGATGCAATGGTACTTACCACATGGCAAAGAGTTATCCTCTTCTACTGTCTTATTATAGACCCAATCCTCCTTTCTCCAGCGTATAACACCACTATCTTCACAGTCCTGAGATTGCTTTATATTTGCTTTATCCCACATTCTGAACATGTACAGCTCCCCGGTCATACCCAGGTTAGGTGACGTAGCTGTACCTGGCAGCTTTGAACAGCCAAGTAAGAACTGCCCTTTTCCAGGGAAAGTAAGTTTCCCAGTTAGTTTTTTGTTTACTTTTTTTGTTCCATTTATGAATAGCTTCATCTCCTCATCTTCACTTTTCCACTGGATACATATTTGGTTCCAAGTGTTTTCATGAAGTCTTGCTGTTGTATTTATTTGATTTCCAAACAACCATATCCTCAATTTACCATGATCTCCTGTAAGTCCAAGATCATACTTATTTCCAGAGAGATTGATGTGAGGTGTTTCTTGATTGTATACATATGCTGTCCAGGAACTATTTGAGGAATATAGCTTGAGGTGCACACAGACAATGAACTCCTTCAAGGGATGCAGAGAAATTCTTGGTGACATAATCCAAGGATCTTCACATGGAGTCTTAAAGATGGCTTTATATTGTCCTAGGAAATCCTCCTGATCTAAATAAAGAAAAGGTGATTTGTAAAATTATTTTGTTTTTAAAAGGATCTTCTACATGAATGTTATTCTTCCATATAGTACTGTTCTTAAGCATTTACCTAGGAGTTTTCAAAACAACACATTAAGGAACAACCTTGTATCCTTCTCTTTTGCTTTTTTTGTGGTGGGGAAGGGGCAAATTTGGAGGCAGTCAATAAATCCTAACTGCTCATGAAAGCTTTGAAGTAAAACTCATACACAACATGAAGGACGACCATGTAGCTTTCTACAGCAGCACTCAAATGACAAGTGGGAGGCAAAAAGAATCAGGCAAAAATCACAGATCCTGGTTTCTATTCCTAGGACTGCACAGGTATTTTGCATTTAATAGATACTGCATAAAATACAAAACAGAGCTAGAAGAAGGGACTGTAGCCCTTACTGCCTTCTCATGTCCCAGCTTTGCATCCTCCTTCTCTGAAAAAGATCATGCTTCTCCATGCCATTTTTTTCCAACCCCGAGATTCTTAAATCCTCTGCTGCATACTGGCAGAGTTTCAGCAAGAAAGGTAGAAAACAGCCATATTCTAGAAGAGAATGAGTTTAGGTAACTTTCAGGAAATGTGCTTTGGAGCCACTGGTTTATTTTAAAGTTAATGCCATCCAGCCCCCATTCCCTGTTCTCTACCAGGGCATTTATTTGCAGAGACATCTGGTCTGCGCATCTCAAATCTACTTGAGATGGTGACAACTCAGAGTTCAGCTGTGACAGTAAATAGAATTTTAGGTGCTAACAGTAAATTTACTGGTGTAAACAAGGTGTCAGGCTCTGCCAATGCTGGTAAAACAAGTAGTGCCAGGGAACGCCCCAAAGACTGGAACTTGATCATAACTGTTTAGTTCTTATTGTCCCAATGCAGGGAAGTACAGGCTTTTGTGGCTGTAGATGTAAGCTCTTTGGAGCTGACTCTTATTTTGTGGAAAAATGCACATTCCAATCGCACAATCATTATCACGATTGCTTGCTTTACAGTGCACCCACCAGGAACAAAAGAAATCCAAACTAAGGAAGACTCCTATGAGACATGAAATGGAACTACAGAAAAATGAAACAGCCTGCTAGATGCTCACCCAGTGCAAGAGAACACATTACTGACACCTTTCAGGAGGCTTTTATTTATTAATATATGCAGAACTTTTATGTACCCTCCAGAGGAGGTATGTCATTAATCATGATTGGTCAGGGTTGGATAGCAGGAAAAGATCAGTCAATATAGGAAGAAAGCTTTTTCTGTTAGCTCCCCCGTGAAAAGACAAATTTCCAGGCAACTTGGATCAGTTTTTTCTTCCCCAAGGTAGGTTACATTCATAGTCCTAGTTAGCTGTCAAGATTACAGCTAGCTCTTCTGTGATCTTCCCAACCAACCAGAGCACCAGCTTTCATCAGGCCAATTCTGAATAAGGAATGTTCAACTTTTCTGTCTCTTGACCACAGGGCTCTCAAATTTCTTTTTCAGTAGCAGCAAATGAAAAACCGGAGGAAGTTCCTAACTTCCAAGTGCAGCTTGATAAGTACAAGCTACCAGAAAAAGTTTGTAACACAAGATATATCAATCCAGTTTAATGGAAAGTCATTGATAACTATTCTTGTTGCATACTATAGCTTTGAGACTCCCTTTGTGATCCTAATTAGCAGAAACCTGTAGGCATCTTTCACAACCCTGAAT
The DNA here is from genome assembly GCF_026419915.1 of Harpia harpyja. Lineage (NCBI taxonomy): Eukaryota > Metazoa > Chordata > Aves > Accipitriformes > Accipitridae > Harpia > Harpia harpyja. The sequence continues at coordinate 618,853 of NC_068947.1, forward strand.
CATTCCTGAAGTTCAACATACATCATGAAGGTGCCATACAAGGCTATAGACCAAACAAAAAATTCTCAGGGTACAGGCTGAATTAGGTGAAAATCCTCACTAGTACACAGTGGATTTTGAATGGCGAGGTAATACGTAGCATGGTTCTACAGCAGTGTAGAAGAAAAACATACTTGACCCAACAGCAAGCAGTAGTACTACTTCCCCCTTGCCCAACCCTACAGCATGAATTCAGTCATTCAGTTTGGCCATTTGTCAGATCCTAACAGCAAAATCTGGGATACTCAGCTAAGAACAGTTCAGCATGGAAAACTAGTTTTTAAAACATGAGTTAAAAGCTGGAGTGAGGAAGATTGGGTGGGAGGGGAAAGTGCAACAGAAGTGGAGATTTTTAGATACAGACTCAAATGTACCTCACCTTTTTATTAGAAGGATGACTACAATTAAAATAGATCTGCTACCTTCCAGTTTGGACAGATCATGAGGAAACTGATTTTACAAAGGAACAGCTAGCTAGATATACAGTTATATGCCAACACTTGTGACACAGTCTCTCCAAAGAAAAATAATTGCTCAAGTCTTTCATTATTAAGTAGGAATTATGCTGAAGGTTTTGAAAGATTTGATGCAGCTGCTGTTCCTCAGAGAGTGTATGTCAGAAGTATACTTGCATGACTCATCTACCCTCCAAAACTCCTGTAAGCCATCTTGAGCATGCAGAGATGGCCAAAGTGACTGGTGAAGGAAGTTTCTTGACATAGCTTCAAAACTTGAAGTGACTGTTAACTATCCAGATTGGAAGACTAGAAGTCCATTCCTGACCAAAAATGTTAATCAAAACTTGAGGTACCATCAGCAGACTTGGTTTTGGAAGTGAACAAATTCTGACAAAGCTTTGATTTCATGTTAAGCATTAAATCAGCGTTCAGGTGCCAATAGTGAATTAATCCTGTTATGTTCTTTAGGGGAACTGACAATACGAAGTTGTCAAAGGAGCCAGAGTGGACATAAATGTGCAAATGAAAACAGTCTTAAGGCAGGTAACCAACAGAAATTATGCAAAATGTGATCAATCCTGCTGATGATTCTCCTAGTCTGGTTTGTGTCATTCAAAAAGACTGCTGTTGATCAGTACGCAAGGCCTGACAAATTAATTTAAACTAACAAAAGAGTTTACTTAGAGACATCCGCCCTTCTGGAAACTGGAAGGTCTGGCCCACTTTGCCCTCAACAGCTCAAAAAAAAAAAAAAAAGGTGCCAAAAAGTGGTGCCAAAGTTAAGAGAATAGATACCAATACTATCTGAATTATCACAAGAAAGGCTTGGAAAATTTTGTATGGTTTGTCTACCCAAAGAATGCTGAAAAAGCACAAAGGAAATCATAACCATAGTCAGAAAATGCCCTTCACTGTTCCAAGTGGAACACATGCAGCACAGCATGAAATTAATTATCAACATCATCTTGGTTAGGTCTGTTTGATATGTGGGTGGATGCAATGTAAGTAGGAGATGACATTACGTTAAAGCTTTTGGAAGTTCTGTTAATCATCACTCATTTTCTCTAGCAATGGCACTTGTGGGCTGTGGCCTACCCTCAACCATAGCACCAAGGAGCGGGAATTGGCTGTGGCATTCCTGGCTTACAATTAGTTTCTTTGGATCCAGACAATACAAATCACATTCAGAAACCTAGCCACAAACATACCTTTATCACCACAGCACAGAAAACGTAGCATAGTAGAAAGAATGCTCAAAATATCTCCAGAATAAGAAAAATAAGCAAAAATCACCATTTGGAGTCAAGGAAACTCCATGCAATAGTAATTGTGGGCTGACTTTTCAATGTCATTTGCTGTGCTCAGGCACTTAACCTCTTTCGGAAATGCGATTTGTTCCTTCTTAATATATTTATCTCTAATAGATGCAAGAACTGGGGTTTTTACCCTCACTAAAACTAAGAGCATCCACTTAATAAGTATGTTGTCTTAAGCCCTAAAGAAATCCCGAAATGTATGCACGTACTTCCAAACGTTTAAAATAAACATTCTGAGAATGACAAGGTAATGCAAACATAAACCAAAAATGTAATCTCTTTTTCCAAACATTTTCAGATAGTAATAATTGATATCTTTACAAGAGATAGCCAGCCATAGGTAGTAAGAATTAGACATACAGGAGCAGATCCTCTCAGTACGTAAGCACCAGTGTTATTTTCCTTACGTTACTAATAGCTACTGTATCAGTATAGTTGAGGATTAATACAGCTGAGTATTCTCAAATAAAAATAGTCATGAGTTGATGTGTTTGCACAATCTGGCTTTTAACCAGTAACAACAATAGTCATTTCTGTGCAAGTGTTTGCCACCTTTAACACATCTGGCTTGCAAAAGTCCATCAAAATGACATCACAAGAACCTTGTACCCTAATGTATTCTGCCTAGAGCTCATAACTGTTCTTTATAAAAAGTTTAAAACCCCAAACTTTCTACATGCGGGTTGCTTGATTCTGCTGAATGTTTTGGAAATCTGAAGCTAAGCTCAAAATTAATTTCACCCCTCCTTTTCATTCACAGTTGTATTTGGATAATATGCCACATTATCCAGAGTGCCCTAGACATCAGAAAGAACACCGGCAGTTCTTTTCTCTTCATATTTCATGGAGAACACGAACATACTTTGGCACCTTAGATGAGGAGAGAACTGAGTAGAGTTGCTGCTGACAGTGCTAACAGCCTAAAAAACAAACAAACAAATAGGGTGGAACCATAAATAAACCCTTGCATCCGTTTAGCTTTTCTTGAAGGATTACTGACACTTGCAAGTGATAAAGTAGGTGAAAGACAAAATCCCTCTTTGCTTGCTTCCTCAGAACTCTAGATGCAGTTGAATTTTCCTTGGAAAAACTCTTGTATGACATCCGCATATCTGCTGAGCAGCCCTGTCCTTTTTACTATTCAAAGTACATGAGGTTAAAATATCACCATTTTAGTTTTATCACCTGAATCTCAAATTCTGTCTCAAGAAAAGCTTTATTTTATGAAAATTACTACATTTGGAGAATTAGAATCAGAGTTAGTCTAGTCTGTAAACCTATGAAAGTTCATTGCTAGTACAATGTCATTAAGTCGGCATACTTACTAAGTACATTTGAACTGCAAGAAACACTGATTTTCTAGAGTAAAATAACATGCCACAACACAGGAAGCAGTTTCCAAAACTAGCCATTAAGTACATGGCAAAAAACACTTTTAATTTTTTAATATTCCATGCACATTACTAACATGATGAATGTATTACACACTATTGATATAAGGAAGTTTTATGAATGACAAGCACCGTTATCTATGTCAGTTGAGGTCCAGATTAGTGACAGACTTGTATCTGCCAGCTTACAGAATAGCCATGAATAAAACACAAATTGCTGATTCTACTGTACCTCGTACAAAAGCATCACAATGTCAGTTACCCAAATTGTACAAGAACCTTATGAATTTATTTTTCATTTACAGTTATAAAAAGAGTATAGACTGTCAAATTCAAATACATCATTTCTGTTACATGTTTTAGACCTTACTACCTTTTCCCTAGCCATATTCAGATCCACAACCAAGAGCAATGCAGATGTTCTATGCTTGTACACACACAGAGTGAAGCTCAAAGTGTCTTGTGGTGTTTGTGTAAGAGCAGTGTAAAAGATTTAACAACACATTCTGAAAATGGTAACACTTCCAGTTCAAAAAAATAGCAAGCAACTAATTTGTCTTGTTATTACATATTGTGTTTACATTTTCTCCTCATCCATAGACAAAAAGCAGTTACTACTGATGATTTTTTATGAAAACAAATACTGTAAACATAGGGTTTGTATACCAAAGTGCTAAGCACCAGTTGTTTCATTTCTTGTTAATGGCAGCTTTTCCTCTTGATTTCAAGAGGGCAGAAACTTGCCTGTTCTGAGTATATTCAAAAGTCCTATTCATCAAGACTAATGCTATTTATCTGGAATACCAACACTGGATAAATCAGGAAAATACTGTCTTACCTTTGCCTGCTGTAGCCAGGAACAAATGAAGTAAAAGGACTGCTAGAACAATCCTGAATCTCAAGAAAATGTCCTGTATTCTGCCAACACAGCAGTGCTGTTTTCCCCAGGCAACCATCCTAGAATAAAAAATAAATAAATAAAACACAGTGACTAGAAAAAGTGCAGGTGTGCAGATACTATGTCAAATTACGTTTCCAACCCAAGAGTGTAAATCTTTTCAACCCTGTTATACTATTGGGTATATATTGTACAGAAATGCACAAATACTCTGTATATTGCCAAGTCACCAAGAAAGAAAGAGCTGTTTGCTGAAAGGAAAAAAACGAAAACCAAAAAAAACCCACTCAAGCTTTAATTCTCCAGAGACTCACAAATACATCAGAGCATGGCCATGAGTCCTTGCACAAATAAGTCTTTCAACATTTGAAAAACAAACAAATGACAACAAAAAACCCACACATGCACAAAAAAAAACCCAAACCAAAAGCAGCCAGTGAGCAAGCTTGGAGAGCTTACCCAAAAGCTTTGTTAATATCAGTAAGTATATAGAAAGCATCTCTTCAGCCCCCTACCCACAGGTTCTATCATCTGACATTTTAATAGCAACACTGTGAAATCCTAAAGAAGAAGCAAGAGTTTGATTACTGATCCTCATCTCATTCTCAAGGCAAGAAGCTACTGCAAAGAAATGAGAAATGCCACAAGACACTGTGGGCAGCAAGTTCATGGAGAGTATCATGAAAACTTGGTTTGTCCACATTTCTTTCTAGTGATGGCTGCCCAATATGAACAATAGGACATGGTGGTGGAAAAAGTACGTCTCCAACTGTAAGAGATAACATTCTATGAAACGATACACTTTTTAAAAAAAGAGATCTTTTTAAAAAAAGATACATCTTCTGAATATTTTGCATGCTGAAAGAAACGGTGAAACATTCATGGGCTTTTTGCATGCATCATTTCTTAAATAAAAAGGTTTAGAGATACATAGTTACAAGTGATTCTATAATTGATTCTTGAAACAAATGCAAAGCAGTAAACTTTGTGTATTGTTTATCTTTAATATATCAGCTTTATGGTAGACCAGAGCATTCTTCACGGCATCAGAAGTTTAACTTCACCATCACAAGTTTGGTGCATGTGTGAGTGTATTGGTTAGCCCTCATACTGCTCGCAGACTATTTTTGTACATGCTGTATCAGGCTGCAATAGGTTGCCTTCTTTTCAGGGACTGTAAATTGTGAACTCTTTCAGGAGCTGTAAATTCATGTTAAGGTTAAGGTGAAAATGTATTTTTTGTAAGCATTCACATTAATGTAAATATTTATTAGCATAAACCAGTTACTATGCGCTGAACTCTCCAAGAGAAGTGCTAGAGGAATAAACTGAGAAACAGTGAAGTTACTACGTAATTGCCATTTTGGAAACCGATTAAATGTACATGCAAATAAATTATACACATATAATAACATAACATAGAAAACAAAGTAAAGGCTTTTTAAAAATTAGAGCACTGCAACATTGCTGCCAGTGTTTTCAATAATTACACAGTATGTGATATTTCTAGCAGAAAGATAAGATCATACAGATTGCATTGAAACGGACCAATCTGGATGATGACACATACTGCTTCCACTTTGCAGATTCTGGATGCTACACTTAAAATTGAAATACACTAAGGAAATAACAGTCAAATTGTGGTAACATCATGAATAACATCTGCATGGGTGCTGCAGATATTAACCAGCAGGAAGAAAGGCTATTGATAAAAGGAATACAAAAATCAAGCATACTAAAGCTGAGAGAAAATAAATGGTATGCTAGAACGGTAGAGATAGCTAATACACACAATCCTATGCAGGAACAGACCAAAACCAAACAAAGTAAACAAGTGAAAAAAGCAACAAATGTCAAAGGCAGGCTAGCTTTTTAAAGATTCACAGGAAACTTGTCCAAACCTGTCTTCAGCTTGCTTTTCTCGAATGCCTAAAAATCATGTATTAATAAAGTTGTTCAGGCAGCAAACTAAGTAGCAGAATTACATTAATTATGCTAAGAACCTGGTAATTAAAACTGCCATGCTTAAATGTATTTGACAACTTCAAGGATTGTGCATCTATAATACAATTTACTACAGTTAGAGAAGAGATGCCCATCCAAAAGCTGTGTTTCCTTTCTTTGCTTACTGTGCTTCCCATTCTAATCTCAAATTAGGTCACTTCGGAGCAAAACCAAGCTGCACATCTATTCCTCCATTTTAAGGGGAAATCTCTTCTTTTGTACAGTAAACCATCTACCCATAGTGATGTATTTAGACAACAAATCGAACACAAATTCCAGCATCCCTTGCCTCATCAAAGAGTTGAAATGTGAATGGGATGGAGCCCAAAAATACTCAGTGGCACCCAAAAGTTTAGCCATCGATGCTGGTAAGTATTGAAGCAAACTGCTTGCTCTGTGTTACATATAATACTGATTCGGAATGCTCCTACATTCCCTGCATTTACTTTCCTCCTACAGCCTCAGTTCTGCAAAGAGATAGACATGAAATGAGCTGACTAGGACAAACGTTTATTACTGTACCATCAAGCGTGCCTCCTATTTGGTCTGGTAGACCTCATTAGACAGTCACGTTAGTGCGCCATCCACCAGAAATAACAACTGCATTCCAAGAGTCTAAATTTGAGGGCAGGAGCCAAGAAATTCCTGGTTCTGACTCCAGCTCTGCCCGAGTGCTATGTAGCCCTGAGGAGTCTGAATAGATCTTCCTCTAACTCAGGCCTTCCAGAGTGAGCTTTGCTAGTATTTGTCCAGTGTTTAAATGAAAGGCTGTAATAAATGCTTTCAGCACATTTAGGTTTTTATCCCCTCTGTTTTTTCTGACATTGTTCTCACTTCCTGAGATGGGCCCAGTAAGGACAAATGGGGACAGAGGCACAGCTTCTTGTTGACAGAATACAGTCACATCAAGAACTCTGAAGCTATTCAAAGCTATATGAGTGCAGATTAATGGTCCCAGGGACAGCAATAAAATCCAGATAGCAGGAAAGTGAGTAAATGTGTAAAGCGAAATCCTGACATGGTCAACAGCTCAGTTGACTTTTTGCAACACTTTGGACATCTATGCTAGCTCAAGATTTGTTCCAATGTCCAGATAAAAAATACAATTAAACGAGTTAAGAAAATAACAACAGTGTTTCTTTCTTTTTGCAACAATGCTGTTTAGACACTACCAAAGAAAAAGATGCTGCTAGCTTTGACAGATACTTTAAATTTTTTAAAGAAAAAGCAAGATGTAGAACATGATTTCACTGTATCTACTGAAATAAAGATCATATGATACATTATAAAACATTTGGACATTATATTTCTCTTAAACTTATTTAAGCCCTTCTTTGTATTGGAATTCTAAAGCTCTGCTCTTAACAATGATGCTGAAAAGTAATGTAATTGTAAATATACAGTTGTGGACATTATAGAATTAGGCATAAATGATTTTTTTCATTATTCATTTTGTTCATTCGTTCAAATGAACATTTTTATTGTTCATTATAATAGATGAATATAGCATGACTTGAGCCCAGCATGAATCCACATAGTTTTTGCAGTAGGATGAAAAATTTTCACTTGTAAATCAAGCAAATCTAATCAAGTACAACAGTTACTGGGCACAACTACAGAGCCACCCAAGTGTGGGAAAGAATTCTATGCACAGACTACAGGTAAAGATATAAATGGCTGTCTTTACTTTCTCACTTACTATTCTCAAATAACAATTAAGTCACTTTTACTTACAAAGAGCTAACTGCCTGAAGTAGAAGAGAATACAATCAATTACTTTTCTTTATAGTCAGTGGATAAAATGGAAATTCAGAAAACAGAAAGTAAGGGCTCAGGCATAAATCTGTTCCCTGTTGTTTGCTCTCCATGAAGAGTGCTCTATTTTGACCACTGACAATCTTGTAGCATTGGTACCCAGGTTGCACAACATTTCATACCATGTCATTAATTTGAAAGTGAAACTAGAATTGATAGAACTTTTCTTAAAACAAATGAACAAACATACTTTGAAAAATTAGATGGTTGCTTTGTATGCTGTGTTATACATGTTGCAGTTCTGCATTATATCACATTCTCTGGAAAGTAAAGAGGTTACTGGACACGAAGACAGGAAGATGGTATAAAGAGGAGTCTGTGTTCTTATCATTAGTATTAATTAGCTTATGTCGTGCTAATTTACTATTTTTTGATGGAATTGTCCTTCAACACAATGGGAGTTTTACCTGCCTCAAGAGCACAGAGCTTCTGCAGGAGAAGTTACTGCAATCTAACAGGTTGACCAAGACAAACACTGTCACAGGGAGCCTTCTGCAGAAGGACAGACAGAATAGAGGGATGAACGTCAGTAACCTGACAGCAACTTACAAGAGCAGGCAAAGAAAACTGTTAAAACCAAGGCCTGTCAGGCTTTTACCGTGTTTAGTCAGGTGTACCCAGCTTTGTACCTCTGAACGATGAGTAACACTATTTGAAGTTGATATTTTTAAAGCCCTTCAGCTAGCTAGTCTGTCACAGGTATCCACAGTGAAAGGACTCTGAGGTGCCCCAGGAAACCGGGCTTGTGTTACAAATCCAACTGGAAGGCAGAGACGGGAGTCTGCGCCTCCACAACCAGGCTCAAGGGGGACTGCGTGGTGCAGCTCCACTCAAAGCGCAGCGCGAGAAACCTGGACTGCTTTCCAAGGGTGCACCCACAGTGACGTATCAAGAGAGAGAGGGCTTACCTTAAGCCACTGCTTGTCTTGTATTACAGCAGATATATTTTCAATAGGCTTAAAGCCAAAGAAAGTGCAAAACATAAAGGTAGCTGTTCTGTGCTGTAGTGTACTTTGTTAAATCACTTTTTGAAAAATATATTCAAATTTTGCAGTTCCTGTTGAATATATCTACTTCCTGGTGGTCTTTAAAATTTAAAAAGCTACTAGTTCTCTTATGCCAAGTTTTAGCCAAAGCAGGTTCTCACTGCCAATGCATAAACTGTTGGTAGCAGAAACTTACGTTGGACATCATGACCTGAAGCAATCAATCATTTACTTCTAACCATGCTGTCTACTGCTGTGCTTCAAGCTGTTTTGTTCAAGTCACACTTATGTCATCCATAGTTTTTGGGGCTCATTCTGCCTACTTTTGTAGTTATCACCTACTAAAATCTTGGATTTTAATAAAAATATTTCCCAAATCTATAGAATTTACTGCTGAGGAGGAGGGTAATAATGAATAGTAAGCTTCTGGCTGCTGTTCTTCTGTGACAGTCTGCATTATTCAAATCTATACCAGGTGATAAAAGGCAGAAAAGAGCAAGAGCAACATCATACTGACCAGGTGTGAGAACTTGATGCCTTTAATTACTTTCAGAAACGTAAGGCTGTAGACTTCTTCCATCAACCCCTTACATTTTCCAGGCTGGAACCAAAATGTAGTAAGGTTTTTGTTATTTTTAAATTTTCACTGAAGCAAGTTAGATGTAATAGGGTGGACATTTATGTTGGAAAGTCTTACATCACTGTGAATTTTGGCACATACAGTATTCACTGACTTAACAGTAGAAGTAGCACCATTGATTTAAAAATGTTGTTCCATGGGGTTTTTTTAAACGTGTTTTTCCAGAAGACAGTAATAGGATTATTACTGTCTGATAATGGCTTGTTTTTCATTAATTTTCTCCAGTGTTTATCAAAGGCTGTAAAAACAGGCATACTGTGTTCTACACATAGTCACTTTATGTAGAACACCAGCTTTTTCTAAGACTGCAATGGTGATGTGTGGAGCCAGTTCAAGGACTTTCCAAACATGTCCTCCTGACATAAATCTTTACTGTTTTCAAAGATATTAAATGTTGTACTTTTTAATAAGATGGCTTACAGAGAGCAACAAGCCACTTAGTTACAGACATCAGTCTTCTGCAAAACTCAGAGCTCTTTGGTTCAGTTCTTAACAGAAATAAACAGGAGGAAAAATTCTCTGAGAAATCCATTCTTTTGTTTACTCATTCAACTGCTGCAGGATACTGGTAGTAGAAAGATTTTTTTTTTTTTTTTTTTTGTTAACAAATACCAATCTGTGCAAGCCAAGGTCTGCCCTCAGTTCAACTCATAGATCTCCCCTTAGATTCATGTAAAAGTGTAAGCTTAATCATTAAGGTTTGTATAAGTCGATTAATGAGAGTAATATGCCATTGGATGGCTCTCCACTACAGACCTCAGTGCCAAAAAGCACTTTTGGTACTTAATTCTCTCTTACAAAAACTTGTGTCGTTGTATATGGTGCAAAAATGGAACAGGGGACAATTTCAAGCAAGTTTTTTTCCCCTCATACCCAGTTTGGCAATGTTTCACTTCTCATATCCAGCCGTCACCTGGGAGATGAGCAAGAGGCCTCTTTCTAGCTCTTATAAAAGTTCTACACTATCCAGGAAATCCTCTTCTGCGTTGTGTATTCCCTTGAGACAACAGTATTATCCACGCTCTCTATTAAATCTTCTAAAGCAAACTAAAAAGCCTTTCAGTGACAATACCTGAGCAGGTTTCCACTTCAAAGAGTTTACAAAGTACTGATGAAGCGTAAGAGGCAGAGAGGTAATGAAGTAGTTATGTTTGTCACAAGTCTGGTTACTTCAACTACAGGGAGGTTATTTATATTTTCATTAATAACACTTTGGGGTATAGAGGTATACAGGTTTCGGGGTGGGGGGAATAACAAAAAAAGTGTTCTGCAGAGTAGAAAAGAAGTACAACAAAGACTACATTGAGCTGGCACATAGCAAAAGGTTAAAGGAATGCTAGACCTGCACCTTGAGCCATGTAAAAGGGATGAGGAAGGGTGTACAAAGATATGAGCATAGAGAAGTAGACAAATACAAAGTTTTGCAAAACCTTTATATTCGGCAACAGGACTTGAATTTGATGCAGAGAGAAAGAGGGAAGGACAAAGACTTTTCTGAAGCTGGAATATTCAAACCAGTGAACAATGTAAGCAGGCTGTAAGGAATCAAGTGAGGGCCAGGCACACCAGAAAGACGACTGTTCAGCTCATGCTTTCAATTTCCCTCCTTTTCAAAAATGAGACCTGAAAGTTTATTTTATCTTACTTAAGGGGGGGGGGGGGGGAATAGTCGTTTCTGCTTAGTTTACGCTCTCCTTTCCCCAATCCCCTTTCCATACTCTCTTGGCTTGAACAGCAGCACCCTAAAAAAAGAAATTATATTGCGATTTCATCCTAAGCTTCTCTTTATGGACTTAACAGGTCTCTTGGATCTTGCTCTTGGAGCTGTTAAAATTTCTCTGGAAGCTACGAAGCACAATATTTGGTGAAGGTTTTTTGTTTGGTAGGGTTTTTTTGGGTTTTGTTTTTGTTTTTCTTTTAAACAATCCCTCAGGCTGTTTTAATCAACAGCCCAATAACCAAAACTAATAGTTTGTACCAAAGAAATAAAGCTCATCAGTTCTGACAGATGGATGCACTGAAGCAAGCATCTTCCAGAGTCCCACTACAACTCTGATTAGGAATATGGCATCACCACCCTACACAGCCTAAGGAAATACAGTGGCACCTCAGTCTTCACATGGGGTAAATATTTAGGGGTCCTCTATTAAGGCATTCTAGGAAACAGGGTTATGCCAGAACAGTGGTCTGGGCCTCTTTTAGCACTGCTCCTTCTTAGGGTACAATGTAAGTCTATGGAGCACAAGGGAAAGGAGATGGTACCACTGCCAGAACAAGACCCATGATCAGTTGTTAGGAAAAGAAGGGGAGGCAAAGTTCCAGCTGGACCCCACGTTAGACTAATACAACTGCAACAAGTCAGTCAATAGCAATCATTCTTAAATACTTGAAAAGTCGTCACACAAGACAGTAGGTGACTTCAAAGCAACTTCAGAGTAATTTATTTAAACCAGCACCATTTCTGCGTGCAGCCCCATGAACGTATGAGCTCAGAAAATCTACTCTGTACAACTACACTCCACATGGCTTCTTTCACCATCGCCACCTCTATAAAAAAAGCCATTAGCCTTCTTACAAATAAACCACCCTAACCACAATGCTGACTTGCTGAAACATAGATAAGGGTGAAAAAAAAGAAAGCGTTTTTTAATTCAAGTTATGTGAATACTTGGACTATGCTATGAATAAGTAATGATGGAACAAAGTCCCCCAGACTTCAAAACATGAAGTGACAAGTATTATAAGAAACCCATTCAGTCAGCTTATGCCCATAATTAATTTGGTGCAAAAGAAACAAAGATATATTCAAAGTCTGGTTGGGAACTCAGAAATTAAACGTGCAATTTGGCAACATTCACAATCAGGCATGCCCAGATGTCTATTAAATCCAGGCAAAGCGCCACAGTAATTTTTTCTCTAAAGAATATAAGAAGAATTTTTAAGAGAATATTTAAAACACCAAAAGCATCAGTAAAAAGATGTTTTCTTATGTGTGCACAATGTTTCCATAATCAGCATACTCACATTACTCATTTTCTTGCTAGTTCTACAATTTCTAAATGCGTCACATCTTGTCAAACATAACAACTTCTGGCAAACCCACTGATGGATCTCTTAGGCCTTAACTATTCCATGATTCCTTTAAGGAACACCATAAATGAGAACATACACAGTGCTTAATTTGTAAGTGGTTGATCTTTTGTGGCAACTAAGGCATCACCTGAGGTACTCATCTCATGCAAATTTCAGAAAACAGAAATAATGTGATAAATTCTAGTAATTTCCTCTAAATTCCACAGAGTGAAAAAGTATTTATGTAGATTGGGGAACTTTATAAAACTATTTATTTTCCATACACTGTCTCATCTAGTATAACTGTCATTTTACAGTTTTCTTTTAAAGCAAACAAAAATAAGTAAATCATGTTACAAACTAGTTTTTCTCTGAGATATTAAGAGCACTGTATTTCAGTAGCCCGCAGAAGAGGACCTAGAACAGAAGAACAAAATCACTGTTTTAATAAGGCACTAGCTGAAAAGCAGCTGTTGTGTCAAATAATGAGATTTCTGGGCTATGGCACTCATAGATAGAAGAAAAACAGAAAATACTGAGGCTGGGACTTCAGCTGCCAAATACACTTCTAAAATCTTTTATCAGTTCCATTACATATTACCTGCATTAAAACTGTCCTGAAGCCAATGTAAGTAACACTCACAGGTTGAGCACCTGTGGTATGGAAGACGTTCAGCTCACAGCTAGAGACAAATCCATGTGACTCATGCAGGGAGGAGTTTGAGATCCATTTTTTTGTCTTTGATTTAATGTCAACTACAAAGGATCCATTGTCCACCCTGAACAACAATAAATTTCAAAGGTATTTTGACACAAAAGGAATGCAAGACTCCCAAATAATTAAGTCCTATTAATTACTGTACAGTTACACAATCCTATCTTTTCATAGAGCAAGTATAGATCCTTTCCGAATTGTAAATCCACCAGGAATTTATGACTGGAAAGACTAAGACTCTCATAATCATGAGCACCTACCTAATAAACATGAACTTATTCACTCTGCTCCTTTCTTGTTCACAAGCTCAGTAGCACCTACCAGTGTCCTGCAATGAATTAATATTCTCTAAATCCAGGCATCTAAAAAAAGAGAAAAGCTTTTAATGGAACCTAGATACAATAATACCACTAAACTTACCATTTATCAGAAAGCTACCATTTCAGGCCAAATAGCATGCCTTATTCATGCCAAACCTTCCGTTGAAGTCAACGAGATTAACTGTATGAGCTGCCCTAATTTTGACCTTCAAATAATTTAATCTACTATTCCACTGAAAACATAAAATTCCAAACTCAAGTCTAGTGATCAGTTTTAGAGCTATACTGTGTTTGCCAAGGCCACTGATCATGTTACATATTAAGAACTAAAAATTGTCCAAATTTAACAACAGTTATTCTCTCATGAAGTCCAAAACTTTCTCAATCTGCCAACCTTCTACAGTTATTAGTGGAAGACCTGACTAAAAACATTCCCAGCACAAAAACTGTATAAATTGAGCAATTAACTTGAGAATGGGAATTTAGTCCTTTATCTCTCCAGCAGGCTCTTATTTGAGCCAATTTCTGTTGAAGTATTGGAAATAGAAGTTTAACATTAAATTTGGAAGGCACTGAAGAGAAAAAACGTGCTCACAAACTCCTTCTGATCTATAGAACTACCTTAAGGTACTAAAGTAATATTAATATAAGATACTAATAACATTAGTAGCACTTGGTGCCTGACTGCCACAGCAGAAATAACATACTAGCCTGCAGTGTAAGCAGAAAATTTTATGGCCCCGATTCATATCTGAGCAAACTTTGTTTACACACAATTTCTTTCCTGCATCTTCTTTCAAAGCATTTCACTTTAGAGATTGTCTTTATCAATTTTATAAGTGTGCTTCCTCAGTGAAGAAAAGTACTTGGAGACCTTCCTAAGCAAAGACACGTTTTCTGTTCTTTAGTTTAATTCTACGAACACATTTCTGGTCACACAGCAGAGGACCAAATCCTGCTTGTTTCCCCCATGCAAACAGTTACAGAACTCTACTTTCCAGTTTAGGAAGGAAGGGCTAAAGCCGTAAGCTTAAACCTTGAGAACAGGAATATCAACTCGTGCAGCTCTCTTCTAATGATGGTGTAGACTGTTAGCCTAGGCAAGCAAAAGGATGAAATGTGTTTTGAGTAGACACATGTAACACCACCTTTACCTTTTCAGCACAAGTGACACAGCTGAAGACCCAACTAATTTGCTTTGGGGCTGAATAAGACTTAGATCTGGATGCCTGAGGTTGTAAACTCTGTTTTGGCTCATGTCAAAGCTCATTCTATCACGTCTTCAGCATTGCTGTAACTGATTTCATGTAAGTCAAAACCAGCCTGGGCTTGTACAATCACACGTTTCATTTGCTGGATAGGCATGCCTTTAGAAGGCTAGTGAACTAGCTTACAAACATTTCTTCAGCATTTCCGCGTAAACCAATGCAAGACAATCACACAGTAAAAGCAACAGAGTTCAGTACTGTTATAAATACTACCCATAAATGACAAAACCTATGTATTTGCAAAGCAAAGCAAAAATAAACGCAGCCAGGAAAGGATGCTTCCAGTACACTTAGCCAGTGTAAAAGGACAAGACAAAAAACAGACAAAAAAACCCTCAAAAACAATTATTGTGCACAACAGGTGACTCTGAAGACATTTTACTTTCGGTGATACAGGTTACCTTGCAGAACGTACGAGAAACAAGCAGCAAAAACTTCTGAGCTGAATATATTCTCGGCACCCATTCCCACAGAAAACGCGTGTGAGAGCAAAACCTGACCCAGCCTAGAAATACAATCGAACGGGACGCTGCCCTAGCTCTTCATTGCAAACCGCATTCAAACCCCACCGACGCCGTCAGTCAAAATCATTCCCTTTTTAAACCGATTTAAATACGTTACTGATTTTCTTTTTTTTTTATCACCGTTGATGAAGCGCTTAAAATAAGGCTGGAAACCAGAAGGAAACCCTTCCACCCGCAGCAGCGAGAAACGTACCTGATAAGAAGAGCAGTCCCCCTCAAGACAAACTCGTTTGGACGTGTCCCCCGCAGCCCCTTCCCGCGGCCTCACACCCCGCACCGGCCCGGCCGCGAGTCCCAACGGCCACCAACAACGGCCACCAACGGCCACCAACGGCCGCCGCCCCGGTCCCACAGCACGCTCCGCGCTCGCAGGCGGGATCTCCCCTCGGCCCCCCCCGGGCCCCGCTTCCCTCAGCCAGGCAAGTGCCACTCGAGGGGAGGGATCCGCGGGGGGGGACGGGGGGACGGGACTAAGGGGGAGCCGCGGGGCTGGGCTGCGGAGGTCGAAGCTGCCCGACCTGCCCACCTCAGCCCGCCACCGCCGGCCTCGCTGGCAGCTTCGCGCTGGACCCTTCTGCCCTCACCCCGGCCGTCCCTCCGGGGAGGGTCGGCGGGAAAGCCCATCCCCCGGGAGTCGCTCACCTCAGCCCGGCAGCGCGGGGCGACTCCCGCCTTCGCAGCCCGCGTTGCGTTGCCGATCCCTCCTGGCCCTGGAGAGCCCGCCGCCTCCGGCCGCCCCTGCCCCCGCGAGCCGAGCACCGGCTCACCTGGCCCCGGGAGACCGCCCAGCCCGGCCCGGCCCGCGCCGCCGCCCCACCGCCCTGCCCGCTCGGCACTGGGCGCGGGAGGCGCGGCGGGCGGCCCCGACAGCTGGGGCAGCCGCTGGACGCGGCCGGGGGGCGGAGGCAGGCGAGGGAGGTGCTGTGAGGAGCCGAGCGGCAACCCGGCGCGGCGGCGGCGGGCGCCTCCCCGCCCGGCGGCCCCGGGGGTGCGGGCGTCGTCCCGGGCCGCCGTGAGGAGCGCGGGCCCGGCGGGGGCAGGTTGAAGGCAGCGAGCAGTCCCGGCTAGGTGGAGAGAAGACGGGGGCGGGAGGGCACTCTGTAGCTGGATACAACAGACTCGGGGGGAGGGGAAGGAGTTGCCGCTCTGAGGAAACTGTTTTGAGTTCCTCGGTGGACAACGTGTTTGGTGTTAGAACGGCCTTTTTTCTTGGATAGCTTACTTCACCCTTAAAACAGACCTAACTACATTAAGCCCGAATGTAAATGTAGTTCTTCAGAATTAGCAGACTTCGTTCGATTTGGTTGGAGATCTGTACCTCCAGTCGCTTCAGGTTATTGGCGGTGTAAATGAACTTCACTTAGCCATCAGGACAGCAGTAAGCTGCAGCTGTGGCCCTCCTCTCTTTTTAATTGCTTGGGATGAAACATATTCTGAAAATGCAGCGTTTTCAGTGACTTTTTAATTGCTTATTTACCAAAATGTTTAGGAACTGCTCTCTGCCTGTGGGCAGTGTGCCTTCGTCACTAGGCACTGCTGAGAGGAGCCTGGCTCCAGGGCACAGCTGGGGAAAGCAGCTCACACTGCACGTCTTGAGGGAAAGGCTGGAGCTTTAGGCAGCAACTCTTCTCAGTGTTACCGAAGATAAGACAGGGACAAATTCTACAAACTCCACAGACAGCAGGTCTTCCTGAAGCTGCAGGGTGTGATGAGTCCACGTGATGAGCAGGATTTCATAGAGGAATACTTGTAAGGAAGAGCTGGTGTTACGATGAAGAGGCTTGTTTCACTTTGCTTAGATCGATGGTGTCTTTGGATGCTTTGGAGCCGGCATCTAGTGGAACACGAGGCCAGTGCTTTTGCAGTTCCTCACACAGGAGAAAACAGGAGGCATTTATCTTTCTCCGCCTTGCTTAGTGGAATATCTTATAACTTACTTGAATGTTTAAGTACCACAAATGGTGTTCTCTTCCTAGCGTATACCGCCTGTGAGAATCATGTCTCCTTCACTTCTGATCTGGATGTCTGAGGTCAATAAGGAAGAAGAGAAAAATTGTCCTGAAGTTAAGGCTAGGGATGTGATATATGAGAATATTGTTTGTCTATGAAAAGACTTGCCTAGTGGTTCTACATTAGTGTTCTTTTGATGCATCCACAGTGTGCTTTACCATTGTGGCTTAGCGATGTCTCAACAGAAAGGCTAAAAAGGTGAATGAGGTTGGAAACTGAAGCCCAACTTACCCCTGGGCATGTTACATGTTGGCAGTGCAGGGTTAGTAAGCTTACTGTGTTGCTTGTTGTGTGAATAGTTACCAGTGTACAGATAAATGGAAGTCTGCCTCTGTCCACCCAACACCTCTGACAAATGATACGTTCTTTTGGATAAAAATCGACCAGTTGCTGAATTTTCAAGCACTGAAATGTAACTGCAGGCAGAGGAATTGCCTCAAAATACCTATTCCCTTTCCACTCAGAGCAAGTTCATTTACTAGGAGAAAATACTGTGTAATTTACAAAAGGAAGACACTAATTAATTTATATCTGTAATTGTTCATTTAAACTGTGTATTAGGTACAACTGGGTAGTGTCCAGTAAGTACAGGGAAACTAAACAAAATTCACTGGTAATGACCTAAAACCCAGGACTAAGTAAAGAACTTAATTCCCAAAGTGCATTTTTATAGCT
Organism: Harpia harpyja; assembly: GCF_026419915.1. Taxonomy (NCBI): domain Eukaryota; kingdom Metazoa; phylum Chordata; class Aves; order Accipitriformes; family Accipitridae; genus Harpia; species Harpia harpyja. The sequence goes on from NC_068947.1 coordinate 636,984, forward strand.
GTGCTTAGCCAGAAAAGTCTCTGAAATCTATGTATATTCACTGAGATACCAGTACGTCAGCTACACAGTTCTAGGACTACACTGGATCTGGCCAGTGTTGCACGGAAGCCAAAGGCAAAGTTCTATGCACTTACCAGGAAAACGTAGACAATAGCAGCTCTGAGGAACAGGTATGGATAACTGAAGAGTAAAGAACTTTTCAGTCCCATTAGTTTTGTCATGTTTTTAAGAAAATGCAAAAAAAAGGGTTGTCTTAATTCAGATTCCTCAATGCCTCCTTTGTTGTATGCTTGTGGAATACATAACACTGGTTTAGTAGGAACAGCAGGTGACATATGCAGGTTTGAGAGAAGGAGGCAAATCTTCTCTCCCCAGGCAAAATGATCATACTAATAACATCTTGAATAAAGCTAATAGTCCCTGGAGCTGGAAGACTCTCCAGAATTTTGCTGATTAAAAGGTGACTAACTTGAAAATGGGAGCACGGATACCATAAACTGGTGTTAATATAAGTTCGTCCATGCATCCTCCTAGTAGAGAAATACTGGATTTCAAGGGTTTGACAATTCAAGCATTTTATTTTCACCTGTGTTCAACAAGATTGAATGTAGAAACTCCCAACACTGACTCCAACAAAGCCAGTGCCTAAATTCCCATTAACTTCACCTTAACCAAAATTTCATATTATGCTAATTGGTTTGGGATTTATTATTGTTTTTTCTTTAAACTCTTCGTCTATTTAGTTATGTGTGTGTGTATACGTTTCCTAGGGAGATAAGACATTACTGTGACATAGTGCAGCATTCATTTCATGTTTATAATTTTCGTATCCAAATGGCACTTGTTCTAATGATGTAATTTATGTCTCAATAGGAAAAAACATAATAATTGACAAGAGAAAGGGGAGACGAGAGGTGGTGTGTCTGTTTGCCTTTTCATTTATGCTGTGAAGGTATGATGCTGTTGTTTCACAAAGCTGCTTGACAGGACAGACTTGTCCTGTGCTTGCTTCTCCCTACTCCTTCCCGGTTCCTAGTGCGCAGGATTGAAGGTTGCTTTGCCCTGTGATATGTATATGGTCAACCCCAGGGAGCTTAAGTAGATTAGTCTTTTAAAAAGAACTAAGCATAAAGTTAGGGGAATGATTGTTTCAATGAATCACGTTAACATAACACCATTTATGTCAAATCTACTCAATTTAAAAACAAAGCAAAAAGACCTTCTGATAATTTGCATGGCTCTGGATTTTGCGGGGTTTTGTCGTCGTCTTTGCCACATTACAGGTTTCTGTGAACACCAGAAACTGACTGGAGGTACAAAGAAGCAGTTAAAATGGTTACACTTCTCTGTTTAATATATAAATATAGCTCCCGCCCCCAAAATCACTCATGTTCTGTTCTGTAATCTCATGTACTAGTTGTGAGTCATGTAAATTACAGATTGTTAGGTAAAAAATAGGTTAGGTGTTTTTTTAAACTGATGGTAGCACTGAAGACTAAATAAAATCAAGTCTTTCAGTCTATTTTCTGCTTTCAGCATTGCAAAGATGTAAACAACGAGCGAGCCGTTTTAGGGTAAGGAAATTATACGGACTAGCTGTGATGCTGAAAGGAGTTAAACATATCAAGGGAGGAGGATCATAAGTCTAATCTTAAAACTGCATATATTTAGCACAAAGTTGAGAGCTCAGTTTGTGAAAAAGAGGCTGCCTCTGTTCAAAATTTGTGCCTGACCAACAAATCCATATCTTAAAACAGAGTTTTTGGAGTAGATATACCTTTCTAAGATTCTAATAGAATAACTACTTATTAATATTCTTTTGACAGAAAGTAGCATATAGGCGTGGACACCATGAGCGCAGTGTTTGCTGAATGTTAACTGAACCAATATGTAAAAGAAATCTCTTAGATATGTAATCATTAAATAAGGAGGTTCAGTCTATCCAGCTGTGATTTTACACATGTTGTCAAATACTAAGTACAACATCCAGGGTAAGATTTTCTTTTTGACTGTTGCAGTTTCTTCATAAAAAATAGAAATATGTAGTATCTTCTCTACTGAATGTTCTGGGAAGGGTAGTAAAATAATAATAATAATAATAATAATAATAATAACAACAACAACTATATCTCTGTGGTTAACTTCTAAGCCTCAACTCACCAAAGAAATATACGTTTCACTAGTTTTTTAAAAGAATACACATTTAGAGAGTTGTGTCTGTCTTGCATCATTACTGATGACAAGTGATATTTATGTTCACCATGTTGTTTGGCCCTATTGAATTCCATATTGAAGGTCCTCCTGCTTACAGACACACAGCCATGTCATATCGGACTGTGTTCCAGCTCAGTGTCCCTATTGCATTTACATTCCAAAATGGGATAAAGGCGGGAGGCAATTTGTTAGGCACCCAGGCCAAAAGAAAAGAGAAATTTTTGATGCTGTTTTGTTTAGCAAAATTTCATACTACTTATACAAAGAGTGAGTGGTTATATGTAGCAGCAGGATGACGTTCCTGCTCTGTTGGGTGATCAGCCTTTCAATACTTCACCCTCTGCGTATGTTTTCATGCAACACTCCATTTTGTGGAGTTGAGAGCCTTCATTATTACCTGTTGGAGTTAAAAGTGAACAGAGCACAAACTGAAATGCAAGAAATTCCATTTAAACATAAGAAAAAAACTTTTTTATGGTGAGCGTGATCAAACACGGGAGCAGGTTGCCCAGAGAGGTTGTGGAGTCTCCACCCTTGGAGATGTTCAAAAGACTTCTGGATAGGGTCCTGGGCAGCCTGCTGCAGTGGCCCCTGCTCTGAGCAGGAGGTTGGACTAGATGATCTTCAGAGGTGCCCTCCAGCCTCAGCTGGCCTGTGACACTGTGCGAAGAACTGCTGCTAACACTCTGCTTTCCCTCAGTACAAAAATACACTTTTGGCCAAGCAAAGGACAATGATCCTCAAATTGCAGAAAAATTGATGGTGACGAAAGGCTCACATACCCAAAAGCCCAGACCAAGGTGCTAATTAATATTATGGGAAACTACAAAGAAGAGTTGCCAAGGAAAGCAATTCTGAAGAGAACACCTGGAAAGGACTATAAAACCTTTCAATTCTCTATTCACGGCACTCACTCTCTTTAAATTGTACCAACATTTGTATTTCCATTAAAAAACATTTTAAAGGAGTTGTAACGTGTCCATAAAAAATAAGTCTGTGTGGATCTTGGCAGGCAAATTCTCATTCTGGGAACATTTCACATTTTGCTTTTCTTTTTTTAAAACTTAATTTACAAAAAAGCTGTGTTAACCTCTGAAAGTTTACACTGACTGTAGTGATTCCACATTAAATGCTCTTGTGTAGTAAGACCTTGATCATAGCATGAACTGTTAAAATAAAGCCAAGGAAGTTACTATACCCCCGTTGATTCCCAGGTCTATATAACTTGTAAAGCAACAGAGAAGGATCTTTTTTTATCAGGGAACACTTTTCCAATGTATGGTCTGCCATGTGTATCTTTCACGTACTAGGGAAAGGATTTCAGCTTTCATGCCAAGTCCTTTCCTTCCTGACAATGCTTTTTTCTTCTTTTCTTGAGAGGAAAACCTGTGTTCATAGTTGTCCTGTCTAAACTCTGTTCTTGGCTTTGCTGTATCTTTTAAACAAAGTATGTGCATCTCAGCTGTAAAATAAGAGGTAGATGGTAGCAGGTAGAGTAAAATGTGAGATGCCATCATGTTTTGAGGATCAGTGAGGAAGGCAACCTGCTTTGGATGTGTCAAAGGATAGGAGATTTCCTTCCCTTAGTTTAATTCTATAATTTATTCCCCTGTTTTGCAGTGTTGAACTCTGCCCAAACTTTACAGCAAGTGATCAAATCAGGGAGTGGGGGGAGACCTTAGCAAACTGTTGCAGTACTTCTGGAAGACCTTTCTGCTGAAGTTTCAACTCCTATGATTTTAATACCACTGACCATATTCCTTTTCAACTTCATCCATTTTTCAATCTTTTACTGGTTTGGAAGTGAGGAGAGTAGTTCCTAAAAGGTCAACTAATCCATGCTGCCTCTGTATTTTACACCAGCATAAACTTGTTTCACAAAGTTTCTTTTTAATCACACTAGAACGTTTGAGAGGAAAACCAGAGTTTGAAAATTTTTCATCTCAGGTGAGACCTTCCTCCATGGCTTTGTCTGGGGTGCAGGAGTATATACATACGGAAGTCACAAAACCAGCTGGTAGTACTGGTGTTCTGTAGGAGGATTAAGGCAAAGGAGATATCTAGGTTTCCAAAGAGTTCAGCGTATGTAGACTTTACAATACATGGTTGCTGAGGCAAAGACTGGAATTTCAAGTGCTATTCAAGTGGCACCTTCTGAGACGGGCTATGCGCAGCTAGACAACCTACTACAGGTCAACTACATTTCAACAACCCTTACATCTGGTTGGAAGCAGATACTATGCATGGTAAGGGCCATAAGATATGGGTAGTTATCTTCAACTGGGATGCATTGAAATCACTAGTGTCATGTCTGTTGTCTGATAGAAAAGGACAATAAAATCATGGACAGTAATTTGGTTGTTCATCTATAGACCAGAGATAATATTTCAAGCTTTTTCTGTATACATCAGTTGTTTTATACTAAATATCTTTTTATTTAATCTTTTAAAATGTTAACAGCGATGCTAATATGTCATTCTTGGTGGTGCCAGAAAGCTCTTTGGCTAAGTGAACCACAGGAGTTTTAATAAACCTCAGCACTGCCATTAGTTGTAATTTGACTGACGTTCTGAATGCTCTGTGCAGAAAATCCACTTCTTGTTTCTACCTAGGTCAAATAATTTGCAATATTAAATATTAAACAACCTATAATACTGGATGACTGAGATAAAAAAAGAAGCACATAAAGCCTCAAGTGCCAGGAAATTAGTGTTTTCTTTTACCCTTATGTGCCTGTCTCCTCAAATAGTTTGGAATGTCTTCTTAAAAGTTCTAGATCTTTTACAAAACTTGATTTTATTTTAAAAAATAGTTTTTCCAACTGGAATGACTCAACTGAATAAAGTGTTTTTATAATAGAAGCTATTACATTTTGTGTTATGGCAGCAGGGGGGAACCATTTTAATTTAAAGAATTACAACTTTTTGGCTGCAGAGCTTTTCTGTATTCAATCTCTTAACACTTATTTTTGATCTTGACACTTCTTCTTCCAGGCTTCTTTGCTATTTGCCCTGTTTTTCAGATATTGTATGTATTCATCTAGATGAAAGCCTCCATTGGGATAAGCATGGTGAAGCTCCGCGGAGCTTAAGGGAGTAAAACCTTTGAAAGAAAACTGTCAGCCTGATTCTAGACCGCTGTATCTTTTCTACAAATGTTTTTCTACTCCTGAAGCCTGCCTTACTCCCATTGCTTGCTTACATTACTTAGTATATTGTATTGTTAACCACTTTTTATAACTCCAGTTCACCATTCTATTCCCTCTTGCTACCCACCCTATTTTGATGTTCAATTAAATGCAGTAATTTGGCCAGCCAGGAAAACACAGGATTGTACTCCCCTAAATCCAGCTTCGCATAAATAGAACTTACTTTAACGCTGAATTTGATCCACATGCTAATTATTGTACTGAAATCAAATGTGCATTTTACTGACCATACAGGTCCTTACTTCTGTATCTTTTACACTTGGGGGAATGCTTTCCCTCTCTTTCACAGCATCTTTAAACTCTTAGCAAAATTCTCCTTGAGGCAAGCATTCATATACTATATATCACATTACAAAAAAGATAGTATTGCTATATTTCTTTATAGTGAAGAGCAACTTTAAGCTTTCAGTTTAGGCTAGCTTTATTTTACAAGCAGAGAAAATAATAAGATGCTCAGGAGAAAGTAATGTTTGCGTCTTACAGTCCACCTTGCCACAGTGGCAAACAAACTTGTGGACAAACTAGTATTGTCTCTTCACGTAAAGTTACTGGAACATACAGATTTAGAGAAAACAAAGCCAGAATTTTCCATAACATTATGCAACTCCGAATTTTGCTCCAAAGCTCTCAAATTTTGTTTTGTTTCAAAGTTCCGTATACATTTCTGTGCTTTATATTTAAAGTCCTTGCTCAGTCTGGTAGCTTTGAGACCAGGCAACTGAAACATGGAGAAGAGTAGTGGCATTGGACCTGCAGTGCAGAAAAGTAAAACTGAAATCACTATAACTGATATGTCGATATGATATGTTAACTATCTCTTATAAATTTTGTTTTGCCAAGGTTCCCTTTTTGTAGTCCCTAAACTTGTTTGGGAGTTTCTGGGTGGTGGCAGGTGTTTTCTTTTGTTTTCTGGGGTTTTTTTTCCTGTGAATTATCACCTTCAAACTTAGCCTGGCTCTGACACAAATTTGGATGTCATGTAATTTTCTGAAATACATTACCTCCAACATTAAATTAAAATTTATCAAGGTCCTGAATCTTTATATTATTCTGGGTAAACAAATTCCAAATGATAGCATATGTATTTCAAGTATAATTCATTCCTGTTCAAAAGGCCAGGAGAAAGTCTACACATATTTTGTGGAGTTAAATGTCTGTTTTGAGGACTTAGGTGTTATTTAAGTGATTACTAGGTCTTGTGCAAATCTTCTAAACATAAGTGAAATTCATTCTTTGTGTTTGCATTTTGGACGTAGAATTGGACCTGTCAGACAGAATAGTTCTGTCTTTTGGAAAGGAGGTACACATTGCTTAGGATAGTATTGGATGACTACTTTGGGTACTTTTCATGTTCAATGGCATCTGAGTCTGACTTTTAACCTGACATACACGGCAAAACTGAAGAACTGTATGATTCTTCTTCATGAAAAAAAAGAGATTTCCACAGAAAACCAACCTATACATGACTTTATTTTTAGGATCTTTTCGGTATGATAAATTATTTTCTCTAAATTATCTCATTCTTTGGTTTCTGTACTGATTATAGATTAATTTTTGCAAAGATGCAAAATATCTCTCACTAATGTTGACAGAACTTAGTTCTGCCTTTCAGGAAAGGCCCAATGGTGGTCCCTTGTACCTCCAGCAAAGTATTGAGCAGAGACTTCTTTATGCTACTTTGTATTAATCTCTTTGGTTTGCCAAAGAATCACTAAGGTCTTAGGAGGAGATTTTTTTAGTCCTCCTTATTCAGAAAGGTCCATTCAAATGGAAATGGACCTGGAAAGGTAGCTGATTGTGCTAGATTCCTGGGTTAGCAAAATGCCCATGGCTGTGGCCACAAAAGCAAATAAATAAAGAGAAGGGACAAAATACAACTGTGTTACATGTCTGAAAATAATATTGCCAAAGTTAATGACCATCTGAGATCATCATGTAAGATACACTTTTGCTGAGCTTGATGTAAGGATAGTTGCTTGGAGCAGACCAGAATGTAAATAACAATGGTCTTCACTTTTCCAAGAATACTGTGGAATAAAAGAATAGTATAATGTAAAAATAAGCAAGAATATGGATGTTTGTACTCAGACAGTAGAATCTAAAATTTTTTTCTCGGTAGTTGTGTTTGGCCTTACATTCCTAATTATTCTTAAGCTCGTCACACACTGAGATTCATATATGATCTTTAGGGACCATATATGACATTTCATGATCTGTTCTTGGCAGAAGTTTTCCACTAGTAATATAAGTGCTAACCTTATACCTTCTGGTAACTTCAGGAAAATCATATTTGCAAAGTCTTCTGCCAAAACAGTCTTGGGTACCTTGCATCTTTTTTATCTGCTAAGTTTTTACTTAGGCACATATTAGTTGTGGTTTCTTTGTTTGCTGTTAAGTACATTTTTCATTTTATTCAATGGTTTAGTACATTAAAATCTTGCCCCACAGAAATATTTCCATTTCAAAATAATTAGTCATACTAAATTAATGATTGGCTCTTTAAAATATTAACTTAACTTTATGATATCTTCAAAGAGTTGTCTTCAAGATTTGTCTTTCATGATATTAAAATATTTGAAGCTGAATAATTTGATTTCAAATTTATGACATTCGCGAGGTAATTTCTGGGGTCTGTTGGTTCCAGTGACTGTATTGGGCATAGTAAGTGTAAGAATGATTAATGTCACCAAGGGCAAGATAAGTCAGAAATCATAGTGAGCATCTGGCATGTGTTCCTCTCTGCTGTAACTGCGCAGTTCTCAACTTCCATATTTTGCAGCAATGTGAAATGAGAATGTGGTCCGAGCTGCACTAAAAATGCTTAAGAAGTGGCAGTATATTGTAAAAGAAAACCGATATTGTGGCTTATAAAAGGGAACAGAAACTATCATAGAGCATGTGGTGGGTTGGCCTCCTCCAGCCGCCGGGCACCCACCCAACTGCTCTCTCATTCCCCCTCCCCAGCAGGATGGGGGAGAAAATATGATGCAAAAGCTCGTGGTCGAGATAAAGGCAAGGACATCAGTTACAATTACCATCATGGGCAAAACAGACTTGACTCAACTTGGGGAAAATTAGTTTGTTGCCAAGTAACAGAGTTGGGTGGTGAGAAACAAAGGAAAAAACTAAACCACCTTCCCTCCACCCCATTTTTCCTAGGGTCAAATTTGCTTCTTTGTTCCCAACTCCTCTCCCTCCTCCCCCCAGGTGGCACAGGGGGATGGGGCATGGGGCTTGCGGTCAGTTCAGGACAGTTCTTCTCTGTTGCTCCATCCTCCTCACACTTTTCCCTGCTCCAGCATGGGTCCTCCCCACGGGCTACAGTCCTTCAGGATAAACCTGCTCCAGCATGGGTCCGCCACGGGACGCAGTTCCTGTCGGGAGAACCCGCTCCAGTGTGGGCTCTCCGTGGGCTGCCACGCCTTCAGGATATATCTGCTCCGTGGGTGTCAGTGTGGATATCTGCTCCACCAGGACCCTCTCCACGGGCTGCAGGGAAATACCTGCTCCACCGCGGCCTCCTCCAGGGGCTGCAGGGCAATCTCTGCTCCGGCGCCTGGAGCACCTCCTCCCCTCCTCCTTCGCTGGCCTTGGTGTCTGCAGGGCTCTTTCTCTCCCTGGTTGTCCTCACTCCTCACACTGCAGCATGGCGGTTTGCCCTTTCTGAAATACTCCTGCCCAGAGGTGCCGCCATCTTGGCTGCGGGGCTCGGCCGTGCCCGGCGGTGGGTGGGTTGGAGCCGGCTGGAACCGGCTGTGTCCGGCACGGGGCAGCGCCCGCCTCTCCTCACAGAGGGCTCTCCTCACAGAGGCCGCCCTGCCGCCCCGGCTGCCAGCAAAACCTCGCCACCGACACCCAAGGCATCGCGTTAAAGTTCAGTATTGCTTTTCAGACAACGGTAAATCAGTTATTTTTCTGAGCTCCATGGAGTTAAGTCATGTCAGTTTAAGAGCAGCTCTGAATGAGAAGAGGACGGACCCCCAGACATCCTCTAGTGAGAGACTGACACTTTGCGGTACAGGCTGTCGCCATAATGCCGCAAGACGTTGCTGAAACAACAGATCTGTTGTGGTTCATGTGGCACTCACACACAGCTATGGCAAAAAAATTCTACCATAGACTAATGAGGTATTTTCACAAATTACCCAAGTTGAAAAGTATGATTCGCACATCCTAACTTGATCATTTTGCCAAGAAAACATTTCAAAGTCCAGTAATTACATTTCGCATGAAAAAAATGGCCCTTTGTTTTTCACGAAGCCTGAAAAAATGGCCGGTTTTCTGCAAAGCTAATAAAAATTCATTTCTCTCAATTTAGTCAACTATCTCTAATTCTATTTAATTTAAAATTGCCGACACTTCAGATTTCTTTAATGTATACTGGCTCTCCAGCATTCCATTAAAAATATAATTGTAGTTTAAAAGATGCAGCTATTGAAATAAAAGATGTTATCGGATTAAAGATAATGTAGATTCTTTAGGCCCTGGTAACTCATCTAATCCTGGAAGCAGATGTTTCAGGTCTGGCTGCAATCTATTGTGATGTGACCAGGGGGACAAAAAAGACTTCAAGCATTCCTGCATGATTGGAATTTATTTTCACAATTCAGAGCTGGAAACCAAAAATCTTGAAAGCGCTTATCTTAAGATACAATAAACCTAGCAACAGAAAAGTAATTTGCTGGGAAAATGGAACTTGCTGCCTGGATTCTTCTTCTGACTTGTTTTGCGATATTGTAGCTCTTGACTCGTAAATATCTCTCCACATGTAATGTATAATTTATATAATATATAGTATATCCTATGTAACTAATATGTGATAATATGGTAATATAATAATACGTCTCTATCAGCCTGCAGTATACACTCTTAATACCTGATTCTCCTCTCACTTTGTTTTTGTAAAAATGTAAATTTAGCCTGAGTTACAACCATGAAACACGTATCACTCCTTGTGTGAGGTATATACAGTATTTAATATCTATGTGAATTTATGCTTATCTTTTAGGTATGTGTATATGTGAATAATCATCAACATGATTAAACGATCTGATTTGGCTTTAATTATTTAGCATCATAAAAACAGAAATTCATCAATTTTTTCTGAAATATAAAACCAAAGTGAGTTTGATTACATATGTATGCAACTATGCATATTCACCAAACCTGAATTGGGAAGTACCTTTGAGTGACTCTTCTCAGCAAGTAGTTTACCTGAAACCATTTGCTTTTGTCTGAAAATTACATTTTAGTTTGCTTTTGAATTACTTTCATTTGTTAGGTCACTATTATTCAAAAGAAGTAAAAGAGAGTGTCTGATTGTTGAGTAATGGTATTCAGTTTGTTTGGACAAACCCATTTCCCTGCAGCAATCTGAAATACTGCTGGTGAGAGAAGGAAGCAAGTTCATCTGCGTGTTACCATCGCATGGGCTAAACACCCAAGTCTTCACTGGCTTAGATCCATTGAACTGGCATTATCTCCACTGACTTCATCGTCAGTGTAAACTGGATTATCATTCCAAATACTTAACGTGTATTCATAGCTTCAGGTACACTATTTACAGACAACTTAATGGCCAGAGTGGAGAAATGG